>NW_027142362.1:13963735-14563735 GCF_026170545.1 Melanerpes formicivorus | reverse complement strand
ACAGACTCCTGAGAGGCCTTTCTCCTTGGTATGCTCAGACATATGGGTATATGAGGCAGCTGTCAGTTTGGGCTCACTGCTCACCTTCAGAGGCGAAGAAGAAATAAGGTAGCAGAAAGGAAGAGCAATTTACAAGGATTTACAAATTAGTGCATATGAATCACTGTGAGGAGGGAATTATGCAGCAGAGAAACTGCACTAGTCATTCACAGAGCAGACTGAGAGGAAGGTGGCTCCGTGTAGGTCTTGCAGTCTTCAGAAAGAGACCATCAGAACAATTGCTTATGGAACAGATTCAGAGTTTGTGGATAAATTACTCTCTTTTGCTTTGATTGAAGAAAAAGGTGTTTTCACAGAATGTTAAGAGGTTGAAAAGGATCTCTAGAGACCATTGAGTCTAACCCTCCTGCCAAAAGCAGGATCACCTAAGGTAGTCCACACAGGAATACATCCAGGCAGGTTTTGAAAGTCTCCAGAGAAGGAGACTTTCAACTTTTTTAGATAGTGTGTACCTGTGTCTGTGTCTTTTTTGTGATTGATGGCATGAATGTGAGAAATCTAATGTGATGTAAATGAACATTGTTGTCTTTTGAATTAAGGCAAGCTATCACTGCAATAGCTCTGAAGCAAACATGGGCAGCTATAATTATTCAGAAACACTGTCGGGGTTTCCTGGTCCGTAGACTTTGCCAGCTCATCCATGTGGCTGCTGTAACAATTCAAGCTTATACAAGAGGATTTCTAGCAAGGAAAAAATACCGGAAGGTACAGTCTATCACAACTCTTATTTCATTAGCCAGAAACCCTACAAAAAAGGTCCCTAATATTTTACCTTGTGCATGTCTGGTTATCCTGCCTTCTACTCCATTTTTATATTGTTACTGTAAAAATTCTGATACACAGTAGCTTAGATCTAATTTGTGAGCTACCAAGATCTCTGGTTGGTTTATACTTGATGCATATCCTTCAGTGTGATTAGTACAGTGGCTCAAATTTGTCTGCAGACTGTTTGGTATTGTGATAGCTCTGTAAGAGGCATTGTCAGTACTAGTCTATGCACATTAATGGAATGGAATGGAATGGAATGGAATGGAATGGAATGGAATGGAATGGAATAGAATAGAATAGAATAGAATAGAATAGAATAGAATAGACCAGACCAGACCAGACCAGACCAGGTTGGAAAAGACCTTTGAGATCATTGAGTCCAATCTATCATCCAACACTATCTAACCAACTAAACCATGGCACCAAATGGCACCAAGTGCCCCATCCAGTCTCTTCCTAAACACCTCCAGTGATGGTGACTCCACCACCTCCCCGGGCAGCACATTCCAATGGTCAATCACTCTTTCTGTGAAGAACTTCCTCCTAACATCCAGCCTAAACCTTCCCTGGTGCACCTTGAGATTGTGGTAATTGATTGTGAGTGAGCCATAGATAATGACAGACAGCTCTTAATATTTTGTTTTAAAGATGCTTGAAGAACACAAGGCTGTGATCCTTCAGAAATATGCCCGTGCGTGGCTTGCCAGGCGCAGATTTCAGAATATTCGGCGGTTTGTATTGAATATTCAACTTTCATATAGAGTGCAGCAGCTGCAGAAGAAGATAGAAGAACAGGTGAGGGACACCAGTCAGTTTATCATTTGTACTTGGTTTTTTTCTCACACCTGTTTTATTCAGAGCTCTGACGTTGACTAGAGACTTACATGAATTGCAATACCCATGCTTTACTTGACAAGAGAAGACAATATGTAAGGAGACGTGGTCCCTTACAAAGAAGGAAGGATCAGCTGGGGCTTCCTTATGTTTTTGGATTTGTTATGCCAATTAAAACTTTTGGGTTTTCTTTGTCCTTTTGTTTTTGTTTCTTAAGTAGACCATTCAGTCTGTGATGGGGTTGCTTGTATTAGGATGAAGGATGGATGTGTGAGATACTGCTCTGGTGCAACACATTTAGTAATTTTGGGGAATTCCATATTATGTTTATTTTCCAGCTTGTTTTTGAGAGTCATAGCAGTCAAATTATCTTTAATCTAAATGATGGAAACAAGCCCTGGTTTAAATAATCATGATTGATACAGGATGGTGAGCAGAAATATGTCAGGTGCTTTATTTCAGATTCCATTAAACAGTTTCTAGTGTGCATTTTTCTGATTTCTTTTAACCTGCCTTTATAGAGTAGAGAAAATCATGGTTTGCTGGAACGGTTGACCAGCCTGGCTTCAACTCATATGAATGATATGGATATGATTCAGAAACTTGAGTTAGATCTTGAAAGGTTAACTGCTCAAAAGAGAGCATATGAAGAGAAAGGGAAAAAATACAAAGAGGACAGTGAACAGGTATGTTTGAATTTGTCATCTGGGTGCTTTTAGTTCAGTTGAATTTTGTTCATTTCTTTGTCACTGGATTTATCAAATGCATGATTTAAGCTGTTACGTAGTAACTTCACTTCTGGGGTTGGGGAGGTTAGCAGAGAAGGAAAGGAATCCATATATGCTTGTTAAAATGTAAGAACTGTGACCTGTTTCATCCCCTTTGTAATGTGTGTATTATGCTTACTTTTTGTGTATACAGAAAATCTTAAAACTTGAGAATAGGAATAAAGAATTACAAGAACAGAAAGAGACCTTAGAAATAAAGCTCCAAGAGAAAACTGAGGAAATGAAAGGTACAGTAAGTAAAAGGAGTTTTAAAGGAGTTATAGTGGGAGAAAGTTATAAAGTCATTTTTTTGAGCAAAGGTAAATTAATTTTATTCTAATAAATGTAATATAAATGATAAATACACAGTAAATTACAAGTTGATTCTGAGCTTCTCTTGCTTGGAATGTGTAGTGCAAATCTTTGTAATTTAATAAACTAAATCCATTCTTTCAATAGTAAAAGCTGTCCTCCTATTATGTTTCCTGTCTCATGCACATGCATTCCTTCCAAGTGTTGCTTTGTCCTTGGTTCATTTTAATGTACTGCTTTTAAGAGTCTTAATTTCAAAGGGCACAGGCTGCACATGAGATCAGGTATACTTCAGACTAATGACCCTTTGGTGTTTCAGAACC
Source organism: Melanerpes formicivorus (assembly GCF_026170545.1). Classification (NCBI taxonomy): domain Eukaryota; kingdom Metazoa; phylum Chordata; class Aves; order Piciformes; family Picidae; genus Melanerpes; species Melanerpes formicivorus. Next base: position 14,560,671 of record NW_027142362.1, on the reverse strand, counting down.
TTTTTATTCTATAGCATTACTTGTAAAATTTACTGTGATCATTTTTTGGCACTTGAGAGAGTAATTTCAGCCTTCCCATATGTAAAAGATTCTTTCTCACTGTTCTTGTACTGTTTTAATAATGCACATAATTGCATTGACAGAGAAAATGGATGACCTCACGAAGCAACTCTTCAATGATGTACAAAAGGAAGAAAATCAGAGAATGTATGGAATCTGAATTTATGCTTTGAAATTATTATTTCTCTTTCTCTGCCTTTCTTTCTTCTGCTATAAATGCTCACATCACTTAGGAATCTGTCATTCTTCTTGGATATTACTGCTAGTACTGTTGGGGAAAAGCAGTTTGTGGGTCAGTCACATGCAGGGAATATTACTGTAGATATGAGTCTATTCTTACTTTGACAGTTTCCTGTCTTTTCATGTGTCTTTCTGAGAACTGGAAGGCAACCCTCATCATAATGATTTCTTTGGCAATATCCTCAGAGGTCAGTCAGGACTGGAAGAGCAGCTGATGGCCACACCAGTCAGAGTTCCTGCGAAGTGAATGTTAAAAGGATGTAATTGAAAGATTCAGCTTGAAGGAAAGACAATCCTTGTTTGTAAAGGACATTTGGTTAAAAGCATAGAGGGAAAACCATTATTTTTCCCCCTTTAGTATTTAATTTGTGGTATTAAAAATCCTATTATTTAGCAATAAATAGAAAAGCATGCTGCAAAGCAACAACTAAGATCAAGTGTCTGTTGCCCAGTAACTCTTTCAGTATAAATCAGGGAACCTTAGATACTACATAAATGCTTCTCTCTGAAGTACGAAGAGTGCAATCAGTCACTGTTCCTGAGTGTTGGAAGCTGTTTGGTCTTTCAGCTCAGTCTGATTTCAGCTGCAAATAACCTCAAGCTATACTAAGAGGACTTTGTTGTTAGTTTTAATGCTTTACCCATTAGCTATATTATACTGGAAGCCAGTCCATTACAGCAGGGACTAATAGGAAGTGAAAAGCTTTTTGTACAGTTTCACTGAGAAGGACATAGGGCTTTCTGTTGCTGTGTCCTTCTTTAGTGCTGACTGTGGCCATATAAGCTGCTCAGGAAGTCTGTCAAAGAGTTAGACAGTTGGCCTTTACTTAGTAAAAAACTTGGGTTTGCCTTGAATTCAGTCTCAATACCTGAATTAGATGTAGGAAAATCTAGGGACATTCTCATCCTATTATCATCCATTTTGTAGATTGATTCTGAGGATGTAGGATAGCATTTTCAAGTCATTATTGTTCATTGAAGTTTTCTTCAGTGAAACATGTCCTTCAAATGAAAACGAAACCAGAGCCTACTCTTTCACTTACAAATGTGGGAAAATAAACCCACCTTTTCATTCTCTTGTTTAGGATACTTGAGAAAAATTTCCAAAATCAGAAGCAGGACTATGAAAAAGAGATTGAATTGCTCAAGGGAGAAATTAAGATTCTGAAAGAAGAAAAAAACCACCTTGAACAACAAATTCAGCACGAAGCTGTCATTCAGGATGGCTTGAAAATGGAAGTAGAACAACTTACAAAACAAGCACAGGTAAAGTATGGCACATTTAATTTTGGAATCTTTGTTAGACAAAGCAAGTAGAATGTGGGCATTTTATTTATAGATTAGCTTCACTGTTTTGGTTTATTTTTTCCCCAGTGCAATTTTTAGAAGCTGTAGTTAGTAAGCTGTATTTGATGCATCACTGTGCTGCATTGTTTTCATGTAGTACACAATATGATTAAGTTATTACTTGTAGAAGTAAGTGCATGTTTTGAGTAATTGTGCCTGAATATTTATACATTTAAATGTGCAAATCCTTTTTTTTTTTTTCCCTAATCCAAGGAAGTGTAAGTTTCTTAAGGGACTTTTCATAAATGGAGTCTGTATGAACCTGAAGTTAGTACTTTTTTATGAAGTAATTATTTTTCTGAACCAATTCCATGACACAAACATGCATGCTTGCACTGTGTCACAGTAGTTCTGCTCTCATGCCCAAGAACCACAACACATTTCAAGGCTTTTACCCTATGAACTTGTTCTTAATTATAGCTGTCTTTACAATTTAGCTGATACACAGACCTTGTCATTAACTTTTGTCTCAGTCTGTAATTTTTGTTTGATTCAGAAAATACCTGAGTTGCAAAAGGAAATCGAACTGCTGCAGACACAAAAATTGGATGTTGAAAGGCAGGCGCAGTCACAAAAGCGAGAGCTGAGAGGTAACCTACATACTAGATAATTCAGAGTACTTACCAAGGACAGTGTGAACCAGGCCAGTTGAAACTGATTTCTTCCATGCTAGCTTTGACAAACCCCCAGTTCTCTTTCCCATCCCGTAGTGATTTATTTCTATTCATACCTTTAATTGCAAAGGGAAAAAAACCTAAACAGCAGGTGGATTTTACCAAGTGAAGAAACCAATTTGAAACATTTCTTATGTTTAAAAATCAATACTAATATGTAAACTTCACTTAGAATTTAATAAGTTGCTTGTAGAGACCCAAGAATACAGAAACAATGCATTCTCTAGCTTTTGTTCATCCTTTCTTTAGCCTTAGGTCCAAAAACTGTCAAAAGTGCTTAAAAAACTTGCTAAGTTGAGCTCTTTTTGGGCAAGGGTACTTAAGAAGTGCTACTGCTGTGCACTTTGTTCAGTGCTAACAATGTCATATAACAAACCTGTATCTACAGCATTTACTTTAGTAACCTTGCACTAGATGACAAATTATCTATAGAACCCTAGTTCTCCAGATTTGGAGCTGAAAGCTTGATGTGTTGTATTGGTGGCGTACCTGTCTAGTGCACATTACATGTCTGGAAGTAGAACCAATTCCCTCATCCTTTTATTGTAGTAAATTAGATGTATTTGCTGAGTACCAGGAAAGAACTTTGTAGATGTAGGAACAGGTTGGTTTTATTTTTATACTGAAGCTGGATTTGAAATGTGCAGTGAAAATTGTTCCTGTAATATACTTTTGTTGTTTTGGGTTTTTTTCCAGACAAGATGTCAGAAGTTACAAAACAGCTTCTGGAAAGTTATGATTTTGAGGACGTAAGAAGCAGGTAGTTTTGCTCTGAGGTCTCTTAAAAAAGCTGAAGTAATTGTGTTGACCTGCACACTAATGATACTGCCTTGTATTTTAGACTCTCCACAGAGGATTTGGAACACTTAAATGAGGATGGAGAACTGTGGTTTGCTTATGAGGGCTTGAAGAAAGCTACAAGGTTAGTTCAGTTCTTCCATGTTTTCATAACTCCAAGCTATGATCTAGAAAATAAATGGGAAGATCAGTGAGTAAGTAATTTGACAGTGAAATACTGAACATCTGTTTAAGAAATGAACAAACACTACATTGTGTGACTGGCTGAGCAGCTTAAAATCAGTTGAACAACCTTTTAGTAAATCAGTGAGATAAGTGTGTATGTGTCAGTGGGGGAAATCTGTTTCCTCTTAGATACCATGAGTAACTTTCAAATCCCTCCAAGCACAGGGGATGTAATGGAATGTCTGCCTCTTAACCACAGTACTTTGTTTTTACTTTGTATTAAACTTGACCCATCCCGTGAAGGTTGTGCTACATCTGCCATGTTCTTTCTCCCTTTTTATAACAGAGTAATGGAAAGTCATTTCCAGTCTCAGAAAGAAATATATGAAAAGGAGATTGAAGGTTTGAACTTTAAAGTTGAACACCTCAGCCAAGATATTAATCATCTACAAAAATTATTTCGAGAGGAAAATGACATAAATGATGGTATTCGACTTGAAGTCAGCAGGCTAACTTCAGAAAACCTGGTAAGACCAAGGTGTAGTAAAGCCAAGTTTGGTTTTGTTACTTAGTTACACAATTCAAATGTGTAAATCCAAATGGGAGGGCACAAACCCCTCAAAATCTTGTGATCATGTTCTTGAAATCTCAATGTGGTCATCTAGGATTGCACATCCTTAAAGGCTCTTTCCCTGCATTCTGGGGTAGGAGGCAGCCAGATTTATTGTTCTATTGTACAGTTTCTTGGGGCAGCTTCACAAGAGGCTTTTCCACTTTGCTTTTGTGTAAATCTGAATTGAGATTTAATTGCAATCACAGAATGGCAACTCTTTTACACACTCAAGTGTATAGTGCTCACACAGGCTTTGGCTTCTGTCCTTGACAGCTAGGGAAGCACTGAGAGTCTTTAGAATGTTTGAACCCTTGTACACTTATGTGGCTAAATATTCCAAATTTTTAGGGATGCTTTTGACTTCAAAATGTTGCCAGGATATCTACTGCTGAGCTCATACAAGTATTTTGGTTGTGTTTTTTGCAGTTTCTCAATGGTGCAAGGAAGTTTTGGGAGGTGTAATAATTAATGCAGATATGCAGCTTTGTACTGGAAGTCATGAAGAAACAAGAGTTTATTTAGGGTTTTTATTGACACAGATCAGAGGGTAGGCAGTGACCAGGAAGTTAGCTCACTATACCTTTTAAAATACTTACATAATTTAAACTCAGTATCTGATAATTTTTAAGAATAGCTATTTTTTGCTCAGACCATGTATTTTTTTTCTGATGGAACACTTCTTGTATTTCAGACTTAATGAAAAGCAGTTTTGTGATACTGTAACATTCTGCAGGTACACTGTATTATAACAGCGTACTGGGTCTGTCTGGGATGGAGTTAACTTTCTCTGTTGCAGTTTGTATGATGCTGCATTTCCAATTTTTGAGTAAAACAGAGCTTGCACAGTGTCAAGGCTTTCTCTTTTTCCCACTCTGCCCCACCTCACCAAGTTAGGTTGGGAGTGGGCAAGAAGTTGGAAGGGCACCAGCTGACCAGAAGGATATCCCTTAACGTTCAGCTATAAAAACTGAGGGAGAGGAAGAATATACTTAATTAGGGAGAGGAAGAATATACTTCATTGACAAGTTCTCAGATAGTGAAAACCCAAGAACCTGGGGGATTTCTGAAGGTTACAGGCTGCCCAGGGAGCATGTGGCGTCTCCCTCTCTGGAGATATTCAAAACCCGCCCGGATGCGTTCCTGTGTGATCTGCTCTAGGTGATCCTGCTCTGGCAGGGGGGTTGGACTAGGTGATCTTTCGAGGTCCCTTTCAGCCCCTGACATTGATTCTGCGATTCAGTGAACTGTGCAGTTGCGAGGCTCTCCCCACCAGAGGGCAGCGAAGCACGCATGAAGTTGCTAATAAATAGCAGGCAAGGCGTAAGCGTCTCATGAGTGCTGTGAGCACCTAGCTCACACGAGGAAATGTCAGTATTCCAGAGGATCCTATATACCATGTGATTCTTCTGCTGAGCGAAAGATAACTAAAGAAATATTTATAAAGGAAAGTTACATGAGGAGGAACTGTAAGGCTCAGGGAGCACTGGAACAGGCTGCCCAGAGAGGTTGTGGAGTCTCCTTCTCTGGAGACTTTCAAGACCCATCTGGATGCATTCCTGTGTGACCTGCACTAGATTATATGGTTATGTGGTCCTGCCCTGGCAGGGGGGTTGGACTCGATGATCTGTGGAGGTCCCTTCAAACCCCCAGGATCCTGTGATCCTGTGAAAATAGAAAGTTACAATGGTATTTTTAAAAAAATCTTTAGTAATGCATTGATGCTTTTGCCAATGTTATTTGAGCTAGGGAAATTAAAACTGGAACAGAAGAATGGTAGACAGGGGCAGTCCAAACATTTTGTTAGCTCACTGTTTCATTTTTAAGAGTGGACGACAGCAGATGCCTCCACAAAAGCTAAACAAGCCAGGCAGGCAGGTAGCAGTACTCCACCACAGTCTCACCAGTCTTTGACTACTTGCAATTGAAGGCGTTCAGACTTTTGAGAAGCAGGGAAAGTGCTGAAATGTGTAAATCTTTTCTCTAAAAGGTGATCCCAGATCTTAAACAGCAAGTTTCCGAACTTGAAAACCAAAAATTAGAGCTTGAAAACCGTCTTCAAGAACAGGCTGTGAAGCTGAAAGGTAAAGTACCAGTATGGTCCCTAGACTTGCAGTTGCTTAAGGTGAACATGCTGAATTCCTTATATTTGTATTTTTAAAAGCTGCAGCAATCTTACATAACAACTTCATCACCTTATTACTCAACTTTCATGCCAGTAAAACATAAGAAACACTGCCACAAATGTGTTGTATTGTTTATATCTCTGTCATTAAGGAACAAAATATATGCAGGTATTTGTGATTTTTTTGCTTTTTCTCTCTCTTTTTATTACACCCTTTTGTCATGGAGATCTGTGGTTTGGATGTCTGCAAGGGTTTTCAATAGGGCACTGTTAAGGATGTGTAATGGAATCTGCCTTTGGAAACAAGCATTTAAAGAAAGGGTGTTTTGGATCTTAAGGCATAGTTCATGAGGTGGACTGTGCAGTGTTGAAAAATTTAGAGGGGAGACAAAAGTAAATTCTTATTGAATTAGATGATTTGAAAGTTCTTCTCACATCATGAAAGTATACCTTGCTGAGGAGTCTGAGTTCTCCATTTTCAGTAAGAGTTTAATTACCAACTGCAAGATGTTAATACCTTCAAAATTGCTCATCCCACGTGTGAAGGTTTAATCCTCCCACCACATAAAGCACAGCTAAACTCAGTCGGAGAAGCGAATGAAAAGCTGTATTTTACAAGCAGAATGAAATGCAATGAATATATACAAAATAGACAGTCTTTACAATATATACAAAATTCACAGGAAAGAATGCACCACAGAGAAACCCTCCCGAGGAGAATCCCCACCTCAGGTTCCCCCAATACCCTCTCTTCCTGGCCGCCCCCCCCCCCCCCCCCCCCCCCCCTTGTCCAAAGGTAATTAAACAAAAAAGGAGGGGGTAAAAAAAAGAGAAATGGATAAAGAGAAATGGATATTAAGGGAAATCTCTTTAGCTCAAAGCAGTTGTTAAGAAAGTTAGTTTTCTTATCTCAAAAGTTTCAGTCCCTGGTCAGTTGCATGCACTCCAGCCAAGAACAGAAAGAAAGGCAGGACAGGCAGGACAGACAGATTGTAAGTTCTTCAAGCTACATTCTACTGATCTACCAATGAAATTAGTTTAGAATTACCTTTGTTTTCCTTTTTGCACCTAAACATTCAGCTAGAGAATTCTGTAGCTGTCCTTTTCTTAAAGGCACAGCCTCAAACTGTCACACCACACAATATTCTGTGTGATGTGGAGTAGGCAGATATTTCTCTGATACACTGTCTGTCACATCATTCAATCTCGATAGATGAAACACTATTACAAGCGTATGAAGAGATGAACTGAATGCTAGAGAGGAATTGTAAGCACATTTGATTTTGTTGTTTTTCTTTTGTTTTGGATTTTGTTGCTAATTACTACTGGGAACAATGCCAGAGATGTCTAATCAGCTGCATTATGAACTAGAAGGAGATAGGAGACAGCAACGGTAAATATATATTTCAATTGTTTTAAATGTAGTTGCTTTAAGCTGTGGTAACAAAGTCACTTAAACTCCTTAAAGTACCACATGCAGTGTAAGATTTGCTTTACAGCCTTGTGTACAGTTAATAAAAACTGGACAAATATGACTATGCTTTAATGAAAGAAGGAAAAAAGATGCAGCCTCTTATCTATCTATTTTTAGAACTAATGAGGTCCAGAATGAAGTAGACATAAAGGAGAAAGAGAGACTGAAACTCACAACCCAAGAAATTGAGGGACTAAGGAATGGTCTAATGCAAGAAGAAATTAAGGATGATGTACAAAGCAAGATAAAGCAAGAGACAACTCGGCTTACTGTGGAAAACATGGTGAGAAAATGAAATCATAGTTAAGAAACTGTACCTGAAATGCAGAATAAAGAGGAAAAGAATGATTTTGCAATATGGACAGGATGTTTTCTCAATTCATTGGGACAGCAAAAAGACAGGAGAGTAAAAGATAAGACAGTTTCTCCTACCAAATAGAAGTAAAATCCAAGAATTGTCAGGGTTGGAAGAGACCTCAGGGATCATCTGGTTCCAACCCCCCTGCCATAGGCAGGGACATCTCACACTAGAGCAGGTTGCTCGGAGTCCCATTCAGCCTGGCCTTAGAAACCTCCAGGGATGAGGCTTCTACCATCTCCCTGTGCAACCTGTTTCAGAGTTTCACCAGCCTCATGGTGAAGAACTTCTTCCTAACATCCAACCTGAATCTACCCATTTCTATTTTTGCTTTATTCCCCCTAGTCCTATCACTACCTGACATCCTAAAAAGCCCCTCACCAGCTTTATACATCGTGGTGCTCTTCAGCTGCAGCAGTAACATGTAGCAGTAGAAGACATTTTTTAATTGTAGTTGTTCTGAACTTGCTGACTGATTATTACAGGATCTTGAAGAAAAATTAGACATGAAAGATAGAATAATAAAAAAATTGGAGGATCAGATCAAAACTCTTACCAAGACTATTGGAAAAGGTAAGATATTGTTACATGATTTTTTTCTTAACAGCTGTAAATGTTCCATATATGAATTTAAACTCTATGTAATAAAAATGTTAGGGTTTGGGGTTGGGCTGGAAATTAAAACCTCAGGAAAATGTGCAAGGGGAAACATCAACAGAAATTCCATGGAAATCTTTTCCTGTATTTTTTTTTTCCAGCTAAATAATGGGCACATGTGGGACCTAAACTAAAGATTGTCAGAGGCATAAGGTTCTGTCAGTGGAAGTTAATGCATACCCTCACACAAACTGTCTCTGAGCCAACGGAATGTTAGTTTTGTGTCACATGAGTAACAGCTCTCATTAGCCCCAAATGGCAGATGGTTCCTGATAAGAAGTTAGTTTGTACAAAGCACTTGCACAGCAAGTAATTCTTCACCATAGAATGCTCTTAAAAACATTGAAGAGGTCACTAATGTAGAGATGTTGCTGTTTCTTAACAGAAGTCACAGAATCACAGGATGTTAGGGGTTGGAAGGGACCTCAAAAGATCATCCAGTCCAACCCTCCTGCCAGAGGAGGAACACCTAGGGCAGATCACACAGGAACACATCCAGGCAGGTTTTGAGTATCTCCACAGAGGGAGACTCCACAACCCCCCTGGACAGCCTGTTCCAGTTTTTGTCACTCTCACAGTGAAAAAAAATTTTCCTCATGTTTACATGGAACTTCCTATGCCTCAGCTTCCACCCACTGCCCCTTGTCCTGTCATTGGGCATCACTGAGACGAGCCTGGCTCCATCCTCTTGGCATTCCCCCTTTACATATTTATACACATTCATGAGGTCACCACTTAGTCTCCTCTTCTCTAAGCAAAGAGCCCCAGCTCCCTAAGCATCTCCTCACAAGGGAGATGTTCCACTCCCTTAATCATCTTTGTGGCTCTGCGCTGGACTCTCTCAAGCAGCTCCCTGTCCTTCTTGAACTGAGGGACCCAGAACCCGATGCAATATTCCAGATGTGGCCTCACCAGGGCAGAGTAGAGGGGAAGGGGAACCGCTCTTGACCAACTAACCACACCCCTTCTAATAAACCCCAGAATGGCATTGGCCTTCTTGGCCACAGGAACACACTGATGGCTCATGGTCAATCTTCCACTAGGATCCCCATGTCCTTTTCCCCTTCACTGCTCTCATGCCACTGAATCCAGTGAAACTATTCACATAATATAAATGTTCTTTAACTCAGAATGCTTGGAACCACAATGTAGGAACATTGAACAGGGCCCATACTCTGTTTATTGCAGAGAAAATTGCTTTTCTCCAGTAGCTTGTTCTAAAATGAACATTACCTTAGCTGTTTACCTGCAAGTAACAGTGCTTTTGTGTTTGACAGCTGAAGCTCCTGTGCCAGCTTTGTCCAAAGAGTACATTGGAATGATGGAGTACAAAAAAGAGGACGAAGAAAGGATCATTCAAAATCTGATCCTAGGTATTTTAGTAACACTTAGTCTTTGTATCAGTAGTTGACAATATCCAGTGTAGAACACTGTGGCAAAAACTACAAGGGTCTGTATTTCACTTGAGTTGAAAGTTACCTTATTCCCACTTTCTCATCAACAATACAGCCTGGAAGCTCTATATTGCACTTTTTCTACTGCCAGACATTTCAAGTATGGGAGTGCTTCGTCTGTGTAAAAATCATTTGTCTGACTCTACGTAATGTTGACTCTATTATCTTTCTTATTATTTATGCACTTACAAAGCTATAAATCTCAAGAGCACACCAGGGACTTGAATTCATTTTCTTCCTGGTCATCTAGTAAGTTTGTAAGTGCTGAGCTGATATCCATGTGTGATGAATTACTCTCTTGTTTGTCCTTTGTATACCATTCCCTTCTCTGAAAGGAAATATACCTACTTGTTTCTTTTGTAGAGGAATTTTGTTCTTCCTCTGAGTTACTTTACTTTGTCTTACTGCCAAACCAGCTTTTTGCATTAGCTTACAAAAAATAGTAAAGTTGAGCAATTTTCCGTGTACATTAGTACCATTATTAAATGGAAGAGGTGGAAACAACCTCTTCCTTTTCTTCTCACCTCCTTCAACCATGTAAAGGTTTATACCTTTGCAGACAAATGTGTGTCATTAAGCAATGCCAGAATTTGGTGGGTCCTCCAGTGTGTAGTTAAATGCAAATTGCTTTTTGAGGTTGTCCTGTGTGGCCAAGCCCTGATGAACCTTAGAATTTGCTACAGTACTCTTACCTGTCTCAAACAATCAGTTAATACTCTTATATGTATAATACTGTTCCAGAACTTTTCTGAAACAAGGAGTTCATCAGTAGATCAATTACCAAGTAACTGCTCGCTGAAGAAAAGAATCCCATTTTTTTTGAATGATACATTGAATCATTTGATTCTTATATAATAAAGATGATAACTCTTCTTTTATGCAGATCTGAAGCCACGTGGAGTTGTAGTTAATATGATACCTGGCCTTCCAGCCTACATCCTATTCATGTGTGTGAGGTATGCAGATTATCTGAATGATGCTGACATGCTGAAATCTTTTATGCATGCCACCATTGATGGTATCAAAGAAGTTGTTAAGGTAGGAATTACATTTGACTTTACTGTACATTCTGATTTTTAGTGTAAGGTTTACAAGATGCCTGCAGAGTACCTGGGGGATGGTGACACTTTATTTGCTACTATTCCTATAATAGAATAATAATCATTGGTGATATTCTTTTTGATATTTGTAGTAGTACCCCTGTAAAGCCTCCAGGTAAGATTCTGCTGAATGCAGAATGCATTAACATAAACTATTTGTATCTGAAGAACTTGTTGACAAAATCATTTAAAGTATTTTACATTTTGCAATGAGTAACTAATTAGGAGAGGGGCACTTGTGCTTTCAGCACTGGTAAAAGTTGGAGGGACAGAAATGAAAGTTAATATGCCTGGTAGCAGGCAGGTATCGTAACTCTAAGAGTTTTTTTTTTACACTGCTGTTCTACTGGTGTAATGAGGGTGGGTTTTGACATGTCATTTGGTAGTGCAGCATTAGTACCCAAATAATTAAAATTATGTTGCCAGCCAGTTTACAAAATCAAGTTATTAACAAGAATTTTTCGTCTGCTGTCTCATCTGCATAACAAATTCAGCTATGTGAATGGCTTAATATGGATTTATAATGCAATAAAACACCAAGCATGCTGTGTAGCACAGGCAGGAATGGACTGTGGTTTATGCAGTTGAGTTTGTTCTATAGAGAATGCCTGTAGTTTGTTTGCAAACAAATTTATACCACAGTTTAACCACTGAAGTAGTTGTGTTGACTTAGCTGACAAAAATAAAACACAGCTCTGCCTATGTATGTATGTTTTCATGTAGTTCAGTTTTGTTTGTGTGTAGAGGAGTTCACAGTTTCTGCAAGAGGGCCTCCTATACACAACACTATGCATGGAAATGTGTAAAATCGTTTGGTTCAGGCTGCTTTATTTAGACAGTTTCCCATATAAGGAGACTTGAACAGTGTTTACCAAATAAAAGAGGGATCTCAGCCTAAAACCCCAGTACGATTTGTTCAGCCAGGATGTTACAGATGCTATATGCTCCTTCTGCTACAGACAATTTTACCAATTCTGTAATGATCCTAAGTTTAATTATTAAGCTAATTTCACGAGATGATACCATTATCATTTTCAGGAACATTCAGAAGACTTTGAGATGTTGTCCTTTTGGCTTTCCAATACATATTATTTTCTTAACTGCTTGAAGCAGTACAGCGGGGAAGAGGTAGGATTGATTTAATCAAATTATTTCATTACTTCACCTTTGAGAGACTTCAATTTGAATTAAAAATAGTGGTAATAAATAGATAACTATTCACCAATGTTCCTTCTAGATATTCACATAGTCACATAGCTCTACAATGCTATGAGACATCTTACACAATAAGACAGTATAGATTTACAGTATTGCAGTATCACCAAGGTTGGAAGAGACCTCAAGGATCATCGAGTCCAACCTGTCACTACAGACCTCATGACTAGACCATGGCATCAATCCCCTCTTGAACACCTCCAGGGGTGGTGACACCACCACCTCCCTGGGCAGCCCATTCCAATGACGAACGACTCTCTCGGTGAAGAACTTTCTCCTCACCTCGAGCCTAAACTTCCCCTGGTGCAGCTTGAGACTGTGTCCTCTTGTTCTGGTGCTGGTTGCTAGAGAGAAGAGACCAATCCCTTCCTGGCTACAACCACCTTTCAGGTAGTTGTAGAGAACAGTGAGGTCGCCCCTGAGCCTCCTCTTTTCCAGGCTAAACAATCCCAGCTCCCTCTGCCTCTCCTCATAGGGCTTGTGCTCAAGGCCTCTCCCCTGCCTCGCTGCCCTTCTCTGGACACGTTCAAGTGTCTCGATATCCTTCCTAAACTGAGGGGCCCAGAACTGGACACAGTACTCAAGGTGTGACCTAAACCAGTGCAGAGTACAGGGGCACAATGACTTCCCTGCTCCTGCTGGCCACACTATTCCTAATGCAGGCCAGGATGCCATTGGCCTTCTTGGCCACACTGCTGGCTCATGTTTAGGCAACTGTGGACCAAGTGAAATCAAGGAAACATTGAAGTCCTAAAGCAGGTTAAAGACATGACATGGAAACTACTACTTAATTTTAACTCTTCCATACGAGTTTAATGTGAGATGGACTTAGATATCAGTTCTCTGTGTGTATATATATGTGTGTGTGTGTGTGTATATATATGTGTAGATAGCCAGTTCTGTGTGTGCTTATATATGTGTATACATAAATACACACATATATATAAAGTAGTTTTACTATTTTACAATTGGGATTGTTCAAACATCTACTGCTACAGAAGAAAACCTCAGGAAAGGGGCCACACAACAAAATGCCCAGGTTTTTCATCATTTTACTTGCTTGTTTAAAGTGAGTTTTTTCCTGATGTTAAAAATTCTGTCAAATCCTTTAAAATAGAAAACTCATACTGTATTTTTTTCCCTAGGCTTTTACAAGCTTAGGCAGACTGAACTGAAATTCCAGGGACACAGAATGGTCTTCAGGGTTACAGCAAAGTGGTACTATAAAGCCTTGGAACCACAGTAACTGTGTAGTGTCCAAACAGCAATGCGCCCTCCTGTGGTCGTATAGATAACTTCTAAAGAGTAATGGAGAACTGAAAACATTTAAACTTCATGAATAGCAGCCTTTTCCCTGCTGCTGCAACTAAATTTTAAACGTCTGAATCCAGAATTTAGAGCTTTAATCTGTATTTCTAATGAACAGTTGAGACTTCTCCCAGGCTAGGATTTAGTTTAGACTTCTGAAGTCAGAACTTTCCTGATGTAAAATTCTGAAAATGAGATCCCTTTGCAGCAATAGAATGTAAATGTGGAGATTTTGATTTGCCAACACAGTCCAAAGAACTCTGCTTTGGCTGCTTGCCCTTTTTTTTCCCCCCTCTCCTTTTTCTCATCCCCCCTTTTTTTATTATTTTTTTTTCATTTGTTTTATTCTCTCTCTCTTTTTCTTTCTTTCTGCACCTCCCTCCCTTCTGTTTAAAGGATCTAGGAATTTCTCCAGAGTTCATGTTCATTGAAATCTATGAATGTCTTTCCTTTGGCTTGACTGGGCTTTGGGAATAGCATAAATATCATCATAAACTGAAAGCCCAGAACTGGAAGCATCCATTAAAAGTTATCAGTAGCTTTGAAGCATTCTGAGACTGTGTTCAGCCAGAGATGGAATAAGTGACTCCAGTACCTACATTACATGGTAGTCACAGTTTATAATTGTACTGTTATGTAATTTCTAGTAATTATATTTAAAATTTACTTGTAGGAATTCATGAAATGTAATACTCCACGTCAGAATGAGAACTGTTTGAAGCATTTTGACCTCTCAGAATACAGACAAGTCCTTAGTGATTTGGCCATTCGTATATATCACCAATTCATTGTTGTAATGGAGAACAACATTCAGCCTATGATTGGTAAGAGAGCAGCAATCCAGACAGCCTTACATGTGGCTTGTGAAGTATATGAATAAAGCTTATACATGGAGACAAAGGATGGGACAGGCTTCTTTATCCTCTTGGCTTATATATATGTGTACCTGCATGTGTCTGTCTGCATATATAAATTCCACTGTGTGGTGTATTTCCACAGTGTTTAGAAAGACTTTTCCCCCATAACATGTCTTGGTGTGGGACAATGCTTTGAAATCTATCAGCATTCTACGAAAAGAAAAGGCTTATTAAGCCTCAAGAAGCCTTTGTCAGAATCTTATTTGTGTTGTATCATTTAACTTTGAAAACATCCTGAAAGTAGGTTTTGTTCAATAATTAAGTTAATGGAATGAAAGGAGCCATAGGAGTTTTGGTTTTACCATTTATTTTCTGTTGTATTTCAGTACCAGGCATGCTGGAATATGAAAGTCTTCAGGGAATTTCTGGCTTGAAACCTACAGGATTCCGTAAACGTTCTTCTAGTATAGATGACACAGATACCTACACAATGACCTCTATCCTGCAACAGCTCAGCTATTTTTATAGTACTATGTGCCAGAATGGCTTGGACTCTGAGCTTCTAAAGCAGGCAGTGAAGCAGCTTTTCTTTCTGATTGGAGCTATCACCCTCAACAGTCTCTTCCTCCGCAAGGACATGTGCTCATGTAGAAAAGGAATGCAGATAAGGTAAAGCCCATG
The DNA here is from genome assembly GCF_026170545.1 of Melanerpes formicivorus. Classification (NCBI taxonomy): domain Eukaryota; kingdom Metazoa; phylum Chordata; class Aves; order Piciformes; family Picidae; genus Melanerpes; species Melanerpes formicivorus. The sequence goes on along the minus strand of NW_027142362.1, from coordinate 14,545,548 downwards.
AAGTTTCAACAGGCTTGAGAATGTATATTTTGACACTTCTATGTAACATCCTTTATCTCTAAGTCACTGGGTATTTTGTCACCATTCTGCTGGAATTAGCTGATTGATTTGTACTCTCTTTGAAAAAAAACAGATCTTCGCATTTGGGGCTGAGCTTTCTCAATGTAACATATTACAAATTGTTCTTTCCATGGAAACACTAATGGAAGAAAAGACAGAGGAAATTACAGTCTGGAGTTCAAAGTCAGACATGTTTCGGATTCTTTCCATGCTAGTTCACTCATGATGTGACAAATAGTATTTTTAATTCTTTCTTACTGTAGTAAACAGGTGCAATGTGCCATAGCTGGCAGACAGACAAAAGCTGACTTGCATTTTTCATGCTCTGTTGACAAGAAGACACTGAGGCAGAGGCTTTCAGGGTGTATATCAGGCATCATCTGTTTCACTAAGAGCATCAAGAGAACATGCTGCTACCTGTTTTGCAGAAGACCCAGTTCATTTGCTCTCCATTAGACAGTCAGCAGACTGAGGTGAAAGAAAACTAGACCTCGAGCACAAGCCCTACGAGGAGAGGCTGAGAGAGCTGGGATTGTTTAGCCTCTAGAAGAGGAGGTTCAGGGGAGACCTTATTGCTGTCTACGACTACCTGAAGGCAGGTTGTAGCCAGATGGGGGTTGGTCTCTTTTCCCAGGCAATCAGCACCAGAACAAGAGGACACAGTCTCAAGCTGCACCAGGGGAGGTTTAGGCTTGAGGTGAGGAGAAAGTCCTTCACAGAGAGAGTTGTTAGCCATTGGAATGGGCTGCCCAGGGAGGCGGTGGAGTCCCTGTCCCTGGAGGTGTTCAAGAAGGGATTGGACGTGGCACTTGGTGCCATGGTTTAATAGTCATGAGGTCTGTGGTGACAGGTTGGACTTGATGATCTTTGAGGTCTTTTCCAACCTTATTGATTCTGTAATTCTATGAAAACTAGTAAAATTGCAATCCATCTGGCAATATTGCTAGAAGAAATCTGCTTTAACCTTTAGGTCATCAGTTATAAACCCAGCCCTCCTTTGTGGTGCGTAAAGATTGTTCTAATTTCCTGTTCAAGCACAGCTGTAAATGAAAAGTTTAAAGATACACAGTGCTACACTATAATAGGCAATGCCAGTATATATTAGTAATTTTCTGTAAACAACAGCTAAAGTGGTAAGTTGCTTCCTTTTAACTGTGCTTTAAGCAATAATTTGTTTCTTAAGTAATTGAAATATACAAGGGATTCATATCAATATCAATAATCTATCAATAAGCTATATCAATAAGCTATATCAATAAGCTGATCTATGGATATAGATTTAACTTAAGATGTATGAGTTTGAACATTGCATGAGAAGAACATTCCTTCCTTAGAAGTCTTTAATGTAACTTGCTTGTAAGGGGGCATCTGACATTTATGTTATCTGTTATGGTTTAACCCAGATGTAATATCAGTTACTTGGAAGAATGGCTTAAGGACAAGAATCTTCAAAGCAGCAATGCCAAAGAAACTTTGGAGCCTCTATCTCAAGCAGCTTGGCTCCTTCAGGTTAAAAAGATCACAGATGAAGATGCCAAGGAAATATGTGAGCACTGCACATCTCTTTCGACTGTGCAGGTAATTAACCATCTGTTTTCTTCTGGCAGCATCAACTGCAGAAATTGCCTACCTGATACAATTTGCTGCAAAAGGCTATTGGCATTATACTTGACAAAAATAGCATTCCTCAGCATTCCACATCACCACTTGTTAAATTGAATTTTAAACTCCTTCTTCTTGATTGTTAGCATTTTAGCATCTCCTGTGCTGTATTTTTCTGCTTTGTTCTATGCCATCTCTTTATTCTACAGTGTATTTTCTTTACTTTGTCACAGGCTTTTTATTGTTGTTGTTGTTTCCCTTAATTACCTCACCTTTTTCTGCATCTCCTTGATCCTACTGACACCTCTGAAAACCAGGCCTAGCAGTCATCAGATATACATAACAATTCATTAGGTGATGACTCAAAATTCTTCTTTTACTGTCAAATACTTTACTGAAACTTTAATGAATTAAATACCAATTCTTCTTTTTCAATCTTCTCACTTTTTGCAACATGCTAAAATAGTCTTCTGTCATTTGCACAGATCGTTAAGATCCTCAACTCGTACACTCCCATAGATGATTTTGAGAAAAGAGTGACCCCATCATTTGTTCGTAAAGTCCAGGTAAGAGCTACAATTGCTCACTCTCATCTTCAAGTTACAGGATCCTGATCGAAACATGCCTCTTAGCATCAAGTGAAAGCCAGATGTGCAGTAAGAAGCAAACAGTGTACTGCTTTTGCTTTGATTCTTAATGCAATATTTTCTTGCTCTTTCTGTTACAATTTCAGGCTATGCTACACAATCGGGAGGATGTTCCACAGCTGATGCTCGATACCAAATATCTTTTTCAAGTGACATTTCCTTTCACCCCCTCTCCACATGCCTTGGAAATGATACAAGTCCCCAGCAGCTTCAAACTTGGATTTCTCACAAGGGTTTAGTAAAATCCAATGCATTGGTGTTTCCTCAAAGACAGGCAGGCTTTCATGGTTCATTTTTCCAGCTGGTGGATAGTATGGCAGTAAATTGAACTGTTAAAAACTTGTTCTTGAGTCAAGATTTAAGAAGCAGGAATAATTACAGCTTGTGATTTCCTTCTCTTTTTTCTTACTCCCTTCATTACATTCTTACAATGATGACTTTATATCATCAGCTGAACACAAAGCTAACCATACAGTTTTTTAGCCCAAACCTAACAAGAGGAGCATTTATCTGTGCCAAGTTTGCATTAGTGCCCTGTCGGCACCAGTGTGAGGGGAAGGATTCCATGTGATAGATGTTATTACTTTACATTTTTCCTTGCCTTTGCTTCCTGTAACAAGAGATTTTTTTTTTTCCCCAAGGTAATTATGTTCATTGCCTTGATACACTGGATCTATTTTACAGTAGCTTTCACCCTTCTGTACTTATTATACCTTTATTCATTTCTTTAAAAGAAGTCTTTTATTACAGTTCATTCGGAAGACTGTAGTAGAAGGGAAAGGAATGTCCTTCCACAATTGGTGTGGGTTTTGTTTGTGGGTTTGGTTTTTTGTTTGTTTGGGGGTTTGGTTGGTTGGTTGGTTGGGGTTTTTTTAAATAAATAATATAAATAGCTGCATTGAAACCAGGGAACTGAGATCAATCTAAGAGAACTACTGTCACAAACCCACACTGTCTTTTCATGGGCATGCTGGCTTGGCTCACTGGATGCTTGCATTACAGCCCAGGCACAACAGGCAGCTCTTCAGCCAGGGGAAGGAGGTGGGTGCTCTTCTTGAAGACAGATTTCAGTTTTGCTCTCTGCAGTGACTAGTCTGGATTTTCACATTGATCTTTATAATACAAAAATCAGATATAAAATGTGTGTCATGATCCAGGTTTGAAATACAAGCTTGTTTTTCTGAAATACGGGAGTCATCTCATGGTTAGGTTCCATCTCTAGTGCAAAGTATTTCAGAATACCCACTGAGTATGCCCACACGTGCACAGCACCTCTCTCCCTTTCTTTATTGCAAATTTCTCTCCTCTGGTTCAAAAACTGAGTAGGACTGAATCCAGCTGCTGTGGCCTGGTCTTACTGATAAACCAAACTGAATTCCTCACATTTGGTCTATTTATTTCACTTCAGTTGCTGGATATGTAGAAGCAGAAGTGGTCCCCTTTTTGCTTTGTTCAGCCTCATCTCTAGTCAGAATGCAACAGACAATAACTTTATTTAGCACTGAACCCTGTCAGAACAACTGGAGGAACAACATTCACCTCACCACAATGATAACTGTCCTTAGAAATCCCTCAGTAAATAATGCTAGTTTTCTAGGCAGCCTTTTAGATGTACTCATTGATCAAGTACTAAAGCTTTCAAATACTGAAAATACTCTAATTAATTGTCTAGCTTGAATATTACAGAAAATAGCAAGCGAGTGATTTGATGTATTTTTTTTATTGCACAGTGTTAGTACTGCTTGTTTAATTTTGCAGAACAGTCTGTAAATACAGAGAAGGAATCATTCTTGCTATTTAGTGGTCTTGGTGCTTACTGTGTACATTGAAATGTTCATGGTGATATCCACAGAGATACATGAAGGAACAATTTTGTCCAATAACAATAAAAGCTGTACAGATGTGTAGGTAGACCAGTCTTTCAATCTGTTAAATAAAGTAGCTTTTAAATCAATTTGTAGTGCTTGGAGTGATGCAATAGTTATGTTTTCATGATGGGATCATTTGAAAGAAGTTCTTTGGGACTATACAAGCATCAGTGAATACTGTCAGTTTTGTATTGCACCACAAACATTTATTTAATGGTCCGGTTGCTTTGCTGTATCATTATGTATCTTTCTGTCAGAATGGTATGCTTTCCTTCACTCCTTATGAACTTCTGTAAATGTTTTCAAGCAAGCAAGTTTTGTTGCTGTAATTTCTACGTAGCCTTTTTTACAGTTACTGGAGCTGTATGTCTGTTACCTGGGATAATGTGAGTACAGTCACAGCCTGCTCTTAACGTCTGCATCACACAGCAGTGTCAGGAGGCACTCTGAGAGGTTTGTGTGGATTATGCCCTTTACACTGTGTATACTAATCACAAAATAGAGTATTTTTTTAAAGGGAGTTCAGAATGGTCAGTGTCTGCTCTATGCTCTCAGAAACTTACCTTGCTTTTGCTGACATTAATGTCTTCAGCCTCTATGCAAGTACAAAATTCCATTAGTTGTCTGTAATCCTTCTAAATATATAAGAAGCAGTTTTAGTGAAGAATGAGACATTACTGAGGATGACTTTCCTAGAATAATAGTAAAGGAGAAAAGTGGGAAAATGTCAAATTATGATCCTTACTGCAGTGGGAAAGCACTGAAGTGGCTTATGGAGACGTGTCAGATGCAACTAGTATCTTTGGATGTGCTTAAACATGTGACTCCTGCAGTTTCTGGGATTAGGACTCAGCAGCATAGGGGATTCCTTTCAATCCTGTGTGCCCATAATATTCTAATAAGAAGGACTAGGCTAGGTTACTTCAGTCCAAGTCTCTGCTTGGCTGAGACCTAATTTACTTACTTTTTTCTTAATTTTGTCTTGGAACTTTTGTCTTTCAAAAGCAAACATCAAAAGGCATGATTTCAGTTATTGAGTCTCACAGTATCACTAAGGTTGGAAGAGACCTCAAAGATCATCAAGGCCAACCCGTCACCACAGACTTCATGACTAGACCATGGCACCAAGTGCCACGTCCAATCCCCTCTTGAACACCTAATCCCCTCTTGAACACCTCTATGACCTTCATGCAGATATGACCTTCAGCACTTTTGTGAAAACACATCTGAAAAATTCTGTATTTCCTCAACATACTTTCAAAGAGTACAGAAAAGCAGAAATTTTTAATCCTATGGATTTAAAATTCATTGTCTTAAAACAGGTGAATAGTAAAAGTATATCCAAAGAAGAACCATCATGGGCACTAATCAATTTGTTTGACTTCTAAATTTCATTAAGAATATGAGATAAATGTGGCATTGACAGAGCTGTTTGTTAGAATGTCAATTTGATAGTTGGAAAATCAGTCACCAGTCACCTCCTCACTCTGTTTAACAAACATTAACGCTTGGAAACCACCCAAAAATTGCTGCTATATGGAACAGGCAGGTAAGATCTGCTTTGCCTAACAGTTTATGCTCTTTATTCTGAATTCTGAAAGAGGGCAGTTGAAGTAAAGCCTTTAACCTATAATCATCAGTACATAACTGACTGGAGGTATGATACAACCAGAGAGGCTGAGCTGTAAATACCCTTTAAGTAGACTTAATAGGAAGGTTGCCTTTCTATGTTAGCAGTTGCACACAGCTTATTTAATCATCCTGAGGACCTCCACGCTCTTGCTGTTTGAAAAGGTGGGTCATTTTGGTTATTTATCAACAAGAACCATTGTACAGAATTTCTCTGTAATTAGCATGTTTCTAAATGTTTCACCATGGTGCTGTTTTAAAATGTCTACTGTCACTTCAACTAGTGTGTTGAAAAATTCAGACTACGGTGCAAGAAGTTGTAATCTTTTTAGACCTTTTTGGTTTAAATCATTTGTATCTTTATGAAACAGTATACAAATCCATCATTCTCACAGACAGCTTCAGGTGTAATACTGCTTTTTAATTGTTCGTGAGTTCTGTTGGCCTCTCTTGTAGCAAAATTTTGTAACATGTCATAATCTTAACCTGAAGTAAAATTCATAGATGCATAGAATGGTTTAGGTTGGAAGGGACCTTAAAGATCATCTAGTTCCAACCCCCCTGCCATGTAAAACACTGATAGCAGGTATGATTCATTCTGTGTTACTCCAGCTAACTTTTGTACATAATCAAAGGTAAGTTCTGCCCAAAGTATGTACTACAAGCCTAGCCTAGCAGATCTCTGTCTGTAGTCTCTAGACCTGGTATTAGTATTTTCTGCAAATATGATAGCTGTTTTTCCCCTCCAATACCTTAATTTTACACATCTTCTGAAGTGAAAGTTTTCCTCCCAAAGTCTAGCTTGCTTAGTGTCCTAAGGCTTCATACCAATTTATGACTGTGTCACTTGAGTTGCCCTAAGTGGGAACTACTAATTGTAAGAACCTCAGAAAACCAAGTTATTCAATGTCAAGTGTCCAGTTTTAAGAATGTAGCAGAACTGAGCCTTGTTGCTGTAGTCACTGTAAGCTATAAACAATATTAGCACAGAATAGCTCCCTGAAAAGATGGCAGCCTGTGATCTCAGGCTCACTGTTTGCAAAAGAGCACATTAAAACCTTCAGGGTGTATTTGTTGATTTTGATCAAATGGAACATAAATCTCCTTGACTGCATGTAGTTGATGGAGAGCTCCATGCAGATTTCCTAGTAACCTGCTGTAGTTCCATTTAGGGCAGTTTGCTTCCAACATGTTTTGGGATAGACATACGCATCTGCTTGAGACCACAGAAAAACTTCTGAGCTGAGTGTGGGCAGGATTTCTTAAGTTTAACATTTTTCAAGTAGCCCTCTGAAATACTGAGGAATAAGCAGCAGAATACAGGTAGAATAAAGTTTGTTTTGGTTTTCATGTAATGTCCAGCCAAGCAAATTCTAGAATCTGCTTACCTTCCTGAATTGCTTTTGCCCCGTTTAAATCTCTCTTGCAATAGTTCTAATTGTTAATCACAAACTTATTATTTATGTACATGTCTAAAAGCTTTCATTTTAGCAGTGGTGAACAGGGCCATTTTCCCTATGAAAAATGTACAGAGAGAAATGTCACTGCAGTATTATTCTTGTTTGGTTTTATGACAATCAAATCATTTTTAATTCTCTGCTGCTGATAGTGCTTTGATCCTAGAGATGCCTGGCTACAGAACAGAAGTGGGTTTGTAATGACCCAGTGTGCTTGAAGCATCAATTTCCGCTCAAGCAGCACATTTGTAGCTGCTGACTCAGTCCTTGGTCATCTTTTCAATATTAAAACTAATGCAGAGTATTGACTAGTTAACAGTGCAGTGGAAAAACAATAAATATTGGTCAGTGGAGATCTGTAACAAATCCAGCTGTCAGACATCTCTGATTACTGTCTGCTGACAATAGTTTAGTAAAAACTAAGAGTAACTTCTGCATGAATCCATGTGCACAGTGCACATTATGTCAGTCTACTGTAGTCAGTGCATGTTACATCACAATAGATATTTTTGTCTTTTTCTTTATAAAAATATAATCTGCAGAGCATGTAGCTATCTTGCATATGGAGATAGTTCATCAAGCTCAAGAGATTAGTCACAGAGAGATTATCTAGCCTAGAGATGTCTATATGCAGTCTAAGCTGCATTAGCTAGCAGTGGTGGGAAGCTTTGTGCTGGACTGGAATGCACCCTTTCCTTCTTGTCTCTTTTTCAGCTCGCTTGAACCGCAGAGATGTGTGACCAGACCTTTTTAGCAGTTGTATTTGGTCCCTGTGACAAGTGCTACAAAGAGAAGCCCCTGAGACCTGTTTACATCAAATCAGAGCAACTCAGCTACTGCTCACTATGTGTAGAAATGGTATGTTCCTGATGTTATCAGCCAGAATGTGGAAAGACTGCAAAAAAATGGGTTGGATGTACTAATGGTCTGTTATGTTGGACTTTTCTGGACAGCAAATGAGCATTGCTAGGCCTACAGAGTGCCAAACACCTCTGTAGACACCTGGTGTTGCAATGAGCCTGCAACCGAGGTGGCCCTGGCAATCAAGGATACTTTCTGTGATTCTTGATTGAAAAATGGCCACGAGGTTTTTCCTCTAAGGTATTCCTCAGCAGTGTAAATGTTATGTGTCTGTCTAAACTCTGCTGAGGTACATGTATGCAAGTTTGCTTGGCCTATGATCTAGAGCATTTCCTGTTACCTGTAACAGAATTTAACAAAAGAAGATTAAATCATTGCATTAAACTCATTCACTAGTGACTCAGGGATATGCAGTTCATCTAGTCTGCCTCAGTAAAAACAATACACAAGTGAAGTGCTGTCAGCTCTTATTTGTGGTCCACAGTCACACTGAGACCGTGCTGTTTCGTATGCGATGTGCAGTACTTGGGTGAGAGCTGGAAGCAGCTACAATGAGGATAAGGTTGGAAAAGGCTGCACAGCACTGGTGCATCATCTGTCACCACAGAAGGTGTGCATCACCGCAGAAGGTGGTAATGGGGGAGATAAGCAAGCTTACTAGCCTGACCAGCAGGTTCTGCCAGAATACTTGCATGAAGAAGGGATGATATTGGAGGCCTTCTATCCAGTGATTTCTGGTGATGTCCCACTCTCCTGTTCTAGCGAGATCATGGTGGGATTGTTTTTATGAAATACAAAGCTAAGGTCATGAGCCTACATGGCTACTGAACAGCTGGTCTCTAGAACTCCTTTTGTAAACTTAAGAATTTTGACATCCTGATTATGCTCCCACTTGGATTATTTTTATTTTATCTTCCTGAAGCACTGTATATTATCAGTTGTAGAAGACATCCTTCACTGTTTCCTCCCCAGAACTGGTCTTTAAGTGGGGTCCAATAGTTTGTTGTATTTGAATGTCAGAAACGAATGTCAGAAACAAATGATCTCCCAGGAATGCTAAAAGGTTTAACTAGCTGTGTTTATAAAACACTACTTTACGGGCAGATGAGAGCACTGATTTGGTGTTTGTAGGTGGTGCAGTGTGTACAGTTCATTGGCTGATGCAGCACTTTCTCATGTGTTACATTGTTTAGGAGGAAATTTACATGTAATGACTACAAGACAAAAGACAGTTCCTTCCCAGTTTACTCGCTTCTCCTGACTTTGAATTTGCTGCTTTGTTCAAGTTCTTCTTGGCCAACAGCCTATAAAAAGCTATTTATCCAGTAAATTTTTGCATGACTTGATAAAAGCATGCTGGAATTGCAGGAAACTGGCTGTTTGTTACTTACAGTTCCTGCAACTTTCTCCTTATTATTTGTGTTATCAAAGTTAGACTCTTACCAACTGAAACAGCTGCTAGGTGGAAGCTGATTGAGACTTCAAGGAGTATTGTGTCATTACCTAACAGCCTGTTAGGCTTCTTGTGAGCAATGCTTGTTAGTAGATCTGGCTTCAGTTCAGGATTCAAAATCAAGTTGCCTGTATGACCATCAGGCTAAGTCCAGTATGGGAAAGGACTTTATTTTCTCCAAAATCCTCTCTGTGTCCAGGATGTGCCCAGAGTCTAAACAACAGCTGCAAACATGCATTTTCGTATCTCCCTCTCCAATCTTGGCACATCTCCAGATTGAACAATAGCCATTGGACTGTCTATTTTCTAGCTAAAGGGAGACAATGGGAGTTAATAAGAGCAAAGTTACTCTGTGTAGCTCAAGGACAGTTACTGTAATATGAAGAAGATATTTTCCAAGGAACTCTCAGGGACAAAAAGCTACAAGGCCACGTGCTGTGGCTCTTCTCTGGAAGCATTAGCTGCATCATGTGCCCACCCAGCATATGCTGTAGATCTGCATCTGAGCTGAGCCTGCATGTGGCCTGTTTAAGGGGAGGAAGAAAAGCAAAGAAACCCTGATAATACCAAATTGAGAAATGAGGAATTAAAACACAGTGGAGAGAAGAGTTCACACCACTGCATCTGTCCTGCTGGTACAGGAAATGAGCCAAAGGCCATCTGAGTGATAAGTCTTCTAGTGCTTCCCATGCCGCTAGGAGTATTAGGGAATGATGGAGCTAAGCTGGAATTTGCAAAGTCTGTGCAGATTCTGTCTTCACAGTCTCATATTTTACTGCTGTTAGGGTGACTAATGACTGAGTTTTTTCTCATCCCCTTACCTCCCAAGTGTTGAACTTCTAGTACAGAGGTTTGGTTACAATGCAGAACACCCTTTTGCATGTATTTCTGGGGAGATGGCGCCTGTGGGCTGTAGAAGTGGCTTGGGAGGTACAGCGGATACCTGCTGGTGGAAGCCTGTGGGTAGGAGGGGGGCAGGAAGCAAGGCTGGTTCCAGCAGCCAGCATGGAGGCTAGACGGTGGATGCTAAGCCTGCCGTGCTCCTGTCTGCAGCAGGGCTGGCCAGGGGTTACTGGCTCTCATGGATGTCAGGGCAGGTGCTGGCTGCACACCGGGACGCGGGAGCATCCAGTCCGGCCATGGACGTCAGCATGGGGAGGGGGAGGGAGCCCGGGCCGGCTCTGGCGCCGTTGCTGAGGCAGCAGGAGCCTCGGCAGCATCCCTGAGAGCCAGGCGGGCAAACTCCTCCTCCCTCCCGCTCTCATCTCGTCTCTCCCTGCTTCCTTTGCAAAGATGGCAACCGAGGGGCTGCACGAGAACGAGACCTTGGCATCGCTGAAAACTGAGGCCGAGAGCCTGAAGGGCAAGCTGGAGGAGGAGCGGGCCAAGCTGCACGACGTGGAGCGTGAGTGGGGCCGGGGCAGAAGGCCGCGGGCACTACCGGCTGACCCAGGCAGCTAGCGAGGCTGCCGCACCGCCGGCTCCGCGGGCCGGGCCGGGCCGCGCCGGGGAGATCGGGAAACGTGCTGCTGCCGCCCCGAAGGGCAGCGCGGCTGGGGCGGCCCCGCCTGGCCGGGGGAGGCTGGCGTCCAGCTTCGGGGTGCGGGGAGAGCGGCTCCCCAGTGTCACGACAGCCAGTGGTTCATGTTTGCTGCAGCCCAGTGCAGCCTGGGGCCACGCCGGGGTACAGAAGCAGCGGTTGGGGAGCGCAGGAGGCGTACGTCTCCTAGGGTGTGCGGTATCACGAGTCGCCCCGCACCGCCCCGGCCGCGGGGGCTCTGGCCTGGCTCGAGCTGCGCGCACGCAGCTGCCCTGCCTTCGAGTGGGGGGAGGCGGGGGAGGGTAAGGATGGTGACATGCCCCATGGAGTGGCTTAAGGAGGAGCACTGGTTCCCAAAACAGCTCCTCCTCCCCTTCTTCTGCCAAGGGAACAACTTTTAGGGGTCCCGAGCTGATTCAGAGGTGCGGGGTGAGGCAGTGCTCGAGCTGTCATTGCACAGCTCAACCTGATCAGCTGCAGTTTCAAGATCTATGGCTTAACATAAGAGCAACGACAGATTCCAGCCCTGCCCTCCCACCCTACTCAGGAAAATATATATATTAGCTATCTGTATTTTTATGGAGCTTCTCAAAGTAGGTATTAATTCATCTGTCCTGGAATACAAATACCCTTTTATTATTTCATTGTTATAATTAATGATATAATAAAGTGCAGGGGGATTTTTTGAGAAAGGCAAGTAAATTACTGTATTTCTCAGAAGTCACATAGCTCATTTTATCAGAGAGATTAGTGGACCATTAAAACTTTCCTCTTCCCTGTTTTCATGCCTTGAAAATTATTTCAGCCTGTATCCAGTGATTTAGCACTTAGTGTTTGGTAAGATTGAGGGACTGGCAAGTACTCTTAAATTTCAAGTGGAGAAGGGTTGAAAGTTGTCTTTTTGTTTGTTTGTCTGTATGTTTTTCCCTGGGGAAAACACATTTTCTTGTCTAAGACAAGCATACGAGTGTCCTATTAATAGGATTCATTAAACAAATGGAGATGGCTTCATTACAAAACATTCCATAAATCATCACATTCCTACAATAAAATGTCTGCATCCAAAGTAGTGGGCCTGTGTTCGACAGACATCATAAGCATATTCCTAAATCAATTTTTGCTCACTAAGACTTTTACCTGTGATTGCAGAGACACCGAAATGGTAACATGTCATTGACAGTCTTAGGATATTTATGTCTTTGGCATATGTGAAATCTGTAAACATGTGTTGGAAGGCTGTTTGCACATCCATGATGTGATTTCTGAGAAGTCTTCTGCTGCTGCTGTAGAGCAATGCTCACTCATGACATTTTAGATCATTCATTCTTTATCAGAGCTTGTTTGCACTTAAATTAGCCTCCAGATTGATTTCTGCAGAGTTTGTAAGTTTCAGAGTGAAGCATCCCTTCTGGAAGTTGTTCAGTTTTGGTTGGTTGGTTGGGTTTTTTGTGGCTTTCTACCCCCCCAAGTCTAAAATTATATCTTTTGCTTTTTTTTTTTTTGCTCTGATCATGACTTTCCCCCTGTGGTTCCGAAAACAAACAGCTGGCTGAACTAGGACTGCCCTTATTTGTTCAACTGGTTTTGAACAGCAGCTCCCAAAAATGTGGACAAAGGAAATACCAAACGTGCATTTGATTTGCAATCACACCATTTTGAGGATTCAGTTCTGCTGCTTAAAACTTTATGTGTGACTAGAATACGTAACAGAATACAAACAGAACAGTTTGTTCTGTTCATGCAATCCATAATGTTTTGAAACCATTAGAACCAAATGACTTCATGCACAGGAAAGATCAAAGAGACAATAGTATCAGCATTGAGCCCACACCTCCTGTTTAGGCCAAACAATTTATTTTAGTAAAAAAAGCCTATTTTATCTGGACCTTTGTAAAACCACTCAAGCTACTTAGTAGCTTGAGCTGATCTACTTGCCCAAGTGCATAATTTTCAGCTATCTTGAAATAAATGTGAGAATGCTTCAAAATAATTATCTGACTCTAAAACCTGCGCTGGGCAAGTGCAGGATTATTATGGCTGTGGTTGGAGATAAGCATCCTCAGAGAATCGGTGAGGCTAAACCAGACAATTCCACAGAGTCTCGGCTGTGTTGACATAATGGAAACACTTTGTCCTTTGTCTGTGAAACATTTGGTTTTTTCAGATATGTTCTGGACACAAGCATCTTTCCAGATGCCATAATAACCCTCTGTCCTGTATTTTCGTCTTTTGATTGGATTATTTGGCAGATTTCCATGGACAAATGTAGGGGAAATGTATCTTCTCCTCTTTGAGTTTATGTGGTACTTTCTCAGAAACCTACTTCTGATCTCCTGTTAGAGATGGTACGGACAAATTGTCAGGGATAGTGGACAGTACTTGTCCTCTGGCTGGTTGAGACTGGTTAAGCAGAGATTTCAGGTGAGAATGTTATTCTGGCACAGCTGGTAGTGCTAATCCACTAGAAATCAGTCTCTGTTTTAGGCAGAAATTGCTCCCCTGACCTCATGCCAGGGAATGATCTCAAAGTTCAGGATGCCTGCTGTCTCGCTGTGACAGCTCTTCCTAGCCTGTGAGCTTTCTTGCAGCTCTAGGTAAGTGACAAAGGTTGGAACAGCAAGCATTTCCATACCAATCACCTGTCATGTAGAATGTAGACCACTGCCTCTAGCATGGCATTGAAAAGCTTAAATTTCTTCCACCAGTTCATTAAAGCATGTGAGCTTCTCCATTTATTTCAAAAGGTTTGAGTCAGGCATGGCCCTGTTAGCTGACAGCAGCTGGGTCATCTTAGGTTTCAGCGTGGACAAACACAACACAGGGAAGCGCTGAATACGTAGACAGTGTTGAGAAGCTGAGTGGCACGCTCATGATGAAGATGCCAAGCTTCCCTGCTCACCCAAAGCTGTGTCCTGGCCCTTAATGATCCCCTGGACACCAGAAAGGATGGTACAGCAGAGAAGTCTCCAGGATCAGTGGCTAGTACCTGTGTCACCCTTCATCAGTGCTGTGCTGTCAGAGCTGACTTGCAGCTGGGAGTCTCACATGGTCTCTTCTCCCAGGCAGCCAGTACCAGAACAAGAAGACACCGTCTCAGGCTGCGCCAGGGGAGGTTCAGGTTGGATGTTAGGAAGAAGTTCTATGCAGAAAGAGTGATTGCCCGTTGGAATGGGCTGCCCAAGGAGGTGGTGGAGTCACCATCATTGGAGGTGTTCAGGAGGAGACTTGATGGGGTGCTTGGTGCCATGGGTTAGTTGTTTAGGTGGGTTGGATTGGTTGATGGGTTGGACACGATGATCTTGAGGGTCTCTTTCAAGCTGGTTTGGTTTATTCTAAATAAATAAACATCCAGAACAAGTGCTTTACCATTGAAACACTGGAGACTTGATGCTTACCCTCTTCTTTTGTATAATTTTCCCTCCAGCCTCCAGTAGTCATTTTCACTTCTGATGAGTACCTTGAGGCACATGGTAGGCTGGAGGCTGTTAGTGTATTTTCGAGTCTCATTCAGATTGAGGATTTCCCTATAAGAGAGAGGGCAAAGGGATTATGTGATTCTAGGTTATACATGAGAGTTGTGGTTTGCAAGAGCTTCAGCTGCTGAATTCAAGCCCTGAGTAAATTCATTCTTACCTCTATCCAGTGAATATGTTAATATATTACCTACCTTAGTTTTACCACCTGCCAGCTCTGAAGCAGAGTTCATTGGTGTGCACCATGCCCTCAAACTTGACCGATTAATTCCTCCCAGTGACATTACTCATAAACACAGGGATTTGCCAGGCCAGAGCTTTGATAGAGGGCTCTCTAACCATCAGCTGTTTGCAGTTCACCAGGTAGCAGAGCGTGTGGAGGCACTGGGCCAGTTTGTGATGAAGACCAGGAGAACCCTGAAGGGCCATGGAAATAAAGTTCTCTGTATGGACTGGTGCAAAGACAAGAGAAGGATTGTGAGCTCTTCCCAGGTATGCTGTTGCGCAGATGTTTTTCAAAGCTACTGTTGGGCACGGTACAAATCCTTTGGCTGTGCTGTGCACCACTCTTTGCAGATGATAGCTGCATATAAAGTAAATGTTTTTAAGATGCCCTTAAGGTAGTTTGATCAGCAGCTTGGTCAGAGAGCATGAATCCAAGCGTCAGATCATTGCTACATCAGTGCTAAAACCCTAAATATTTTCCCCATGCTCCCTACTACAGTGGAACAGAGAGAACTTATCTGAGACCACTTTTATTTCCTTGTTATTTACAGATAAAATATTTAGTATCCATTTCAGTTTACATGTTTAGAGAAGATCATCAGGAAAAGGGAAGAAATGTTAATTCTTCTAGAGATTTCTGTGCAAAGAAATTTCTTCAGCAGTCTGTAGGATTGGTGCAACCTCAAAACCCTCAAACATCCTGCTAAAATGACCACATTTACTTGGGCATTACGAGAAACAGTCCTAACACCTGCTCAAGACCAGCCTCATGAGCTAGAGGAGGTAACGAGATAATTACTTTTTAGATCCCTGGTTCATCCTGAGCCCAGTATGGCAAGAGAGTGAGCTCCTTGCATCTCACAGCTGTTCACTGACCTATATGAAATCTGTCAGGGGTCTCACTTGAGGGATAAAAATAGACAATCTGCATTGCAAGCCACCTTCAGTTACTGTGAGTTTTTACCATTCATGGTGATCTCAGCAAAGAGAAGAATTTTAAATAATTGATAGCAGATTTCTTAAAGAGGCTAAAATGCTGTTGTGTAGATCAGAAAGATGAACAGGCAATTTGTACTGCATTTTTGCATTTTGAGCTCTTAAGAACTTAGTCCAGGGACTGCAGCAATTGTTGCTCAGTACTAAACTTTGCTTTCATGATGGGGGAAGGATAAACATTACATATATAAGGCAAAGTAGCTGTCACGAGTGTGCCTGCCAAACACAAGGTGATTATGTTGCTGTCTGTGAAGGGTTGTTGTGATAGCTATTTAGCAGATTGTATCCATGGATAATGAAGGTTAAGCAAGTGTGAGAAGGGAAAACCAGAAAAACACAGAAGAAGGAAGGTGCATAAATAATCCTCATGAGTGCTGCTAACTTAGTGAGTGATTTGCAGTACAGGTCATCTCTTGGATTAGTAAGGCCCTACACTGACATCTCACTTGGAAAAGGTAGCCAACTTTGCAGGTGGTGATTAGAGGCTGGGAGAAACACATCATGTCTGAAAGGAGGGAAGTGAAGGCTCACCAGCGGCAGTTTCCTGAGGAGGTGGTCCTGTCCACACTGTGTGCTGCAACTGAGATGATTTTCATAAATCTGCTAAAGGAGGGGGAAAAAAAGAAAAAAGGAGGGGAAAAAAAGACCTCATAAGCCAGTATCAGGCCTTCAGTGAGGAGGAGGTGTGCTTTTCTTCTGATCAAAGACGTAACTGGCACTAGGGAAGAATGTGCCCTCAGTGCTTCACTGTGACCACTGTGCTGTTGTTAAAATGGAGACAAAGTTCCATGAGATAACAGACTGGGGGATGGAAATGAGCAGCAGAGTTTTCCCCAAATCTGGGAGGTAGGGTGACAGCCATGTCTCTGGAAGGCCTCATTTTCTTTCTCTGTGTGCTTTCTTTTAGGATGGGAAGGTGATTGTGTGGGATTCCTTCACTACAAACAAGGTGTGTAAAAGCTAAGCAAAAGCCAGATTTCTGCACCAAAGGCAGATGATAGTGGCATTAAGGTGGAGAGTTGAAGGGCTCACAGACATCACAGGAGGCAGTGGGATGATGAGATAATGTGGAGACCTCCACCAGCAGCTCAAGCCAGGGCACCTAGGGCAAACCACCTCCCTTGAGATGTTTCTGAGCTAAGTTGGTGTTAGGGCATTGGAGTTTGTCACGGTCTCCAGCAAGAGGCTCTGATCCAGCCTCTTCACTGAGAAGGAGGGCTCCCAGCTTAGGGCAAAGCCCAACAGGCAAAACAGAGGCCCTTCCTGGGTAACCCCTGTACCAGGTGCCATGTGTGATTACCCAGGATCCTTCAGCTGTGGTGTTCATGGGGAAATGATTCTGCTGTTCCTCCAAGCCCTGCCAGAGCTGTCTTGCCACACTCGGCTCCACACAGCTGAGAAAACCCAGCTTGTTTGTAACTCACTTTTACATGTGCAGCAGTGGGGACCTTTTACAGCACTGAATGACTCAAATAAATCATGCTCTGTGATCAGTTTGGGGCTTATGAATAAAGTAGAAACATGTCCAGGAGGGACTCGCCATTCTCCAGCTGCTCTACTGGGTTCTGCAGTAAAGGTTGCCCCCTCTGCCTTACATAGGAGTTGTATCTGGGGTATACACTTATACCTTCCACCCACCCTGAGAATATGCCACAGAATTAGTACTCCACACTGCTTTGCTTGAACTGATTAGTGAGACAGTGACATCTGAGTTTAAAGAGATGCTGTGTTTCAGGAGCATGCAGTGACGATGCCATGTACCTGGGTGATGGCGTGTGCATATGCCCCGTCTGGATGTGCCATTGCTTGTGGGTAAGTTTCCAGTTTCCACAGCTACTCAAACAGAGAAGATTGGTTTGTAGTGGTGTCCCAATGCCTTCAGATGCTGACAGATAGAAGTTTGTGTGCCTTAATTGTGCATATAAGGACACATTCAGGGCCTCTGATTCTGTTCCCGTAATGGCTCATACGCATTATCTCCACTGACTTCAGTGCAATGACATGTGTTGTGTAAGCATGGAAAATGATCCTCTTTCAGCATTTATATCATGGGTTAGGAACTCTGCATGTGTGCAACTTCCCTGTTACAGTTTGGTTGTATGTGTTGGATGTGTCTTCTAAGGGGGAGAGGTTTTAACCCTGTTCTTACTTTGCACTCTTTCTTCTGTGATGTAGAAGTTAGTCTTTAATGATTAACAGCATGTGAATAGAACTTGTCCAGATGGGGTGGGGAGAAGTAGCTCCGTCTTTGATAATCTTCTCCAAGTTTTCTGAGGACTCAGGTTTGAAAAAAAATCAGTTTACACAGGGGAGGAAACAAAGAGATGAGATGTTGTCAAAACATCTTTTAAAAAGGGACTGGGTGGATCAGACAGAAAGCAAGCTTGGGGCAAGAGAAGGGAACAAAGGGAGGCTTTGCGCCTTGCAAATGGAGAAAGCAGCAGGCTGAGACAGGGAAGCTCCATAAATGCATGTGGAGGGGGAGTCTGCAAATGGTATCTTTTTTACTAAAATTCAAAGAATGGCAATAGAACTTTGTCTTCACACTTACAAAAGAGGCAGGGAGGGCACATACACATTGTGCTACCTAATTATATTTCTGTGGTGCTGTCAGTTAGGTGCTGTGCACCCAGCATCTGGTGGTGTGCTGGATCCCAGGAACCAGGACAGGGCTGATCTGCCACAACTCCAGAAATGGGTCAGATGCAAGTCAGACCCTTTAGAAAAGAGTCTCACATCTGGCCTGGGAAACACAGCTTAACTGGTGCAACTGTTTAGGAGGAACACACCAGCTACCAAGGTCAATGCCTCTGTTGCCTCTTCCCCAAACTTCTAAAAGCCCTGGCTTCACCCCCACTGTTTGCTGTGCTCTCTCTTCCAAAGGAGTTAGGCCAATTTTTTAAGATAGATAAGTTATGTTACTTAAATGCTGATCCTCACATTGATGGATGTCAACAGGAAAATGGCAGTTTGGCTATATGTGAAACATTAACCCGAGGTGACTGCTATGTCACCTCTAAGTTTATACTTTCATGAGGTTTCATTTGGTGCCATTTATAAACTTGATGAGGGTAGAAAATACAGAGGCGCAGCTGTTGCAGCTCTGTGAAGCAGCCAGCCTGGTGAGGCAGCTGGGGCTTCCCTGTGCAGGGAGATCCCACGCAGCACAATACCGGGAAGTCGGTACTTGTGAGGCTTTGGCAGCACAGCTCTGACAGGTGGTTTCCTTCTTATCACCACTCGCCTTTTGTTGTTGCAGTTTTAACCAGTTCTCTTCTCTCTGTTATTGCTATTACTGCTCTCTTCAGTGGCCTGGACAACAAGTGTTCTGTGTACCCTCTGACATTTGACAAAAATGAAAATATGGCTGCAAAGAAGAAATCGGTTGCAATGCACACAAACTACTTGTCTGCCTGCAGCTTCACTAACTCAGACATGCAGGTAAATGCATTCTCTACCCACTGCTCACCATCCAGCAACACCTAACATGAGCTGCACTCCTGTGTGGTGCAAATAACCTTCCTTGCATCTGGGGCATCCAGGGCCATGTCCTGCCCCATGCAGGGGCTGCTGGAAAACCCTCACTGGGGACAATGAGCCTGCTGCAGAAGCTGCTGTAAGGACATGCTTCTCACAGCCCATAGCCAGGCTGTCGTGCCTGCACCCTGCAAAGGCCTGTCATTTCTGCAGAGGGAGCTCACCAGTACCTGTGTGTTCTCTGCTCACTGTGTCTGTGCTGGCTTGTGCTTTTAGTAGACCAAACTAATACAAATGGTTAAAACCCCAGTTTGGCTGGGTCTAGGCTGGCTATCTGCTATGGCAGCCAACAGAGACTGTTGTTTACCTGCTTTGCTCCTGGATGTCCATCCAGCTTTGCTTTTGCTTTCATTCTTAGTATTTCTTGTTTGTATTAAGTGAGGTATTTGAGCTTGAGAAAGGCCAGCTCTGTTTGTCCATACACAGAGTGGTATGTTCCCTTGAGGGAAAGGTGCTGTACTCCATCTAGAACCTGGGGGTGTTGGAACACAAAGGCACACAGTGGGAGAGGATGATTAAGCAGGAAATAAATGCAGATCTTCTGAGACTAGGCCAGCCTTCCTCTGTAGTGAATACCTCAAAGATCTCTTTCTCTAGGAACATGAAAGATGATGAAAGGAACCAGGATAATCCCCTTGTCCTCTCTAGTTTTTAAATTTAATTGAAGCTCTGCTCAGTGCAGCTCTGCAGCAAAGTAGCAGAACGGAGCATTTTCATTGCTGTCTGTGTCAGCAGAGCTGCTGGAAGGGAATACCTTGCACCCTTCTTGCAGATATTAGAGCAATTCTGAAGGAAATATCAGCTCTCATTGCTTCTATTTCTAGACACGAGATGCCCAAATGTATGTTGCTGTTTGTCATTCTACGGTAAATGACTCTGAGGTGCTAATTTAAGTCCATTGCCATGGAAACAAGTGATGCACTCAGGCTTGCTTAGCCCTGACCTTACTGTGCAGGAACCCTGCATAATGAGAGCAGGCTAAATTAAGTGGAATGTTTCTGATGAGACAGAAAAGCAGTGTTCTCTCATTCATACCTATAATGTGGTGTGGTTAAAACCTATGAAATGAAAGTCAGGTCTTTTTTCTCTGTATTAAATAAAGCAAACTGCATTGTCACGGAAGGTAATGTGTTACTATTGTTAAATAATACCATAGTGGATAGTAGGTGCTTGATATTCAGTGATTTGGAGATTTTTCTGAAGACTTTAAAAATAAATTGTTGAAAGAAACACAAGCAAGTGGTTGAAACAAACACGAGCAAGTGGTTTGGCCAGGCTTCTGTTAGGACACTGTTATGTAGAGGATTGTAGAGAATCCCAGATTCCTTATCTTTTCTCTGTTACACAACAGCATCAAAGTTAAAATTATCCAGCAGCTCTGAGGGTGCAGACTGCAAAAAAACACACTGTGGAGCAGCTTTCCCAGCTACATGTGAAATAGCTCTGCTCTCCCAACTGGTGTCACCGAGGAATGTGGCACCTGTCCTGGAGCAGACCAACCATGTGGCAGAGGTGTTCCCCAGCCCAGTGCCCACACAGCACACAGCACCCTCTGCTAGGTGCTGTGAATGCTGCTGCTCTGCCTTGCCTGTTCTCTTAAACTACAGTTGGTTTTTCCCTCAGAGGTATGAAAGACAGGATAGGAGTGTGGGATTTGGTGTGCCTATGTTTTCCCAAGTAACATGCAATAGGATAAGAGGTAAATGCCCCAAGTTGTGCCAGAAGGGCTTCAGTTTGGACATTAAGACCAATTTCTTCACAGAAAGCATTGTCAAGCCCTGGAACAGGCTGTGCAGGGTAGTGGTGGAGTCAGTGTGCCTGGAAGTATTTAAAAGCCCTCTAGATACAGTGCTGAGGGACATGGTTTAGTGGTGACCTTCTGGCAATGCAGTGGAAAGAGAAGAGATCTGGGGGTGGTTTGTCACTGATTAAAGCCACTCTTGGGCTATGGGGGTGCTGAAAGAGAGAATCCTACACTTACTCCTTACCATGTTCCCATCTGGGCCATGACATGTGCTAAGCTGCAGAGCCAGGCAGCCCACACACCTTGTTCTTGGAGCCCCCAAGCAGACTTGCCAGAGAGAGCCTCCCCCCATCTCAGTGTGCAGAGAGCTGGGGAGCCTCACTTACTAAATTAGGTATCTGCAGCTCTGCTGTGTGATAATACTCTCCACGTGACAGTGCTCTATGTGTATTAATAGCAACAGCTAATTGGGATCTCAAGTGTTTTGCATAGGGCAGGCAGCCATACTCCCAGTATACTCCCCCAGAGCCCATCCTGCATCAAGGCAGAGTCTCATCAAAAAGATTAATCACAAATTAATTCCTTTCTGGGTTTGGCCTTTTTGGGGAATTTTTTGGTTTGGTTTGATTTGGTTTTCAATAACAATACCCTAAATCTGAGTCAGTGCTTACAGAGAAATGTTATGATCTGGATCTCTCTGCTGCCAACAGACCCTTTCCTTACACCTTTAGCTACTTGAGTCTATTCCCCTCATATCTTTCTAACAAGCTATTACAAGAGCAAATCCTCAGAGCTGAAAGTCTTCATTCCTCAGCCAAGTACAAATATTCCTCAGAACAGAGAAGTTCATTGATCTGGGCTCAAAAGCTGGCCAGAAAAACAAGTCAGGACTTTATTCTGCTATTATCATCTCAGAGTATTAGTGTCTCTCTCCTGCAGGATTTGGAACAGTCTGTTCTACAGATTTGCAGACCTCTGTTTATGGGAGGAGTTTTTTGAGCATCTGTCCTATGTGTTCAGTGTTTAGCCTTTATGCAGCTCTGTGAATGGTTTCATGATTGTGTGGTTCATTTTCTTCTTGAAGAGTATTTCCTTGTTAACCTACAATGATCCCTTGAGTTTTCTCACAGACCATGAGAAGAGCCTGTGTACAAGATTGAGAGCCCTCCTCAGTTCACCCTTGGCTCCATCCATGCCAGTGCACAGGGATCCTTTCAACCTACAGAACTGATGATTGCATAACAGCTCTGGGTGCCAAGGGGAAAATTTGACCAACTGAGTATCAGGATTTAGCTGCAATAACAAGTGCTGATCACGTGTGCTTTCTGCAAGCACTGTAGCAGACGAGGGAAGCTGCAAGCCACGTTCAGTCAGTGTGTGTTCAAGGCCTTTTGCACAAATGGCTTGGAACAAGTGAGAGGTGATGTGAGTTACTAAACAAATGTCTAGACAGGCTTACTACCCTTTCAGAATACCCATGTCTTAAGCCAAATTAATTTGGTTTAACCTGGCTATTTCAAGCAGAAAAAAAACATGTGAAGAGCTAAACAGGTACACTTAGCTCCAGCAGTTCTCTTTATGTGAGTGGAATGGAATGCGTAAAGTTAAATACAGGGGCAGACAGGAATGCCACTCTGGTTCCACCTGCTTTTTGGAGGATATGGAAGTACCAGTAGATCCTTACTCCCATCAGTTCTCCATGCCCCCCTGTACAAAAGTGACCCTTGTTGAAATACTTTGTAGGTATAGCTGTGTCAATACAACTATCCACTCTTAACTTCTTTCCTTAAAAGACAAACTGTGCTTAGATTCACACTGGCTTTACACATCTGATTTATTGCATAACATTTCATTAAATTAAAGCTGTCCTTGGTGTATGTGTAGGATGTCAGTTGTTTCTTTGTGAATTTGATGATCATCTGCTGAATTTTCTGTTGTGACTCTTCTTGCCACATCCTATAGATCTTGACAGCAAGTGGAGACGGAACTTGTGCTCTGTGGGATGTTGAGAGTGGACAGCTTCTGCAGAGTTTCCATGGTCATGGAGCTGATGTCCTGTGCCTGGACCTGGCTCCTTCTGAAACGGGAAACACATTTGTCTCTGGGGTAAGCAGGAACTTCTTGTTGTAGTATAAAGTGAAGGAAAGTGGAAGAGAAGAAGCAGCAAGGCAGGAGACTCATGACCTTATTGAGTGCTGGAGTATGCGTTGGAAGCCCCAGTGCAATCCACTCATTGCAAGCACATTTTCCAAGCTGGAGCAAATTAAACCCCTGACTGTGGGGTCAAACCCACCCAGCCAGTCTGACTGCAGTTCTGCTTACTTAGCAAATTCCACTCCACACCAAAGCAATCCAGCCTGGGATCAAAACAACGCCTCTCCCAGGAAAGGCTTAATTAGAGCAGTGGGCTCATACTGCAGTGGAGGTGTGAGCTCTGTGGATAGGAGCCCAGCACAGCAGATGACTTCCCACACATGGCTCCTTTCTTGTGCCCAGCTCTTTGGAGCTGGATGAGGTGTGCCAGGTGGCTGCTTGGGGCATTGAAGTGGAGCTGCAAGTAACGTGTGTGCTGCTATGTCCTTCGCCTGCTCCCCAGAAGCCAAGGGGTAGTTTGGATGCTAGCTAAACCATACAAGTTGGAGCAGGGAGATGAGGTGTGGCCACATCTTCAGCTGTTGCAGAGTCCCCTGTGCCTTCCAGTGGTACCAGAAGCATTTAAAGCCCCTTTGTCAGTTGAGCACTACCCGATCCCTGTCCTGGCCCAGTAGAACACACAGACCACACTGGGGCTGCAGGATTGATCTGGGAGAGTACCCAGGACATCTTGCAAATCTTGTCCTGCTGCTAAAGGATTGTTGCTGGGCAGCCAAGCCATTGGCATGCAGCCTGGCAGGGAGGGAGGCAAGGCATAAAGGTGGGTGGGATGGGACTTAGCTCCTTTTCAGAGTGGTCCTGGTCTTTCCCACATCAGAAGATGAGTATGCAGGAGCCAAGAGATGACCTCACTTGCTGGAGGCAGGTTGCTGCCAGTAACTTTTCTGAGGGTACTTGGTTTCTGAGCACCACCAGCACTGGCCTAGGGATGGTCCTGTGCTTGCTGATGGAAGTGGCCCTTGTACCAGAGGGTCCTGACCATGGATTAGGGGATTTCACTTGTGCTCAAAGTCATGGTCCCATCCCTACACAATAAATTCAAATCTCTTCTTATGGCTCTTTTGTCAAATCTGGCTGGCCCAGCAGGAGCAGTGTCCAGCACACTGGCCCAGTTTCCCTGCTGCTAGCACAGCTGCTCAGAAGCGTGACTGAAAGCTAATTCCATCGAGTGCATTACTCCTGCTGAGCTTTACTGTCACTGAGCTTGCTTCCCAGAAAGGATAGATTCGTTCTCCCTGGGAACAGCTCAGCTTATTATAGGGCAAAGAATCACAAGCAGCTATGCTGCTGCTGCTAAGAGAATATGTTGTACTTGTGTCCATGCTGCAGCTTGGGCATGTCCATGCTTACTGGGACTTGCTTAATTCATCACATGCAAAATGCCACCTCTGTCCTTAAGTTGTGTCAATGCAGGTGTAGCCAAAACAGTGCAGCCTGAAGGTATGGTGGCATAGAGAAACTCCCTGTGTTTGCTGCCTATGTAATACAGTAACCTGGGGCTGGAATAAGCAGTGCCAATGCATCAGCATGCACACTGAGGTGCTGTTACATTTAACCATGTAACTGAAAATCCCAGCCCTCCTGGGTGAGCTCAGGGCTGCCACTCAGGCTGTTGTGCTCAGTGCTCTCTGAGCGCTGCTCCTTGGGCTGAGTTGGGTAGCACTCAGGGGGCCCGTCTCTCTGCAGGTGGTTGCTGCTTTCGCCTTCAAAACCTTAGGAGTTAAAGCAGTAGCTTGTCAGATTGGACTTGCCCCCATACTCCCAGAGAGGTCAGTAAGAACAGTACAAATGGAAGCAAGATTGAAGGCTGGGACTTGGACTGTGGTGGGACTTGAGAGGGAACTATGCTGAATCCCAAATGTTGTCTGTCCTGTTTGGCTTCCCCTGCACAGAAAACTTCAGTTGGTACAGAGAAACATTACCTCTTTTAAATAATTACATCATTAGTGGGGAAAAAAAAGGATTTCATGTTAACAAGAGAATGAGAAAGATGTGAAGAGGCTGTTAGTAATCGTGTTTGCTTAGAAGTAAATAAGGTGTGTGGCATGGTCTGCTGGGCAAGATGTGCTAGCTGGGCAGAAGCAGCAGCCCTGCCCTGTGCTTTCCACACAGGCTCAGAAAGGCTGAGCCCCCTGGAGCTGAGCCTACCTATGGCCTGCTCCTCAACAGGCTAATATTTATCAAAGTCTCCTGTCACAGAAGAAAAGTCTACGTTCTTGTTCCTGTCACCACAGTTGTCATTATGGCTCTACAGGTAGGAGATAGTTCCTGCCCTGAGGGTGTTGCAGACTACTTGGGCAAAGCCCCTTGCCCAAAGGATTCAGGGTGCTGAGCACCTTGCAGCAAGCACCAGGTGTTAAATGACCTTTTCAAAGCACATCTTGGAAGGGCAGATTATAACCTAACCATGAGATGAAATGCTACTTACTATGCTTCTTTTCCCATCCCAGCCATGCCATTGAGCATGTGGGTGCAGAGCAAGGCAGGGGTTAATGCTGGTAGGAGGCTGGGCAAGAGACCATCCTGATACACATTTCATTTTCTATTTCAGTGTATGAACAGGATTAGTTATAAAACTTTAAATGCTGGGTATTAATATTTTACACTGGGCATGTTAAGTGGTAAGGGAATGAGTCAGGTTTGCAGCTCTGTGGCACACTGGGACTGCAGACACAGGTATGGCAGCAGCATGAGCCAAGCAGGGCTGTGAGTGCTGGTTAATATGGGACCTGCATAAACCCCCAAGCCTGCCTCACCTCTGTGATGCTCAGCTGAGGCCCCAGTCTTCCTGGAACACTCTGCTCCTGACTACAACTGCGCCAGACTTGGGTATACCAGTACAGCCAGTGATCAGGCCCAGAGGTGTGATGTTCAGAGGGTAGCTGAGCCTTATGACATGTTTCAAGCACTGAGCTTCATGACATGTTTCAGGCACTGAGAGGTGAATGTCTCCATTTGCATAACTGCAGTGCTTTTTTTGTGTGTTTTGCTAGGGCTGTGACAAGAAGGCCATGGTCTGGGATATGCGGTCTGGTCAGTGCATCCAGTCATTTGAAACCCACGATTCAGATATCAACAGTGTCAGGTGGGAGAGGAAACATTTGTGATCTTGAGCAATGTGTTGGTTCTATTTTTGAAGACTGACTTCATCCAAGCAATGTAATGTGTTCTGGTCTTTTTTTCACTCATGCACAGATATTACCCAAGTGGTGATGCTTTTGCCTCTGGATCAGATGATGCCACGGTATGTTAATTCCACAACCTAATTTAGGGAAGTTCTGTTACTTCCTAAATCAGATATTCCTAAAAGACTTGGTCACATTCAGAGAGGGCTTTTAACTGACTAAACTGAGCCTGTGGCACCAAAGTTGCAGAAATAATAATGCTATAATATGATATATACTCTGTTGTATTACATGATGTATTTATATATATATATATATATATATAATGCTGTAAGGAAGAATCTAGTAATGCTTTGTAGGTCACCTCTGCAAGCTGTTCTACATGAGGTACTGTCCAGATATTACTTTCATATCTTCTATGCTTTGAAATTTCACAGTCAAAGCTATTTGTCATAGTGGAAGACAGCTGGCTTTGTATAGTTTTTGGTCACAGCATGGGAGGAACCATATTAAATGGTGCAGCTTGTGTCAGAAGGAGCAGCACAGTGCAAGGGCATGGGGGAACCCACGCATGAGTGCACACCTCCCAGCAAGCAGAGTGGCTGTGGGCTCAGCGTGGAGCTGTGGATAGACCTGCTGAGCTGGCCTCCACAGCCCTGTGCGTCCTGGAGCACAGCCCCAGGGTAGCCTTGGCCAAGAACATCTTCCTGTCAGCCTGACTTACTCACTGCGATGAGTCACCACATCCAAGTCATTTAGACTGTCCAATAACTCTTGCTGCATTTTACTTACCTAGGAACAAGCTGCTAGGAGGGGCAGGGTATGTATTAGCAGGTAATTTTAGTCAGCACATTGTATGCAAAATGCCACTTACTTCCCGGTGTCTTCAAGCTCCTCAGTGATGTGCAGGGCTGGTAGATTTTGCTGCAGCTGGTGGATCCCCATGAGGACCAGGCTCTGCTTGTAGGACAGCCCTGCAGGGACTGAGCTGGCAGTTAAGTGTAACTCGAGAGCAGATGTTTGGGAGGCACCTGGCACCTTGTTCCTCCTGTTTATTCAAACATCACATGTTGTTGCATGACTCTTCCTAATGTACTCTGCTCTCAGAGCATGTTTTGAGTCTGCTGCAGTACTAGCTAAACTCAATAGAAAGATTCCCTTTGTCTTTACTGGACCTTCCAAGGATTTTCTGGAGAGAATGTACATTGCTTTTAGGCCTTTAAAGCTGCAATTATAAATTAATACTTCCAACTCAGTGGTGAGCTCAGTGGCTCTCAGCACGTTCAAATGCAGTACTGTGAGCACTTGAGATGCTGAGGGAGTGAGGTAGAGAAATTGTCCATCATTAAATTCCAATGAGAGCACTCTCTTTTTATGCCAGATACCACAGGCTCTGGGCTCTTGTGCTTACTAATTTATTTGATGGGGTTTTTCTCTCTTAACTATTCCTGACACTCCCGCCTTGAGCAGGAGAATGGGAAATTCTGTCTCCATACTTTTAACAGAGGTTTTGGCAGTTTCCATCTGCTTTATTCTTGGTGTTTTCAGCGTTAGGGACAGACACACTGACTGGTATCCTTGACTTGATTTGTATACTTAGGGATTCTGAGGAACAGATAATCCTGACTGTATGGAAAGAAGCCATAAAAGTGTGCTCACATGGCAGCGTTGTCACCTGCGGTGACCCAAACTCCTTATCAGGACAGCCTGATGGAATTATTCATCATTGTGGAGCACTGGGAGACCTGGAATTCATGTACCTGGCAGCTCCACACCACCCTGCAAATGAAACAGACAATCCTTTATGTGCAGGCTTGAATACCTGCCATTTTTCATTAGTGAGGTTTGCTAATATTAGGACTTACCTGGCCAGTGTTTGCTTAAACTTAATTTTACTGGGGAAGGTTTTCAGTTCAAATAGTTTCAAAAATGCATTTTGATTTCAGGGCTAACTGGCTGCCATTCTTCATGGCAATGAACTCTTCTCTTTTCATACAGAGAGGCCTCATGGGAGGGCAGAGGCTATTTGTTATCATGTGTTACTCAGAGCAAGGGCTACCATCAAGGTTGCCTGTGCCAAGTGACTCTCTGAGCACTGTGCCATGTGGTCTGTGGCCTCAAAGATGGCTAGAGATTTACTCCTCTCTCACTTAGATTCCATCTGTGGCTAAACTGTTGCCTTCATAGATTGTGTCTCCAAGCACACCCCTACCCCCCGCCCCCAGCAGCAGGAGGCCCTAGTATGTAGGAAAATGCAGTGGGGAAGCCAGAGGATGGGGGGATTTTCAGTGGGTAGCCACAGTCTGAAGCCTGCCATTCATCTCTATAGCAGGACAGGCAGGAGGCTCAGAGAAGTGGCTTGGAAAAGGAAGTTCTTCACTCAATTTATACAAAACAGCCTTGTGTTGCTCAGACCCCTGTTACACTCCAGAGGAGTCCCAGTTACAGGAGACAGAGGTAGCAGAAGGCAAAACAGCAAGCGAGCAGCCACTTCCCAGGATGCCTCTTGGGCTGTGGTTTCCCACTCCCATGTTTTTTCAGTGAAATGTAGCAGCCATTGACTCCAGCCTTTGCTGAGGCCTGTGTGTTGGGTTTTTTTAATCCTAGTGTCGCTTGTATGACCTCCGTGCAGACAGAGAAGTAGCGATTTATTCCAAAGAGAGCATCATTTTCGGAGCATCCAGTGTGGACTTCTCTCTCAGCGGTGAGGCCTGAACTTTGGAGCTTATCTTACTGTTGGGATTCAAAGGGAACTAAAATCTTACCAGTTGAATGTGATAAAAGTATTTGTTATTAAAAGTACACTAAGTACAAAAGAAACTTTTAAAGCATGGAAGCCCTTTTCTGCCTCTGTAAAAACAATTACTCTCTAAATAATCTAGCTGGCTATTGCTTCCTTGTAGCAATGAAAAGTATTTTCCTGGCCCTACTAAAGGCAGGAAATATCTTGCCACTAACTACAGCTGGGCTAGAATTTCACAATAATGATTAAAAACATTTCAAAGGAAACATGAAATGTAACTAGACTATTAAGTGCACTTACATAGTTTTAAAAAGGATAATAAATGATTAATAGACAGTGAAAGTATGTTAGAGCAATATGAAGACAGAGATACTACCATTTTTCATGACAGATCTGGAGCTTGAGTCTTCTCTCTCCTGCCTCTGCACAAATGTACAGCTCCTTCAATCACCCTGCCTGGGGATAAGAGGGTGGTGAACTGCCCTCCGCCTGGGACAGAGACAAATGTCTCTATCATGGTCACAAGCTCTGCAGCCTGTCCTATTGGGGGCAATGAATCACTTACCAAATTGCCCACTAATCATTCAACCATTTGTATTCAACTTCTTGTGCAAAGTCTGTGCAAAGTGTTATTACCCTGCATTAGCTGTTGAAGTGCTTTTCAGCCTGTTGTGATTGAGAGTCATCTCCCACCCCTGATGACTGAAGAGACTGTATGTAATTAACTCGGTTTAAACTGTATTTTCAACACATCGGTTTTAATTGGTTCAACGTTTAGTGTGGATGGCTCAGCGGTGGAGCAGTGACATCTAAGAGGAGCACAGCTAGTCAGGGCTTGCTTTGTGGAGGGTAGCACTGGAAAGTTGGGCTGTGGCTCCCTGTGTGATGAGTGTCCTAGTGTCCTGCAGAAGGCCTTTGCTACAGGCAAGATGTGCTATCTGCTCAAGACCTCACTTTGTAAAATCTCATTCTCTTTGTAGGTCGCCTGCTGTTTGCAGGCTATAACGATTACACCATAAATGTCTGGGATGTGCTGAAAGGGTCCCGCGTATCCATTCTGTTTGGACATGAAAATCGTGTCAGCACTTTGCGGGTCTCTCCCGATGGGACGGCGTTCTGCTCAGGCTCCTGGGACCACACTCTGAGAGTAAGTACTGGGAGCACCCACTTGGGGTGCTTCAGGGTTTGCTTGATGGTTTGAAAAGAGGGTGGATGGTTGTTACACGAAAAGTGACTCTGGAAGGACTAATGAGGATATAACATAAAATCCAAATCAAAGCATCCTCACAGAGTGTTAGCAGAACTGTTATATTTTGAATGTATGGGTTAAATAATACCACTGCTGCTGATACTCACGACCACTCATCTGACTGCATTGCCAAATTTGAATTAAACGTTGGATAAAATGGTCAGTATCATAAAGAATTGTTCAACATTCTCTCGACAGATCTGGGCTTAACCTGAAGTCCTGTATGCAGAACCAAATGAAGACTGAAACTCTGGACTACAAAAACTGCATTAAAAAGCTGCCCTTCAAAACTCAACTGTTCACTACACTGCAAAAGAATGACACTGAACCCACAGGTTAACACAACTAGGTAGAAAATGTGACCTGCTTGAACACATAGCAAACATCAGCTAGTAGTAAAATGGAATGTGTTTAATTCTGTTTTGAAACTATCTTCTTTTATTAGAACTAGTTTAGATAATTATAAAGGGGCTTTTCTCTGAAGTCACCTGTATCATAGAATTGAGTATTGCAGTGCACATTATGTATTTATTTGCATGAATTGAGTTCCTTTTTGAAGTTAAAGAAGAAAAAGAAAAAAAAAAATATTCCTGATATTGATCAGGATGTAGCATAAGACTTTGGAAACATTCCGTGGTAGTGAATTGAATTTCGGTGGTGAAAAGAAGAAAGAAAACCAGTTCTGGTATTCTGTCATAGTATTATGGATGATTGCACCTTGGTAGTAAGTAGAGGAGCAAAGGAGCTACTGTGAAGGTACTGGCTATTGTCATAAAAATGTATTTTTTGTACAGAAAAGGAATCCCTTCAATCCCTGTTTTTTCCTACTGTCTTTTTAGATAGAAATAAGTCTTTCATCTCTGTTACCTGAATTGAAAGAATCTAAATATATACAAACTGATAAGCTGCAAAGAGGGATATAAACATGATTTACATAATCATGAGGTAATACTTAACCAGTAGTTTCTTAGAAATTTTTAATTGTATCACTTGGTGAGTGAATTTTCTTTTACTTAAAAGAATACTACATGCTAAGCACTAAGGGATACTACATGCTAAGCACTAAGGGATACTACATGCTAAGCACTAAACACCGGCTGTACTGGTAGTCAGATCTTTTCCAAGTCAGTCATTGTCATTCTATGATCATGATTCTTATTTGCATATTGAGCAGTTCATGCCACTTTGGCTGGACAGTGTAGCTTCAATGTGTATTGAGAGTGTGTGCCCATTTTAAGGTCCTTCTGCAACATCAGAGCAGCCTTAAGTTCAGCCGAATCATACAGTTCTTACTCTAACAGCAATCTTCCACCGCTGTGGACAGAATTAAGATTTAATTGTAGCTGAGGTGCAGCTACATTATAGAGCTTTGGGAAATTATGTCTGGTTTTATATATTGAAAGCTATTGAGAAGGGAGTAGGTCAGATTCTGCTGAGTTGAGTACTGATGGGTACTGAGTCTAATCTGAGCAGAGGCACACTGGGAGCAAAGTGCTGGAGCAATGCTGGGGGCTTGCATGGTCTGACCTTTGAAATGCAGGTGGTGAGATGCATCTCTCAAAGCAAACAGATGATTTCTGCTTAGATTGAAATGAGAAAACAAGCTCACTGGAGCGAGCCTGGTCACTGGAGTTGGCTGTTCTTGTAAGTTTGATGATAATATCTTCTTTCTGTTTGAAAGTGGGGTGTTTTTTTTCTTTCCTTTACAATTCTAGGAAAACTGTCTTAAACCCAAACCCTCCTCATTCATGAAAACCTTAGGTTCCATGAATCCATAACCAGTTAACCTAGGACAGTGACACCTGTCCTTAATGAAATAGTTCATCTGTTTGCTTTTGGAAAAGTCCACTCTGATGCTTTGCAGTATTTGTGGCAAATTGTCCCTGTAATGAACTGAATGCACTATGGAAACGTCATTATTGCTCACCGTGCAATATTGAGTCAATACACTGTACACATTTGGTCAAAAAATTCAATGTCTAGATAGTATTTATTAGTAAGATGTTTGTTTCAAACATACAACATCGTGTTGATACTTATGAATGGCTTCAATACAATAAATTGTATTTTACATATTAAGAACATGTATACAGTCATGATTTCCCATCAGTTAGGTACTTGCAGTGGTAGCTCTTTTTTCTGGCTTCTTCACATTCCCTTTTGCCACCATCGAGTCTCTTGGATCATTTGTCCTGCAAAAAATCTAGGGTAAAATCCAGATCTACCAGAAAACTACTTCTGGAATATCTTCTGGAAATTCCCAAAGTGAGCCACAGCAACTGACAGCCAGCTGTCCTTGAAAGTACCTGAAATTCCATCTGAGTTCCTTCTGCATTCAGGAACTGAGAATTCAGGTTGTGTTTTCCTACTCAGAAGCATCACAGCTAACGTATTTTCTTTCCAGATCTTCATTGCTGTACCTAAGACGTAGGTGCAGCTTTACCTACATCACTGTACTGGAAAATGCAGGGTATGTGCAGGATCTTCATCACATTGCAGTGGAATGCCAGTGAAAGGAAAGCTGGGCACCAAAAAACTGTTGAGGGCTTGGGCTATCATTATTTGTAGATCGCCTTGAGATGGAGCAGTTCAGCTTCCTGTCTTGTTGGTAAAGGAGGATTAGAACCATGCTGGGGGTTAGTTGTCCATTCCACTTCAGTGTAGTTTTTGTGGTCAGCATGAGGGTGCTTGATGGAAGTGCTCAGTTTAGACACTGCAGAAAAGCATCTCCCTTAATTTAGGCACAGTGTTTTGTTTCTTCTACTCTGAGGGGCTGAGGAAAGTGCTGAGCCAGCTGTTCTGAGTGACATCAGTGTCCAACTGTCACTGGTTCCACTGAGGCTGACGCTGTCTTGCAGTTCTGTTCTTGCAGGGAGAAGTGCCATAGTTCTTGCACTTCAGGGCTGTGGACTCATAAATTGGGCTGATGGACTTGGCACCTGTGAAAATCACCTCTTGTTCCTGAGGTGAAATCCATGAACCAGGATTGGCCTCGATGTCCTGTCAGATAAATGAAGATAGAGGAGCAGGGCACTGAAGTATCCACTGTATTTCTTACTCACTAAAGTTTGACCAGGGAAGCTTTGGAAAACCCAGTATTTCCAGACCTCCTCTTTGGTCTGACAAGCTATTTCTGGCTCAGAAACACCTCTATTCCTTTCCAGAGGAAGGGGTTTTAACCTGTGTCTTGTCCCTTCCCCAGTATGTCCCAGCCTTGGAGAGCAGCCATGCAGCTCAGGGTGCAGCAGGGAAGCAGCCGTGTCACAGAAGAGCCCTGGCACTAGCCCTGCCTTCCTGACATGCTCCACAGCTCAGGCCAGGAGGTGAAGGAAGTGAAGTCCTGAAAGGCTCTGCAAACAGGCATGTATAACCAGGTTAAACATATGGACAGCAATGGATAGCTGGAGAGAAGTCACTGTCAGAACAGAAGACTCTGTCCTGTGAAACAAAAATGCTGTATAAACAGGAAGGGTGGAAAAGGATATTGCTAGAGAAAGAGCAGCCTCTCCCTCTTGCTCTACTGCCGTGAGGAATGCAATAGGAAATTCCTGCCCCAGGATTAACAATCATAAGGAAAACTCTAGTTAAAAAAGCATGTGTGGAAAGCACCGGTGAAAAGTACAGATACTGTTCCAGCTACTGTTCTAGCACATAAACACAGACTAGATTTCTCTGCTTCAAAATAAAACAAAAGCCAAATATGGGGATGTAAAAGCAAAAGTTCATTTTAGGAACAACTCTAAGACATCAGGCCAATTTTTGATAGCAATCTGAGAAATTCCAAGTGATTCCAAGCATCTGTTTTTAGATTTTCTAATGGATGTAAAATGAAGAGGGAAAGATGTAACTCAGGATAGGTAGAGTGAAGCCAAACAGTCCCATGCTGGCACATGGGGCATCTTGAGCCAGTTGTGTGTTGAGAGGTGAGAGTGTGACCCAGTCCCAAGCAGCTGCGGTAGTGCTGGCACAGAGCTGCCTGATGGAGTGTAGTCATAGAATCATAGAATCAATCATAGAATGGAAAAGACCTCAAAGATCATCGAGTCCAACCTGTCGTCCAAGACCTCACTAGTACTAAACCATGGCACCAAGTGCCACGTCCAATCTTGAACACCTCCAGGGACGAGGACTCCACCACCTCCCTGGGCAGCACATTCCAATGGCTAACAACTCTCTCAGTGAAGAACTTTCTCCTCACCTCGAGCCTAAACTTCCCCTGGTGCAACTTGAGACTGTGTCCCCTTGTTCTGGTGCTGGTTGCCTGAGAGAAGAGACTAATCCCCTCCTGGCTACAACCACCCTTCAGGTAGTTGTAGAGAGCAATAAGGTCTGCCCTGAGCCTCCTCTTCTAGAGGCTAAACAATCCCAGCTCCCTCAGCCTCTCCTCACAGGGCTTGTGCTCAAGGCCTCTCACCAGCCTCATTGCCCTTCTCTGGACATGTTCAAGAGTCTCAATGCCCTTCTTAAATTGAGGGGCCCAGAACTGGACACAATACTCAAGGTGTGGCCTAACCAGTGCTGAGTATAGGGGCACAATGACTTCCCTGCTCCTGCTGGCCACACTATTTCTGATGCAGGCCAGGATGCTATTTGCCTTCTTGGCCACAAAGGGTACACTGCTGGCTTATGTTCAGCTGGCTTTCAATCAGTACCCCCAGATCCCTTTCTGTTTGGCTGCTCTCCAGCCACTATGACCCTAGCCTGTAGCACTGCATAGGGTTGTTGTGGCCAAAGTGCAGCACGTGGCAGGTGGACTTGTTGAATGCCATC
Organism: Melanerpes formicivorus; assembly: GCF_026170545.1. Taxonomy (NCBI): domain Eukaryota; kingdom Metazoa; phylum Chordata; class Aves; order Piciformes; family Picidae; genus Melanerpes; species Melanerpes formicivorus. The sequence continues at coordinate 14,510,415 of NW_027142362.1, read as the reverse complement.
CTGTTGGACTCTGCCCATCCCTCAAGGTCCCTCTGCAGAGCCCTTCTGCCCTCTAATAGATCAACACCTGCTCCCAAGTTGGTGTCATCTGCAAATTTACTGATAATGGACTCAATCCCCTCATGCACATCATCAATAAAGATATTGAACAGGATGGGGCCCAGAACTGATCCCTGGGGAACACCACTGGTGATTGGCCTCCAGTTGGATGTGGCACCATTCACTACCACTCTCTGGGCTTGGCCCTCCAGCCAGTTCCTAACCTAGTGCAGAGTGCTGTTGTCCAAGCCACGGGCTGATAGCTTGGCCAGGAGTTTGCTGTGGGGAATGGTGTCAAAGGCCTTGCTGAAGTCCAGGTAGACCACATGCACAGCCTTCCCCACATCCACCAGGCGGTCACCTGATCATAGAAGGAGATCAGGTTGGTGAGGCAGGACCTGCCCTTCCTAAATCCATGCTGGCTGGACCTGAGCCCTTGGCCATCCTTCAGGTGTGCAGTGATTGCCCCCAAGATGATCTGCTCCATAATTTTCCCTCGCACTGAGGTCAGGCTGACAGACCTGTAGTTTCCAGGTTCCTCCATCCAGCCCTTCTTGTGGATGGGCATCACACTGGCCAGTTTCCTGTCATCTGGGACCCCTCCAGTGAGCCAGGACTGGTGGTAAGTGATGGAGGTCATCTGCCAGCTCTCTCAGCACCCTAGGATGGATCCCATCTGGTCCCATGGACTTACGAGTATCCAAGTGGCTCAACAAGTCCTGAACTAATTCCTTGTGGATTTCAGGGGGACTACAGTGTGCCCTGACCCCATCAACCAGTTCAGGAGGCCAGTTATCCTGAAGTCCTTCTGCCTTACTGTTGAAAATTGAGGCAAAGAAGGTATTTAGAACCTCATCCTTTTACTCATCTTTAGTTACAATATTTCACAGCCAGGCTTTGCATCAGGCCACCATCTGAAACTCACCTGCGAACCATCACTGAAGAGGAAGCACAAGTTGGGTGTACCTGTGCTGGGCTGGTGAGGTTTTCATGGGAGTTTTGATGATGTGTTCATCAACTGATGGTACTAATGAAGGGTACAGCAAGAATGCAGGAGTGGTGTGTAGCTGAGATCTCTCCATGGTGCTCTGTGAGTGACACCACTCAGCCAGTGTTGTCCTCAGCCATTTTGGTTTACACCAGCAGTAGTGAATCACAGAATCACAGACTGGTAGGGGTTAGACGAGACCTCTGGGGATCTTCTAGTCCAACACCCCTGCTAGAGCAGTATCTCAGTCTAGAAGTTAGGAAGGAGATGTGGTACTTTTTGAACATTCCTGTGAGTGAAATTAAGGCACAGACAAGGTCATATATCAAGACAAGACTATTTATTAAAGAGAGAGAGAACGGAGCAAACAAAACAGAGAAAGAAAAGGTAGAGAGAGAATGGAGCAAACAAAACAGAGAAAGAAAAGGTAGAGAGAGAATGGAGAAAGAGCGAGCAGGAGAGAAAGTTACTACCTCATGGTCCTCCTTTGGTGGTGGGGGTGGGGGAGGAGAGACATCCTGGAACGCTGTCTCCAGTCTGAGAGGTCCACAGTGATGTTTCCCCCCAGTAAGCTGGCATAGCCCAGGCCTTTTATTATGTTCCTGATTCACTCATCATAGCTCTTCCTGGCCCACACCCTTGTCACATTTCAGGGCGTCTTTCCTGGGTGCTTGCAGGGGTCAGCACCCCTCATTGCCATCCATTGTCCACCACACCCCCTGGGCAGTTGCTGTCTCTGTGGGCAGAGATGACACATCAGGAAGGTAGTTCAGGATGATCTTATCTTTGTGGAGACACTTCTCAGTTCTTAATGTAATCATCACAATCACAAGCTGATTTACATGTTCAAGAGAGGACTCTCCCAAGCAGATTGTACAGGAACACATGTAAGCAGGTTGTGAGACTTTCCAGAGGAGATTCCTCTCTGGGCAGCCTGTTTCTGTGCTCCAGGACCCACAAAGGTAGAATTTCCTGGGTTCTAGTTTGTGGCCATTGTATCTTGTCTTGTCACTGGGCAGCAGAAAAGAGAGTGGCCCCATCTTGACTTCTGCTTTTTAGATACTGGTAAGCATTGATAAGATCTCCTCTCAGTCTTCTCCAGGTTAAACAGCATAGGTCTTCTTATAGACTTTCCTTGTAAGAGAGGTTGCAGTCCCCTTCTCATCTTTATAGCACTCTGTTGGACTCGCCAGTATTTCCGCTGTACTGAACTGAGGATCCCAGAAGAACCTGCAGTACTCAGAGGTGGCCTTACTCGAGCAGAGGAGATGGGGAGGAGAACCTCCCCTGAGCTGCTGCTCACACTCTCCTTAATGCACCTGGGGCCTAACCTTTGCACAATGCAGGTCTTAATCTTGTCCAAATGTCTGTCAAAAAGCGAATGTCACTGGATTCGCCACGTAAACACACAGGTTACTGCTCCTATAGCCCTAGGAAACCTGCCGCGTCTCCAGTGCACACGGTACAGGTTCGGACCACTAATGCATAAGACGACCCCAAATGGCAGTGGTATTTCACAGCCCCCGTCTCGCTTGGCTGCGCAGGGCAACCCGTGGCCCTGTGCCATAGGTACCTTCCCCAGAGACGCCACCGGACCCTCCAGGGAAGCAGCGGTCGCCCCCCAACAGCTACGGCCGACGTGCCCGCCTGGGGGCCACTTCCCCCACCCCGCCCCGGCTTGGGTTTCGCAGAGCGCTGGGCCCCGCCCCGGAGGAGGGGAGCGCCCCCCACCGCCCCGGGGCGGGCTGGGCCGGGCCGGGTGGAGGGGCCGCCCCGCCTCTCAGTCGGCGGCAGCTGGTGCTGCGGGGTCGCAGCCACCGTGGGCCGCCGCCATGCCCGGCTTGCTGAAGGAGGAGACGGCGCTGCTGCTGGATGATTACTTCCAGCATCGCAGCGGCGGCTCCGCGCTGCCCCCCAGCCCCACGGCGGCGGCGCTGCGGCGGGCGGCGGCCGAGCTGGAGCGGCGAGAGCGGCCCTTCTTCCGTTCCTGCGCGCCGCTGGCGCGGGCCGAGCCGCGGGAGGCGGCCGCGCTGCTGAGGCGGGTGGCGGAGCAGATGGAGGCCGACGGCGGCCTCAACTGGGGCCGGCTGCTGGCGCTGGTGGTCTTCGCCGGCACGCTGGCCGCCGCGCTGGCCGAGCGGGGCTGCAGCGATGGGCCAAGCTGCCTGGCCGCCGAGCTGGCCGCCTACCTGGCCGAGGAGCGGGGCGAGTGGCTGGAGGAGCACGGCGGATGGGTGAGCGGGGAAGGGGCGGCAGCGGGGAGCGGGGGGCGGATGAGTCTCCCCAGGGAGTCCGACGGTGGGGAAGCGAAGCCCGGCCCGGCGTGCGTACCGGGCGGCCTGGCTCTTCTCCCCGCTCAGCTGAGCAGGGCGGCCCTCTGGCGCCGTGCCTCGGGGATGCTGTGGCGAGGACGTGGTGCTGTGCCCACCGCAGAGGGTCTCGCTGCGGGGAAGGGCTGCGGGCCGCCTGCCAGCTCTGGATAATTCACAGCGACACGGCAGGTATGCGGTGGGTGTCGAGAGGACTGAGGGCTGTCCTAGGATGTGGCTTAAGCTGGCTCTCCAAGGGGACTGCCGGCCCACTTTATCAGCCTGCTGCCTCCTAAACGTGGGAATAATGGTGTTGGTGAGGGGTACGCAAGGTTTGCTCACTCTTCTGGTCCAGAGTCTTGGGATTTTGGAGGTCAGGCTGACACGGGTCTTCCCCAAATGCAAAACAGCAATATAGCTGTATTCAGAGCCCCCCGTCAGCCAAGACGTGCTGCTCTGATTCCTGCTTGTCCTGCAGCTGGCCAGACGGCAAGGTGTGGGCAGTACCGTTCGTGTACGCTGTGAGGAGAGGCGATGGCTGCTGCCGTTTGCCGTTGCTTGAGTTGCAGGCTGTCAGTGCAGCTTGTCAGGCGTCCACGCAGCTCTGCCTGCATTTCTGAACAAAATGTCAGCTGTCCCGCAGAGCAGCACATTTCCCATTCTCAGTCCTGGTGGAATATTTGATGCCAATACAAATAAGTACTAAAAATAGAAAAGGGGGTAAGCAGCCACTGGTTTCTCGTTGGCTTTTCCAGAGACCAAAATGAATTTGGTGTTCCAGTGGTCACTGGTCCATCTGACTGCTCACAACAGTGTGGTGGTTGGCTGTGCTTGGCAAAATAGCATTGCCTGTTCGCGCAAATTAGAGTGTAAAGAACAAAGTTCCGGAAGAAATTAAGAGTATAACTTGTTTACATAGACATCTGCGGAGCAGAGTTCAAACATGACCATCTGGAGTTGTATTGCTGCCACTTCTGATTATCACAAATAACGATCTGGGAGAGCAGCTGCCAGCTTTGCTCTGTCATAGGTCAGTTGTGAGCAGTGTCCACTTGTCTATTCCAAGAGAGTGTGTAATCAGTTCCAGGCCCACCGAGATGGGACCAGCTTCGAACTCCTGTCTTTCAAGTGGAAATTTCCATATCCTGTGTTTCATGTGCTTTCTGAAACTTGAATGAGGGAGAACAATGCTGGCAGTTCCCATCAGAAACTTGTAAAAAAAGGGCAAAAATAGCATAATGACACGCTGAGCATCTCAATAGGAAGTTTGCAATTTTCTTTTGAGTGAACACTTGTAGCTACTGCTTTCAGTTGCCTTGTGCAGGGGCTCTCACAAAGGGTTTTTGTGTGTTCAAGGCAGCAGGCTTAGGCTTTCATGATTAAAACATAGTCTTACGCAGCTGACAGTTGCCGTGCTGGGAGGGCGGTCCAAACTGTGTGCTCAGAGATTTTGTTAAAAGAAACCTAGTTAATTGCAAGCCAGTCAACTCAACGTCCTCTCTCTTGTTTTTCTAGGATGGCTTCTGTCGCTTCTTCGGCAGACACGACTCCCAGTCGGCTGACCAGAGCAGTACCATAAGCAATGCAATCATGGCAGCAGCGGGGTTTGGAATAGCCGGATTGGCGTTTCTCTTGGCGGTGCGATAGGCTGATGGGAAAGTACTCTCAAAACTGACAATGTACCAGATTCCACTCTATTTTCTATAGAACAGACCCTCTAAGAAGAAGTTTATATTTTTAAACTGGCTCGGGAAACTGTCTCACTAAATCCTTGGCTATAAACTGCTTCACTTGCTACCCAGTAACAGCACAGATGTGTACTAAACCACCACTTGTGCATGTTCAAAACCTGTTGTCTCCAAACATCCTCTGGACTTTCTTTTTGAAGGTGTAACCTTAAACTTTAGCATGGTTCATGTACTGTAACTTCTGAGTGCTCGATGTTATGCTAGGAAAATGTTACGGTGGACTTGCTACTAAACCTTGGGTTCGAGATGTCCAATTTACGTGGAGGCAAGTCTTTGAGCCCGCCTTCCATTAATACTGTAAAGGGCAAACCTTGGCCATGATTTCACATGGTTTATGGCCTCAGATGCAGCGCACAGCACTTGTTACTGAAAGGCAACTCATTGGTTGATTTAGAGCAATTAGCGCCTGTGATGCAAGAAGCATTAGGGCCTAATATAACATAAGGCTGATTTAATTACACTACAAGAAGTATTGATACAGGACAGTAATGGCTGCAGTACTGGTTCTTCTTACTGAAAGGAAAGGAATTTAAATATTAAACCTTAATTGGTATATTGAAATCCGGTGGAGGCTGGAATTTCTCTGGATTTCCGTGGCAAATCGAGAATTTCCATATATCTTAATATATTTTTGAAGTATTTATCACTGTATAATACTTGTAGCCATGACATCTTTATTTTTGTTTAAAACTTAACGCTGGTTCTTGTTACTCTAGTGCGTATCGAGCGTTGTCTTGTTTGAGTAATATTTCACTCTGTTTTCAACATGCTGTGTATTTCTTTCAGTGGTTGTACAAATTGCCTTATGTTCCTGGTAGCTTTTAATAACGTTCCTGGGTTACTCATAGCGTGTACAATTTTACTATGGTGACTTCAAAGGTGAATAAATGTTAAGTATTTTTATTTTAAAAGACAACTTTAGCTTTCTGCCTGTTTGCTCGGCTGGGTGATGGCACTCGGCGAGCCTTTTGGGGATTGTCTGGATGCATTGATTTGTTTTTGCCTTCCCGGTGCTTTGACCTGGAACGGGGAGTTGTGCAGCAGTGTGATACCAGTCTCTGTTGCAGAGGAGTTCTGCAGTCAGAACAAGGGCTGAGATTACCTAAGGGGAAAATCCAGTCCAAAAGGCCCATTTTCACCACTGCAACTGGAAATAACCGCGTGGTTTTGTAGGCCAAAACTTCCCAAAGTTTGCTGGCGCAGCTGGATACAGACAGGCTCATCTGAGAGCTGTTCCTGCTTGTAGAGAGCGGCAGAGCTCTTGTTTCTGCTCTGCCAAGACATGCTGCTGCCTCTCTTTCACACATGCATGCTTTTTCACTGAAACTGGAGTTTCTGGTACGGGTTACGATGTCAACTGAGCAATAGGTGTTGGGAGTTCAGCCTTCGTGGATTAGTAATACTGAGCAACTGTGACTTTTATCGGTATTGGACTTTAACCCTTCTGAAAAAAGGTCTTGTGCTCATGTCCCCAAGTCAGATGTTTACATGACACTGGTGGCTTTGATGCCTGTAAAATGGTGCAAGCCTGTTGTTCAGCCTCCCTCACTGGCCACCTGTTGGCCCACAATTCTGTCTGCCGCTTGGGAGAAGCACCTGGCAGGTGGCAGACTTCCCCTTGGGAAAGATCAGCCAGACTGGCATCGCTGCAGCTGGCAATGGCCACCCTGCTTCTCCTTCTGGAGGCCACTGGGTCCTGGGGGAGGCGTGTGGTGGGAGCTAATGGCCCTGTGCTGGACAGAGCATTGTTGTGCTGGCTGGCTGCAGATGCAGGGTGAAGGACAAAAAGGGACATTCAGGGGCGGTAAGTCCCGCGGGGGCAGGAAGGAGCTAGCAGTCCTCCCCCTCATGCTGCCTGCCCTGAACAAATGTCTGCTTGTTCTCTGACTTCCAGTTCCCTAAACTCCAGCTTGGCTCCTCTTGGCAAAAGGATTAAGAGCCTGTGGTGTGGGACTGTCATACTTGGTTCCTCTCTCAAGTTCACTCAGGGATGGCGCCTGCTCCTGCAGCAGATGGATGCTCTTGAGAGTCTGTCTCAAGTCCTCCTGGATGGCCAGGAGGGTGTGGTGTCTGAAACTCAGGCTACAGTGGAAGTAAACTGGCTGGTGCTGGGAGGCAGAGGTGGCTTCTAAAATGTGGGATGCTTAGGGGAATGTGTGCTGAAAAGCATGGTGAATGACAGGGCAAGAAATGCTCTATGGTCTCAGCAGAGGTCAAGTGTTGCACGGAAATAATCCTGCAGTAGATCTCAACGTCGCTCCTAATACCAAAAAGAACAAAGATAAAAATACAAGTACCTTGATTTCCAGCTTAAGCTGATCTGGCAGGCCTCACAAACACAATAGCTGGGAGGATGCTTTTATTACAGTGTACTCTGCAAAAGAGAAGAAAATAGTCTGGAAATACCCTTGAATGAAGTCACATCAGCTTTTCTTGTAAGCCTGACCCTTTACAAGATACAGCTTGGAGAGCTTCTGGTGCTTTTCCTTGGCCTGGAAGAAGCCGGTGGTAGGTTTCTTAAGAGCCATGAAATAATGAGGGTAATTCAGGAAAACCATAAGGCTGAGTCAGGAGACTGCAGTGCAGCTTAGTAGCATAGCAGCAATTCTGCCTGTAGCTTCCTGGATCCAGGCTGCTTGGGTCTCTGCAGAGAGCCTGTATCTGAGGGTGCTCCACTTAGCCACCCTGAAAGCTCTGGGTACAGCCCAGGCTGGTGGAGCCTGGCACATAGGGTAATCCTTTCCCAGCTGGAGCTGTGCTCCTCTAGCTGCTCCCTGGTGCCATTGGGGCCTGTGGTGATTGAAGATCAAATCTTAAATCACTGAAGCCCTATTAATTTCAGGGCAGTTTATAGTCAATGTTTGTATGACTCTTCTGATTATTTTTTTCCCCAATGTTTTTTTTCAGTTTCAGCCTGGCAGCTTGTCTCAGTGGAGTTCTCTTGTCAGTTAAAAACTGCTGCTCATCCTCTTTTCTGCCTCAGAAAACGAAAGCAAGACGTTGCTGTTCCTTTCTTTAAACGCAGAAAGAGGGTAGGTGGTGTTCAAGTCCAAGTCGGTGTCTGATCCTCATGACAGCTTTTAGATCTTCAGCGCTGGTGTACTTCCCAGGCAGGTGGCAGATGCAGCAGACCTCATCCCATCTAACAAGTAGTGCACAATAACTGCTGTAGGTTCAACTGGGGCCCCAATATGTCTATGCTTGCAGAAGCCATCGATCATGGGGAGCTTTTCAAGTGCTGGGCAAGGTCTTGTGTTCAAAAGGAGAGTAGTGAAGGTGCTGGCTGAACTCCATCCACTGCCATGCTGCTCTCATCAGCTTCGAGTCTTTCCTGCTCTGCTGTGTATGGAGACCTTTGCAGAGCTGAGTGGTGCAGAAAGCAGTGTTCCCAGCTTACAGTGGTCTTAGTGGAGCAATTAGTGTTATCTTGCTAGTGCTGCACCTGCTCTATATGCAGTTCCCTTCTGAAGGGGCATCCATTGTAACCACGGGCAAAGGCTGCAGAGCTCTTCCAGGAGATCAGCTGCCTCCTCATGAAAGGAAAAAGCAGTCTATTCATTAGGCTTCTTAAGAGTGTTGAACTAGCCAGTGGGTTTCTTTTTGACTTGGAAAAAATGAGACACTGTTAGAGCTCAAAAAACATGAGTTGCAGAATGGTGCTACATGACAGTTTGTGAGCTGCTTTGCTGCGGTAGGCAAAAAGTCTGGTCCGGCACATCTCGCTGAAGGAATTGGTGCTGGTCCTGCATCCTTTTCTGCCATGCATGCTGCCATTGTGGGAGGATGCAACATGGCTCTGACCTGCAGGGTGGCACCCAAGCCTGTCTAGGACAGGAGAGCCCTGTTAAAAATGACTTAATTGGGCAGCCAAGCCTCCCCTTCCACACCCCCTGAGAATCACTGAAAGGAAAAGAGATCAAACGCGTGGCATTTATTCACATCGTTTAACTTCTTGTGTTCATTCAGTTTCAACAATGAAAGCACCCTTCCAGTTTCACTTCTCTTTCTTTAGCTGCTTTCTGCACCAGATTCCAGCTGTGCTGTCCTTTCAATGACAAGGTGCAGTGTGGGGAGAGCCAGCACAGCTGGGAGAGGACTTGCTTTCAGGTTTGAGAAGAGTCATTAATTCCTCCATAACATAGCGCTGGGTTTGGGAGTGCTTAAAAATGTTCCCTTTGAACTTTTAACAGTTAACCTGTCATAAACTGAAATTCTTGAATGAGAACAAAAGTAGAAGTAAAACCCTGGTTTACTTGAATTGAAATGTAGGGAGTCTTAAAACCAACTCTGTACTGAACTAACAAGATTGTTTTGTTGGATTTTCTTTTTTCTTTGCCCAGGCTTGGTCTATTTGTTTTATTCAAATGAGACAAGGGAGAGGACCTGGCTTTCAAACAGGCCATTTGTTTCTGCCCAGCCTGTGATAAGTTTCTAGCACTATGGCCTGAAACTGATACTTGCCAACTGGCAACCTCGTGGTTTTGTCATGTTCACCCATTTTGTGTCAGAGCTGACATGTGTTGCCCATTTCTGTTAGTTAGGAATTAAACCTATCAAAATGTCTGTTTCTATTCAGAGGGGGACCATGCCAGCTCTCCAGGTGACTGAAATCCATCCTGTCCTGTAGTAAGAGACACTGTGCTGCAGGAAATTAGGAGAACTCATCTGTAGAGAGCCACTGTAGGCACTGCATGAAGTTTGTACTCTCTGGATTTAATCCCTTTAATGATTCTGACCTGTGACAACAGTTCACTGGAGGGAGTTCCTGTGTTTGACCCAGCCTGCTCTTTTGTTTGTCTCAGCACATAGTGAGTAACAGGAGTCCCACACCCTGCTTACAGCTTTTGGATACTGTCTTTCTCCTTTTTTCTCCCCCTCATAAAATGTGATTTATACCCAGCAAGGTCTGTTGGGAGTGATTGCTGGGTGCAATCTTAACTGTGAGGAAGCTGTCTGTGCTGCACTGACTGCATCTTGGGGAGGATCAGACATTGGACCTAGAGCTCTGCTATGGGCAGCCTGTTCTGCAGCCTGACACCAAAGCCAGGAGCTCTTGCTGGCACTTTTGATTTGCAGTGCACAACAATAGAAGTGCAAAAGTGCTTGTCTTCATCAAAGTGCCAGAGACAAAGCACTGTCTGTAGTGTGCTGAGCTAACAGGGTGGTTGGCCTCTTCCTTGTAGCTATTCGTGTCATTAGAAATCCCAGAGTGTTGTAATTAATTTCTAAGCATTAACTGTGAAGCTTTGCAAGTTTCCAACAGGCTTGTCATAAATTACAGTCAGTGCCATGTGGCTGTGGTGAGAAGTCAATGTTAACCCCTGTCTCTATAGGAGCTGCCAGCAGAAGCTCACTCAGTGTCTTACCTCCTGTCATGTAGGCTGGATGCTCTTGCTCCTCTGGACGTAGCTGCTTTGCACCCTCACCAGCTGGGGGCTTTCTCACCTCCTGAGATGGGGCTTTCACTCCTTGAAGTCCCAGCAGCCTGCCTGCTGGAAGTGTGGCCACGCTGGGATGCACCCAGTATTGTCCTGCCCCTGACAACACGGCTGTGCTGCTTTTTGGTGCAAGCACAAGGCTGTGAAGGAGCAGTCATATTGATGCTGTCCTGGGTGGGTGGTGGTTAGATGACTTTCTAATGATTCTAATGCATGAGCAAGAACAAATTCCACCAGTCAGGTGTAAAATAACCTTGTAAAACAGCAGTGGCAAGACCAGTGGCAGCTGAGAGCTGATGGTGCTTGACACACAGGGCAAACACTTGTTTCCTGATACTTGCCATGTGCACAGTGAGTGCTTTGATACAGAGAAGTGCTTTGAATGTTGAACCTTGTTACAAGAACCTGCAAGTAACCTGCTTCCTTGAGCATTTCATGCACAGGCTGGATGGTGGCATTTTCAAGCAGAATGTGGGCTGTGGTCCAGGAGGTGCCAGCTCTGCTGAGGAGGTGTGGGATTCCTGCCTGGGCTGTGCTGGACCCTGTCTCCCATAGGGGCTGGGAGATAGTATCCCCCATGCTGGGGGTGTGGGGCTGTGGCACAGGTGGGTGAAACCTGGCCCTGCACAGCCCAGCCAGTCAGTGGTTTCTGTCCCAGAACTCCACAGAAACACCTGAGCTTTCTGGTGTGTGAGAGGTCTACAAAATACATGTGGGGTTGAGATTTTTTAACTTGTTTTTTCTTTTCTTTTTCTCCCACCCCTCACATGCCCTGAAGAGGGTGTACTGCAGTAGTCCTGCTGACAGTCCCAGCAGGAACACCCCTGCTGTGGGAAGCTGCTGCTCAGCACGAGTCATGCTCACCGCCATAGCGTGGATGACCATTCCTCCTTAGAAGTTCTTTGTGTGGGCAACTCTCTGTCACAGCAGCATTGCTCGTCCCCTGGTCTAGAAAAAAAAATAGTTTAACATGAACTTTTTCAAGAAGGGCACAAAACTAGCCTGAGTTTTAAGAAAGAACAAAAATAATCCTCTGGGGTCTTATGTATTACCCCTGGTGACACCACCTGCTGCTCCAAAATACTTCCAGTATTCCTGGTCACTTTTTCCAAGTGAAGGTTTACTCCATGGGAGGAAGAGGTTAACTCTGGAGTGAGTAAGGCAAAAGATAATGTGAAACAGAAATGCTGGTGCTGTTTGTTCTGCCATCTGTTCTGCATTCAATCCAGGACTGTGGGTGGTTTCCCATAGCGCTCTCACTCCCCTTGCTGTCGCCCGCCCAGTGGAAGGCTGTGAGCTCCCCAACCTGTGTCCATCTCTGGAGCCCTCAGTACAAGAAGGATGTGAACTTGTTGGAGCAGGTCCAGAGGAGGCTGCAAAAACTCTGAGGCCTGGAACACCTCTGTTGAGGACAGGCTGGGAGAATTGGAGTTGTTTAGCCTGGAGAAGAGAAGGCACCAGGGAGACCTTATTGCCCAGAGTGGTGGTAGATACCTCATCCATGGAAATGTTCCAGGTCAGGTTGGGTGGGGCTCTTGAGCAACCTGATCTGGTTGAAGATGTACATGCTTACTGCAGGGGTAGTTGGGCTAGATGACCTTTAAAAGCCCTTTCTGACCCAAAGAATTCTATGGTTCTATGAGCTGGCACTGCAGAGCTGGATGATATTCACAGTATCACAGTATCACAGTATCACTTAGGTTGGAAAGGACCTCGAGGATCATCGAGTCCAACCTGACACCGCAGACCCCATGACTAGACCATGGCACCAAGTGCCACGTCCAATCTCCCCTTGAACGCCTCCAGGGTCGATGACTCAACCACCTCCCTGGGCAACCCATTCCAATGCCGAATGACTCGCTCGGTGAAGAACTTCCTCCTCACCTCGAGTCTGAACCTCCCCTGGCGCAGCTTGAGACTGTGTCCCCTTGTTCTGGTGCTGGTTGCCTGGGAGAAGAGGCCAACTCCCTCCTGGCTACAACCACCCTTCAGGTAGTTGTAGAGGGCAATAAGGTCACCCCTGAGCCTCCTCTTCTCCAGGCTAAACAATCCCAGCTCCCTCAGCCTCTCCTCATAGGGCTTGTGTTCAAGGCCTCTCACCAGCCTTGTTGCCCTTCTCTGGACACGCTCAAGTGTCTCAATGTCCTTCTTAAACTGAGGAGCCCAGAACTGGACACAGTACTCAAGGTGCGGCCTAACCAGAGCAGAGTACAGGGGCACTATGACCTCCCTGCTCCTGCTGGCCACACTATTCCTAATGCAGGCCAGAATGCTATTGGCCCTCCTGGCCACCTGAGCACACTGCTGGCTCATATTCAGGTGGCTGTCGATCAGCACACCCAGGTCCCTCTCTGTCTGGGAGCTCTCCAGCCACTCCGACCCCAGCCTATAGCTCTGCATGGGATTGCCATAGCCAAAGTGCAGCACTCGGCACTTGGACTTGTTGAAAGCCATCCCATTGGACTCTGCCCATCTTTCCAGTCGGTCGAGGTCCCTCTGCAGAGCCTTTCTACCCTCTAATTGACTAACATCTGCCCCTAACTTTGTGTCATCTGCAAACTTGCTGATGACTGACTCTACCCCTTCATCCAGATCATCAACGAATATGTTGAAGAGGACAGGGCCCAGCACTGATCCCTGGGGGACACCACTGGTGACTGGCCTCCAGCTGGATGCGGCACCATTCACGACCACTCTCTGGGCCCGGCCCTCCAGCCAGTTCCTAACCCAGCACAGAGTGTAGTGGTCCAAGCCACGGGCTGACAGCTTAGTCAGCAGTTTGCTGTGGGGGACGGTGTCAAAGGCCTTGCTGAAGTCTAGGTAGACCACATCCACAGGCCTCCCCACATCCACCAGGCGGGTCACCTGATCATAGAAAGAGATCAGGTTGGAGAGGCAGGATCTGCCCTTCCTGAATCCATGTTGGCTGGACCTGAGCCCTTGGCCATCCTTCAGGTGCGCAGTTATTGCTGCCAGGATAATCTGCTCCATCACTTTCCCTGGCACTGAGGTCAGGCTGACTGGCCTGTAGTTTCCAGGTTCCTCCATCCGACCCTTCTTGTGGATGGGGACCACGTTGGCCAGTTTCCAGTCATCTGGGACCTCACCAGTGAGCCAGGACTGGAGGAAAATGATGGAGAGTGGCCTAGCTAGCACATCCGCCAGCTCTCTCAGCACCCTAGGATGGATCCCATCTGGTCCCATGGACTTGTGGATATCCAAGTGGCTCAGCAGGTCCCGAACTAACTCCTCATGGATTTCCAGGGTATTACTCTGCTCCCCGACCCCAACGCCCAGCTCCGGAGACCACTCGTCCTGAACTCCTGCCTTGCTGTTAAACATTGAGGTAAAGAAGGTGTTCAGGACCTCAGCTTTATCCTCATCCTCAGTAACTGTGTTCCCCTCCAGGTCCACTAGGGAGTTCAGGTTCTTCCTGCCCTTCTTCTTATTGTTAATATATTTATAAAAATGCTTTTTATTATCTTTGACTGAGGTGGCCAGCTTCAGTTCCAGCTGGGCCTTAGCCTCCCTAATTTTATTCCTACATAATCTAACAGCTTCCTTGAACATACCTCGAGAAGCCTTCCCCTCCTTCCAAAGGTGATACAGCCTCCTCTTCCCCCTTAAATCCTCCAGGAGCTGCTTGCTCATCCAGGCTGGTCGCCTTCCCCGCCGGCTTGCCTTCCGGCACATGGGAACCGCCAATTCCTGTGCCTTCAAGAGCTCCTGTCTCTCCCAGAGAAGCTGTCCTTTGGCTTGGTGAAGATGTGTGCCAGGGCCTGGCTATCTGCTGCAGGCAGTGCAGGCTGTGCTGGAGCTTCCACTGAAAGCCTGCTCTAGCAGCAATACAGAAAAGCATGGACTTAACACCTTTTGCTTGGACAGAATGAGCATTGGAGAGTGCCAGGGTCAGCACACCTTGCGCCGTGCCCATGGGAAGAGCTTGTGTGGGATAGTCTCTGCTTCCCTGGGAGTCCTGGGAGTCAGCATTTCCATCTTTGCAGCAATGCACCTCCTCCCTCCCCTCTGACACCTGGTGAGGCTGGGGAGTTGGGTGGAGGGGAACCTAATAGAGTTCAGTGAAGGGAAGTGTAGAGTCCTGCACCTGGGGAGGAGTAACCCCATGCAGCAGTACAAGTTAGGGGTTGACCTACTAGGAAGGAGCTCTGCAGAGAAAGACCTGGGAGTCCTGGTGGACGAGAAGTTCAGCATGAACCAGCAGTGTTCTTGGGATCAAGAAGGCCAGTAGTATCAGGTGGTGCATTAAGAGGAATGTGACTAGCAGGTCGAAGGAGGTTCTCCTAGTGGGAACCCTGCTCTAGTGAGGCCACATCTGGAATACTGGGCTCCACAGTTCGGGAGAGAGGGAACTACTGGAGACAGTCCAACAGAAGAGTACAAAGATGATTAAAAGACTGCAGCGTCTCCCTGACAAGGAAAGGTTGAGAGACTTCTTGCTGTTTAGTCTAGACAGAGGGGATGTTCTCAAAGCTTATCTATATCTAAAGGGTGGGATGGGGCCAGTCTCATTGCAGTGGTGCCCAGTGATGGGACAAGGGGTCACAGGCACAAAATAGAACACAGGAAGTTCCACCTAAACATGAGGAAAACCTTTCATTTGAGGGTAATGAAGCACTGGAACATGCTGGACAGAGCATTTAAGTCATCTTCTCTGGAGATGCATTCCTGAGCAACCTGGTCTAGGTGATACTGCTTTAGCAAGGGGGTTGGACTAGATGATTTCCAGAGGTCCCTTCCAACCCCTTGGATTCTGTGAGATGATCCCTAGTGAGTGGGGCAGCCCATACCCACCACCCAGCCACTGCTGCCCTCTCTGTGATCCAACAGCAGGGTAGGCTGATCCCCACAGGGCTCTCTGCCAACACTCTGTCCCACCAGCACGTGTACCAAAGCATGGGAGGGCAGATGTGTCTCTTGTCCTTGTTTCAGGGACAGCTGGAAAATGAACAGTGAAATCATCTCATTCCTTAGTCCCAGAGCCCCTTTCTGCTTTGCCTGTTCCCCATTTTCCTGCCTTCCCTCCTGGTCCCCTTGTTTATGCCCAGTACTGCATCCCCCTGCATGCCTTCTAGCCCACCCTCCCCGGCTCCACTTTCACTTGGGAATGTGACCTTGCTCACTAGATTATTTACAGACAAAATATTGCTGCAAGCCCATGGTAGGGTTTTCTGTAGTTGTTTTTTTGTAAGTGACTGAATTCCACGAAAAATGAATTGTTTTGAGGGGCGTGTGGGAACGCTTTGCTGTCTTTGGGAACAGGCTGCTTTAAGCCATTTCCCCTGGCCAGCGCAGAGGGGTGAGAGTGTCTCTATTTCCTTAGCTGTAGGAAGTGATGTCTTTCTGGTTTTCTTACAGAAACCCAGCCCTTGCTTGGGAAAGCTGCCAGGATGGGACAGCAGCATTAACGGGGTCATGGCACACATGTAAACTGGGACCCGGGTTTCTTCTTGAGGCACGGTGTTGGCTGTGGGGAAGAGCAGAATTGGGGGCTGCTTTCTGTGACCCCCCCCCCCTCCTGCACCCCTGGAGCTGAGACTCTCCACTTCCCTTTTCTTGGGAGCTCCTGACTCCTGCTGCACTTGCAACACAGGCTGGGTTTGCTGAGGCCCTCAGACAGCATTGTCACATCCGATCGGAAGCGGTCATGGGCTGATTTCTCCTTTTCTGTTTTTACTGGCAGGACCAGCAGCTGCTCTCTTCCCTGCTGCTGACAATCCTTCTGTCAAGCTTAACTTCTGAAAGGCTCACAGTGGTGGTTTCCCACTGTGCAGAGACCTTAATGCCTTTGACCTTGCACCACTGCGGTACCCTTCACATGGCTGCTGGAGGCCATAGAGCTCTGTTGCATGCAATAGTGTGAGTTGTTAGGTTCATGTGGTGTTGGCTGTTTTGGATGGGGCTGTCAGGGGTCCCTGGCTGGCACTGGTTTTCTTAGAGGGTCATTGTAAACCTTCAGGTTCCTGCATCTGAGTACCTGTCCTAAACAAGGCTGTGTGCTCCACTTTTGCTTAGGAGCAAGCACAGCAAGTGTCAACAGAGCTAAACCTGAGCACAGAGCCCTTTTGGATGTGGGAAGAGTGCTGACACCAAAATAGGTTGGTCTGGTGTAGCATGCACCTTGGATGGATCTCTCCACAGACAGCTGGGGCTGCTGAGGGACTGGTAGACCTGTGCTCTGCTCCCCACTGAAACTGGGGCAGCCACTGGGAAGTCTCTCAGCACATGTGGCTTCAGGGGATGACCACAAAGCACAGTGCCTGCAAAACCATTCCCTGCTTGCTGTGAGGTTAGTGCCTGCCCTGCAGTGTAACTCCACCCTTCCCTGCTTGTGGTGGTTATGGTCTCATCCAGGCCCCGGCAACACTCTTGGGTATGAGATGTGCACCAGGCATTAAGAAGATGCTGTGGGAGTGGAGGTGGTGAATGGCTGGGGACCTTGATCAACCAAACAGGTTCAGCCGGTGGTGGTGGTTTGAAGGCCCATCCTGCAGCAGATTGGAATGCCTGTGGTCCCTGTGCTAGTTTGGGTGCTACTGAGCTATAGAGCGCTCTGTGCAAGTCACAAATCAGCATGCTGGCTTATAAGTAATGGCAAAAATCAATGGGTTTTGTTTAATGGAAGTCTGAAGTTCCCCTTACTTAGAAGCCATGGGGATGAAGGCTGGGATGTGGAAGACAAGTGGAGGAAAATGGTTTATTATTTTAGTCAAATCTTTGACTTGGCTGCAGCCAGCATGTTCAGCAGTAGGGTGGAAACAGACCAGGTGAGACACAAACAGACCTGTTGGGATCAAGCACAGCAGCAGCAGGTTGAGCTAAAGGGCATTGTGAGGCTGTGTCTGTAAGGGGCCGCTCCTTAGCAAGGCACCTGCTGACCTCCTGGTGCAAGCAGCTCCTTGCCACCAGTGGCTTTGCCAGCTGGGGATTTTGCTGAGGGAGCTGTAGTTATCAAGGCTCCAAGTGTGCCCTGTGGACACTGAGGTAGTTCTCAGACCAAGAGGAGAAGCTAGAGCTACTGGGGGTGCCAAAAGCTCTGTTGCCAGGCAGGTGGGTGCCATATCATGGTGTTTGGTGAGGCCTTCAAAAAACCTAGAGTTATTTCTCCCCACCTAAGCTGCCCAGGTGCCCCAAAAATCTAGTGGGTGTGCTTGGAGCTGCTGAATCCTGTCGGCTCCTTGGGTCAGCAGGCAAAGTCCTGCCCTGTTCTGCAGCTCTCAGCAGGGACAAGTTACCAGGTTTGATGATTACCTGCAAAGCAAGGGTTAACTTGCCTCCAGCTTGCACGGGTAGGAGGACTGGGAATGCTAGGCATGCTCAGACACCTGCTGAAGGTGGCCAGGTGCTGAGAGGCAAGAGGCAGCAGAGGAAGGGCTTCTGTGCTGGGTGCTTTTTTCCAGGGTTTGCAGTGTTTGCTGGATGCTGAAGCACACTTTGGAAGGCAGTAAGGCAAAGCTCAGCTCACTGTATCTGCTGCAGCGTGTAGTGCTCCCCTTCCAATCCCCTGCCTTAGCTGGGGGTAGTGAAAACTGCATCCCATTTCTTTGGGTGGGTTTATCAATGGGATGTCCTAGTTACCTTCTTTATTGCAGCTGAGAGGAGCTGAGGAGTGCAGCAGGTCACCACTTGTGCTGCCAGGAAGAGCAGGACCCAGGGTGACTGACTCTTTATCTGCTCTGCATACATCTCTGTAGGCACACCATTGTTTCCTACAGGGTCTCTACCACCTTGCTTCCAGCAATTATTAGGGGCTTGTGCTCTGCAGGGCCGCAGTGCAGCTCCACATGGTGGCTGGGGAAAGGGTCTGACAGGACTGCTGGTGAGCACTTCTCCATACCATTGGACCAGTGGTGTTGAGGTAAGCCTGGGGTCTTGATGGGTGCTTGTGCCCCCTTAGAATACAGAATTTGGCATCCTGAATGAAGCATCTTCATCTAGGTGTCCTGAAGGGTTAATGATCCCAGCAGATGATGAGTGGGTGGTGAGGAGGTTGGTTGCTTCCCACAAGGTACATAAACTCTCACCCTCCTGCAGAAACACAGCACTTGTTCAAGCAGGTAAATAGCTGGTTTTAAATCCTCTCCTGTAGCAGCTGACCCCACGCATGTTTATCCAAGTGACTGGAGTAGTTCCAGTCCCTCTGGTAAGTGACCTTTCCCAAATTTTTCTTTTCAAGTTGACATTTAAGAAGGGGGTAAAAAGTCACAGCAACAAGCGGTGTTTTAACAGCGATAAAGCCGCACTCATCAACAAAGCCAGGAAAGCCGCGCCGGAGTCGGAGCCCGAGCCGAGCCCGCGCTGGCGGCCCCGCGGCCCCGCCACGGCCCACACGGACAACGCTGACCTGCCTCCCCCAGGCTGCTTGGGTTTGCATGAACCAACATTTGCAGTGCCCGTGGGCTGCTGCTGCTGCAAGGCCTGGGCTGGCACATGGCAGCTCCTGGGAAAGGCTCCTGGGTGCAATTAAGTCTGAGCCAGCTGCTGGCAGCTGGAGGAATTCAGTATTAGTTCATTACTGCAATTCAGAGGAAGAAGAGTCTTAAATCTCTGAAAAGAATCTGGGTTTGGCAGACAGTGGAACCCTTGGCTCATTTTGAAAATGCCTTGGACAATTTTGGTGAACGTTTTACTGTGTGTTCAGGGGAAGTAAACTTTACCCCTAGTTTTCATGTTCCTTGGTTCTCAGATTCAGTGCTGCTGTGACTCACCCCTCGCTCCAGCAGTCATCTGAGGGGTGAGATATGTTGGCAATGAAGTCTCTGTGCTTTGCAGTTTTACCTCTTCAGCCTACATATCCAGTACATGAGCTATTCTTCCATGCTGGGAAATGCTGAGGGCACTGAAGGGTTCCCCAAATCATACTCTCCCCAGATCCTGGCTGATGCTGTAGCTCAGCATGCCAGCTGCTCCATCTCCACCAAGCTCCATGGAATCTCTTGAGTGTCTGCCTTCTCCACCTGCAAAGCACCCACAACCCTCCTGGCCTGGCCCTGCAGCCCTTACCCAGGTTTTTGGCTCAGGTGCAGATAGCAAACAGGATTGCAAGCAGCAACTAGTCTGGCATGCTGGAGTCTTCCTGCTCCAGCTCCTCTCTTTGGAGACTGCAAGTTCTTTGGGGACCACCCTAGGGGTGACTAGCTTGGGGCTTCTATTTACACATGAATGGTCCTGCCTTGAGACAAGAAATGAAACATGGCCAGTGGTCATGTTTCCCACAGCAGGAGGTGTAGGAGATCCCTGGGAAACAGCCAGCAGCAGGGATCCCCTGGAGCTGGCTGCTTCTCTGGCATTTCTTGCAGAGTATGATGGGATTGGCTGCAAAGGCACAAGGCAACATACAGCTTCAGTCCTATGGGGACGGAGCTGACAAGACAAGCTGTGCCTTTGCAATTCACCATGTCCTCTCACAGCCCCAGCTGTGCTGCTGGGGAACCAGGACTGGGCCAGCTCAGCACCACAATCCCCAGGCTGCCAACAGAATCCTCATTAGGAGTGTCCATCTGCCACCACTCTCCCCACTCCCCTGCTGTCCCTGGAGATCTCTAGCCCCGAACATTAACATGGGACAGATGAGCTTTTTTTACTGGGCTGTCACTGGAGTGATGGTCATGCAAGGCTCTGTGGCTGCCTGGGAGCCATGGCAACTTTGGGACCTCACCCACCGAGTTATCTTTAATCTGTCATGGCAGGAGTGCCTTATTTCACTTTTGCTCATAGCAAGCCTGGGCGCTGGCTTGCTGCAGGGTCGGTACGTGAGCCCTGGAGCAGGACTGCCTGTATCCGGAGCCTTCCTTCCCCTGCAATAACGTCAGCGCTGGAAAGCAGGCAGCTATTTCGGTCCCAGGAATGCCAGCGGATGATTTCACTTTTGTTTTGTACCCGATAACCTTTCCCATCACAATGAGAGACGTCGTCTGCGTTCCCAGTGCTTCCGTGTGCAAGGGGAAAGCCATTCAAGTGCCTCTGCAGGGGAAAAGAGCCAGTTTAAAAATAGCTGCCTGATTGTCCCTGGAACCTGGGTAAAGGAAGGGCAAAAGCCTCTTCCACTGTGCACCAGGATCAGTGCCACTAGCTGAGCTGGGGCATGAGGATGGCAGCCGTGGGAATATTTGCTGTGCTGGCTTTTCCCACCAGCCTTATGGGGTTGGGAATGTCCGGGAGAGACTTTCTTCTCTGTGCAGAGTTGTCCTGATGTGGGGTTCCTGAAGAGCTGCAGCAACCCTCTGTCCCCTCTCCTGCCCTGCTTCTGGCCTTTTCCAAGCCCTTTCCCTGTTGAGTTTTGTGGCTGGGAGTTTGGTCAGGAGCTCGTCGAGACAAACCCACCCCAGGCCCCAAGCAAGATAAGTCTGGTCAAACCCAAATTGCTAAAGCTCAGCTCCAATTTTTATTTCCTGTGGGGAAGGAGCTGGCTAAACTAATTTATTTTTTTTTAAAGCTTTCAGGCTGTGACTTCCCACGAACTGCTGACCCATCATGTGACAGGAGCCACGGCGAGACTGCTGCAGTGGGATGCCGCACCACTGGCTTGTGGAGCTGGGCCAAGACCATGGGCAAGCCATGGCACTCAGGTGGGGAAGGGCCTCCTGGCATCTATGGGCAGTGCCTGGCCACCCACCCTCTGGGAAAGGGCAATGCTGATGTAATTTAAGAGGAAAGGCAGTGAGCCCTGCTCTCCTATGGAGAGATGCCTCCCTTCTCCCTGGGGTGGCATGGCTGCACTTGCCAATATTTCCCCTGACCTTCAAAGGACATTGTAGGCGATTTTGCAGGCTCTTGGCTAGGGGGGTGGCTACCTAGGCTGCTGTTTGATCGGTCCTTGGCTCAGTGGGAGATTTTTGCTCAGTCCCCTGGGCACAGGATTTACAGGGTGCCTCCAAACCTGCCCTTCCTGAACTGAAGCCTGTTTACAAAACAGTGGCTGAAGGCTGCTGTTTATCCTTACATACACATTGCATTCAGAGTTGCTAAACAGGCAAAGCCAAAATGAAAGTCATCTGAGTTTTCTTTAATTAGAGTAAGATCCTGATGAATCACGAGGTTCTTCACTTCAAGGATGCACCAAGAATGTCTTTGGCAGCAGACATCAAGGTACAGAGTTGGCGGAGCTTGCTTGCTGCGTTGACAACTGCTGGAAAGAGTTATTTTTCCCTCCCAAGTCACATGCTAACTTGTGATCTGATCATGAGATACAGAGGATAACCTTCCAATATTTATTTTTCTCATCTGGAATTTTAAAAGGCAGAGGAAAAGAGCAAAGAGCAGCATAAGGGAGGAGGTGGAGGAAAAGCCCGTTTGCCTCTTTTGGTTAATATTGCTCAAAGAGCTGCACTTACTGCTGGGACAGGGCAGGAGACTGACTCCAGTGTGCTGGGCTGCATGTATGTCTGCTGCAGCCACGATGGGGAGCATCAGGATGGGGCGAGCGTTGGCACGGACAGGTCTTTTCCAATCTAAATGATTCTATGATTCTACAATTCTATGGTTGCTGGCATGTTGCATCCTTCCCTCCTGCACTGTGAGCACAGCTGTGTGCTGGCAACGCTGGGTGGGCAGTGGCTGCCAGTCCCAGGGTGACCTTATTGTCATGGGCAGGGAGCAGCTTGTCCTTCCTGCCTCCACCTGCCCAGCACTGGCCCTATGCCATCCTTCAACATTAAACTTGATGTTTGGTTAGAAATGTCAAAGTAGCATTTTTTAAAATAACAATACCCCAATGTGATCAGCTGGGCAGGGGGAGGTTTCTGAGATGCACTCTAGTCCAAAGGTTTACAGTAAGCTCATCTGCAACAGGAAACCAGAATCACCCTTCAACAAAATCCCCCCTATAATTTTTAGAGAATTTTGCTAGTGCAGCTTGAGTATGTTTACTTCTGTGAGATGATGCCAATCAAGCACCTAAAATCCCCAGAAACCCATTATGGTGCTGACACAGAGACTGTGGGGAAATGAGTGTTCAGACTTCTGAAGGCTTTGGTGTGGCACAGGAGTTCATGCTGAAGAGAGACCAAGGCAAAGCAAT
This sequence comes from Melanerpes formicivorus, assembly GCF_026170545.1. Classification (NCBI taxonomy): domain Eukaryota; kingdom Metazoa; phylum Chordata; class Aves; order Piciformes; family Picidae; genus Melanerpes; species Melanerpes formicivorus. The sequence goes on along the minus strand of NW_027142362.1, from coordinate 14,487,856 downwards.
AGGGCAGGGCTGTTTATTTTCTGAGACAGAGAGGCGTGTACCATTGACTATCAAATTTGAGTGAGGAGGTTGCTGCCCACAGTTTGCATATGTGCAGCAAACCTGACTTGCCTGTGCAGTGGGATTACTCTGGGAGTGGAAACTAAGAGCAGTGTCTGTTCAGAGCTGGCAGCAACTACAGGGAGCTGGAAAATACAGCAGGTTGTGGCCATACTTTCCAAAATTCCATCACCATGAGATCCTCCTGGTTTCATGTCTGCTGGGCACTCACACTTACGGGAAGAGCTGAGGCCTGGGCATCCTCTGTGGGACGACCACACTGGAATCATCCCCCAGTTACTCATTGCTTCACCTCCAGTACTTCTGAGCCTGTGTGTGCAGTGCTGTTGTTCTGCAGTGCTATGCACTGATGGGTCCCTCAGGGGGTCCCTGCATGTCCAGGCTTGGGGGGGTGGGGATGGGGAAACATGGAATGAAAAGGACTCTGTCCACTACAACTGAGCAAGCGAGAATAGAGGTTAAAGCAAAAAGACACTTGTGGTTTCCTTTGAAACGGAAAGGCCATAGAATATTTCAGGATGCTGACCGCATCAACAAGTGCTGCAAAGTGCTCTGTCCTGGGGCTGCTGGTGCATGCAGAGCTGGCTGGTCTGTGGAGGCTGAGCTCCAGCAGTGTTCAGAAAATTTGTGCTCTTTTGGAAAGGAAGTGTGTGAGCCTTATGCTTTCCGGGCTAAAGTATGCTGGTCTCACAGCTCTGCCTGTCCTAGGAGGGAGCTGCAGGTTTGCAGGGTCATGTGTGGATAGACCCAACCTGTGCCCCGGCTCCAAAATGTATGATGGGACAGAAGATGTTCCAGGCAAGGCCAAAGGGCATGTGTGACATTGTGTATCAGTTTGAGACCAGATGGAGAACTCTCATGTAGCTGCCCTAGAAATAGGTGTGAGGAAGAAGATAAAGGGGTGGATGTCACACTGGAGGGAGGCAGGCAGTACAAACCCAGCTATCAATGTACTGCCTGCAAGTGCGATGTTCAGCCTGGCCACTGTGGTTTTGCTGCTGAGAGGTGCTGAACACTGGAATGTTGCAGTCAAAGCACACGGTGGTGTCAAAGGGAAGGCAGGGAGATGGGACAAAGGGGCGCAGTGAAAAGATCCCCCACCTGACAGGGAGGGCACGAAAGGAGGTTGTCTGCTGGGTGCCTTCAATGTGCTGAGCAGTGTTGTGACTGTGGTAGGCTGCTGTGGGGAGGATGGCTGAGCAACGGGTCTGCAGCAAGGAATGGATGAAATCTAGCCCATGAGGCCCAGCTTGCCTCTGCATCTTTGCTGGAATCATCATGTTAATGAGAGAAGCTTTGGATAGATTGGGACCTGGTATGGTTCCTAGGCTCAAAGCTGGGGAAACGTGAACAGGAGATGGTTTAAAATGGAAACCAAAGCAATCTGTAACAAAAAGCTGTCTCTAGTAAGCAGGGCTATTTCTGATTTTAGGTTTTGAGAAGTCTTGACACTGCTTAGGTCCAAGTTGTATGTCTCCTGCTATTATATGAGCTTTACTTTGCAGGGTCCTAACCCACCCTCCCATCTCACTACAAAGACCATGGCTTTTTTTTTTAATTCAGAAAAGCAAACTGTCCTTTCCTTAGGCAACTATTTCTGCAGCAGCATTAGCCAGAGATCATTATGAGCACTGTGATTATCTATTGAGTCGATTGTTGGGCTGTCAGCAGTAGTCCATGCAGGACAGCAGCATGCCTGCCTCTGGCCTGTGGGCATTTGGAGGGAGTTTGGCTTTTCTGGACCTGCTTGACCTGGCTCTGTGTCCCAGGGGCACCTCTGAGCACTATGGTCTCCTGGTTCACTGGACCTTTTTGTGCCTCTAGCAAAATTAGAGCAGATCTGACCCAGAAAGCTGGATGCAGGAGTGATCAATAGTGATGGTAATTGGTTGACAGCACTTACTGGCTTTTGACATCTTTGTCTTAAAAAAAATAAATGCATTCAGAAAAAAATATAAGCAGTCTGGCTCCTGTGGCTGGGGCAGTGGCTGGAGGAGGCTTCAGCCTGCAGTTCAAGGGCTGCAGAGGACTGAGTTGAGTGTGTTCCATCCCTGGTGAATGTTTTTTGTCCCTCTGGTCTCCTTTTAGAGGTGATGATGTGTTTGTAGCATGTTTCACTGTGCATGGTGTTTGTTCTGCAGCAGCAGAGCGTGGAAGGCTTGAGCAGGGGAAGGCAGCCAGGGCAGGTGCTGTGGGAGGACACAGCAGCTCTGAGTGCCTGAGGAAGGAGATGCATCAGCTCATCCCAGAGTGTCTGTAGACACTCTTTGGCAAGAAAGCAGTCCCTGTTTTTAAAGAAATGAACAAATACCTAAGACCATCTTTTTGGAGCAGGGCCTTCCTGCCTGCCCATGTTCTTAAAGGACAGTGAGGGCTTGGTGTGTACCTAGGGCTCTCAGGAACCAAAACAACTTCGGTATGAGCTCAGAGGCTGTAAATCAGCAGGCTCTACTGGGTGCTAGCGCTGGGTAAATTTAGTGCTGATTGCTTTGATCTGAAATGCTTTTACTTCCTCCCCTCTACAGAGATAGACAGAAGGTCAGACTAATGGCTGATACATGAAAAACGTATGTGGCCTTTATTGATTTTGCAGTGATTAATGATTCAAAGGGAAGGATGGTGATTCATGCACGCCGACAGTGCCTGGCAATGAGCACCACTGACCGAGGTGGCCTTTTAATGCCAGCACCGAGCCTGTTTCCCACTCCTTGGGGGTACCAGTGCTGGTCTCATGGATGTCCTTGCACTGGACAAACACCAATTTGTAAGCAGCAAGCTCTTGCACCTGCCCCTGAGTTCTGTTTGCCTTACTTTCGCTCTGTTTTCGGAAAGGATCAAAAGACCCAAACCTAAAGCCTTATTGTAGTTGTGTTGACAAAGCCTCTTGAAACTTTCCTGCTGCTGCTGCAGGTGGCCCAAGGGCAGAGGCCTGGCAGAGGGTATGGCCCAGTGCTTTGCCCAGGCTCATGTCAGGAGATGTCATGGCAGAGTGCCCGCATCCCACAGGTTCAGCCCTTCAGTTCCCAGTGTGTGATCTCTCAATGAAGGAGCTTCCAAGCTGTCTGCTGTGATTAGCCTTGCATGGTTTTGAGTTGGTTTTGCACTCCTGTTAGAATGTGGGACTCCCTGGAGGCAGTGGGCTGTGCTGGTGTGCACACTCTCCTTCTGCAGCCACCCAGCCCACCCTGGGGATGGAGACTGCAGTCCCTGAGTTTGCTTTGTGCCACAGATGCAGCTGGAAACTGATGTAAGAGGAAGTCATCCTGATGTTGGAGGGGGGAATCAGGCCATATTTAAAGGGTCTGGGCAGCAGTTGTGCAACTTTCCTATTTGATATTTGAGAAAACTTCCCTCTTCTGGCTGTCTGAGCCTTGTGACTATGACTAAAGTCATTGTGTTACTACCAAGGCTTCTTCTGCTGTGCTCACTGCTTTCACACTAGCAGTCTCCCTGAGCCCACCAGAGACCTGCTACATCTTTTAGGGCCTGAAGACTCATCACAATTTGGGTTCCACTTATTGCTGTCACTGCTGCTTTTTTTCCCCCTCTGGAGCTGACAATGCCTTTCCCTTGCTAAAGGCAAAGATGTGTTCTTTCTTGTGCAGCGTAATCAAGGAGCAATACTTTGCTGTAAGAGCAATTGCTCGGTTATGGTGGTCACCCTCCTGGGGCCATGCATCCATGAGCCCCCTGGATTGGTGAGTGCTGAGGCATAGAAAGCATCAGGGGAGTTGATGTGGCAAGGAAGGGGGCGGTGTGAGGCAGGAGATGGGAACACTGGTATGGATAGGAGGTTCCTTTTGCTTTGTTCCATGATGGTGGATTCAGGGGAAGGTTTACATTAGTATTAGGGGTAAAATCACTGAAAGGGTTGTCAAGCACTGAAAAAGGCTGTCTGGGGTAGGAGTGGAGTCACCATCCCTGGTGGTATTTAAAAGACATGTAGATGTAGTCCTGAGGAATGTGGTTTAGTGGTCACAAGGTAGTGCTGGGTTAATGGTTGGCCTTGATGATCTTAAAGACCTCTTCCAACCAAAATGATTCTATGAATTTCAGAGCTGCTGCTGGTATGTGTGTGGGGAGCAGATCTTGGCTGCGACGTAGCCAAATGAGTATAGCCAAGTGAGTCAGCAAAGGATGATGTATGGTGGTGCTGTGCCCTGGCTCCTCAGAGAGCCTGTGTTCCTCTTTGTGGGAAGTTATTATGTAGCAACACAAATATGAACCCAGATGAAGGTCCACAGGCACAGGTTGAGTTTGGACAACATGGATGTTAGTGCACACAAACCCATTCATGCCTGTGCATGGAGGTGTAAGGCCATCCTCAGCTCCTCAGAAGTGCTGGCTCCCAGCACCTGTGGCAGGAGCTGTAGAGATGCTTTGAATGTGCTGAGGAGATGAGCAAGCTTTGTACATTGAACTAAGCCTATGTCCTCCTGTTACCCAAGCCTGATATCCACAGCCCTTCCCAGGGGCTGCAGCAGAGTAATGTCCCAGTATGTCAGGGGATGCTGCCCTACAGTAAGGGTGTGAGAAAATATTCCTAGGGGCAAAGTAAGGTGGAATTATTCACCCTGCAAGTGGCTGTAGTGCAGTGCTGATGAGCCATGGTGGTGATGAGCCACCAGCACATGATTCTAAGACATGACAAAGCAGTACTCAACTGCATTTTATAATGCATTGAGCTCAGAAGTCCAGCTGAGTACTTTATACTGTCACTCGCTTCTTCTACCTACCTCCAGCAATGTGGATGTAAGAGTCACAAAAACACTCAGCGAATGTTGAAGGTAACAGCAGCAAGACCACCAGCAGGAGCTAACCTAGATGTCTCTGCTGGGTGAGGGTTAATTCAGTGGTACTGTATTTGTCTTTGGGATCTTTTTCTTGAAAACAGAGCTAGGAAGACAACAAAAAGCATTACCTCCCTCACACAGTGCTTGCCATCCAGAAAGGTACTCTTTCAAAATGAGACTGCTTGCAAGCATGCCTTCAGCCTGCCTCCTGGTTAAGGGAATTCATGTTATGTGAATGGTTGCACATGGACATGGAGGGGTCTTGCCCCTTGCTTTGCCTGCTCTTGGTACAGATGCTGACTGTCCCAACATGCACGGTGCTGGCTTAGGGTGGCAGCCTGGGTGAGGTCTCCGTCCCTATTTGGGAGCAGCCAAGGGGTGTCAGCTCCTCCAAGGGGCATTTTGGGGACATGGGACGTTGGGGTATTTGGGCACTGGACCCAGTGTCATCCCACTCATGGCAAGAGAAAGTGGGAGGCATCACAGGGCGAAGAGACACTGTATGCTTCCAAATTAGCTACTAGGGCAGGTTGGTTTTCCTGTTTACTCCCTAAGTGGAAAATGCCAAGACAGTGAAAAACCTCATCCCTTTGGCTATAAAAAGATGTTGTGTGGGCACAGGAATTTAACCTCCTTTTCCTTTTTGCCTTGGTGGCGCCAGGTGTGTGGCATGGGTTGGAGTGGCAGTGATAAAAATAAAGAGGGATGGCAGGAATAGCAGCCCCTCTGTAGGAGATGGCTCCTTTCAGGCAGAGAACTGGGCTTGTTCACCAGCCCACTGGCCAGCAGCCATTTCGGGATTTTGCAAAGCACAAGGGTCATAGAGGAGACATGCAGGGTTTGTGTCAGTTGTGTCATTGGGTACACCCCTGCTGGGGTGCAAGACAGCTGATGGCTAGACATGGCTCCAAAGAGTGGGACAAAATGTGAAGAAACCACTTCATCCCCACAGCGTTTCACAGGCAGACTACAATAAAAAGGGCAGCTGGTAGGTTTGGCCAGTGGGAATGAAGGATCAGAGCAGGTTTCAAGTCATGGTGACTTGTCACAGCACTGTCCTGTTTACTCTTAAAATACTAGCATCCTAGTTTTCTTTCAGATGAGTCCCTCAGCAGCTGGAGAAAGGGCAGGACATGCAGCTCCTCCCTGTGCAAGTGCGGATGTCCTCAGGTAGTCCAGGTACAACGTGTAATTTAAGAGTGAAGTAAGTAGATACGAAGGGTCCTGTTGGTGGCTGCTCATAAGTGGTGTTCCCCTAAGCTTGGTATTGGGGCCTGCTTTCTTTACCAATGATCTGGATGAGGGGACTGAAGTCATTCTTAGTAAGTTTGCAGATGACACTGAGGTAGGCAGGTATGTCGACCTGCTTGAAAGTAGGGAGGCTCTACAGAGGAATCTGGACAGGTTGGATCAATGGGTCAAGGTCAGTGGGATGACCTTCAACAAGGTCAAGTGCCAGATCCCTGCACTTGGGTCACAATGGCCCCATGCAATTCTGAAGACTTGGGGCAGAGTGGCTGGGAAGCTGCCCAGTGGAAGAGGACCTTGGGCTGATGGTTGATAGAGACCTAAATATGAGCTAGCATGTGCTCAGGTGGCCAAGAAGGCCAACAGCATCCTGGCTTGAGTCAGAAATGGTATGGCCAGCAGGACTATGCACTCTCTCTTGGCAGTGGTGTACTTGGCAGTGGTGAGGCCACACTTTGAGTACTATGTTAAATTTTGGGGTCCTCACTACAAGAAGGACATTGAGGTGCTGGAGAGTGTCCAAAGAAGGGCAGTGGAGCTGGTAAAGATTCTAGAACATACACATCTTGTGAGGAGTGGCTGATGGAACTGGGGTTGTTTAGCCTGGAGAAAAGGAGACTTGGGAGACCTTATCACTCTCCACAACTTTCTGAAAGGAGGCTGCAGCAAAGTGAGGTCCACCTCTTCTTCCAAGCAACACATGGACAGTAGCAAGTAACAAGTGGACAAGAGGAAATGGCCTTGGACTGCACCAGGGCAGGTTTAGGTTGGACAGTAGGAAAAATGTCATCCCCCAAAGGGTTGCCAAACCCTGTAATGGGCTGCCTAGGGCAGGGGTGGAGTCCCCACCCCTGGAGATATCTAAAAGCTGTGTAGATGTGGTGCTGAGGGACACGATTTAGTGGCAACGTGGCAGTACTGCTCTTAAAGGTCTCTTCCAACCAAAATGATCCTTTAATTCTACAATTCTGTGAAGCATACTTGAATGTTCTTCTGAGCAAAACGAGCTAATGCAACAAATTAGGAGTTTGCTACCCTGCTGTAATGATTTTATTACAACAAACCAGTTCACTGCCAGTAAGGACAATGTGCCAAAGCTAATGGATGTTTTTTTCTACGGTGTTGCTCACCCATTGCAAGGCTTTGGGCAACTGCAAGCGAGGCCCTTCTCCAGCTAGGGAGGTGCCCTTCTCTTTGCTGTGCTCAGCCCCATGCTCCGCCAGGGCTTGTTGCCTGGCTGCTGGGTTGTACCCTCGGCTGACTGATAGCCGTGCCCCTGCCAGACCAGGGATGTGTGCACTGCAGGTCACCTCTGAGGCAGCAGTGCTGGAACGCAGGCGCCAGCCCCGGAGTCTAAAAGCCTGTGTTGCATGGTTTGTGTGCACAGGCTGCTCCAGTTTGCCTGGGGTTTACCACACATTTTCGTCATGCTTGCAAAGTGCTGTTATCACAAATTGCAAAACCAGCCTCATCCTCATCTGATCAGAGCAAAACCAGCACAGCTCTGTGCAACGTCTCCAGCGTGTCCGGTCTGCTCAGCTCCTGTGGGGCACTTGGTCATTGCTCAGCAATGCTTCATTTGCTGCTTTGGGATTTATTCTTTTCATTGCAGACTCTTTGGCTTTGGTCTGTGAAAGTATTTGATGACCACTGCAGCCAGGCTATTTGCTGCTTTAGCAGCCTTGTCTTGGCCTTGAGACAGCTTTCTGCCGAGGGCTGATACAGCCCTTCCATACGTGAATGGGCAGTAGGGAGCCTGTGTTGGGCTGCTCCTGAGTAAAGAGTCCAAGGCTACCACCAAAGTTTGCCGAGCAGAGGCATGTCTGGATCTGGCTGTAAACCCAACACAACTTCTCCACTCCCTGGCCTATGGGGCTGGCAGCACCTCTTCAGGGTCACCCTGTCCCACTGGGGCAAGGCGAGCAGGGCACCCGCTATCTCCCCACTGCCAGTGCCTGTTTCATCTTGATAGCTGCTTCCATCCCAAAAGCTTCATGTGGTCTGATGGCTCCTTCTGTCCCAGCCCCTCTCTGCAACAGGGCAATGGTGTGGGTAAGTGCAAACAACAGCCAGGCACTCTGGGAGGCTCTGGCTACTTCCCAGGAGCAAACCTGCTGGTTAAAGTATATGATTAATAATTATTACAAGTCTTGGAGGCTGCATGGAGGACACCAGCTGGAGGCAGTGCATGGCTTACCAGCATCAGTTCCCACAACAGACCACTTTTATATGCTGCTGTGTGGCTGGGATGGAGGAGCATTGCAGATGTCTTTCACTAGAGCTTGCCACACGTTTTTGGCTGTAAGTGAGCCAAGCCAGAACTCAGCCCTTTCCAGTGCCAGGAGCCCTCCTGGGTGAGCCCCCAGAGGGGCTTTGTGGGCAGCTGGGCAGCAAGTTGATGCTGGGCAGAGGAAAGCCCAGGTAATATGTGGAAGAATTTAGGGCTTTCACAAAAGGCTGTAATAAACTGCAGCCCCAAGTTACATCCATGCTCTCTGCCTGTGCCCAGAGTGTGCTGCAGAGGCAGTTACCCAGAGCAATTCCACCACCACTGCCGTGCAAAGCGTCTGTGTCAAAGGCCAAAGCAGGGCCATCAGCACTGCAGGAACATGGGGCCACAGCTCCCCACTTTCAAATGCTAAGTCATATGCTGGGATCATACGGTACAAGTTGCACCAGTAATCAAGTGACTAAAAATCAGGACATGAAAGTGGTTTGGCAATGCCAAAAGCAAAATGTAAGGAAAGAACGTCCCCCCCAACTCCCTTAAAGTTTGGTACTGTGCAGATGATCTCAACTTCTTTTAAGTGCTTCAGGGTAACTGTGGGACATGAGTGTTTTACACTGGGTACAGGGATATTCTGCCTCTAAAATAAGCGGCATGCTTCACAGGGAAGCCCTTAGACTTTCTTCACAAGAGAGAAAGGCTGAAACCTGATATTGTTGGAGGCTGTCTATAGAAAATGTGGTCACTAATGGCCAGTCTTGATGTTCTGCTGCACCTTGTACTTCAAAGTATGTGTTTCGTCATGAAGGAAAGATGAACATCCAGGTGGATGTCCAGCTTCCCTCCAGCCCAGGCCATGGTGTTGGGCTGAGACTGGGGTGGTCCCACCCCCTCCAAAATTCTTAATTTTACACCTTTTCTTTTTTGCAGGTTCAAAGATTTTCTTATCCACTTGCAGGGAGTTAATTTTCCGCAGACATTTAGGTGCCTGGCCTGGGAGGCTTGGCACTATCTGTGCAGGTGTGACACAACTGGCATTTTTGCTTTGTCCTGCAGGACAGAGCCCGATGGGTTTGCAAGCCACAGCAGGAAGCTTTCTGGAGTGCTGGCCACAGCTAGACCAGGCTTCTCCCTGCTGCCAGAGCCAGTGGTGCTGAGATATCTCAGCCTCTTGACTGATCTATGTCACATATGCCACACCGGGCAGAGCCAACCAACACTGCTGAGACAGTGATTCTGCATCAGTCAGGGCTAATCCTGGAAGCTCATTCTTCCATTCCCACCTGTCACCTGTGACAACTCGCTTCTCGGTGACACCGGAGAACAGCTAAATGTGCGTTTCATTTGGTACTACACAGCAGCCGAAACCGCAGCCGAGAGAGGGTATTTCCAGGATTTGAACACAGCAGTATCGGCGGAGCTGCCCCCGCGGAACCAGTCTCTCGCGGATCAGGCTCCACAGCAGCACGACCCTCCCCACACCGCTGCCCACTCCTCCGCCCTGCCTTCCCCCACCCCTCCAGGATCCTCCCTCCACCGCCTCCTTCCCTCCGCCCTCGGCTCGTCCCTTCTCGGGACTCAGGCGCCGCCTCGCGGCCGCTCGGACGACTGCAGGACCCCGGCTCAGGGCGGCGGCGAGGCAGAAGCTGGCTCCACAGCCCGCTTCGGCTGGGAAACAGACCGAGCTGCATGGAGAAACAGGTGACAGACACGTACGTGATTTGTGTGGGTTATATATATATATACACACTCGCGTATATAAATTCTATACATGTATATGCATATCTACATATATTTGTGTGTATAATCACATACGTATACATGTATATATAAAAATTATATATGTATGTTTGCATATACTTATATGGCATATACATACATATGTACATATATGTGTATAAGATATAGGCACATAGATAGATATAAACAGAGAATAATTTTGGTTGGAAGATGCATTTAAGATCATCAAGTCCGATTGTTAACGCAGCCCTGCAGGTAACTACTGAACTGTGACCCTCAGCGCCACATCTACACAACTTTAAATACCTGCAGGGATGGTGACTCCACCACTTCCCTGGGCAGCCTGTTCCAGAGCTTGCCAATCCTTTTGGGAAAGAATTTCTTCCTGCTGTCCAACCTAAACCTGTCCAGGCCTGAGGCTGTTTACTCTTGTCCTATTACTTGTTACTCAGAAGAAGAGGTGGACCCTCACCTCACTACACTCTCCTTTCAGGTACTTGTGGAAAGCAGTAAGGTCTCTGCTGAGTCTCCTGTTCTTCAGGCTAAACAATCCCAGTTTCCTCAGCTGCTCCTCACAAGGCTCATGCTCTAGATCTTTCACCAGCTCCATCCCCCTTCTTTGGAGACACTCCAGCACCTCAATGGCTGTCTTGTAGTGAGGGGCCCAAACCTGATCACTGTACTCCGTGATGGGGCCTCACCAATGCTGAGTACAGGGGCATGATCATTTCCCTAGTCCTGCTGGTCACACTGTTTCTGTCACAAGCCAGAATGGTGGTAGCCTTCTTGGCTACCTGGGCACACACTGGCTATCAACCAGCACCCCAGGTCTTTTTCCACTGGGCATCTTTCCAGGCACTCTGCCCTAAACCTGCAGCATTGAAGGGGGTTGTTATGATCCAAGTGCAGGACCTGGTGCCTTTTGAACCTCATTCCAATGAACTTGGCCCATCTATCCAACCTGTCCCAGAGTCTCTCTGTGGAGGCTCCTGACCTTCAAACAGATTGATGTACCCCCTGAATTTGGTGTCATCTGCAAACTCATTGAGCGTGCCCTCGATCCCCTCCTGCAGATTGCCACTAATGCATGTATGTATTCAGTTTACACACGTATGCCTGTGTATATAGTTTTGTACCTCTATAAACCTGACACTATCTAAGCCTTAAAATCAGCTGTGCCTGCAGAGGGCTGTGCAGACTGCATGTTTTTCAGTGCCCCTCTCCAGCAGCCCGGGGCCGTGAGGTGGTGTGCAGCAGACGTGTCGCTGGTGCCCGGGTGGTGTCACTGTTGGCTGTTACAGCTCTCCTCGGCTCCACAGCAAAGCTCAGTGCCTGTGTATTGAAAAAAGAACATTAAAAGCTGGGAAAGGCTGACCAAAGAGTGCCACTTACACTGTAGCAGTAGGACACCATAGGTTGTAGGAAAAGCCTGAGAAAAACAGTCAGAAGATAAGGATGTTTAATACAGCAATCTCCATTTTCAAGCATATTCTCCACACTAAAGCTTGTTGAATGTTTTAGGTTGGAAAGACCCTTTAAAGATTATCTAGTCTAATCTCCCTGCAGTGAGCAGGGACATCTTCAATTAGATCAGGTTGTTCAGAGCCCTGTCAACCTGACCTGGAATGTTTCCAGGAATGAAGCATCTATCACCTCCCTGGGCAACCTGTGCCACTGTTTCACCACCTTCAGTGTGAAAAACTAAATCTTCCTTATATCCATTATATATCTCCCTTCTTTTAGTTTAAAATTACCAACCCTCAACCTGTAACTAAAGGCCCTGCTGAAATGTCTGTCCCCATCTTTCCTACAGGTCCCCCTTAAGTACTGAAAGGTCACAAGAAGGTCTCCCTGGAGCCTTCTCCAGGCTGAATACCCCCAACTGTCTCAGCCTGTCCTCAAGCCTGAAGGGTTGTGACTCCCTGATCATTTTTGTGGCTTCCTCTGAACCTGCTCCATCAGGTCCATGCCCTTCTTGTGCTGATGGCTCCGGAGCTCGATGCAATACTACAGGTGGGGCCTTACCAGAGACCTTATTTAGATCTACAGTGAAATCATGATCTACTGAGGAGGTAAGAGGATGAGCATGGCTTTGAAAAGATTAAAGCTTAAAAGTCTTTCATTGTGCAACTTTAAAATATGTACTGGAGAATTAGAAGAAAATGCCTTCCTCTGCAGAAGACACAATTTTCAAATGTCTCCCTTTTACAGATGAGTTTCCACAAAAACACCTCTTCCATCCCATTAGTGTTGATCTGCTTATGTGTTCATGCCAGGTCATAGCCTAATAGCTTGTAAAACTGAAGTAATTTATGGAATATTTGCTGTGCCTGGGAAGAGGGTCTGGAGAGCTGCCAAACAGAAAGGGATCTGAGGATGCTGATTGACAGCCGGCTGAACATGAGCCAGCAATGTGCCCAGGTGGCCAAGAAGGCCAATGGCATCCTGGCATGCATCAAGAATAGAGTGGCCAGAAGGAGCAGGGAAGTCATTGTGCCCCTGTACTCGGCACTGCTTGGGCCACACCTTGAGTCCTGTGTCCAGTTCTGGGCCCCTCAGTTTAAGAAGGACATTGAGACACTTGAATGTGTCCAGAGAAGGGCAACGAGGCTGAGGAGAGGCCTTGAGCACAAGCCCTGTGAGGAGTGGCTGAGGGAGCTGGGATTGTTTATCCTGGAGAAGAGGAGGCTCAGGGGAGACCTTATTGCTCTCTACAACTACCTGAAGGGTGGTTGTAGCCAGGAGGGGGTTTGTCTCTTCTCCCAGGCAAGCAGCACCAGAACAAGGGGACACAGTCTCAAGCTGAGCCAGGGGAAGGTTAAGCTTGAGGTGAGGAGAAAGTTCTTCACTGAGAGAGTGAAGCCCTTTGGAATGGGCTGCCCAGGGAGGTGGTGAAAAACCCTTAACCCCATATAGCCCAACATAGCATCCACGGATTTATGCCTACTGCTGATTTCACAGAGCTGTAGGAACATGGAGACACCAAAGTGGGACAGGCTGCCTGAACTCCTTAAGCACAGGATGTGGAGGTGCAGAGCCATGGGATCACCCCCCCCCCCCCCAAGTAAAATGCTTGCCAAATGCAAACCTCCCCATTGCTTCAGCTAACACTCTCCTCCTCAGGAAGGGCTAATCTTTGCATGCCTCAGCCTTTCCCAACATGTTCTGGTTCACGAGTTCAGAGGCTTCAAAGTTGCATCTGATCACTAACCCTGAAAGATCAGAGATTACTGGAGAAGTTTGAACTACATGTTTGGGATGGCTGAGGGACACAAAGTTCAGGGACAAATCTGCACCCAAATCCCATGATGATCTTCCCAAAGTTCAGGAGGCAGATGGGGGTATTGGTTCAGCTGTGTAATGCCTGAGCATCCTGTACACTTGCATCTGTATTTATTTGTAAAGCTGTTTTCATGCAGCTGCTGTTTCAAAAGTGGCCATGAATTATGGCTGCTTCTGGCTCTGTGGTCAGTGGTGAGTGTGGCTGGGCTTACAGCTCCCATGAACTTCAGGCAGAGATGAGAGAATTCAAGTAACAATGCTGCAAGTCACCATTCCTCATTTACATTCAAGACTTTACTAGAAAATGACTCTCTTCTTGTGCATTTTCTCTGTCACTTTCATTCCTGATAAGAGAGGTATGGAAGAAAGAGTTCTCTGACCATGGCATAAACAAAAACAACAGCAGTGGTTTTCAGTTTGATATTTCAATGAGGTGGCTTTCAGTATTAGAACAAGTGGAAACAAGTTGGAAGATGCCTTCTGGCCCACCCTCTTGCTCAGCATGGGTCCAGCTCCATCAGGCTACTCAGTGACAACAAGCCCCTTGAGCCTGAACAAGTGTGAGCCATGGCACTGCAGCAGTGATTCTGGAAGGATGTGACCCAGCACTGAGGAGCAAAGACACTGGTATTCTGTTTGATGGGATTTAATCTTAATGCAGCTCATCAGCCTTTGGAGTGGAAGTCCTGAACCTGGTGCCAAGGGCTTAATTTAAATCTCAATTCTTTAGGTATAGCCTCAAAGAACAGGAAGTGAAGGTCCCCTAGTGAAGGAAGCCCATAAATACACTCCCCGCCCCCTCTGGGTAGAGATCTAGCTAGCCTCAGGTGCCCCCAGGGCAAAGCTGATAAAGGGCCAAACCCTAAGAGCCCTGCTGGTGCTGACATTCCTTGGAGTCTTCTGTCTGCTCCAGGCAGGGTGCAGCCCTCATCTCGTTCAGGAGAAACTACCAAAGCAACCGAGTGAAGCAGGAGCTGAGAATGTTGATGTTTCCCTTTTCCACTTGTTTATATTGCTGCTGCCCAGCAAACTCAGAGCAGTGGGTAAGGCTGCAGTCCTGGAATAGAGGTGCCCTCATAGGACCAGTCTGGGACAGCACTCTGCTGATGGAAATGCAAGCTGAACTGGCCAAGGGCAAGCAATGCCATTTGGTGAGCAAGAGACCAACTCATCTGCAAATCCAGGCACTGTCTCCTGCATGCTTTGCTCCTGAGCTGGCGATGCCAGGAGTTCATCTGAGCCTGGCCAGTACTCAGAGGGCAGCAGGGTGCCAGCTGCAAAGACAGAATGATGGCCAGCTCCTCACCACACCAGGTACAGAACATGAGGGCATAACTCCATTTCATTTTTTGTCTTTCATTTTCTAAAGGTGTCTCACATTGCCTAAGCAGGCTGGCATGTTTTCAGCACTGAAAACCAGATGTTACCAGATTTCCAGTGGCTGTTCTTGGTGCTTTATGCTGTTAGTTTATCAGAAGTATGCATATCATGCCTCTTGCAAAACCAGATAGGATTTACTCCCTTAACAAGGGTCAGCTCTGTTTTCAGCTGCTGTCTTCTTTGCAGAGATGTTTATCTAGTTCAGAAATGTTGCTTCTGAGCATGAATTCAACAGTACCCTCCACAGCAACACACAGTTCACTTGCTACCTGACCACTGGTGCCTGCAAAAGGACCCACCTGAATATTTTTGCTGGTAAAATGACTGATTTTTAAATCCAGAGCAGTCACCAACTCTGTGCCTCCTACCTGGCTGCAAGTACTGCAAAGGAAATATATATTTTTATACATATATATGTATGTATGTTTGTATATACATACAGTTATACACACATACATGACTATATACACAGATATGTTTTTATGTATGTATTTTTATACACACATGTGTATTATAACACTTGGGGATGGAAGGCTGGCAGTGTGGTTCTGATGATACCAGGTGCATGCAGGGGCAGGATGGCATCTTTCTGACTCCAGCTCAGATGCATATTTGATCTAGCTGCCTTCAGTTCATGCATACTTGGTGCAAAAGCCCTTGAGCCAGCCCTACAGTTGCTGCTGCATGCTGTGCTCCTTCCGGCACCCAGTCTTTATACAGCAAAGGGGCTTCTCTTTTTATTTTGTTTTGTTTGCCTTTTTCCTTTAAAGTTCAGGGGTATGGAGTGGAAAGATGTCTGAGAAGAGGCACAGCATTAATACGCTAATGCAGCAGCACAGCAGGAAGGTGAGCTAAGTAACCTGAGCTGTCACCCAGCAGCACTCACCCAGCTCAGATGATGGCCTCTAGCAAAGACTCCAAGATGTCCGAAGAAATGGCAATGACCTACATGGCCTGAGGCTTGCCAAAGGCTGCTGCTAGGAGCTGCTGCTTAAGTTGGCTTAAGTTTAATGAACTTGGCTCATAGTCTCCTGTACATCTTCACGTCAAGTGCCCTATCACCAACCTCTGAACCAGGCAAGGCAAATTCTTCTAGCAGTTTTCTTAGCATTGTATTTATTTTTTTTCCATACTTACTGGAGCCATCTTTTCAGAAATTCATCCACATTGTTATATAAGGGGAAGGAGGGGTCAGTGACAGCTTAGTTTTTGCAGGCCAGTCAATGTATTAGAAATTTAGATTCCTTAGTGAATTGTAAGCACCAGTCCCAGTAGGGAAAGAACTTGGTATGTGTTCGCTTCTGGCTGTTTCAAAAGCTCCAGAGAAAAGTGCTGGGGCACTGAAGGTTGTGAAGTGGGAAATACACTGAATTCCTTTACTTTGGCAGGGCAAATACAGTTGCTGTCACCCCATGGCTGTTCACTCAAGCACAGAGTAGAAAACCAGATGGCTTCTGCGTGACTCCACACAGGCGGAGAGAAAGGTGTCAGTGCAGACGTGGGTTGCTGTGGAGGTACCCCTGAGGCTTCAGCACAGACTCTATGGTAGGACTGCAGTATGGTGGTTGTTGCAGTGCTGGGAAGACTAAAGTGTTGACCTCTCTGTTGGTCTCTTTTTTTGGGGGGGTGTGGGGCTTTTTCTGTTTGGTTGGGGTTTTTTTGTTTGGGTTTTTTTGGTTGTTTGGGGGAGGTGGGGTTGCTGTTGTTGTTGTTTGTGGTTTTGGGTTTGTGGGGTTTTTGCCTTTGGTTGTTGTTTGGGTTTGGTTGGGTTTGTTTTTTTTTTTTTTTTTTGCTTTTCATCTGTGCATGGCTTTATTTAATAACTCTCAGGAATCAGAAGCTCCTGTACTACAGATTACTATTGATTTCCAGCAGAGAATCAACTGATGAATTGCTGCAGGTCCGTGTCTAGAAGATGCCCAAATGCTGCTTGACCAAGCATTCTCCACACGCCTGCAGGCAGTGACTCCCCCAGCAGAAGGGAGGGCAGGGCAGACAAAGATGAATGGCTCATTTCCTCCACAATGCACCTCAGGAACAGGCTTCTTATGAAGAATAGAGCACAGATCCAGACGGAAAGGGCTGCAGTCATTCTCGAAGGTCACACGTACTGCTTCTTTCTGGCAAGTTTGCTTTCTCTGACTGAAAAAGCAGTCAAGTGTCTTCCAGCTGAACTGGATTAAAAATAAAGTCATGCTACCTGGTCCCACCAGGAATAATAGAGGCTGCTGACAGTTCTGGCTTCACAGTAAAAAGCATCTTCCCACATTGTCAAAAGAGCCATAAATAAGGCTTTATTTGAATGGAAATGTTAATGGCAAAGAGATATAAATCATATTGTTCTGTTGTGAAAAATACCCTGCAGCAGGAAAATGTGTTCATATACATGAAAATACACGTGTGGGAACAAGACATGCATCTCCATTCATACCTCTATATATTTATCTCTAATTCTGTGCATGTGTTGTACACATGTCAGTAGCTAAAAATGCTTATAATCAGTCCTTCCTCTAAGAGTAACTGGTTGCTGTGATGCACTGAAGGGTGCTGGGCAGGATTTGACTAAGTATCTTTCCCACACGTAAAGGCTGTAATATGGCAACCATTGTTTTCTCCCCAGAAAGCACTACTTCCAAGGTAATTGTTGCTGGTCTTATTAGTGGCACCTGGCATGGCTCCTCATGAGCCTCTGAGCAGGGCAAGAAGCACAACAGCATTGATCAGCCACAGTCTTGAAGAACCTGGACATGGAGAGGAGGCATGACAACCAAGAGTAACCCTTTGATGATACAATGTGGTGAAGGACATATTTAGTGTAGGAATTTGAAGTGTTCCTTCCACTGGCCTTGCTTGTGACAGCAAGCTGTGCCTGGCAGCTGACTGAGCTGAAGAGCCCACGAGCTGAGGCTGTGCTGCAGCCTGAGAGGGAGGCAGTCAGCTCTTTCCCCATGTCACATGCATGTATATAGGTACACATAGCTATACACAAACACACTCACACACATCCCTGCATGCACATGGAGAGGAAGCAGAATTCCAGCTCTCGGGGCTGAAAACAACTTTCTTTGCTTAAATAACCAAAGCAGTTGAGCCTAAGGGACAGTATCTGAAGTGTCCAGCTGCTCAGTCTGGATAATTGCCACTACCATAGCACTGCTGCTAGAAACTGGAGTGTCCCTGCCACCCTGGGGACTGGCTCTCATGGGAACACCATGGGAGTACCCTGTGATTGCTGCTGCCAGTGGCAGGGAGAAGGAAGGGAGTTCAACATGAGAAGTACCAACCCAAATATATTTCTTCCAGGAGGCACTGCCCCTGGGGAGGCACTGCCCCTGGGGAGGCACTGCCCCTGGGGAGGCACTGCCTGGCAGACTGGGAACAGGATAGGGGTCTGTCTGTTACTGCAGGCACCAGTGCAATCCTGAGCTCATGCCCCAGTAGGCAGGTCCTGGAGTTGGGCAGTGCTGGTGCCACACATGAGCCCCACTGCCAGGCTTGCGGCTGATGGAGGTGTTGGGTACAATGCCAATATAGAGTTATATAAATGTAAAGTATTTTATGTAAGCCTATTTTATCTGCAAATGATTTATATTTAGGACACCTATTTCTACTGGAAACACTAAAATCATATTACATAAGAGCTTGTTTAAATCCTTTGGCTTAAGTTTTGGGCAGGGGGAGGGGCTGATACAGTCATGGTGCATTCAGGCTGCTTCCTACAATCAGAGCCTTAACAGGCAGCTGAAGGCTGGTCCTGAAATCCTTTTTACTTTCACTCTATGCAGCCCTGACAATAGCAGAATACTTCACTGGAGGCAAATGTTCCTCTCCCTCAGTACTGCCTTCATATTTGGAAATATTCAGTCGCAATGCTCCGGATATGTTGCCAACAGAGCAGAGACAGCAGCTCAGCATTGCATGGCCACCCTCTGCAAGTCTGGGATGTCACAGGGAGTGGCAGCAGTGCTGAGTCACCTGAGTGACTGTGGTGGTGTTCTCAGAAATTAAACAAAGCATTAACTGGAAGTGGCTATTTAGCAATATGAAATGACTTACCTCGGCATGTGTGCAAGCGTATTTTCCCCAGCCTGGAGAGGAGAAGACTGAGAGGGGATCTTATCGATGCATACCAATAGCTAAAGGGTCAATGTCAAGAGGATGGGGTGAGTCACTTTTCAGTGGTGCCCAGTGCTAGGACAAGGGGCAACGAGCACCAACTAGAACCCAGGAAGTTCCACTTAAACATAAGGAAAAACTTCTCTCCTGTAAGGGTGGTGGAGCACTGGAACAGGTTGCCCAGAGAGGTTGTGGAAGCTTCCTCTCCAGAGACTTTCAAAAGTCTGGATACGATCCTGCACAGCCTGCTTTAGCAGGACGTTTAACGGGAGGATACCCAGAGGTCTCTGCCAAGGACCAAGGTGGTCTGCTGCTGGCCTGCTGCCACTGTCCTTGCTGGCAATGCACAAGGTGCCCATGTTGGGGGGCTAGAGCTTTCCTGGCACCAGGCTGCCCAAGCCCTCCTGGCTGCTCAGCACCATGGTGCCAGGGCATAGGGAGGGTAACTGGTGGCAGCCCTGCCTGCTTGCCCAGCTGTCCACTGCTGCACATAGCTGCTCAAATAGCTTAAGCAAATTCTTCTCACACTTCACTTGAGCCAGACGCTGTAAATTGGATTAATGTGGTGCCTAGAGAGACGTCTAGAGACAAATATTTAAAACTAAGATGAATCTGAACTGTTTTCTAGGCTGTCCCAGAGGTATCCCCCTCTCTTTCCAGTCATGCAGGGGTATCCCCAGCTTCAGCTCTATGGGTTCAAAACCAACTCTCCTGTAACACTGTATGCAGATGCCAAAATTCGTGTCAAAACTTGCAACAGTGAAGTTCAGTTTAAAACTATCTCCTTTCATTTCTGTTTGGACAAAAATTGTACTGGGGCACCAAGCTCTCCCTCCTCACAGAGGAGCAGAAACACTATAGAGATGGGTGTGCAAGGGGCCCAATGAATGAGACAAGCACCAGTCGACAGCATAGAATCATAGAATCAGTAAGTTTGGAAAAGAACTCAACCTCATGACTATGAAACCATGGCATCAAGTGCCACATCCAATCCCCTCTTGAACACCTCCAGGGAGGGTGACTCCACCACCTCCCTGGGCAGCACATCCCAATGGCTAACAACTCTCACTGTGAAGAACTTTCTCCTCACCTTGAGCCTAAACTTCTCCTGGTGCAGCTTGAGACTGTGTCCTCTTGTTCTGGTGCTGCTTGCCTGGGAGAAGAGACCAACCCCCTCCTGGCTACAACCACCTTTCAGGTAGTTGTAGACAGCAATAAGGTCTCCCCTGAGCCTCCTCTTATCCAGGCTAAACAATTCCAGCTACAGAAACCTCAGTTGATTCACAAACTGGCTACTGGTGACAGGACCCAGCTCCTGCCATCTGCAGGGACCTGACACCTCTGCTGTGAATCCACACCGGTAACTGCTGCTGGCAGCCTCTCAAAGGAAAGGTCAGTTACCAAACCTGTCTGAGGCTGGAAGGAAGCCATGGATCACAGCTTGGAGAGCAGGCTGAGATCAGCCCCCTCGTGAGAGCTCAGCTCTGAAGTGCAGCTTCATTTCACTGCCCAGCAGTGCCTGCGAGGTCACGTCAGCTAAATAGAAGTGATGCCGGGCTGATGTGTCGTAGGGAACAGATTATGACCTTCATCTGATGAAAAAGAGAGCAGGCAGGTGCTGAGAGAAGGCAAACAGACACCTTTGTGTAAGTAGCCGTAATCAGTCATATTTTGGAGAACACAAGCTGCCAGCCTGCTGTCAGCAGAGCCTCAGGGATTTGGTGTGGGTCTACGGCCATGTGAGGAGCATGTGTTTCTTCCTAAACAGTCCCTGTGTGAGAGCCTCCCTGCTCCTAGCAATCCTCTGCAGACAGACAGCCCTGTGGGCCCTGCTCCATTACCAGCTTTACAACATCCTGTTTTCACTGGAAATATTTTAATCTCTCTGTTTCCCATCATATTTTTCCTCCTGCCCAAGCCAACACAGACCATTCCTGGCAGGCAGGGTGGAAGTCTCCTCCCTGGGCTGCGCCAGCATTGTGGAGGATGACCTGAACTCTTTCCTGGTCGTGCTTGGCTCCTCGCCCCTGTCAGCACTGGTACCTGCTGCTGGCTTCAAACTCCTATCATGGTCAACCACCTGCTTTGTATCAAGTTATTTTGAGTTCACTCAGCCATAAAATCGCTCAAGCAAATCTGGGCTTCCCTATTTTGCTCCATGATGGCTGAAGAACCAAAAAAAACTGCTCCATTGTTGACATAATGATGATTTGATCAGGACAAGAGAAATAATGCAAGGTCCTGCTGAACTGTCCAAGAGCCATACAGGTACAGTCAGCCACACTTTCATACTTCGCACAGCACATAATATCCATGCAGGCTGGGTGGCATAAAGGTTAAAAGTAATTTTGGATGCACATAGATTAGAAGAGGAATTTTACTATCAGAGTTCTCTAAAAAAGGCTTGGTTTGCACTCAGGATGGAATAGACAGATGCCAGAGGAAAGCCAATGACATTGTGTGACTGTTGCCAGCTAACTGACACAGCTATTTGCAGAGCATGGCCATACCCAGCTATCAACACGTCCATGTGGACTGCTAGGACAGAGCTCCCTCCACACATGGTCTGCTGCTTGCAAATCACCAAATCACCAAATGGTGGGGGTGGAAAGGGACCTCTTCGGGTGATCTAGTCTAACAACTCTGCTAAAGTAGGTTCATCCAGAGCATATTGCACAGGATCATGTCCAGGTGGGTTTTGAAAGTCTTCTGAGAAGAAGACTCCACAACCTGGCTGGGCAACCTCTTCCAGAGCTCCAGCACCCTCAAAGCAGAGTAGTTTTTCCCTATGCTTAGGTGAAACTTCCCAGGTTCTATTTTGTGCCAGTTGCCCTTTGTCTTATCACTGCGCACCACTGAAAAAGTAACTGACCCTTGTCAGTGAGATGTTCCAGTCCCTTATCTTTGTAACCCTCTGTTGGACTTTCTCCAGTAGTTCCTTGTCTGTCTTGTACTGAAAAGCCCAGAACTGGACCGAATACTTCAGATGTGGCCTCTCTAGGGTAGAAGAGAAGGAGAGCCTCCCCTCAGCTTGCTGCTCACACTCTTCCTAATGCACCCAAGGAACCTTATCAGTGATGCTAATTCTTAAGTCAACAGAAGTCACTGAACTTTTGCAAGAGTCAATATTTTAAGGAGTTCTCAAATAGCACTGTGGGCAAGCAGATAGCCATTTTAAATATAGAGACACTGGAATGGAAGCCCAAGAGCAGGGGGTGCCAGCAGTGATCCGGATTATTTGCTTGTTACCAAATACCCTGCAGCATTACTTCCCAGGTTGTTCAGCTCGGGTCTGACGCAGATAGTGGCAGAACAGCAAACAAGAATTTACAGGATTTTGTAAGCACTGAAATAATTCAAGGAATAAGGAATGAACTGTTTCAGGGCTGTTGTGACTCAGGATTGTAAAAATGAGGACAGTTTACTGTTTAATTACCTGCAAAACCTACCTGAAGGATTGACAAGCACTCGCAAATCTCAGCAACAGAAAAGCAACATGAGTATAAATAAAGAAGATAGGGCAGCGCAGATTTAGTTCAAGGATGCTTTCCCCTGCTATTGAGACCCAGAAATAATCTGCTCTGCAGTGTATTGCTGAATTCTCAGGACTCCAAGTACATTTCTCTGCAGTATATGCACCTGTAGAGTAGGTGATAAAATCCACATTGGAAGACCTTGCTGTCTCTGACTATTGAAGGGGACAGAACAATACAGCAAAAGTAGCTTCAGAGCAACATAGTTCCATGTGGAAGAAAAACCTCTCCAGGAGACAGAACCCTTTCAACCCAAACCATTTTATGTGTTTATGAGAAAGCCCCTTGCCCCTCTCTGTAAAAACATCATAAAAAAAGCTGCTTGTAAACTAATGCCTCCAGGCAACAAGCCAGACTGAAGTGAGAATTCAGCAAAGCTTTAAAAATATGTACCAGTCACACTTCCAAGAACTCATACAGCACAGAAAAAGCAACAGCAAGGCAACAGAAAAACTAAATCAAGGTATACAATTTTAGCTGTGTTCCATGGACTCATTGCTGCGGATACAGGCTATCCTGCTGCTGAGGGGCAGACAAGGTGCAGCAGCAACAGGGACTGCCCAGCTGCCCCACTTCCCAGCTGGTTTGTAGAACCTGACATCCAAACTACAGCCACAGCAGACCAGCTGTGCTCAAGGCAAAGCCTGGTGAAGATGCTGTAATCACACCACAGTGTGGGCAAAGTCTGATATTAATAGCTAAGACTATATATAGCAACTCTTGTTTAATTAAAATTAAATGCAGTTGTGAGGAAGTTAACTGGCCGTGACTGAGAACTCCTGATCAGAACAAACTGTTCAGCCTTACGCCAGCCTGCAATTATTAGATCTCCTGTGACAACAGTGCATGCAAAATGCCCTGCCTTGGTCTTAGTAAGGATAAACATCACCTCTTCTAGCTGAAGTTCTATTTGGAAATTCTGCCCTTCAACCAAAAGCCACATAGAGAAGAAAAGGTATTTTTTAAAAGCCAGATTTCTTATTTACTTTGTTGTTCAATAAGGATGTTTCATTCTACTTCTCAAGAACCTTGGCATGAGACAGTGGTCCCTTCAGCTAGTTTAGAATTTAAGCCTCTTCCATAATTTGTTTTTACAGATAATCTCAGTTGCTAGGTCATAGCCAAAGGGCTACACATGTAACTATCCAATTTTTTCCTTACATGATGGGCATGGCTCGTGAGTGCAGAACAAAAACTACCTTCAACCTGCTGGGAGCATCTTGTGACACCCCACACTTTCTGCAGACTGCTCTCCCACTGCAGGACTCCTGGTTTGCCAGAGCCCAACACCACACTCAGAGCATCTTCATCTTCTAGCAGTACAGTTCACTTTGCATGGTCCTTCTCAGGAAGCACTTTTATTTTCCTTAATTGCCTCCACCTTGGGAATGACTTCTAGTTAATAAACCCAATTGCTTAGCAGTACCTGCTGATGATCTGTGGATGGAGCTTTTTACAGCAGCAGGGTTTTCACCAAGGCAGCCAGCAGCACCTGTAGTGCTGCTTCCTCAGCACCAGTGAAGTGCCACGCTGGATTTCAGCCCAACACTTGACTCTCCTCTTCCTTTTTGTGAGGAAAATGTTCCCTTTACAACACCTGTAGCCTTCTTAATTACTCTTTTCACTGATGTTAAAAAAAAACATAATAAAAAAATCAAGACATTAAAAAAATGTGAAAATACATTTGTACAGGAAGTCTTTTTAAGTGGAATTGTTTCCAGTGTATTTCACACCCACTGCTTTCATTCTATTTCCTCCTCCCTGCAGCACTGTACACAGTCATGTGGCTATGTAAATGCTCACATGCCCTGCACAGGGACATGTGCTGTGTACCTCTCCCCAGGTGATCTTTTTCTACCATATTACTGGAGCAGCTCCTTGTTTCAGCCAAGTTGCAGCTGTGCTACCTGCCAGAGGAGAGAAGGGATGGAAACACTTGGAGGAACTAAGCCACTGTCATGGAAAAAAAGTAGGAGTTTGCCAAAAGACAGTTTCATTATACAGCTAATTAGCTCCCTAAGGAATGGCTCAGACAGGAGGAACTGGAAGAGAAACACATACTGTTCTTAGGGCTTGCTGCAGCAGAGATGGGATCAGCACATTTTGAAACATCCCATAGGAGTTACCTGCTCCTTGTGAAAGTGCTCCAGACAGGCTGTCAGCTAAGGCACCTGCACAGTTACCTTCAGTGTGTTGCCAGCGACACAACAGTGCTCACCTGTGCTCACAGCAGCTTTGCCACTTTCACCCTATGTGTCTAAAAAGCTGATCAACAGTAATGCTCTCTCATACCCTGGAAGACTGGTTACTGCTGCTACTGTAGACTTCAAATTTTTTAGCCACACCACTGCAGAAGATTCTCCTCAATTTATGCTGATGGCACTTGAATCATAGAATCCTAGAATCAGTAAGGTTGGAAAAGACTTCAGAGATCATCAAGTCCAGCCTGTCACCCAACACCTCATGACTAACTAAACCATGGCTCCAAGTGCCACATCCAATTCTTTTTTGAACACCTCCAGGGATGGTGACTCCACCACCTCCCTGGGCAGCACATTCCAGTGGCCAGTTACTCTTTCTGGGAAGAACTTTCTCCTCACCTCCAGCCTAAACTTCCCCTGGCACAGCTTGACATTGTGTCCTCTTGTTCTGGTGCTGGTTGCCTGGGAGAAGAGACCAACCCCCACCTGGCTACAACCTCCTTTCAACCTCCTGAGTTAGTCAGGAGCTGCCTGGAGAGTCTCTTTCAAACTTATTGTGTCTCTGAGTATAATGAGATGCAGAAGAGGAGGATGGCAATACAAGGCCACGGGGCTCCCTACAATCTGCTGAGCTTGGGAGGAGGGAGAGCATGTTCCTTCACTGCCTTTATAGACACTTTTCCTCCAGTGGTGATAAAGCATGTGTCTGGAGCCCTACAGGGCGATAGTTTTTCCTCATTGTTTCACTGCCAGCCTCTGACCCAGAGTGTGATCAAACATGAAATACAATTTATCAAGAACAAGCTCCCTGGGTTGATCACCCTTCTAAATCTCACTTGGACAGAAGTGTAGTTCTGGAGTCTCCTTCCAGGGGACTGCCTGCCCAGAACCACTTCCAGGGTAGCCTACACAGCAGCTTCTCCTGCTCCCTTGAGCACTTTGTCTCAGGGAGCGCAGGCAAGCAAACCTACCTTCACCACAGACCTGCATTACGGCAGCAGCTCTTCACCTTCCACAGAACCACTAGCACCAAAACACAGCAGTCATTGTTGCTGGCCATGTTTTTATTTGTTTTTCAAAGATTTGAACAGGGGAGCCAATGATACATCCAGTATTTAAAAAAAAAATAAAATAAAATCAGAAGGTAAAACAAATTTTCAGAAGACTGAGATGCTACATGCTATATTTAACCTAATTTTTATTCATGCTTGCTTTGGGGGGGGGGGGGGGGGTGGGAGCGGGACAGGAATCATTCAGTAAAAACATACAGTAAAAACAAAATGTCTCACCATATAGAACTTTTAACCTACAGTAATGTTGTACCTTAATTATTTCCATGCACACAACTAACATTACAAAATCGTTTAAGAAACAAAAATGAACACAATTAAGACTTCTAGGAGCATCTGGTAATAAAGCAAGTCTAATTTCTTTTGTAGAGATCAAGCACCTCCAATTACAAATTCGTATACACAGTGAGTGCTTTACTTGAAATGAAAACTAGGAGGATAAAAAAAAACCCAAAAAGTTAAAATAATGTTAAAATCAGGAACCAAAAACTGTATTGGATAGCCTCAGAACAAGCCGTGTTAATATACATCCAGCTATGTAGGCAATAAAAACCATAGTGCTAACAAAACCTTTCTGTCCGAGAAAAGTAACTCCAAAGTTAAGTTGGCTTTCTATAATTACAGAAATATACTTATTTGCTAAAATAAATAAAAGTGCTGCATATTAAACACTTCACTCTAAAGAATGCATACCAGAACATTTATAAATATTGAAGGATTTTTCTGTTTCTTTTTTTTTCTTTCTTTTCCCAATAAGAATAAGCTACTACAATAATGCTGGCTAAATAGAAGTGCATAATGAGAAGCACTATGGGTGGTTAACGTTTTGCCACATACTGCTGTTACCTTGAGGTAGATAACACATGCGTACCAAGTTCTGCATTCGCCTCCGTTGCTGCTGGTATCATGTGTCTAAGAAATGTTGTACAGTATGAAAAACCGCTAAGAGACGCATGGATGGAAAGAAAACCGGTCGGGGGCGGGGAAAAAATAGAGATCTTCATGCAATTATGTACAGTCTCACTGTGTAAATTTCAAGGCAAGGTTCTTTTTTTTGTTTTGTTTTTTTTTTTTCCTGCAAAACATGGACACTGTTTTACTGAGAGAGATTTTTTGTGTGTGTGGTTTTTTGTTTTGTTGTTTGTTTGTTTGTTTTTTACTTGGTTTAGTGCATTTTCTTCTTGTTACCTCCTGCGTTTTGCATTATTTTGCTCTATTCATTCATCGTGTGCAAACGACATGCCAGTTTAAAAAAAAAAATAAACAAGAACAAAACAACCCAAACTAACTCAGGTAATGGAAAGGAATTCTGGATTGTAAAAACAATGGTAAACAGAAGAGCTAAGGAAATCCATACCAAAATTACGCCGTCTGATTCAAGTAAAAAAAAAATGACTTACACTAGTAATAAAAAAAAAAGACAAACACATCTCATGAATATAAAAGAAATGTCTGCTGAGTGTTTTTGTTGGTTTTGTTTTTTGTTTGTTTTCAGTTTAGATGTTTCAGAATGCTGCTGTATGTTTTGTGGGGAATCTGGGGAGATGATTTCATAGCAGAAGGCGTTAACGTGGCCTGTATAGATTTCAGTGGCGAACCAACCGGGCTGTGAAACTGAGGAATACCTATAGCCTCAAGCTGCTTGTTGAAGAGGAGTTCTCCACTGTTACTGAGAAAGCTCTCTTCTCTTTCCTTCTCCCCAAGCTTCCCCTCTTCTACTGGCTCAGGTTCTAGCATTTCAGCATCTTCCTTCTTACTAAAGAATTTGTCCAAATAACTGGTGTAAGTATTTTCTTTTTCAGCTTGCTCATCTTTCCTTACTTCACAACAAAACTGGTCTATGAGGAAGCACTCCTCCCCGCTACTCACAAACTGGCTGTCCCAAGACGTTTGGTACAGAGCTTCTAACTGTGCCAAATTAGCCATTCCCTTCTCCTGCTTCTCTCTGCTTACTGACTTTGATATTAATCCTTTCAACTCTATTTGAGACACCGAGCTATTCAAGTCATTTAATTTATCAACATCAGTAGACTCGTGTTGTAAACTAAGCTGAATGGTTTCCGCTATAAACGAATCAAAGTCAAATCCTTGATTCTTCTCCCTTTCTTTTTCAACAAGTTGCTGTGATGCTTCCTCAAGCGCTATCTGAGCTTTCACCAACCCATTCTTTTCACATTTAGACTTTCCTTTCTTATCAGACTTTTCTTTGCTCTGTTCCTTCCAGTTTGAAAGATCTATAATAAGCTTGGGCTCATAGTAATGGTTAACTTCACTGTCTCGCCAAACTAAATTATCTAGGTATGAAGATGACCTCATTTTGTAATTACATGTGTGACTACATTCCAGATCACAATATTTGTTTTCATGGTGATCTGAATACTGCCAGCAAGGCTCTGTAGAGAAGTGGGTGTCAAAGGCAGGATCCTCCAGGTATTTTTCACGATCTCCATCCAAATATTTGCGAGGATCTACTTGCACTTCTTCCTCATCGGTAACATCAGAAAGAGCCCTTGGATCACGCTGAACTTCATCAGCTTCATAGTTATTATGAATAGGCCAGTCGTGGTCTGAAAATTGACTTTCATGGTATCTGCAAAACAATTTCCTATGTGTTACCAGCCAAACAAAAACCAACAGACTTCTAGCTCCCAAAACAGAGACAGTTTAGAAATACCCTTACATAATGAAGATAATTCAACTCGGGTAAAAGTTTTTACTCAATTCAACCGACTATCTCTTCCAGATTTTACATTTAATCTGGCACAAAGCAATCCTCATAAGCACATCTGGAAGATTTAAGTCCAAAACTACATTTTACAGAACTCTTCTTTCATGTGTTTTTAACAGACTTTAAATGACTACTGTAAATCTCATGACAACTCTATGTGCTAAGCATTCAAGAAGACAATCATACTTAAAACTGTCTTCATTAAAAGTTTGGGTTTTTAAACAAATACTTCAGGGAGGGGTGGAAAAAAAAAGTAATGGAGAGATTAACTTTAGACTCTAGAGCATGGACTGCAATTCAGGAATGCATCAGGATATCCAAGTCAGTTTAATGAATTTCAAACCAAATGGCAATGTACTGCCTGTAAGGGAAAAATTGATTCTCAGCTCAACTGAAGTAGTAACAAACAGAAGAGGAAATGAAGCAACATTACTTCAAAGACACAGCCATCCAGTTATGCTGCATGCCACAGTAAGTGATAAATTTACCTTTCCCAATTATAAATATGGCTGTGACTTTCATCCATCAGCAGAATATCATCAACCTCATCTTCAATGTGAAAAGGATGACTTGAAATAGGCTCATCCGTTGGAAAGGAATAAATGCTCATATAAGGATGTGACAAAGCTTCTTCTGCTGTCAATCGATCCATAGGACTAAATGTCAAAATTTGCTCCAGGAAGTCCAGTGCTGTGGAGAAAAAGTGATCATTAAATAAGGAGAAAAACAGCATTTCAGACACCTAGAATTCAAGATTAATGAGCACTGCTCTGCTCTACAGGCACACATTAGCTTAAAAGTAGCCACCTGTGAAGGATCGTCTACTGAGAGCTCGCTGCCCAATCTGTGTTCTGCAGCCATAGGAAAGCTGGAAGAGTAGAAGTCAAATCTAAGAACAATAATTGAACTTACATCAGCAAAACACATGAAGAGAGAGTAATTCAAGCTGAATTGGTATGTACCAACTGCTACAAGGAAACACTGCTGTCAGTTTGGTCAAGGCATTTAATAGCTGCTTTACACTGACTCCATTCCAGTATTCCCTTTATATTTAGAAGGCCAGTGTCTCACAAGAGATCAATTCCAGGGCACAGAGGTCTGGCAGAGATTCACAATTCTACTCCAAAGACAATCAAGCAGCTATCATGTTATCAGTTTTTATTACAGCAGAAGACAATCCTTTTTCAGAGGATGCACAGACTTTTCCAACTGAAGCTTGCTTTTAACAATCACACACACTAAAGCTGTTCACTGCTTGGATTTTGAAATACAGGAAGGATTTTTTTATTCTGAATTACTTACCTTCAGGACTGATGCCTGGAAGCAACTGAGTTAAAGGTTTGTGTGGCTCAGTCATATCATTTCTAATGTAAACTGGAATTACGTTGAGAAGCTCCTGACGGTCCTCCTCATGTACAACAGGAATTGATTCTAGAATCAACTGCATCTGTTCAAGTTCATGCGCACCTAAGCACGAAAAGAGAAAACACAAGCTGCCATTTCAACTTGAAACCCATCTCATCCCTGTACACAAAAGGCACATCAACCTTTTGTGCTATGAGCAGCTATTTTCAGTAAGCTACTATCTCCTACAGAGGAAAGGCTGAAATTCTACAATTAAATGATAATAAATCTGAAGAGCTCTCAGAAATGCTGTAGCGTACAAAGAATTAGAGCTGCTACGCAGATAAAGCAACCTAACCACAAGCTTTTGCAGGGATGCCTTCATCAAGAATGAGGTACATAACAAAAAGATAGGGTGTTGCTGTAATGTACCATGTATTGCAATCCTCCCCTCAGTTTATTGTCTACCTCAGTTTATTGTTCAGCTCCAAGAAGCATGCAGCACCTGAGAGATTCAACTAGCAGATGAAACTGTACAGGATTATTTGCGTGACAGTGATCCCCTCCCTCACCAAGCAGCTCTGGGGAATCATCAGTGATACTGATGCATGTGACATTAAACACAAGAACAAATGGGGCTGTAGACTGTACTATCAGCTCACTTCAGCAGTCTGCATGGCCATCTGCACTGGACATCCTACCATACATCTCCCAGATGACTTAGAAGCTGAGGCAAAGGCACTACAGAAAATCTGATCAAGACCTACATTTCCCAAATCAATCACCACTGCCTTGTGTTCACTTCTTTGCTGGACTGAAAAGGCTGTTTTGTTCTCCTACTTCAGACTACTACTAATTAATTAATGCAATCTATCAGCTGTTACACTGTCTGTAATTTGCTGCGAAAAACAGATTCTACTGTATCATTATTTCCACCCTAAAGCCTAATGGCATTTCTTTCCATTATAAGTGAAATGAGGATTTAAAAATACTCATTTAGAAGAAAGAATTAGAAAAGTTGTTTTGAACGACTGTTTAATTCCTCTGCCTCAGCTTCCCCTCCCTCCTTCACCCCAGGTATTCCACAATTTCAACGTAGATGCTTCCTTCCCATTCTCATCAGCTTTCCAGACAGCAGGATTCCTAAGGGATGGTTCAGAAATAGACAGGAAGTTGCAGATTAACTAAAATCAAGCCCTCCAAACAGCTCTGTAAAAGAATTTTATCTGGAGTCTCAGGACAGGGTAGCTGTCACATTGCCAACCATTTTTCCTCTCCAAATGCAAGATGTTAAATCCTTACATCAGAAAACTGTGGCAGTCTTAAGTTTTCAGAGGGACACATGCACATCTAAAAATATTTCACTAGACACCTACACAATGCAATTAGGGCACAGAAGCTTAAAAACTTCAGATTTTGGCGACTGAGTTTAAACCCCCCCAATTTCTAACTCACTGTGCAGCTATTAGACCGACAACATCTTCTGGAAAATACCAATGCTACTCAAAAAACAACCACCACCGAACAGACAAAATGGCAGTGATTGCAATCAAGCTGTGCTGTGTGCTGGGATCTGCAGACTTTTTCCCACTGCCTCACTATTTTGTAACAGAAGTCCTTGATGCAGTGGAAACTTAATAAATCTCTTATCAGTTGAGCATTTAATACACTGGGGACATTACTCTGATGGTTAGTAACTCAAAGAGTTGGCAACTCTCTGCAGTTAAGATAATGCTATTTGCATATTAATCACTCATTTCTATAAAATAATGACTTCAAGGTGACAGCATTCCACTAATAGCACTTAATGGGGAAAAAGCTCTCAATGTCATTACCTTGATGTACGAGGCCAAGAACTACAGCAGAGATGTGCCTTTAGTCCACATGCACCTAAACGAATGTGAACTTTGAAATGCAAGCTCGGTTCTTAGAGAATTTATCCGTATTACTCCAGTAATTTAGACCAATGGGAGCAAACCCAAGAGCAAGTTTGAAAGAGACAGCTGCTGCTGAGGCCTCAAGGTGCACACAAAACAAGGATTTCAGGGGTTTACTCTAGACTAGCTTATTTCCTCCCATGGACTGAAAGCCTCTCAGCAGGTGGAGCACAATGGGCAATCTTCTAAAGAGCAAATGGCAATTTTATCTAAAAAGATTCTATAGTTTGTGCATGGAGTTAGCTCAGCAATGCAGCATGGGATAGCTATCAAGACTACTTCAAAAATTTGCTCCTGACCACAACACTAATGTGGATACACCAAATGAGACCAGAACATTGTTTCCTACCTTACCAGAAACACTTGGAGGTTACACATTTCCCTTGGTATGCCACACTAAACTTTAAATCTTAGTCTTGCTTATATCACTGAAACAAAGGTCAGGTCAAAGAGTCTAGTTTTGACAAAAAAAATTGAGAATGGGGGGAAAAAAAGTCTACTTGTTCATAACTTAAAATATAGAGAAGAACAAAGTGATTGGGTTGTCTACATTAAAAAAAAAATCTTTATGAATGACACCCAGAGCATTCATAATCCTCAAATACTCCCTGGACACACACACACACACAACAAGAACAAAACCTAAACCTAACACACATGTATTCTGAACACTACTAACATATTCAATAAATTCAACTTAACCTAGTTACATACAGGAGGTTATAGACAGGCAGAGGTTGGTCTCCTCTCCCAGGCAACCAGCACCAGAACAAGAGGACACAGTCTCAGGCTGCACCATGGGAGGTTTAGGCTGGAGGTTAGGAGGAAGTTCAACACAGAGTGATTGCCCATTGAAATGGGCTGCCCGAGGAGGTAG
Source organism: Melanerpes formicivorus (assembly GCF_026170545.1). NCBI lineage: Eukaryota > Metazoa > Chordata > Aves > Piciformes > Picidae > Melanerpes > Melanerpes formicivorus. Next base: position 14,455,320 of record NW_027142362.1, on the reverse strand, counting down.
TGGAGTCACCGTCACTGGAGGTGTTCAGGAGACTTGACAGGGTGCTTGGTTGCATGGTTTAGTTGATTAGGTGGTGTTGGATGATAGGTTGGACGCGATGGTCTTGAAGGTCTCTTCCAACCTGGTTTATTCTATTCTACTCTCTTCTAGATGAGTAACTAATTAAATTGTGATGTTTATGTAAACACACACTGGTATGAATAACAAAACCTGAAACATCTTCTGGTTTACAAATACACCAATTTATACTGCAAAACATCCTGATAATTAATTCCTACTAATATTAGCCATTAACCAAGATACCTAAGCAGAACCACCCCTTTTAGGAATACACACATTTTTATTCTACCCACCTGCAAAGAGGGTTTTCCCAGTCAGCATTTCAGCAAAGATGCAACCTGCAGCCCACATGTCGATGGCTTTAGTGTAGTTGTTAGGAGAAAGCAAAAGACGGGGCGATCTGTACCATTTAGTAACCAATCCTTCAGAAAGATGGCCCTAATGAAATCAATTCAAAAAAAAAGGAGCTAACTTAGACTTTTAAGAGGTATGGTTTTTAATTATTTATTTCTTACTTTTTAATGTACTCCTACAAGATTTTTTGGCCCCAAGGTCCAAAGGAGGCACATTGTACTGTCCCACTAGCCCCCCTTCTGCCTTTCGAAATGGATCAGTAATGCTTTATGAGAGGAGAGCAACAATACAGTAGACACTGCTTATTAAATGAGGCAGTGCAGCAAAACTTTCCTATTCCCAGATGCCAAATAAATGCAGAGACAATAATGAACTCTCTTGTGAAATCATCTAAACCAAGATGACAGTATCTGTCAGTCCCAGCAAGCATCCCCACTTGCATGCTATGAAATTGCCACTTACAAAACTAAGCTAAGGCTTCTATAGGTATGACTCTAAATGTTGGATTTAATATCTCAGGTTCCACTCTCACTGTGAAAAATCTGCTTTCCTGAACACATCTAGTAAAGAAAAGAGTTTTTTTCATGCTTGCAGTAGTCCTATCTGAGACAAAACAGGTAATCCAGAGATCCGTTTCACTCTGTCTGCAAGCATTCCAGTTCTGCTGTATGATCACTAACACGACACCCCACCTGCTAATGAAGCCTTCCACAGACTATCTACCTTTGCAGAAGGAGACAAGAGGCTATTTTAAGATGGCTCAGTTGTCAGTGTACCCACTATTCACATACCTTGTGGGAATAATGAGGATCCATGATTCGTGCAAGACCAAAGTCACCAATCTTCAGCACCAAGTCTTCAGTATTAATGAAAAGATTAGCTGGTTTGAGATCTCTATGCAGAACATTTGCAGAGTGAATATACTTGAGCCCACGTAGCAGCTGGTACATGAAGAGTCTGGCATGATCTTCCAGTAAAGGGCCTTGCTCTAGCAGATTAGCCAGATCTGTCTCCATGTATTCCTGGACAATGTAAACACAGTTCAATTCTGTAAGGGAGCCCACGTCATCTGTTAAGTGGCTTCCACTAGGACCAAGAATTTCAAATACTTTGACAATGTTATCGTGGTCAAGCCTTCTAATAATTTTGATCTCACGTAGAGCATGTTTAACACTCTGAGGATCTGTAAGGACAATTTTCTTGACAGCCACTCTTTTGTCACAGTCATTATCGACAGCAGAAAAAACTAAGCCGTTTCCACCACAGCCCAGTGGTTTTAAGTCCATGTATCGAGAGCCCAGATCAAAACCATGAATGTTCATGAGACTTTCAAATTTTTCTGCCATTTTCAAACTCTTTACGCTTCTTTTTCCTCAAACTACTAAGCTTCTGTAAACACGCAGAGACACTTCCACTGGTATCTGAAGGAAAGGTCTTACAGAAAGGGAGAAGAAACACTTGGCTTTGACTGCAAGATGGTTTCTTGACACTCTCATTTCATTATAAGCCAGCCAGGCCTGTTGTGTCCCCTTGAATTTAGAGCCTGTAAGCTCTAGAACTCAAACTGAGCGTAAGATAGAAAGATTGCAGCATTCATAGTTCAAGAAAGGTGCAGCATTTCTGCAGACATTAAAGAAAATACTCACAAGAAACTCAAACGGAATGAAATGACATACTATGCACTCAGCTCTATTGTGCTAAACTGGTTAACATTTAACAAAAGTGTGAATAAATATGCACATAATAGGCTTCTATTAACATCCTCCTCCTCACAGTGCAGATACATTCAGTGTTGGACTGGTCCTGAGCAGCGTCATTCTATGGTGCTGGTAAGCACTACTTCTTTTTCTTCTGTCTTCCTCCTTTTTCTCTCCTTTGTTTACAGTCTAGTTAAACAGGAAACTGGCAGCTCTTGATTTACAAAAGATGCCTTCTGCTAATGATCAGGTGGCTCCAGCTCACCACAATCACAATCAAAGCTACCATCCATTTTACTCCGTGACAACCTGAAAAGGAGAGAAAAAATACATTAGTATTCCAGTACGTACAGGAGTTTTCCTCCTCCCACAACTCATTACATTATCCTAAATATATAGCTGATTTGTTGTCCATTTACAAAAGAAGCCATCACAAAAGCTAAACTAACTAGAAATGACATATATTTTTCATACTTGTAGAGGAAAACTGACAACAATCACCAACCATCATATCTAAATATATCTTGTGACAATTTCAGATATAATTAAGAATATAAGGCACACCATGAACTATCCTACTGAATCTTAATAAGCAAGGGAGTATCAGAGAAAACTTGGTAATTCACCAATACTGTCGTTAAGAGACAAGTCAGAAACAAGAGCCTATACCTCAGTCCTTATTTTTAGGATAATTCTTTCCACTGAACTTTTACTCACAGACAAAAATGAGGGTTGTAAGTATTTCACCATAATAAGAGATATCTGGGTACTGTTCACATGAAGTGGGTACAGTTTGTGCTCTCCTAGTAGTTATTAACTTTCCAGAATATACAGCATCTGTCCAATGCTATTTAAATTCTTTGGACATTGGGCAGTTGACTAACATCTCAAATGATAATTTTACCTCTATAGCCTCATCATTACAGGAATCATAGGGGAACTCCTATATATTAGCCAAATATTATTACTTTTTCCATTAATTCTACATTTATCCAACCTAGATTAGAGGCAAAGCTACCAACAAGTAGATTTTACACAGCAACTGATATATTCTATAACCAATTTCATTAACACACAGGCACTTTCAGACATCATTTACTTTTTAATAGTCTAACACACACAGCTACTACTTATGAAAACAAAAGTGGTAATTTTTTCAGTGTTTTCCCATTTGCAACAGCAAAATGTAGTCATAAAACCCACACTTTGCATTTTTGCACGACATCCTCCTTTCTTTTAAAAGCATCACAATGCCACAAAGAGGAGTCAGAGGAGAACCTTACACAGGGTGGTTAGGTTTGGGCAGTTCTGTTACAAGGTGCTTGTATGTGCTTCCCCAACAACTATAGGTCACATCCAACCACTAAATGTCTTAACATTCAATCTTAGATTAACATTTCAGCTCTTCACCCAGATCTCTAAATAAATGTAAAGTTCTCCAAACTACCCTAACACTTCAGAGACAATTGTATGCGAGTACTTTCCCTTAAACTGTGCTAACACTACAGTGGGACAACAGGGACCAAGCAAAACAAGTCTCCTTGCTCCTAACAGGGCAGTAAAAGCAGCTGACAAAATATTAACATATACTAAATAATGGCCTTGATTCACTACAGTAATCAGAATTACAGAAACTATTAAAAAAAAAAGCCATCACACTGGCAAACAAACAACTGTTCCAACACATGGCACTATCACCATTCCTTAGGCTCAAGCCTGACTACCACCAAGACACACAGTCCCCATGCCCTGGCTCCCTCCTGCCACACACCACCTGCCTCCAGGTATTTGGAGAGCCATGTGACAAACACAGGAAAAAGAAGGAAGAACAAGGTATCCTCTGCTGGGTTCTTCTTTTTAAATATAGATCACCAAATGGATTATTTCTGAAATGAGCAGCACCGAGCTGCTCTACCGAGAAGGATGATTTTTCAGAGCTTTCTTTACTTGGTACGCGTAACTATTGCCTTGAGATTCCTTTCTTTGCACACTGCCAAGAATCCTAATTTTAGACTGTTATAAGGGTTATTATAACCTTAGTGCAAACATAATGGATTAACACTGTTACTTTTCCCAAACTGCCCTGTATTCTTATCAGTATTGAGAGACTGGTGTGAGGACCCTTCTTTTAATACCCATGAATTTACTTGAAGAACAAATATAAAATTTATCCTAGAGTTAATCAGCACAACATCAGGCACTATCCAACTCTTTGTTCACAAATATAAAAAGTTAAAAGTTAGAGGCTAGGCTTTTGGATATTATAAGCCCTAGAATATTTCCTCATTCAAATGTACCACTGTCAGGGTCACTCATTCTGAGTTTACATCACCCCAGACCATTTTCCTTTTGTTTCCCACCCCCCAAAAACACTTATGGAAATTAATTTCTGTAGCTTACAGTAATACTGTAATAATACATTAACTCCAGGTCCAAGGCCTCTGTTCAAGTACCCTGCAATAAGCTGTATTGTACATCCTTGGGACCATCTAAACTCAGTTGTATTCTTTCCCATAATTAGGCTTATTGTTTCACATTGCTGATGTCTTCAATATGCAACCATACCAAATTGGTTTGGACCAGCTGGGTGGCACATCTGGAAACTCTTTTAGCTAGTTCTATTAAACAGCACAGGAACAGAGTCAAAAAGATGCCCATCAGTAGCAAGGAGTAAGATCTCCGTAACTCGGATCTTAGCCCTTACCACCATGACTAAACAAAGGCAGTGGCATAAGCACAACATGAAAGCAGTAATATTACTGCTTCAAGGAGAAAGGGAGCTACGGTCCACTTGTTTAGTGAAGTAACAGTCCTAAAGTCATCTTTCTGTATCTCAGATGATTTCTAATCATCAGCTTACACTGTATCTTTCCACTAGGTGATTGCTAACTACAGTGCTTTCAGTAAGTATGTAATGATTTTCAGAATCAATGATTTAGATAAGAACACAAATGTTGACAACGTCAGCAGCCTACTGCAGCCTTCAATTTGACCTGATCCTGCTACAAGCTTCCTACGTAACTATGAGCAAATGACTTAATCCCAAAGCCACAAAAAGCAGGGCCTAGCTATCACTCAAACAGGATCAAGTCCTAGGAAGCTGACCAGGAGGCACCCTACCTACCAAACAGAGACATACCTCACATAGATACAGTGAGGACAGTTATAAATTGTCCTAGCAAAATGTTCCACTATTAAAACAAATTAAGTTCAGTAATCAAGAATGATATTTTGCTTACTGACACTGAAAATTCTACTTTGGAATTTTAACAGATGACAATGCTGTAGCAGGTTCACATATTCTTGTATAAGCAAAAAACCACACTTCTAAACTAACCCCACAAATGAACTACACTTACTTCCTCTTTCACATTAACACCTCACATCTTTCACTATGCTGCTTCCATCTCTCACCTAGAATGGCCCTTGGTGCCCCTCACTGCCATTGCCCCATGGTGAGCTGGCTCCTCTGCCAGGACTGAAGTGCCCAGAGCACAGCCCTGGCCAGCACCAGAGCAGCAGCTGAACTAGTTTCCCCATCCACGAGTTAATAGCAAACAGACATTTAAGATAAATAGTCCTGTGGACCAGAAGCAGACAGAGGCGATGGAAAATGTTAACCCCAAACTTCCTATCATGGTGACTAATTTCTTGAAGGGTAATCAGCTACAAGAAATCCAGGCTCTTCCCAAGCCAAAAGAAGCTCAAAGTAAAAAAATTAGAAAATTCTTGTACTCATTCTGTTTAACTTTGGAAAATAATGAGGTGGGCTTTTAAAACACTAACACTTAAAAAAATGACACCAACACCTGGTTTATACAGTTTCAGTTTCAATGAAAGTCATAACCATCAGCCCAACTGTCTTGAAAACACACCCTAAACAAAGGAAAACAACAAATTCCTCTTCAGCTGGGCAGCATGCTCTAACCACTTGAAACACATGATAGACAACAGCATTAAAAAGGGAGGTTTATCACCCCAATTTGTGTCAAATTTGTGCAGGCACTGATGCTTTAATTTAGGCTATCACCTTCCAAAGACTTCCAGGCTTTTTTAAGTGATACTTCTATTCCTTCCTCCCATGATGTTTAAAGAAGAAAACCCAAAGATCCTAGTTTTCTACGTGGTTTACAACCATGCTTTTGAATTAGATCAGATCTTGGTAGAGGACAACAGAAGTGACCCACAGAAGGGCTGTCATCTTTGAAATTATTCCTAATGCTGGCAGACATCATCACACATGCCCAGCATCATGCATTATGCAAGAAGCCCCTTCAGTTCATGCTCAACTTCTGCACGTGGATTTATCAGTTTTCAGGAAACAGGATGTGCACTGAAACAGTCATGTATGAGATGTTTACTTTTTCAGAAACACAAACAAGATGGAAGGATACCAGTTAATTTGATTATGCAGACCACATAATGATCAAATCATTACTCACATGAGAAAGACCAAGAATGACTAATGACATATTATACAACCTGATAAGTACTATCCTTTTGACTATAAAAATACGGGGCACACAAGTATTTTTTTAGCTCAGCCACGTTGCAGTCAGTAGGCAGAGTGAGTCATCGTCCAACTCACGAAACTGCTGCTTTTCTAAAGCCTCCTACTTGCTCCTCACACTGTTTAGGGAACTCTGTGATGGCAGTCAGCAAATATTACTATTAGTTTTATTAATCTTTGTAAGGATCTGTAAAAGTACACAAAAACCCAGTGCATTTTTCTGTATCATAAATGAAAACGGATCAGTTCTCTCTTCAGGTGATTTAAGGAAAACTCACCACTGAAGATGTCTACCATCAGCTAATCACTGCCTTCTGCACCTCTGCAGACCTGCTACTGTTGGCTGTTTCACTGAACAGTTAACCAGTCAAGAGTGAATTGAAGAATAAGACCGCACAAAGCAAGGACTCAGCCTGAGTGCAAGGCTGAAATGAAAGTTCCCCTTTTTCGCTTTACAGCACACATTTTCTAAACCCGATTACCAAACTAAAATCTACCTCTACCTTCAGGCACCACTTTCTGGACTTTGTAACTGGTGTATAAACACATCACGCAGTCATAATGTTACTTATACGTACACAAATCTATACATATAGATACGCGCACATATATATGAATATAAATACAGAAATGTTCATATTTCTGTATGAATATAACTATATTAATATATAAAAAGCTACTGGCAACAGTGCTTTTACCAACGTGCGCACCACATACACGACAACAAGCCAACCGTTTCCTTTTCCACGATGCAATTAACACAGCCGTTGTCAAGCCGATCCTAAACGGCACTGAATTGTCTGAAGAGACACTCATCATACAGCAGCCAAGCGTGTGTGTTCTCCCCGCCTGGCCAAGGGTATCTCCTTTTGCAAGCCCTGAAAGTCCTGCAGCTTCACGTCAAGCTATTTTCACCGTGATTTTAAGCTACTTAGAAAAGCATTAGGTCACTTTTTCCACAGAAGGTGCCTGCGGGTACTGGGGAGTCTGCGGACGCCCTGGCAGCAGGGCCGTGCGTGCGGTACCCGGCCCCGTGTCACCGGCACAGCGGACGGCGAGCGGCGCAGAAGGCCCCGCCGGCATCGAATTCAGCAGCAAAACTTCCGCAGACTTAGGAAGGGCCGGACTCCCCCCAGCGCCAGACGGCAAAGGACATCCTTCCTCCCGCTGGCCCCCGGGGACGACCGGGGCCGCTAGCGTCGTTCCCCTCGCACACCAGGTCCAGACACCACAGACTCACACACAGAGGGGACTCAGCCTCGCCATGCCCCGGCCGCAGGGCGGTGGGCGACCAATCCGGATTCCGGCCGCACCGCGGCTATGCGCTCCCGCGGGGCTGCCGCAGCGCGGAGGAGCCCTACCTTCAAACGCCCTTCAGGACGCTGTCGCGGCCCGCGGGCCCCAGCTCCGGCGGGAGAGGTGACCCCCGAGGCCCGGCGCGGCGCTGCCCGGGCCGCAGCCGCTGGGAGCTTCCCCCTCGCGGTGCCGCATGGCCGCCCCCGCCCGCCCTGTCAGTGCCCGCTCGCCCCCCTTAGCCCTGGGGCCGTCGCTGCCCCGGGGCCGCAACCACCGCAGTGCGAAGGGACCGGGACCGGGCCCCGGAGCAGAGCGGAGCGGGCTGGGGAGCGCCGCCGCCACCCGGCGGGAGGGAACAAAGCGCCTTTGTGCGGCGGGGCCGGGCCCGCGCGTATGGCGGCTCGAGACCCCCCTGTCCTCCCCGCCTCGCCGGGCGCCCTGTCGCACTCACGGGCCTTCCCAGGCTCATCGGGGGCTGCGCTGCGTTGCTCACACGGCCAGGCCCCGCGGCCCCGCCACCGGCTCCCGTCTGGCGCGCGCCCGCCCGCCTCGCCGCAGTTGCCGCTGCCGCAGCCGCCGCCATGTAACCCGGCGCGGAGGGCAGGGAGAGGTGGGGCCGGCACCGGCTCCGCCTCCGTTGGGCGGGACGCGGCGCTGGCCGGCCGGAGCTGGCCGGCCCTCCGGGAAGGAGAGGGCGGGCGGGAAGGGCAATGTAGCCTCGAAAGTAAGCGAACGCTCGCACCGCTGAAGACGTGGCCGTTTCCAAGGCCTGCCCGCGCTACAGGCCCCTTCCTCCGGCGGGGCCGTGCCCTCGACTCTGGAGGGGCAGTCGACCTCCTTCCCTAGCGGGGGTTAGCCTGGGGAGCCGCGGCGGAACAACTTCTCACTGATCGATCACCTCACAGCCTGGCCTGCTTCCGTGGGACGAGGCACATCCCGGTAGCCCATATGGCAAGTTAGCCCTCAGAGGAATTTAGCAAGAGGCTCAAAGTTCAGTTGACAAAGAACTGCGCCTAGTGGAGCTGTGTGCAGGGGGCACACGCTGCCACCACGGTGGAGACAGGCACTAAAGGCATGCAGGCACTAACGGCAGCCTTCTAGTACTATTTCAATACTCAAAGCTTCAATTAGGATTGCTGATCTCAGCTGCCTCTTTCCCTTGAATCAGGCTTCTGCTTTTGAGACCTGCATTCGACTTGAGCCCTGGCAATGTCTTGTGCTGCAAGGCCCAAGGCTTGATGTAGAATTATAGAATCATAGAACCATTTTGGTTCAAAGAGACCATCAAGGCACCTCTGAAACATGCCCCTCAGCACCACATCCACACAACTACCTCCAGAGATGGTGATGCCACCACTTCCCTTAGCATTTACTTCAGAGTTTCCTACAGCCACGATAGAGCACACTGAGAGAAATACCACAGATGGAGAAAGGGACAAGAATGCAGGTTCTCTGCGGCTGGGGAGATGTGGAGCGGAGAGCCACGCTCCATGCGCAGGTCATGGGCACTGTGACAGCCAGTGGGGAAGAAGGGGAGAAGTGGAATGAGAAGGCCTTGCATTGCTGGCCACTGGGCAAGTGCTTCTCTTGCAGATGTCAGCATGTGGGGGTCTGAACACAGGCAGGAATGTGGTTGCGTGGGCCCAGTTCAGCAGTCCTGGCTTTAAATGTCCCTCATGAAAGAGAAACAAAAAACATGGTTGGAAGGCAGCAAGCAGCACCTTATCCAAAGGTGACATTTTTGTTCATGTGCCCTGCAGTATTAGTGTCATGGGGGACCTGAATGTTCTCCCCATGAGCATCTATAAACTACTTGTCACCTCTGCAAACACCAGGAATGATTCCTGTCTTGCTATTGCATCTCAATGGACACAGGCAAACACAGTAGAACTGTACTTTTCCCTGAAAAATCACAAATAGTACAACAAAATAAAGCAAAATTATTAAAAACATTAATTTTTTCCCCATGAGACTTTTGTACAGCAGTCTTAGAGAGAGGCATGAAAACACCGAGCCTGTAGGTATCATAAGAGCCTCTTGCTTCTGCTAATGCAGTTTCAGTACAACTCAGAAGATAGGGTGTGATTTCCCTAGGTCCCTCATATACCTTTCCAGTGCAGGATGACCTCTCATAAAAGGCCATAAAACTGATCAGAGGGCTGGAACACCTCTTCTTATGAGGACAGACTGAAATAGTTGGGGTCATTCCACTTGAAGAGAAGGCTCCAGGGAGACCTTATTGCAGCCTTCCAGTAGTTAATGGGACCTATGAGAAAGATGAGGACGGTCTTTTTAGCAGGGCCTGGTGCAGGAGGACAAGAGGTGGTGGTTTCAAACTAAAAGAAGGGAGAGGTAGACTAGATGTAAGGAAGACAATTTCTACACTGAGGGTGGTGAAACAGTGGCACAGGTGGCCCAGAGAGGTGGTAGATGCTTCATTCCTGGAAACATTCCAGGTCAGGTTGGACAGGGCTCTGAGCAACCTGCTGTAGTTGAAGATGGCCCTGCTTACTGCAGAGGGATTGGACTACATGGCTTTTAAAAGTCCCTTCCAACCTAAACCATTCTAAGATTTATACTTAGTGCTGGGATATTTTAATTTTAGTCAGATGCATTGCTAGCTCTGACATTGCCCTTACTAGCAGGAGCATTGGGCATTTGATAATACAGCAGTGCAGTAATAGCACACATGCAGAAGTTAGTAACTAAACTGGCACTTTACAGTTGTTAATTTATCGGCAGCTGTTTACATGCTGCCAATAATGGAGAAAAGCCAGAAACAAAGTTTCAGTTCTTCTGCCCACCCAGCAAAACAGAGTTGGAAGATTACAGCACTGTCTGCTCCAGAGGGCCTGTATTTAAATACAGTCTATAAAAAACCCTGCAGAAGTGCATATTGGAAGATATAATGTTAGGATGGCAACCAGAGCCAAGCCACAGAGGAGTATTTACTTGCATTAAAGGAAGAGATTTGGGACTCAAAAAAAGGAAGGAGCAACAGTAGTTGTATGTCTAAATCCAGCTATTTAGTTACTTAGAGAGTCGTTCCGCCTATAAAAAGTATTTTCATTATGAGACAAAAGAGCAAGCTGATACTAGGATACTGCTGTAAGAGAAAAATTATGTTACAGCTTTTCAACAGCACCTAGAGAGCCATTGTCCTACTGTATCTATCGAGACTATTCGCCAGTACCTCCATTTCAGTCAGGTGGAGAAGCTGCACGTCCATGGAGTTTGTTCTGCAGCAGCCCAGACTGTCTGAAAAGTAGATTAGCAAACATAGAGGAGGCCTAGGCAGCACATGCTCACTCATAAATCTCACATATTCCACCGTTTTTCTGAGTTCATAATTAATAAATCAAGACTTAATTACTTTTTTCCCCCACCTCTGAATTCTTTTCTGCCATTCCAAGAGGGTAGGTGGTAGGACCTAGCAAATGAGATCTTCAATGTAGAGGAAAATCATGTAACAGAAAAGTGTGATGCAGAATGCTACTTGTGGAATTGTATACAAGAGAGAGTATCTCAGAATTTGTTTGCCACATGGCAGTTTAGAGCTATCTAATCCAGCCAATTGGTAATCTGTTCTCAGATTTGTAGCGCCCTGTTGGTCAGGCTACTGTAGGTTGCTGTGACAAACTTCCCCCCATTCTCCCTGAGAATGCAATTACATAGCATGCAGATGATACGCTATATGATAGCAACTCGTTGGAAAACATTTGCACCTATTCACTGTCAGTAAAATGCAGAGTAAGAGAAGAACTGGACTTCGAAGGTCATAGAGCCCAGCAATTAAAAAATGATTAGAACTGAAGCGATGATTCATGTATTATATCCAAGTTCAAAAAGATCAAACAGTAAATTCCAATGTAGCATTTCGGTCCTGCGTGTGAATTGTTACTTGTGGCATAAAAGGGAATTAAGTATTTTTGAGTCTCCACACCCATTATGATTGGCAAGGGAAGAAAGATTTGGAGGTTGTTTGAAAAGGTTGCCCAAGGTGACTTGGCAGCTCTAGGCTTTTGTCTCAGTTTCAGCTGCTTTGCTGGGCTTTTCTGCAGGAAATCTTTGTTTTCTGGCATTATGCAATTCTCTGTAATGATTCCAGGTATTTTCAGAAGAGGCTAAACTAAAGCATGTACCTCATATCAAGCAGCCTCTGCTCTCATTAAAGATTAAGGTATCTAAGGCAATACCTGCACCTTGGCCTGTCCTGCAGGATCAGCTGAATTTTGCCAAGACACACAGGCACATCCACTGAACTGTTCCTGCTCAACTTTCAGGTCCTCTGAGAGGAAGGGAAATGTATCCTAGGACTAGCTATGCTTCTTGTCAAAATCTAGGATTCATTTTGCATAGAGATAAGTTTAGAGAGAAAATCCAACTTTTAAAAAGAGGGTAGAGGTTCAAGAAACACTCCTTTTCTGGTGCCCCCTTGGTCTGTTTCTACTTACCTGTGTTCTGCAGGGTGACCTGGGCCCTAAAGTATGATTTTGTTTTCCTGGCACAGCTCCCAAGGGTTTCTAATAGTTTCTTTGGGTCTTTCTAACTGCTGCCCTCTCCAATTAGCCTAGTTCTCTGCAGGTCTTAAGCAAAGCCTTTACAAATCACTTGCTTTTCCAGCTTACAGTTTCCTGGTACTGGTGTTCAGCACAAACAGTCCAGATAAATTTGAGTTTCACTGGCAACCCAAATGCGCAGGTAGCTTCACTTCTTGGGCATCTCCATTTCCAGGAAGAGGTCAAACTATACCTTTCCATGCTGGACATAGCAGGTTTTATTTATTCTTTTTAACACAAACACATTTTTCTAACAAACGTTCTCTGGCTTTGCAGCCTTTAAAGTGTTCCAAATAAATCTTAAAGTATCCCAGCATTATCAGCAGACATCCACAAAAAAGTTACCATCTTAAGAATTTTAAAATATTCTGCATGAAAATTGTGTTTAGTTAAAGTCTATTGGGCAGTAGCCAAAGCTACCTGAGTGCAAACAGCATGCTGTGGCCTCATTTGCACTCAGTAGAACTGACTTTGCTACAGTGAGCTTTGTGCCATCTGCATTCTGATCAGGAAAGAAGCTATGGCAACATTAAGGTACTTGTAGGAAAGGAAAAAAGGCAAACCCTGAGACCGTCACCCCCTTGTGAAAAGATAGAAAGACTGGGAAAGAATGGGCAAGTAACAGACCAATTCAAACCAAAGGCAGCAAAGTATAAAGGGCAAATGCTTTGGGGTTTGAAATACATGGGTTTGTGACATATTCTGGCAATTCTATGAATCTGCAGGAAAGAAAAATCCTTAAGCACTTGAAGAAAAACAAGTCATTTTTCACCCCGGTAGATCATCAGCAATCTAGAACACTTCAGTACAGCTAGCTGCATGCAGGCTCCCTGCTTAATATCACACATTTTTATTAAGTCAGGCAATTCCATTACCTACTTTTTCTATTTCTTAACCAACACTTAGCACAGGGGACAGAGCAGCTTTCTAAAGCAGGAACTGGCAAAGCCATGGCAATACTGGAAGATGAGGAAGGCTTGGAAAGCTTGTCTTGTAGCTGGGTCATCATTGAAAGTATCAGGCCTCTGTCTGTGAAATTCACTTGTAGGGCTGGAGCTCTCCCAGATTTCTCAGCCTTTCATGAATAGGGAAAGCTATCAGTATTTCATGCACAGAATAACAAATGTGTACAGAAATTTACCCAGGTAGGCTATTAAGGCAGTATGTGTTAGGTTTAATCACCTTTTAAAGGATGACTAGTACCATCTTTTTCACACTTGGGTGCCCCAAGTGACCTGAGTTGCTTCTAACTTCCCAGCATGGGACACAAGGAGGTATGTTGGAGCAGGGCAGTAGATCCAGTCAGTGGATGAATCTACAGCTGAAAAACATTCTACAAAAAGAGAAACAAGGCTGTTGTGACAAGGAAAACTGTAGGATGAAATGGAAACAAGGACCAAATTTTGGTTTGGTTTGGTTTTTTTCCATCACTTCAGGTAGAAGATAATTTTGTGTGTGACAGTTCTTTCCTGTTCAGATCCACTGGAAAGAGTTGCTCTCATCCTCACCTCGAAACCTCAAGTGAAGCAGGTAGGAGAAATCTGCCCACTGAAGTGGCACCAGACCAGTTGTCTAAGTGGGCTCTGTGATAGTTACTGCATTGGCTGCAGTGCTGCTAGAGTTGTAGGACAGCATATTACTGTACAGATACTATTTAAATATATGTAATAACTTGAGTACTCTGATGTGGAGAGATGTCCTGGAAGCAGGGTGAGGTGCTCTCATAAAAAAATGCATTTGGTTTTGGAACCCTACTAGAAAATACATCATCTCCTGGGCAGAAGTTACAAAGGCTTGATGATGGATTTATGTAGAACAATTATGCATATATATATATATATTTTTTAGAGCTATTGGATTTAATTGCAGATATTGCAGTGTTGAACTGCTCTTGTTCATTCCCACAGAACAGTAAACCTTCTTATATGCAGCATTTTGATTGCCATTGCAATATGGAGATAAAGCCTCTGCTGTACAATTGTAAATACAGCTGCAGAGATTGTCTTTCACAGAGGGAAAAAAAAATCAGATTAACATTTGCTAATATTTTCACCACACCAGAATCCTCTTGAAATACATTTACATGGGGCAAAGCCCAATACAAATACATAGGCATCAGCTAATACTCAGTTTTAGCAGCCTAAGGCTACACAACTTCTACATATCAAATAGCAATGAATGTTATCTACAAGCTTACACGGGGGAAAAGGAGGTGCAGTGAGTTGAGGCATTTCAAACACTTTCAAATGTTATTTTATAATAAACTACATATGAATGGCACAGCCAGAAGTGAACCTTTGTCAGCCTGATCCTGTGCTGCCATGAGAAACTTGGAGATTGGAAAAACAATACTGATACTTCATAGTGGAAGCATCTCAGACCTCTTCTGCTACTTATATTTGTATCAGGAAGTGGCCTTCATGAGTGGTACATGAACTCCAATCCCAGCCAGTCCCCTTGGGTCACTCTGCTATTTCTTATGGTGGTTTGTAAAAGCAGGACGGAACAAGCCAGATTGGAAGACACATTAACAAATCCTGGCTTCATGACTGCTCAGGCAAAGGCCACCCTCCACTCACTCTGCCCTGCACGCAGTTGTCTACCATGCCCAGAGGTCAGGGATGCAGCAGTTTCACAAGCAAGCAGCATATTGCATGTCTAAAGGTAAAAAGGCAAGAAGCACAGTGCCAGCAGGGTCAAGGCAGGCCAGCAGGACGCTGTTGCTCAGGGTGCATTTTGTCTGCGATCAACAGGTTTTCTCAGGACTCCCAAAATAGCTGCTATCATGAACAGCAGATTGACTGGGAAGCATGCTGCTTCACTTAATACCTCCTACTGTCCCTGCTGGACTCATACCCCAGTCAGTCTCCTGAAGCTGAAAAGATGCAAAATGTAAGAAATAGAAGTAGAAACTTTTTAAGGAGCATCTACCGTCATAATATATGGTAAATATTCAGCATCACAAAAGCTACCTTGAGTCACTGTTGTGCTATCTTCAGACATCAAACCTGGAAGTTTTTACTTTGTGAACAAATGTATTTGGGAACCACTTCCTCTCCATTAATACTTTGTAACTTTTTCTCAGTGCATGTTGCACCATCTACTTCTAAATATTGCCACTACAAATACATGCAACTGTTCAATTCCCTCTCTTCTCCAACCCCATTATATCTTAGCTTTCATTAAGGTTTGCTAGGATGTTTCAGGTTTTCACAACAGTTTGGAGACACATTCTGGGATGGAATACATTTCCAAACTGTTTGTTTTCTCATGAAAGCTGGGGTTTGCCCATGTGCCAGAATCAGCAGACATTCTATAAATAGCTTTGGACAGATGACAGGAAATGATGCAAGATCTCAGGCTACTCCAGAGAGGGCAGCTGTCTGAAGAGGGACTTGCACCATTGACTACTACATAGGGAAAAAAATTAATGCACAGAAGTATCATTTACTACAGAGCATAGCAGACTTACGAAACAAGATCTCTGTCATATCATGTTTCAAGCAAAAACTCTATTTGCTTGCAACTTCAATACAATGAAAAAGCAAATATTCCCCCACCCCCTCCCACTCCCCCACCTTGGAAGAGGAAAAACTGACCAGAATTTTCTAAACTCTCTTTGTCTTTTACTCTTAAGGAGAGGCTTTTCACTCATAACATGCTATAAATGCCAACACATGCATTGGAGATTGGACTTTGACTGGTGCCAAACACTGGGATCATCTTCTTACCCTGGCATTTCCCATCAGCTTCAGGAAAGGCTTTTCCAACTCACACTGCTTGAAATGGGTTCCAATAATAGCTGCTTAGAGGTTAATCTGTGTCTATTAATTTAATCCCAAGAACTATCTGTTCCTCTTTGCAATAGTAATACAGAATGGAGCATTAACTCACTGTCTCCTTTTGTTTCTGTCAGCTTTCATAAAGATAAAGCACTACAATTTAACCCCAAACAAATGCTCTATTTGGAATGGGGAAACCTTTCAGTATTAAGTCCATGGCAAAACTCTCAATAGATTTAACTTCAGTGCAGTGACTCCAGCCTTCTCCATCACTGCCAAGTTAGCTCCTCTTCCCAAGAGGCGTAAGCAGCCCACTCCTTACCACGCTTCCATACCACTGATGACTGAGCAGCTTGCTATACACAGAGGACTACAAGTCATTCACTCCAGAGAGTGACACACACAAAAATCCTCTACATTCCCACATAGAAGTTACACCTCTTCCAGGGCTGGAAGAGTTGGCCTTGAAGCAGCCATGGACTGGTCTCTTTTCTGGACTGGGCACTAGAAGTGCATGATCGTGTAAGTTCACAACTCACCCACACAAAGACGGTGTCATAACCACACACAGTGCTTTCTCCCATAGCTCCAGCACTGGAGAAGCTAGGCTGAGACTTCTGCTGAGGTTTTACTTTAACAGAGAATTGCAACCATACTTCAGAGGCAGCCTACTTTCAGCATTTCTACCCATCACTCATAAGCTATCTGTTCCCATGACAGGTAGAAGAGTCTAGAAGCACTTTTACCTGTGAAAGGAGTAAATAATACATTACATAGTTTTTCAGCTTTTGTGTTGAGTTACTGATCTAAGTTTCTGTAAGTCTGAAGAAGAACTTGATTTTTTTTCCCATTAAAGACATTACATTTGACTGAATATTTGTTATTTTGGAAACACAAGGTTTGTTTCCTCTATTAGAGGTACAACAGTGCTGAAACTGGGCCAATCTCAAACTTTCTCAGTTAAGGAGAAACAGGAGAAACAATTTCTGCGAAGAGAAATGTATGACATCTGTCAGTGTATGCACCGCAGGATGTAAAAGCAAATCTACTTGTTAGTGAGTATTCACACACTGCATGTGTGCAGGACAGAAGGGCACAAGGGAAGGCAGACAGGACTGTCAGCCTTTGCAGAGCTCAACAAGAACTCCAGTGCATGAGATCCAACTGTGGTTAATGCCCAGAAGCATAAAACCACCAAAAACTGTCAACCCAGACTTCATTCTTTACTGCATTTGGAAAGGGATCTTGTACATCTTTTTTGCTTCTTGACCTATGAATAAATGCCTATTTAGTGCACCACTGCACAATAGCCTTCTCCACAGAGACACACTTCTCTTGTAAAGGGCTTATGCAGACTTCTCAGAAATACCTCCATAGGTGCCGAGGAAGCACTGAGCAGCAGTCCTAAACCCAGAAAGTTCTCCTATCAGTAAACATTTCACTGTATGCCTAGAAGATCTTTCATGATCTGAATAGCAAGATTTATTTTTCAAGTGAGATAGAATTAAGAAAGATAAAGAGGTAGAGAAACCTTCTGCTTTTCAGTGCATCAGCATTCTCTTATCTCCAGCACATCTCTATATAGCTTTCAATTGCATTCAGACAAAAACTGTTAAATGAAAACTTAAGAGTCTAAAGCTGTATTTTGTGACAGGGCAAAGGTACTCCTCTCTCATTCTTTATGTTTTATGAAACACTGGAGAACCATTACAGTCTCAGTTAAAATCAATGCCTGATAAACCTATTTTAGAAAACAAGAAGTTGCTAGCTGTTATCTCAAATTTCTTCTTATTGTTTAACCTGGACACTCCCAAAACACAAGCAATCGAGATGATTCAAAGATGAGGAGTTTCAACCTTTGGACAAGCTCTGATTGCAATACTTAGTTCTCACGATTGCTGCAATTCAACAGATGCCAACAGGGTCATAGTGTTCCTGTGTGCTCTGTGACAGCCTCCAATATTGCCCTGGATGACAGCAAGAACTGCCATGTGGTTCCTATCCTTAATGTAACATTCTGAGTGGCTCACAGAACCACAAACCATCTGAAAGACCTTCTTGTGTTAGCCTTCATCCATTATCACAGAAATTAGGTGCACAAATCCATTTGCTCGTGTTCAATAGTGGGAGACTATTTGTGACAAGGTCAGTTTGTGCAGTGGGAGATCTTACTTGGTCACCCAAAGCAATGAGGAATCAGGCTTCTGCCACCAGACAACACAGAGCCAACTCTTCCTGGTAGTCTGTGTCTTAAAATGGTGGCCCAGAGGGGTTAGACTGAAGCTCACGAACCTCTCAGCTTTTCCTTGCTGTTAAGTTTCCCAGGACAGATAGCTTCTGTAGCTACATACTGTCTTGGAAAGGTATATCCCAGAAACCAAGGATGAACACAAGTCTAAGCCCTTGCATTTAGAGTCAAACCATCCTGCCAGGGATGGATTATGAGTCTCATTACCATTGCCCAAATCATCCTGCTCCAAGGGTAGCTCCAAGGAAGGCTTAATGCTCTCAAGCCTGTCTGTCACAGACACTTCACAAAGACTTCACATTACAGTGAAACATTTATTAAAACCAATGTGGTGTTTTCCCCCTGAGCCTAGCAAAGGCTTTGGGATGTCAGCTGTTTATTTTTTTGTGACAGACTACCCAGGCTGGTATTTCCACAGCTGCATAGAGTAGCTAAATACTCCCTAGAAGTGCAGAGTAAAGTGAGATTATTATGGTTTGTAATAATATCTCTGTTTAAATAGTTAAGGCAATTAATTTGCTTGTAGTGAAAATTATTCAAAGACTACATGTACAACTTGTGATCAAAGTTCTACCCTGGACCCCATGTTTATCATCCTAGGTCAAATGATATTTGTTTGTAAACAATAGAAATGTAATCATTCCTAGGTGAAGGTAAATCAGTGGCAAGGCTTGGCTGCTGGCAAGTAGGAAAACTTCATCCAAGAACCTACTGTAATCAAGTGAAACAGCAGGGTAGTAATGGAAACTTGTGAACTTTTTCACACAAAGGAACAGGAAGACTTATCTTCCTGATTGCTCTGATGTTTCAGATAGCAGGAGAACATGGGAATATAGGCCTTAATGTCAGCTAGTAAACTCTGACCTTTGAAGGGAACTCTATGTGACATGACAATCCCAGTAATCAGAAAAAGCCTCATCTGCTTTAATACAGCTGAACTGCATGAGCAGATTCTCCTTTTCCTCCTCACAAGTGCTTTGTTTCATTCATTGCTCAAGACAGTGCTCACCTGACTACCAGTAATTGGATACCAAGAAAAAACAAAATCAACATACTGACCTGTGTCTTCTTCACCACATATTGCCCCTGTCTGAGGATAGAACCACCAGGGTTTAAAAGGCTGCCATTAAACTATTTACCACAATCTACAAGAGTGTCAGGATAATACAATTTCCACTTTCCTGAACTGAGGCACAATGATCAAGGTCACAGTGGCCCTTAGTAGCAAATGCACAAGTTGATTGCCAGAACTGAATTTTGGAAGGGATTGGTACTTTATTCCAATGTTCAATTTATCAACATGCTTTTCCGTGTGATTGATAATCCTTGCACCAAGTGCAGATCCTTGAAGCTCTGAATTCTCCATTTTTGCAAGTTATTCTAGCCTTTGTCCAGGCAGTTCTGATTTTCTCCAGCAACAGAATCTGCTGAGTAGCTGTGCTTGTACACCCTGAGTTTGCACACCCTCCAGCTCTCCCAACTGCTCATCTAGTTTACCCAAGTCTCCTCCCTCTTCCCAGTTTCTGTTTTATTTTATTCTTTCCAATTCAGTCTCATTTTTCCAAGCTTTTTCTCCCAACCTACTCCTTTAAAAGTTCTTACTTGTCCTTGTTCTGCACATGAGTCAGGTAGCTACCGCCAGCTACTTACCTGGAGCCAACAGGAGCCATTAAAAGCAGTGTGTGGGAGGAACAGTCCACTTATATTCAATTACCATGCCCAAACTCAACACAGCCTGCAGCAGCCTGTAGGTGCAGGCACAGGAAAATTTCTGTTCAGAAGGTGACTGGGCTGGAGCACACCCAGGACTGACAGACAGCGTGGGAATTTATCTGCTACCACAATCTGAGGTCTCCCATTCATAGACATCAAGAGATCTTCCACAAAGATGAAATTCACATCTTTTGATGCTGGATTTCGAGGGTGCCCTACTCATCTGGAACAGGCAAGAGCCTTTTAAAAAGCCTGCTTTTAAGTAGGGCAAAACACTCTTCTCCACCCTGGTTCTTGTAAAATGAGAAAATATTTGAGCTAAACGTTCCAGCAAAGTTCAGCTTTGGGAACACATCTGGCATAAAAACGTTTCCATCCAAAGAATTAGCTGTCCACAAAGTTGTGATCTGTCAAAACCAAGGCAAGCACTGAGACCAAGGCAATCCTAACATGAGAACTTCCCAGCTTTGCCCAAGCTACCAAGAGGCTGCAAGTGCTGTGTTCTGCTTTGCTGTGCCGGTGCTCCCCACAAATACATCTCTGCATCACCACTCCTCTCGCTGCACAAAGGAGCAGGCACATTCACACCTTCTCCTCTCTCAGCAGAAGGTACCCCAGAAAGCTAACACCGGCTGCTTCACCTGTCCAGGCATCCTTCTCCTGACGTTCCTGGGGCCATCTGTCAGGGAAGGTGGTGGTAAAAAGGTCTTCCTACACAAGAATGCACAAGGGAGGTAAAAAATTCAGAGTTTCTGAGAACGGTATGGCTCTGTCAGGGTCTTCCCTGTGGGTTAGTGAGTTAGTTGTTGGGTGGGCACAGATGAGCATCACAGGGGCACTGGGCACTTGCTGCTGGGATGCACAAGGCTCTATTCAGGCTTCTCTTCCCTTTCACAAAGGCATTTTGGGAATAAAGGGCTCAGCAATGTAGAGCAAGAGCACATTTCCTGAAAGAAAATATCCCACTCTCCAGGACAAAGTTTCTTCCTATTATTTTGATCCAACACACAGTCACACCCACCCAGCCCCTGCTGCTTCCCCTGCATCCTGGGCACAGACTTTGTACCCCGTGATACAGCTGCCGCTGTGGGACTGTTGGGCAGCCACTGTTGGGGTGGGCACAGGGTGAGCAGGAGACCTGGGGTTATGGGGAGTGACCCCAAGAATTAGGGAAGTGCAGCAGTGAAGGCAATGAAGAGACAAGTGTTTATATAATCTCCATCATCAGCTTCTCTGTAATCTTAGTTCTTGTCTGATTGGCGACCCAGAAACCACATGTGACTGTGCGCAGGGCACTGGGACAACAGCAACATTAGGTTGGCTTTCTGATGGTTACAGAGGATATAATTTCTGTTTATTTCCACTGTATCCTATGTGAAAAGCATGTCAAGACCTGCCCCACCCTCCAGATCTTATTAGGAAAAGCTGAATCTCACAAAGCTGTTTTCCAATGTGTCAGAATCAGGTTTTGTAGCTCTGTTTGACACTTTTGTGAAGACAGCATTAACTCCTGACTGAACATAAGCAACCAGGTCACTGAACACCAAGAGTGCACAACTATGTGCCCCCATGACTTGCTTGGGTTAGACCTACATCTTGGAACCTCAGTCTCCAGCCTCAGCAGAGTCTTTCCCACCTTTTGATTATTCAGGGTGGGCAGATTGTTTCCCAGGACCTTCACTAAGCTATAGTCATGAGCAGAAGACCTCAGAAACAGTTCCATCCTACTGTTTCTTCTCACAGGTTAATGCTGCAGCACATCAGTGAGCCCACCTGCTCCCACGCTGCAGCCACCTGTGGGTTCTCTGTGGTGCTGGGCACCCACCACTGTGGGGTGGCTGTCTTACCTGCTGCAGGTGATCAAACTGCCTGAGGTTCTTCAATGCTGGTAGCTGCAGCAAACAGAGTCTTGGAAATACACCCTGCAATTCGTCCTTGTGCTCTTTAAAAGAAACTTTTCTTTATGTTGCCAGTGGTGGCAAAAAAAAAACCCAAACAAAACACAAAACCCCAACAAACCCTGAGTCCCCAGTCTACCAACAGTTATATTTTAACGTGTGCAAAGCTGAGCTCTGAGACTCCTCCACCTCTGCAGTGCAAACACAGCATTTGCAGGAATAAAGCTGTGCTTATATAAGCCTCCAAGAATGCCAAGTTGAATATCTGTCAGAGGAAAAACTTCTGGGAAAAAAAACCCACCTTTTTTTGTCTTTTTGAGAGATCTAATCTATCTCCTGTGCATTCCTGACCTTCAGAAAGTATTTTCATCTCACACGTTAAGTATAACAATCCTCTTAACAAAGGAACATTTTGTTAGAGCTTTAAATTGGGTTACGTAAATTATTTGTAGTTCTGACAGCAGGTCTCTCTTCAGACCACGAGGACAGTTGTTATGGGATTGCTACAAGGTTCATTTGCAATCACAGCAGATAATCAGCTGAAGGGACTCTTGGAGATGCCATTTCATCTGGGGGAGATGCTGCAAGTTTATCATCAAGGCTTTTTATGAAAGCGACATTTCTGCCAAGGAATTTGCAGTACAGGAACCTGCACAAGAATTAAAACATCCCTGTTGGGGATGGTGAGTTGATGGGTAGGGGAATATATATACTCTTGCAAAACATATATAGCTGTTGCAAACTTTAGGAGGAATAGAACACAGAGGAGAAAAAAAACATATGGATATGTGTAGGTGGTACTGAGGGTGTCTCAAACCATGAGTTTACTCTTGTTGACTACAGAGGGACTCGCAAACAGTCAGGATCAGGCTCTCTGTTTCCACTAAGTACTTGTTCAGGAAAAAAAAAAGGCAAGTAAGGAACAGCACTACTTTTAGCATGACATCAGTCAATGACTTTGAAATATGTTTTTGCAGTACTCTCTTTTCATTCTTTCTTGTCCCAAATCCCTAGGCCAGGCCTGGGGCTAAGACACTGATTTTGAATGGGAAAAGTTCTCAGTCAATAGAAGCCCTCTGCCTCCTTTTCTCTTGTCACTAGCAAGGCTGATTGGGGGGAAAAGTTTCTACTGATTCCTCCAGTAGTGAGAAGAAAAAAAAAGGCATAATTTATAAATCTGGGTTGGTTTTTTTTTTTAGGTTCCCCATTATATTTTAAAAGCCCCAACAAAGCAGTGAACCAATACTTTATCTAAATGGGAAGCATTTTGTTTGACTTAAAGAATGCAGATCTAGTAAAACAAAAATTGGAAATGAAACATTTCAAATATGGGCATTTTACTTCAAAATCTTTGTCAGGGCATTTCAGGTTTTTTGTTTGTTTGTTTTTTCATCTCTAAGTAACAATGTTAATCCAATGTTAAATATAAGCAATTTGACAAGTTCAGTCAGCCTGATTTCTAGGCACTCCTGCTGGCATTAAGTTCTCCTCAACAGCAGTCCAGAAACCAACAAACCTAGCTGCCCCTTGTGCGGCATGAAAGTACTCCAAGGAGTGACATTTTCAAGGAGACAAAACCTGGGGGTTTGTAAAACACAGACACAGAAACATGAGAACCATGCAGAAGGTGCTCAGTAGAGGAGGACCTTTACCCACAAAACTTAACATCTGCTAACATTTCCAAATCTGCCTGTGAATGCTTTCCCTTGCTATTTCCAATCATACCAAGCTAACCCAAGGTGGTTTTTTTTTCTTTTATTCCCTCCCCTTCTTTGTTTGATGCCAAATATTTATTTTCAGCAGACAGTACAGAGTTGTCTGATGAATTTATTAGCAGTCTCACTTGTAGTAATTTCTCTACAGAGAGTGCAGTGCATTAGTACTTCTAGGTACAAGGTCAGGTACTTCTCTCAATTATCTCGAGCTTCTAGCTGATTAATATGCAATTATTTTTATTTATATAAAGCACAATGTGTTATTATTTTGGTAACTCTGAGAGATGGTTTTAAGTATTAGAAAGACTGATCTTAATCCTTTATACTTCATTCTCTCTAAACAAACAGATACACACAGACATTTAACTTACCATTACTGAAGCTATCTTTTGACTTCCTCAGTATCATTAATATTTAAGCAGAAAGAACAGAACAATTATCCTAATGATACCACACAAGAACTAACAAAGTGGTTTTTAAAAAGTCATCCAGAAGGAGTAAGAAGGTCGACTAGAAGGCACGAGTCAGGAATAGCTGCGTGCCAATGAGGAGAGGAAGGTTATGTTGCTGTGATATGAGTAGTGCACAGCTGTTACTCTAGTAATAATTCATCATATTAATATTTAAATGAGAGGGGGAGGAGCACAGAAGATTGTGTGTGACTCAACAGCCCCTCCCTGTCCTTAAGCAGAAAAATAGGCTACCAATACAGAAAGAGCATTAGGATCTATAGAGTGGGAGGGTTTGTTTTCATTACCTCCCAAATAAAAGTGGGCAAACTGGTCTGCAAAGAAGCCTAAAAATTAGCCTGGTTTTACTATTGCAAGTTATATTCTGTTTCTGCTCTCAGAAGCAGCCATTGCCTACTGAACAAATTGATCCAGCAATCAGTGCTTTAGGGCTGTCCACAGGGTTTTATGGATTTCAGTGTATTTCCAGCAAGCTTCTGTGCTGCCTGCAAAGAACCATCTGTAGGAGCCTGGCAGTTCCTCACAGGGAATTGCTGCCATGTCTACAGACATGCTGATAAAACCCAATTCTTTCATCAGGGCTTACTTACCCCCAGGCTTGTTCCATTATCTTGGCCCATCAGGGTCTCTGGCATAGGCAAGCTCAGGAGACCTAAGGAGGAGCAAGGAGCTGTAGCCTGCAAGAGGAGGTGTGAGGAGCAGAGCCTCAGCCCCAGGGAGCCTAAGGGAGCTTCAGGAGGTTGAGCAGCAACACCCAGCAACAGCAGGCTCAGCACAAGGTGGAGGGCTGGAGGAAACAGCTGATGCAGGCATAACCCAGACAGATGTGGGTGGCATCCCTGGCAGGAGAGGCAGCCTGACCACACTTGGTTGCATCTAGGTTTGCACAACTTTATCCAACAATTTAGTATAAATGCATCTCTCACATGGTAGTTTTTGGAGTGTTGGGTTTTTCTTTTTTAATCTGTACAGCTCCCCACTAGCAGCAAGTGTTACTATGATGGCCCTGGCTGAACATCACCTTGTTGGCTACATAACTCTATAAATGTAATAAACAGCCATTTACCCAGAAATATAGACACAGACTTCAGAAACTGCTGTGAGGCTAAATAACAAATAACTTAGAACAAACCCACAGAGAAGCATTCAGCTTAGTGATCAGCAAGAAAATGCAAGGTACACAAAGTGCAACAGTGAAGAGATGCTAAACTCATGCAGTAACACTAGTTCTCAGCATACCAAAGTAAATTCTTCATCAAAAATATCTATTTTTACCTATTGAAGCAGTGATATTTACCCCCTTTCTTTTCATTAACCTAATCCTTCAAGATGAAGTTTGCAAACAGCCTGAGCTGATGTTGATGCTATTTTTAGTTGACTGCTATGAAAGTTTTATTTGCTACATCCTGTACAACAGGATTTGTGTTATTAATACACTGCAGAAAACACCACTCATCAGATCTTTTCTATATCCACTGTCAGAGTCTCAATACAATGACCACTTAAAACTGGTCTTCATAACTTGCTCAGCTTGGATGCTGAGTTGTGTCACTGGCCACAGAAGTGTTGAGGAAAGATGCTGGAAGGAGCAGCAGAGTCCTTAAGTAGCAAACCTCTCTTTCTGTGTCAAGGGGTTGGGTCTGGCTCACTGGAATGTGAAATATTTGCTGCTCTCTATACCCAGTAGTACCAAACACGATTGAAGAGAAGTCTAACTCATTCCCTTCCTCTTAATGTAACCTCATCCATGCTATATACACCCACACTATTCCAGAACCAAAATTCTCCCTGTGCAAGCAGTTGTCGAGATTTCAAAGCATTAATGTACAGTCAGTAAAACAATCTGCAGAGCAGTGTCCAGTTTTCCCATTGTTCTTCAGTAGCCTGAAAAGGTCTCCCTCCTTCCTTTTAGCCTGCATTTTAAAAGCAACTGCATGAAGCATAGCAATACACATTAACAAGGAGAGAAGGCTAAGGTATCATTGTAAATCAGAAGAAAAACTGCGGACAAAGGTTAAAAAGTCTTTGCAACCACTGAGTTGTTAATTGAAGGTGAATGTGTGATAGAAGATAAACATTTTCAGGCACAGATTGGGTCAGCTGACAGATTTAATGGCTTCCATAAAATACCACATTGCAACAGCTTTTATACTGTCTTTATGGGCAACCATCAATTTCCATCTGGGCTTGATGGCAACCAGACCAATTCACAAAGTTTGAGGAGGCCCAGAAGCACAGGCTCAGTTTTGCTCTCCTGTCAGTGACAGAAGTTGCTAGTTTAATCCAAATCCACAGTCTTAATTCAGAAAAGGCTCGAGCCTCTGCTGACAAACGCCCTTTAGGTCAGGGCTTTTTCAGGCTTTGTCCAGTGTCTGTCCAAATTCCACCCCATTCTGGCTTATGCTCTTATTTTAAAAGGAAAAAAGCAACCAAACAAAACAAGCCAGAAGGTAAATCCACCCAGCTCCTTTGGGTTCTGAAATACCATATTAACAAGGGAATCTTGCCCAAGTGCCTTTTGTGCTAAAATTCCTCTCCTGTAGATTTGAGGGTGGCTTCCATTCACCATGGAGATGTGTGCCAATTAGAGAACTGAATACAAAGTTCAGAGATTGGTCAGTGGCTGTTAGCTCTGAGTCTGATTTCAAGAGAAGTGATCTATCTCAGGTGCCCACCACATTCACAAAGCAATTGCAAGAGTTCACTGCAAGGCTGGCCACTGCTCCTGCCCTAGGAATGAAGGGATCAGTATGAAGAGGCATGCTGGTGCCAAAACCCCCAAACCCTCATAACATGCAAATCCTATTTTAATTAGCAGCGCTAGGTGTTGAAGGTATGGCCACCAGATGCACGCTGCTGGTCATGGTCAAACACAGCCTGCACCTTTGCCCAACTTTTCCTTAACCAGGTTGCTCCATAGCTTGGTCTTCCTAGACGAAGCTTGGCAGTCATGCTTCCTGAAGGCCACACAAGTGGAGAAACACCAGTCTGGCTCTGCAGAGGTCACATGGCCCACTTGAGGAGCTAACAGAAGCACTCAGAAATGCTGTGCCTAAGTTCAGATTTCTAGTAACAGCATCAAGGTTATATAGTTGTTTATCAGTTAAACAAAAAAAAAAGGAGGACTAGGCTTTTTATAATCTAAACTGTATGAAGTGATAAAGATCTCTGAATCATCTAACATGCAGTTTATCTACAGAGAAATAGGATTAAAATAGAACAGGTAGTTTCATCTCTCTCTTTTTTTTTTAAATTGGAATGGAAACAGCAACACAAAAAAAGCTGGCAGATGAGGAAAAAGAAGGCTGCTGAGGCTGCTGAGCGCTGGGTTATGGCTGAGTGCTGCAGTGAGAACTTCCTCAGTTATTGTTCTCTCCCTGATGAGAGGCCGGATCATAGATACTCTCAAGCAGCCCTTTTCTGTAGTGAGGATCTCAGTATTTGGCCTATTCATACTTTTAATTTCTCTACACTGGGTCCAGGAAATCACAAGGCTTGGCACCTTACCACTGGAATCAACGCAAAGACTTCTGTGTTTTAAGTGCTTGGCTCTCCCTCAGAGTTTTTAAATCTTTCCTTTCCTAAGCGTAACTGATTGACGGGAGTGTGCGCCCCTGGGTCAGTTTTCAGATCACAATCCAAATAATTCCTCTTAACTTGGAAGAAGTCCCACTAGTTTTCCAAAGAATTTTCCTTGGGACAGTCTGGAAACCCTCCTTGTCAATAAATAATTTCTACCAAGTGAAATGCTGACAGAGCTATTCCCCTCAGCTAACTATACCATGAAACATTAACCTCCTTCCCTGCTCTGTGATGGCAGAGACCATGTTTTGCTGCTTTGTGACCCATGACTGACCTTGCTGGGGACTCCTGTGTTTTCAGCACCCCTCCCTGAGGTTCAGGATTGAGTTACATGGAACCTACTTTTAAAGAAGCAGATGGGAAAAAGCAACTTTCATTTCTTCCTTGTTTCTTCTGGGTATTATATATAGTCAGAGAGGGCAGATCCAAGGATGCTCAATTTCCCAGGCACACACACCCCTCACAGCCTGGCAGTGGTGCTGCTTGGGACTCTGTCTGCCATCACTTAGGGACCTTGCTGCTCCAGCACACTTAGAAGAGCTGTAGCTCTGAAGGCTGAGGAGGATGAGGAGAAATATACTGCCAAGGAGAGTGAAGGAAAATGCCCTTTGCAGAACCAGAGACCACAGAGGCCACCCCTACACTGTGACTAAACATGTGTCTCTGACAGGGTTCCCCAGACACAGCCACACCAAGCAGTTGGTAGCACAGTTAGGCAGCACCAGCAAGCTCAGCAGCACTGTCACCTCAGAAGTCATCGGTGGCATATACTTGAATGCCTTTACATGTTTAGTTGTGCTTGCAGTGAGATGGGGTATGAATCTGTACCCTGCTGCTGGGGTATCTGGAGATACCAGGACTGTTCTGTGGAGCTTCCTGGGGGTTTCAGGGGATGAGATGCTCTGGGATACCTCTCCTTACTCCAACAATCTCACCAGAGAGAGTTTGTCCAGAAGAAGGTTGTGCATGATGCCACCTCACCACTATCCTAATTGACATCTATGCCTCTGGCTCTTCCCTATCCACTCCTTCCAATCTCACCCCTCTACCAAGTAGTTTCTCTACACCCACACTTCTCCACACCCACAATTCTCTCTCCTCCACCTGTCATAATATGCAGCATGGCTGTGCTGACAAGCCTACACCACTGTTCATTCTTGCTAGCAAGCTCAGAAAAGGAAGCCTTGTTCAGGCCTCTACTCCTGGGGTACAAACTAGGCAGAACACCAGATGTCCCTACTTTCTGCCTCATCTGCAGAGGAGCTTTATGCCTGGTGGCTTTGCCCTGAACAGGTATCCATTGCAGGAGGGCTTCATGGCTTTGCCAAGCCTGCGCCAGGGTATTCTGTAGTTAGGGTGCTTCACTCCAGCAAGAGAAGTTGTTTAAAGAGGCAGGTATAGAAGTGTGTTTTGTGGAAAGGGCTAGGCAAGGAAAAATAAGCCAGTTTAACATTCTCACAAGGAGCACTGATCCAGAAAAAAAAGGACTTTTCATTAAAAACCAAACCAAACTCCATTTCCTTCAGTGCTAGCAGGCTGCACAGCCTCCTGCAGAAAGGCTGTTCCAGCCCTGCTAGCTGGCCCAGACTTGACGGTGCTGCATTAGGGGAAAGAAAAAAGCCAAAACAAACAAAGAAAAAACCCCCACTCTTACTCAGCAGTCAGCCCTCTGCCTGCACATACTAGTCACGGCACAACCAGGACAGCCAAGGAGAGATGAGGTCAGTTTATGGGAACAAGCCCACACAGCTCAGAAGCCACAGCCCCCTGAAGGGCCCCACACTTTCACCAGGGCTGGCCAAGTCTGGTATGGGCAGGTCCCTCTCTGCCCCTTGTGTTCTGGCTTCTCTTTGGAGCTTGTGCTCCCAGGGCAGCTCCTGAGGGACACAGGGAACAAAGTACATGCCATGTCCTGGCCAAGCTCTGCTGAGCACAAGAGAGCATGGTGCCCTAATTTGCTCTGTGCTTCTGGATGTGGGACTCAGGTTTTGGGCTACCCATTTGCATGTTCATTAAGAGGTGTCCAGTACCAACCTGCAAGGTTCAGCAGAAGAAATCCAAAGGAAAAGCCATATGGCCCTCGGCTGCCTTGATGTTCAATTAGCACCTCTACTTATGAGAGTTAATACTGCTAGGACAAGTGCCTCACCTTGGAGCAACCACCACTGCAGCTAATAATGCTGCAGATTCAGCACCTGGGCCTCAGCACTGCCACCTGCATGGACTGCCCTGCCTGCTGGGTGCTGGCCACCCAGCAAGTCCTCAGCCTTTTGCCAGCTCAGCATGAAGGAGTTGTCAGTGGATCTATCTATGGGACACTCTCTTGGCTGGTATCTCCCTCCAGAGCTTATGGCTAAGCACTTGTTATTTTGCCTTCAGCACCTGCAGATCCCATACTTTCAACAGAGATTCTAAAGCAGGCTGAGAGATTGCTTGAGAAACCCAGCTCTTTGCTCTACCTGCTCTACCTGCTCAGCCTCCCTTACTGCCCTTCTGTGGGCCAGATAAAGTAATTTCAGCAACTTGGATGGTAGAACATTTAACCATAAGGTTACAGCTGGGAGGAAGCTGTAACAGGGCAGCATAGACATGGTCCTGTAATTTCTTTGAAGATAGGTGGTTGCATATGAGATGCTGTGAGTGCTTGTTGTACATGCCCAGCTGTAAGAGGTAAACCCATAAAGAGCAATTCACCCTGCTGCTTACTGACTTGACACTAGAGGTTTGGATGTGTGTATTTGGAAGCTAGAAGCATGACATCCACAACATAAACACCACCTCAAACATGGAAATATTCCTGCCACATCCTCACTGTACTTGTTTCAGTCTTGACCCTGCAAATGAACAGTTCCTAATGCTGGTGAAGGTAAGAAAAGTTCTCTCTCAAGAGCTGAAACTGTAGAACAAACAACTATTACAGGAAGGGGGGAACAGGGTAGAGGAAAGGGAAAGAAGGAAGGGAAAATTCAACAGAGGTTTGATTGTGCATGAGGATCAGGAGATTAAAGTGCCATAAAATCCTTTATACAAATGTTCTTGCAGTAAAATGAAACAGCAGCTCTTCTCAGGGAAACTGTAGCTCTTCTCAGTGATGCTTACTCAGGCTGAGTGATGTGGTGCTTTTTGCTTTTTGCACCAGATGCTATCACTAGAGGTATGTACCTTATACTTACACAATACTTTAGATCAACATATCTAGTTCAGATGGAAGCTGTTTAATATGTTTATGCACCCAGGCTGGACACAGCTTTGTTCAATACCCATTTCTCATGGTGAGATAAGGGACAGAACTGAATGCAGCCATTAATTGTCAATCAAAGCACACACTGGTTTATTCATGACTCTCCTTACTCCTGGGAAAGGATAAACAGTTCAGATATCCCTCAACAGAATCTCTCCAGGACCACCTAGTCACAGATTTGCTTTCAACATCCTACTTCTAAAACCTTTTGTTCTCATTTTCTGAGTTCTTTACAGGCAGAGTCAGTGTAGCATTGTACTTTTTTTATGTCAGTCCCTGCTTTTGCCAGAAGGCTAGTCAACATCTTGAGTCCTACCCCACTCGCTCAGACAAAATCCCACTGATTGCAAAGATGAATGGGGCTCATTTCCTCATTTTGTCCCAGGGGACAAGAAACATACTTAATAATGCTCCAGGTTACATATGGCTCATATATACTGCCAGGACCTTCCGGCGCTGCTTGTTCCGGAGCAGATTTCCTGTATCCCAGACAGCTTCCCATTTAAACAGGCACATGCTTCCTTCCCACTGCGCAGGTGGGACCATAACTACCCATGATCCTGCATTATTAAGCCCATATCTTCTGAGCAGGTCACAGGGGCATGTTGGAAGCAAAGAGGTAGTGTTTAAGCCACGAAACAGCTATTCTTTCATTAGAGCAGCAGCAAAATCAGCACTGCACAGATCCAAAAAGGAAACTCTACCATAATAAGCTTAGATCAGAGACCAAAGTAGGTGGAAACATGCCAGCTAATGACTTCCAGCTCCAGCATGGAGAGCATGCTGGATGAGGACAAATGGAGCAGTGTCTCTCTTCAGCTTGAGAAGTCACAGAGCTCCTTTCTAGAGGCCCCATTTGTGTATTTGGAGAGGGGGTGGCTTTAGGGATGGACACATGCAATGGCAATTAGAAACATGCCACACACGATCTCAGATCAGACAGGCTCCCTCAATATTTTGTAGTATTAATAGTTGGCTCTCCCTTTTCAACCCATTACAGGACAGAGCTATTACATAATTCAGATGTCACACTGAGTCCTAAGACCGGTACTGCTTCTCTACTGGGGCTGGGAAGGCAGGGAGTGCTGGGAGTCTGCTCTTGGATCCCTGTTTTCCTTACTCACAAATTTCAGCCCAGGCACTTCTAAAAGTCACTGAACTTATACAGTAAAGGGCACAGCTACAAACTCATCCTTCACATGACATCGAGAAATCATCCAGTGTGCATCCAAGACATCCAACCAGAGCTACGTGACAAGGGAAGGGAAGGATGTAATAGAAAATGTCTATTTTTATATATGTTATAATTAATGTTTCCTGGTGGTGGTCTCTTCAAACACCACCATAACTTATTTACAAAATGTATTCACAGGTTCAATTATTCAGTTGTGGGTTTTACACTGCACATATAAAGGCAGTTAAATGATTTAAGCACAGATCTAGCATTTCCAATGCAGCTGCTGTGAGCTGTGGTTTTCCCACAAATGGGATTCTGTGGCAGATTGGCTGGGTGCTCACAACTTGCTCCTCTGTCCAGTATCTTCACAGATGCTGTGTCTGATTCGAGCAGTCCTTGGCTTGGAGAGGGCTGAAGGCCTCCCTCTTGTTGTGCCCAGTTCATGGTCTGGAGCTCACCCTTGGTTCAGAGAGGGCTGGGGGCCTCTCTCTTGTGTGCTCCATCACTGGGCTGCAGTCTCTTCTGGGATTCAGTTCCCTTGGAGCTTTTGCTCTCTCTGCTTTGGTCCAGGTGCAAGGCCTGAGCGAAGTTGTTGGTCTGCTAGAGCAGGTTCTTTGGTCGCTATTCAGGCAGCACTTGTCTCTTGTCTCTTTGTGGTAAGCAGGCTCTCAGCTACTACTTGGGCAGCATTTGGCTCTTATTTCTGTCTGGGTGAGAACAAGGCAAGTTGCCTGACTTCTTGGCTGGTTTAAATACTGTCCCAAGACAATTAATGCCCTTTGGTAACACAGAACCCTGATAACTGGACCTGAGGGATGGGGTATATCCAACCATGGCCAGGGGCACACACAGTTCACAGCTGTGTTACAAAGTTAATTACACATGGTACATGTTTATCTGGAGCCCAGGAAGTGTCCAGGTTTGCACATTCACAGGTGCTTACAATGTTGATCACATGTGCTATACATTTGCCTTGGCCATCTGGACCCCAGGAACTGTCCAGGTTAGCCCATTTGCAGGTGCTTATCCCATTGCCTGGGCTAGGCTATGTTTGGGGGATTGACCCTTCAGGACAAAGGAAAAACTACATTTGTGGTAGTGGATTAGCACTGAAATAAAGATTGAGCTCAACAATATACAGTGCTCTCAAAATCTGGACTTGATTAGGAGCCCAGGCACTACTGACACAGCAAGACTAGTGACTACCTGGGAATCAGCAACAGGGCCATAGTCAAGAAGAAGCAGGTCAAGAGTCCCTAAGGTTCAACACACACAACCAGAAGGGCCATAAAGTGTGCAGTACTGTACAGATAATCATCAGGGCTCTGCAGGCCATGTATCATTATGCCCATTAAAGAGGGCTGACCATTTCCAAGTGCCATAGATGTCCACCTTTTCCATTCACAGCTTTCACAGTCAGAGTGAAGATTGGGACTGAAATCCCAGGCTTCCACCATTTTGCCATTACAGCACCCAGCCTTAGAACTTCCCCACTCTTCAGCAGGCCCTCAGATCTCCATGGTGGGATCACCTTTGCTTTGTCCTGACTCTTCTGCACCATCCTTCCAGAGGCTAAGCAATAGGTCCTGTCATCTCATCTCCTCAGCCAGGACCACCCTGCAAGAGCTGACAGCCAAGTGTCTTACCGGGCAGCATTGGCTGGGAGGTGTCACTGCCATGCACAGTGGAACAAGGCTAGGGTGCCCTCACTGGTGAAACAATCCAGCCAGATGTGGGCCAGAACCTCCCCAGATAAAATGTCCTGGAGGTAAGGCTGGAGAGGGAGAATGGTGCTGCCTCCATTCTTGCCAAGAGACATCTTTACTATCCAAGCACCCTGGGAACTGAAGGGAGGGTATTCTGGGGCTGAACAAATCTGATACCTTAACTTTCAGAAGATTCTGCAAATGATTCTGTCTGGTTCTTTTGCAGCATGCAAACCTCAATTTGAAAGCAGGTTTCTACCCAAAACCCAAAGCAAAACTGATGAAAGCACAGGTGTTTCCAGAATCTCCATCCAGAATAACTACCTTAGGGCAGATTTGCTCAAAATTCAAATATCTCTTGCTGGCAGGGCATGGGTTTTCAGGCTGGTTAAGAAAACAGCAGCAGGGGGTCTCCAAGGAGAAGGACTAAGGCAGAGGGAGAACAGGCAAGTCAGGAGCCTAGCCCTACTTGTCCAAGCAGCAGAGCACATGGAGTGCACCCAGCAGCTATACAAATCTATGGTTTCAACTATCAAACCTGACCCTGAGCTGTCAACATTTCTGAACATAAATCCCTGTACCTGACAATGAGGTTCTTTCCCTTAATTACCACATCTGTTTGCTGCCCACCGGGAATAAGGACCACAGAACTTTCCAACGCTTGCACAGGTGCTTGATGAGCTATTTACTCCCTCCATTTTCTGGCCACTCTGAGTACCCCATGCTCTGCCCATGCTCCAGCCATGACCTTGTACCTTCCCTCTTTTGTAATCTAAGCTGGGAGCCTACTTCACTTACTCTTTTTAGCAGCTTATTCTCCTTATCTGTTATTAACTCAGCAATGTCAAAAACGTAGGACACAATAGCACTTGGATGGGATGCCCAATGTCAGGAATAGCTCCCCTGGCTCCCTAAGTGGGACTGTGGCTTGACAAACACCACAGCAAGCCTTGAAGAATGTGGGAACAACTCTTCCCTACCATGTGATGGATATGCTGCTCCCCTCCCTGGATAAAAGGTTGTTCTGTGCCTTTCAGCTGCCATTCAAGGATGCCAGAACAGCCAGAAACTGCGCTCTCTCTCTCTCTCTTTTTTTCTTTTCCTCACAGACAGAAGAAAACCACAGAGGGAGGAAAAGCCTCAAATCAGCATATTGGAGATTGGGCTACTACATGTCTGTTCTCTTTTATTTTTGAACCAGGCAGATCTGTAGTAGAGATAAGCATATACTTAAACAGTTTCCTGAATCAGAATCAAGAGAGTACTCAGATTCTCCATTCAGAAGTTGCTTTGATACCCCAGTTATTCTATTCACTTAAGGAGTATATATGTAAATAAAAGATACCCTCCCCTCCATGCTTTTGACACTTGATATTTCTGTAGGAAAGGTTGTGTATCCTGTCTCTAACAGAAGTTGTTTCTCAATGGCAAATGTGATGGTGCTGGGTAGTACAAACAGGTGGTCACCTCATCAGAAGTGACACCTGATAGCTGATGGCTTTGGTCCCCAGGAATCAGGCTGCTACAGGCAGCTTGGCAACTACCTGCTCTCCAAAATACTCCTAAACCCCTGGTCAGAAGGCACAGTCTAGATTAAAAAAAAGCCTTGACCTAACAGTCCTGTCTCCAACACCAGATTTTCTCAATGCAGTAAAAATTACAAACCTTCCTATTAGGGTGATGTTTACTGGCAGGTCATCTCCCAGATCAACAAGAAAAATAACCTAAATGAGAAAAAAGATTTAATTATACACCTACAATGGGATTTTAATGATACAGAAATGGCACAAAAAGAAATGTTAACCAGCATTTCCTTGTTATCATAAACGTCTAACATAGGCCTGGCCTTAGGAACTTGTGGAACAAGTTTAAAGTGTAAGTCAGTTTATGGTAGGAAAAGCTCTAACCATTATCCTTTGCAGATGCAGAAACCAGTGCACACTGCTATCCAAGTGAAATCACTTGCTATGGGGAGGCTCTTCACTCAATTTTAATTTCCCCCCTTACAATAGACAACAACTCCAAAGAGTTTTGCAGACAACTTTTCAAAATAAACTTGCAAGGTCACACTGCTGATGGCAGATGGAAAGAACCAGCTCTACTTCTCAGAGGCAGGAAACAAGTGCCAGGAGAGCAGCAAGTCCCACAGTAAGGACAACAGGTCCCAGAGAACACTGGGGCCAAGGCTGGCTGCTTGCAGCCCTGCACTTGATGGAATCATTGAATGCTTTGTGTTGGAAGGGATCTTTAAAATTCACCTAGTCCAACCCCCCTGCAGTGAGCTAGAGCAGGTTTACCAGAGCCCCATCCAACCTGACCTGGCATGTTTCCAGGGATGGAACATCTACCACCTCTCTGGGCAACCTGTGTCAGTGTTTCACCACCCTTAGTATAAGAAAGTTCTTCCATCTATCTAGCCTGCTGGGCTGTGAGTGCACATTACTGGTTAATGTCCACCTTTTCACCCACTACTACCCCCAAGTCCTTCTCTGCCAGGCTGTTTTCAATCATGTCATCCCCCCAGCCTGTATTAATGCTGAGGGTTGCCCTGACCCAGGTGCAGGACCTTGATTCTATGAGCTGAAACCCTACATGCATTTCTTTAGTTAATGACTCAGAAGGGTAGCAGAGGCAGCCTTCACTCAGATAAATGCTCCTCTGGGTTTCAGCACTGGTCAAATAGGAATTTTCCAAAGCAGGCCTAGAGGAGTTACTAGAAGAGGCTGATCTCAGAGTTAAAACATCCTTCTTTGCATTTTCTTTGCAAGCAGTCAGGTTGGAACAATTAAAAAAAAAAACCACTCCAGCAGCTGCAAAGTACCAGTCTGATCAGTTTAAACTCTTTGCAGCAGGTGACTGGAGGTGTCCTGTCTGGTTATGCAGTGGGAACACAAACATCAGCCCATGTGTCCTTGCAAAGGGAGTCAAGACTTCCCTACCACCACAGCTGGTTCACCAGTGATGCTCTGGCCATCATTTCTGCCTGCAGCATAGGCTCTTCCCAGAGCTCCTTACAGCAGAAGATATGGGACTTCCAAACTAGACAGGGAAGGGGCTGGATTTCTGCTTTCCTCTTGGCTGGGCTCTGGCAGCAGTGAATTTGGCCTCAGAGCCAAAGCCACAATTGATGTGCTGCAGGAAGATTGATTTTCTGACTGCTGGGCCAGAAAAATGGTTGCCATTCCCAGCTACAACTTAATGTAGTGGCTTAGGTCTGTTTCTGGGGAAAGGGTCCCCTTGCAGAGGGCAGAACCCTTCCCAGTGCAAAGCAGAGCAGCAGCAGCAGCCTGGAGGTGCTGGGTGGGGAGTGAGGAAGTCTTTCTCTTGCACAGACTTCCATAGCTGTATTAAACCCAGCGAGCCATTCTCCCCACCTAAGTTGCCCCCTAAGTAATCAAATATCATTGTGCCCTGCTCATGTTTGTTTTGCTTCAGCCATCTATTTTTCTCCCTTGCTCTGACAAAGGAAGGCTAGGTCATGAGGAGGAAAAATACGTTTTCTGCCTTCTTTTGAGCAGCAGAACATTCTGCATTGCACTGATCTGTGAGGAATCAAATACCAGGAAGGGCCGGAACAGTGTGCAACCCCTTTGGCCTGCTGAAGCTGGCGAGAACATTGCCAGTGACCCTAGTAGTGCTGTATGGCTAAAGCTCAGGAGCTGTTTATGCAATAGCAGGTATTTTATGTCTGAAGGAGGAGTTTAATTAAGGTTAGTTGTGCCAGCCATAGCAAAGAGACCATTTGTTTTCTGTTTAATCAACTAAAAAAACCTCACCCCTTCCCAAACTGTTAAATTCTATCGGAATGAACACCCATTTGGAGTCTATACTTAGTTATAGAAACAGGAGAAAGCCATTTCCCTTGACATTTCCTCTACATAACCTTAATACAATGTAGTAAACCATTCAGCTATAGTGCTGTTACTAAATCCAGCATCGAGATGCTGCTTTTATAAGAGGGAAAGATTGAGGCATTAATTATCAAGTCGTACCATCACTCTTCAGCTTTCCTACACCACCACCAAGCCCTTTCCTAGGCAGAAAGGCTAATGAGTCCCTTCAGAAAATGGCACTGGTTTGGGCTCATTGACACAGAAATAAAGCTGGTGGCAAGGCCAAGAGGTTAAGAGAGGCTGCACACTGCAGAAAGCTGAGCAATCCCGTGAGAGGCTGAGCTGACCTGAGCAGGGGCTGAGGGCGCACAGCCCTGGGCAGAAAGGCTTCAGAATCCTGCAGGATCAAGCTGCTAGTACCGAATTCCTCTCTTTTGCAATCTGTCAGGGAACAGCTGTGCCAAAGTGGAAAAACATCCCGGAAAGTTATTGAGACATTCTTACTATTAAAGACCTTGTGTTTCCACTGCAAATGGATAAAACTCCCAGTGAGACTTCTGAAGTCTTCTAAGGTCGGTGTTTGCGGCATTACAAAACACCAGGCGGTCTGTGACGCTGTACTCATGGATTTGGGGAACATTTTTAAGTAAGACAAGAAAAACCTTGTGACTAGCTTGCAGCTTGCCACTGCTTGCCCGTAAGCAATTTACTGTCCTCTCCACCACTTCTCAGCACTGATCTGACTCCTCAGCTACTCCCCTTCTGACTCTGCCCCAGTTCAATCTAGTGACTGGTGCTACTTGAAAACATTTTCCCCTTGCCTGCCTTTGGAATCCCGAGTGAAGGGAACTGCATTGACTTGGTATGGGATTGCACAGTGCTCTGTTACCTTTGGCTGTTGGGATAACTCTTCTATTCCTGTTCAAAATGTTAATCACAAATTGGAGAGTTTAAAGAAACAGCACAGCAACCACTGTCACCTTCCTTCATCTACACCAGTACCCCCACTGAGGTTGTGGGGAAAGGCTGTAGAAAGCAGAATTAGCTGTGCTGTCTCTCTCTGTACAGCATTGCCTCGTTTCTTTTCTCCATAATTGCTGGTATATAATATCCCTCTTGGGAAAGAAACCCTTTTACTAGCAGAAAGGAGGATCACTTCAAACAGAGAGGGATTTTCCCCTTTTTCATCACTCTAGAAATGCACTCTGGATCAACAGATGTTAGTATCTCTCTTTAGTGAGGAGAGATCAGACACTGAACAGCATTCCATGCAAGTGAGGACTCATTATTGTGAAGCTGTTGTTTCTTGCCCAGCCACTTAATTGAAGTCTATAAAATTTCCATTGTTCAGATCTGGAGTATCTCACAGGGTATATTATTGGATAAGGCAAATCCCAAACCCTGATGCACTGAACTGATGCATCGGTTCCTAATTATGCACAGGATGGTAAAGCAACCCAAGACTCTGCCATTTAGGCAGGTTCAGTCTAGGGATGTCTGGTGAAGGTTTTAATCTCATCTATGGAAATAAAGACACTAAGAGGTGAAGTCACTTGCCTTGAGGCATGCACCAATTTAGTTGCAGAGCTGGAAATAAAACTGAGAAATACGAACATGCTGGACCATGCTGTAATAAGCAGATGCTATTGCTTCCAAGTTCTAATTAAAGAGCTGTCATTACACAAAAAGCATTTGTAGTTTGCAGTAAAACTGATAAAGCTCAATAGTCTGGAGTACTGGAGGGGAGGCATATGCTTTTAAACTCTTCCAAAGATGACAATATACTATTTTTTTTCATTGTGCCTCAGCCTCTGCAGCTAGTTGATCCCAGCTGTGAGGTTCCTCTCTGCTCTAACCCAGGATTCTGCCAGTCCAAATTAAGTAATACTAAAAATATATAGTCTACAATACAGTTTCCTACCTGAGACTCTTTGTGTGAAAGAAACTGCACTGTAGCACTCTCATGAAACAGACAGAACAGCCAGTGAGAAAAATAACAAGCATGGGAGAGAACAGAAGTGGTTGATGCGCTGCAGCCATCATTAACACAGCTGGCAGTGTTTAAATGTTTGAAGATAGGTGGTAATCTGAATATAAATGAACCAATTTGATGCCTTCAGCACGCAAGTGCACAGAGAGACACACAGGGAGGCACATTTCACTAGTGCTGTGCCTAGCACCACTCCAGCAGACCCCTGGTGTTCCATCCAGCCCCAAGGTTAAGGGTTTGATTGCCCTTGCTTTGGAGCAGCTGCTAGATTTATAACCCCAGCTCTGTAAGTCAGGCTGGGGCTCAGCACCACTGCTCCTGCTTCTGCTGGGGCTTTCTTATGAGACCAGGGGCATTGTAGGATTGGTGGTAGGGCACTGCTGTGGCCAGGTGCCAACAGATGCACAGGTGTTTGGGTTGGGGGAAAGGTGTGCCTGGGGTTGCTCAACACCAATGCCTTCAGTTGAGTGAGGAGCAACAGAGACTCCTAGAGTCCTGTCCAGCCCTGCTCCTTCAGACAGCAGCTTAACACAGGCCATTGTGTAAGACGAAATGACAGCACAGGTGCACTTCTCCACATTTCCCACAAAAATTAAATACCTCAGAGAGTATATGCCTCAGGGTGCAGCCACTGCTGGGAGCGTAAAGAAACTTCACTTGCAGCCAAAGACCAGATGAATTTGTGTGAATTGCATCAAGCCACAAAGTTTGCCTGACAAGATGAAGGGGCCACACAAGTTACCAAAGTATCCAAAAAGAGGTGTTTCTGGCTTATATCCTAACCAGAATTAATTCTTCAGGGTATGTTCCTGAGGTGTGTTTCAATCCTGATGGAGTGAAAAACAGGTACTGTGGGCAAGCCATGTGCAGGGGACACAGACAGACCAAATCCTCCCACTTCCTGCCTTCCCAAGCACATCTCACTCAGGGCATGGTAGGGCTGCAGCACCTCTAACACCTTGCATGTCTTCTGCAGGACCAAAAGCAGAACATCTACACAGCCTGCACTCCAAAAAAGGCACTTACAGAAGAGAGGAGTTTTTCTTCTGCCCTCTCAGAAATGAAGAGATCAAGAGAGAAATCCTGACTCAAGTAAAACAAGTAGGACTTTGCCAATGATTTCAACAGGCCCAGCTTTCCACCTCTTGAGTCTGGTCTGTTGTTGAGTAAGGAGATAAACTGCCATCAGCAATAGTCTGGCCTTGGAAATCTGGAGGGGTTTGTTAGCTGATTGCAGAAGCAGCAAATGCACAGCTCACCCACAGTGCAGATGTAACTTGCATGCCTCTCACTTTCAGAAAAGCTGAGGCCTCCATGTTATTTATTGCGCAATAGGAAGGCCGTTAGTAGTCATGCCTGATGATGTTTAAGAATGGAGATAAGATTCTGTATTATCGTGGATTGCCAGTTTGTCAAAGGGGACACTGTCAGACAGGAGCTTTACTGAGATGAGGGCTGCATTTCAATGAGCAATCTACACAGAGAGCTTTCAGCTCCTCTGTGCATCAGATCCAGGCAGAATCAGATTTGTGCTGAAGCATCCATCCAAGATGCCCTGCAGTACTCAGAGATCAAACCCCAGCCAGGTCATGGTGAAGGCTGTCAAGGCTAGAAATTATAGACAGCCTTAACTGCAGAAGGTGCTGTGCTGCAGGGTGAGCAATCAGGGTTTAGAAAAGCATGCTGAAAGTGGCCATATTGCCTACCAGTCATCAAAGGCCACTGAATTACAAACTGGAGGCACTGGCATAGTGCTTAAACCCCAGAGCTCCTGAGCCCTGAGGTGCTCAGATCCTCTCATGAAGAGAATGGTAGAAGTGCACAATCCGGCCACCTTGAAAGGACTTCAGGGGCTTTTCACTCATGTAAAGACTAAGAGAGCAGATGGGGTGTCTCACTTTCTGGGGACTTGTACCACACACTGTTGCCACCATGCTGCTGGTTTTCTTAACTGGTGGTGATTACAAGGGAACTCAGGGTAACAGTGCTGTCTCTCCTGACCTCTCCCCAGCACTATCCTTCTCCCATCACACTTCTCCACCCCCCAGTGGAATACTCTGAATTAGGTACTTTTCAAGAAGCAGTAGTACCAGTATGCAACTTTGCATGAAAAAGAGATTACAACCCCTTCACATTTTCAAGACTCTTTGCAAGCACAGGAGCTAGAAACATCCTTCCTTCCTCATCTGCCTTTAAAAAATACTTAGATTTCCCTGAAATATTGTGCCTTAAGGCCCTGCCCCTTTGTCATGCTACCAAGTATCGTGAGACTCACAATAGAGTGACAAATGGAGAACTGACAAATCTACTTGTGCATGTGGTTGAGGAGGCTCTGGCAGATGAAATGCAAGCCACATCCCTGCTTTGGGCCTTATTTCTGTATCCACAAAATCCACATGAGAGACAGCATTGGCTGCGTAAATTTTCATGGCTCAGAGGAGCTCAGTGCAGGACTTTGTTGACAGCAAGATCAAATTCTTTGTACATACAGCACCAACCCTCTGCCACACTGTAAAACAGACCTGAAGATGCCAGCAGCCATACTGATACAGTCACAAGACAAAACACCGGCTGCTCTCTGTTTGCTCTCCAGGATGGAGCCGCCAGGCTCATGTACTTGCAGGAGCATCTGCTGTGCGCGCAGGGAGAGCCATTGGCTCGGGCACACATACTCACACACTCTCCATGTGTGCTCACGCTCACCAGCTACAGCTTTACACCATAAACACAAGCTGTTGCTCAAGTGCAATGCTTGGCTGAGCTCCCTTCCACTTCTATGGCACTGAAGTAGCTCAGTAGCAAGCAGGCTGCCACGATAAAAGCAACCATTCTGTCTTCTGCTGCAGACCAGCTCCTGTGGGTTCCATATCTGACATCTGCAGTGCTCGATCCCATAGGGCCCCCACCTGTGGTAAAAACATGCATGCAAGCAGGAAAGCATCATTGTCCCTGTTTCTCAGATAAATGAACTTAAATCAGATTCACTGCAGCAGAAAGGTCAGAGTCCAGCCCCAGGCTTCTCTGCCTCACACAACCCTCTTCACAGCAGATTCGGCCATTTCTTTTTGTGTGAGCCACCACACACTTAGTATCATAGTATCATAGTATCAGTCAGGGTTGGAAAGGACCACAAGGATCATCTAGTATCAACCCCCCTGCCATGGGCAGGGACACCCCACACTAGATCAGGCTGGACAGAGCCTCAGCCAGCCTGGGCTTAAACACCTCCAGGGATGGGGCCTCAACCACCTCCCTGGACAACCCATTCCAGGGCTTCACCACTCTCATGGTAAAGAACTTCCTCCTCACGTCCAGCCTGAATCTCCCCACCTCCAGCTTCATTCCATTCCCCCTAGTCCTATCACTACCTGATATCCTGAGAAGTCCCTCCCCAGCCTTCTTGGGGGGCACTTGGGGTCTTTTTGGGGTCCTTCACACTTGAAGGCTGTCCTCTCCTAGATAACCAGATAACTCCTGTGTTAGTCTCTCCATATGAAATGTGGGGCAGGAGAGTCTTGCTGTTATTACTTCTGCTGGGGTTTGCCTCTATTACTGCTCTTCTCTAATGTGTTCCACTCCACTACTTCCTTCAGTTAGAGCATGCAAATCACAAACCCAGCTGTAGCTGCACCTCTACTGAACACATCTGGAGAATCACTTGTCTGGGTCTTACTGGCCATGCTGGTCTTTGTCTGAGCCAGTGTGACCTTTCCCTTACCTATTCCCCCTCTATGTAATGTGAAAGTACAGTTTCACTGCATCTGGGCAAAGGCAGCTGGGAACTGAGAGAGGCAAGTGCCAGGGGTGCTTCCTAATTGTACCCCTGTTTCTCTCTGTGTTCATTTCAATACAAAAGGGGAAGAGGAGGTTTGAAAAGCCATCAGGTCCTGAAAGCCCCCCAGCAAGCACAGCCCCAGCACAGTTGCCTGCCCCAAACAAAGGGTGGCAATGGCTGTGGTCGCAAACATTTGGAGGCAGCACAGCCCACGTGCATTTGACAGACAAAACCTTATTAGACTAAGCATGCAGCGTGGGTTGACACAGCTGCCACCCTCTCACTATCTCTGCTCTCCTCAAAACCACAGTCTTGGCTTTGCTGCCCAGAGAAAAGCAGATGCACTGCTGGCCAGGCTGTATGCCTTCCCTCACCTCGGCTCAGCTGCCCCAGAGAAAAGGTCAAGTTTCAAGCTACCCCTCTCCACCTCCTCTCACTGCCCAGGGGCAGGGCTCGTACTCCCCAGTTAACACCAATCATCGGCACTGGTACGACAGGAGCGGTGCACAGGCAGGCTTTACAGATGGCGGCGGAGCAGAGTTTTCAATACAGGAAACAGTTGAAACAACAAAAGGGCTGCCGAGGCTGATTCAGCTGTGAGCCTGCATCCCATTAAGCACGTCAGTTTTTCCAGTGGCTCGGCGCAGGAGCCACGTGGTCGGGAGCAG
Organism: Melanerpes formicivorus; assembly: GCF_026170545.1. NCBI lineage: Eukaryota > Metazoa > Chordata > Aves > Piciformes > Picidae > Melanerpes > Melanerpes formicivorus. The sequence goes on along the minus strand of NW_027142362.1, from coordinate 14,411,046 downwards.
CTTCCCAGGCAGCAGCTGGCTGCACTGAATAACAGTATGGTGGGGGTTGGAAGGGACCTCCTGAGATCATCTAGTCCAGCACCCCTGCTAAAGCAGGTTTGCCTACAGCAGGTTGCACAAGACAGCATCCAAGCAGGTTTTGAAACTCTTCAAAGAAGGAGACTCCACAGCCTGTGTGGGCAGTCTGTTCCAGTGTTCCATCATCCTCAAAGGAAAGAAGTTTTTCTTTATGCTCAGTTTAAGAAGGACATCGAGACACTTGAATATGTCCAGAGAAGGGCAACAAGGCTGGTGAGAGGTCTTGAGCACAAGCCCTATGAGGAGAGGCTGAGGGAGCTGGGATTGTTTAGCCTGGGGAAGAGGAGGCTCAGGGGAGACCTTATTGCTGTCTACAACTACCTGAAAGGTGGTTGTAGCCAGGAAGGGGTTGGTCTCTTCTCCCAGGCAAGCAGCACCAGAACAAGAGGACACAGTCTCAAGCTGCGCCAGGGGAGGTTTAGACTCGAGGTGAGGAGAAAGTTCTTCACCGAGTGAGTCGTTTGCCATTGGAATGGGCTATCCAGGGAGGTAGTGGAGTCACCATCCCTGGAGGTGTTCAAGAGGAGATTAGACATGGCACTTGGTGCCATGGTCTAGTCATGGGGTCTGTGGAGACAGGCTGGACTCAATGATCCTCAAGGTCTCTTCCAACCTTAGTGATACTGTGATACTGTGAACTTCCTGGGTTCTAGTTAGTGCCCACTGCTCCTTGTCACCAGGCATCACTGAAAAGAGCCTGGCCCCATTTTCTTGACACCCACTCTTTAGATATTGTTATGCATTGAAAAGATTCTTTCTCAGTCTTGTCGAGGCTAAACAGCCCCACATCTCTCAGCCTTTCCTCATAAGAGAGAGATGCTCCCATCCCCTCATAATTTTTGTAGCCCTCTGTTGGACTCTTTCCAGTAGTTCCCTGTCTCCCTTGAACTGGGGAGATGAGAACTGGGTATGTTACTCACTAGTGCAGAATCACTTCTCCCAGTCAGGCTGCTGGCAGCCAGCTGACTCCAAACTAGGCCAAAGTTGCTCCTTCTGTGCTAAGAAACAAGTTCTTGTGAAAACAAGTCCTTGTGACAAGGATTTCCAGCCAATTTTGTACTGAAGCTACACTGGCGATCCAGCACACTTCATCCACTAGTAGCATTCTACTGCATTTTGGGAGAGTCTGGTCAGTAGAGACCTGCTCAATGCAAAAAGGAGGCAGTTTCTTAATGTCCCAGTTGGCACCTTCCAACACATTGCAGGCCTGAAAAGCAGTGAAGGTGGCTATGACTCTTTGTGGAGTACAGCAGGCAGCACCTCTTCAGAGGAGCTGAAAGGAAGTGGACAACAGCTGAGGATCTTTCACACACACCATCACAATCCAGAGCCAAGGCAGACAGATTAAAACCACCTTTAATGTCTTTGTATCATGTCCTGGACTTACTCACAGACAACTTCACACAAATCTTGTCCCTTCAAGACATCCTAACTCAAATTATTAAATCCTAGTAAAACCTAGATCTGGTGGACCAGCTCTACAACTGTTTTTGTGCTTGGACCACTGCTGCAGTTTTTGCTCTTCCTGAAGTGATGCAGTCTCTAGATGGGATGTGGTTTATGCCATTCTGCACAGAAGATGTTAGACTAAAGCAGGACTTTAAAAGAGTCCTTTAATAGAGTAGCTATCCCCAGGAACTCACAAAGATTCCATAACAAATTAGGAATTAAATTCCCATCCAAAAGAGATAGGAACTGAAGGTGACTGCATCTTTCAGGGATTGGCTGCCTGACGTCCTTTAGTCATTTAGCTCAGGCTACAGTTGCTTTTAATTTAGCTCGGGAGGCTCTAACTCAAGGAACAGCTTGTAATTACCACTGACATATGTACTGCTATCTGAAGAACTGTGAGTTTTAGTAACAATAGGATAAATATTAACTGGCTAACCATTTTGCAATTGTTAAGCAAAGTCTGGAGATATGGGAGTTTGCTTAACAAAACAGTTCAGAGGAGTTTGCCACAGCCCCTGACATATTTTCAAGTACAAGTCCTAACCAGGTTGTGCTAGAATCACATGAAGAATATGATGGTAGAATTACCAAACTGTTTGAGGATTTGACCTCTGGAGCAGACTTGTAAATGGCTTTGGATTGAAAATGAAGGCTCTAGCCACTGTACAAACATTGACTTTTTGGAACCATGAGGAGTCATGCAACTGATAATGCCAAATCTGATAGAGATCATGGAGCTGAACCATAGACACAGAAACACAATGATCCTATCTGTGCTCTGGCACAGTTTCCAGTACTGACCATGAAACTTTGAATGACCCTTGGTGTTTCACCAACTACTAACCTTTAGAGAAGTCTAAAATATCCTGCTCACTTTCATAGAACTCAGCCTCTAGAGACCTGAAATATCCTGCTCATAGTCAGCATACTCTGGAGACCTTAGAGACCTCTGCTGCCTTTTTTGCCCCTTTTTTTTTTTAACATTTGACAGTTACCAAAAGATGATACTTATTTAACAGTATGTTGCAATGAGCACCCATATAATGAATGTTGCAGGCATTTCTGTACTGCTTAAAGGCAGAGTTTCCCTGAAAGCACCATCAGCAGCCTGGTGCTGCACTCATGCACACACATTCACTTGTCATTGCCTTCCTCGGCAGCTGTGCAGTATCCATGCCATGGCCAGAACTTGGCCTGAGCTTCTCATTAAACACTGTTTGGCTGCATTTTGTTTTTGCCAGATTACAATGTTTTGAATTTGGATGAATGAGATTCACATTACAGGATAGCATCTGATATCTAGATGATCTGAAGCCAAAGCAATGCTAATCTTGCACTGAATCCAAACCAACACGCTTACTCATGTCTCCTGGGTTAGGGAATGTGGCACTTTCTCTTCAGTCCAAGGCTGGATAAAAAATACCAGAGAGGCACTGGCAGAAACTGTAATTATAAATTAAGAAATCATGAAACCAGCCCTGCATAAAACTGAGATCATGCTCCAGCCTTCTTTGGCTACTGCATTAGAATTATGGAGCAAAACATGTAAAAAACACATCAGTATCAATGGGAGATGTTACCTTTGTTTCATACCCTTACCACAAAGCATTATAATGAAGCTATAAAGTGCTACAGTAAAACAAAACTTGTCAAGCCATGCAAACACAGGACTTCTTCTTTAAGTAAACTTAAAACTTGGTTTTACCAATTTCCTGGTACAGGACTGGATGGTTTGAGCCCACATAAAAATGCACATTTTTGTAGCTATGAACTACATCACATTTAAACACTGAAATAAAAACTGAATGACCTCAGATATTTTTCTTCCTTTGGGCTAAGTATATGTTTTGGAGATGGTCCATTGGCTATTCGGTAAACAGTGCACTTGACAAAATGATCCATTTCCTCCCTGTGCTGCCAGACCATTTAAAGGAGATGTTCATTCGCTTCCTGTAAGTAACGCTTCTGGAAGAATTTTCCACTGTGAAGCAGGTCAGTAGCCAGCAAACAGCCTTGGACCTCTGTGCAGAGCAGAGGGACAGTCCAGGCCAAAGCAATGGAGATGAGAAAGCTGGGATGGCATCACCTGCCCAGCACTGGCTGGACATGTTTTGCTGGATGGGAAGCAGTAGCAAGAGTATAACAAAAAGGTATTAGGAGCATTGCGTTTTGCCCTAAAGCCCAAAAGCACCAGGCTATGTACTTGCAGAGCACCTCCTGTAGCAGCAGCCGTTGAGACCAGAATCCCCAAACTCCTACTCCTGTGTGTCTCTCAGCAGTCCTTACAGGGTCTCTTCATTCCCCAGGGCCATTTGCACCCATTAGTGTCTGCAAGGTTGAGTTCCCATTAAAGAAGGAAAAAACCTCAAATCCTTCAATATTTCAAGTGTTACAGTACTGAGGAGCCAAAGATTTCCAGCACAAGATAAATGCTGGGCCTTAATAGCAGTCTTTAAGAACAAGAGAATCACCACAGCAGGTCAAACTGATTCAGACTTGCTAATCTAACTCTGTTTCTGACAATGGCCAATGAAGGGCATTAAGAAAAAAGCAGGAGAAGAGAATTAAATCAGGAAGAACTCAGTGGCAGGATGTAGAAGACCAGGACTGTACCACAAACATGACAAAGAATGCTATTTGTGAAGCTAGTCAACTCCTCCATATTCACCTTGCCTGTATCCAACTCTCTTTTTGTCACAGACAGCAAGGAACCTGCAGCTCACTTTCCTTGTCTTCTTGAGGTGCAACTTGCTTTGAAGCACCGGTGTTTCTGGGAGGTACCCAAGCTACTGAGAATGCACTTGCACAGACTGCAAAAGTTCAAAATGCCTGACATACCACATGCATCAGGTTTAATGGCTATAGCCTGTCTCTGCCAGAAAAGTAGGAGAAGTCCAAAAGAGGCAGAAAACACTGAAACCCAGATGAGCATACCCTGGATTTCCAGACATTTAGAAATCTCAATAAATGAGCAAAATACTCAGCTTCCCCTCAGATAAACTCTGTAGGTGGAAGAAAGGACGTGTTTAGAGGAAAGTTGCTACTTGGAGTAGGGGTGGAATCTCATTATTAGACCTGAATGAAAAATGCCCAGCAGCCATTGAGCAATAAGAGCTCTCTGCCTGTTTACGGGTGCGTTTTGGCAGAATGATGAAATGACCCAAGACTTGAAGCCAATCCGAGGTACTGGGAAGCATGACAAGTGGGTGTTATTGTGAGAAAACTTAGCAGCAGTGTGAAATCCAAGAGTACTCCTAAACTGCAGATGGAGTAGGACAATTATAGGTTTGTACTTTCAACCAAGGACACCACACCTTGTCTTAAAACTCCTCAGAATGGTTTGTTCCACCCCCAAGAATGCACTCTGTCTGCCATTGCAACTGGTTTTCCTTCATGAGTTGATCTCATGCAAGCTGTAGTCTCACTGAGGGTTATGATGCGGTCAAGCATAATGAAGAACAGCCACAGTAATGTATTATTGTGATCTTCATGGCAGTTGGGTAAAGATCTCCATACCAGCACAGCTAGCGGATGATGAGGATGCTAAAAAGTAACACAGATCCTAGAGACACTGATGTGAGAAGGAGCTTGGTTTACAATGTTTTGAGGAGTTGAGTGTAAACTACTGAATTCAAACTGTTTTGAAGAAACATAATGTAAGTAAAGATAAGTACTCATAATAAAAGACAAGAAAGTCTTAAAAAACACTTGTATTCAACTGTAGTCACTGTTGAACATCAGAGCTCTTTTGTGGCTTTATTGTCTCAAACCCAGAGAGCTAAACAATATGTTGTGCTATAGCTGTTTGTTCTTTAGGACAAACATGGGAGGTTATATTTTCATTTAAAGATATCATCTCGGATTCTTATGAGCTGTTGCTTACTTACAAGGAGGAATTATGAAGAGCAAAGAAAGCCCTATGTTAAAAACAGTAGAAGAAACAGAGGTGAGGTGTTAGCAAAGACTTGCATTACTACAACAAAAAGGACTGAAATCTTGAGGTCATTCCTGAATCACTCTTAGAAGCATACAGACAAATGTATCTGATCATTCAGGAATCCTATTCTTGAATGGTTTCATGAGATTTGGCTCCTAACCCCCTCTCCACTGCCTTTTCCAAGTATATTTTTTCCTATGTAAAGTATCTTCTGAGCAGCATTCTTCTAGATTTCTTTAAAAATAAACTTCCTTCAAAGCCTCTGGGAGATGTATGCTTTTGGAGATAATCCAGCTTTTTTGATCATCACAGGAGCAGTTATAGTGAAAAGAAAATAAAACCAGAGCCTCTCAGTGTCTGATTTAGGTACGAATGAATCAACCTGGCACTTGCTGCACAGACGAGCTGTAGCACTTCTTTGCTATGGCCTGTCGCTGCCTCGCTGACGCACTTGCGCTGCCTCCTGGAAGAAGGCTGATCTGGAAGGCTTTTACATAGATGCACCGTTTACACAGGGCTTCCTGATAGAGTCTTTGAACCCACAGAATCCAGCTGGATCTCTGCTGTCTATGACATTTACCATACGTAGTTTTAGAGACTAACATCAATAAAAGCAACCAGCAGTTTTCAGCGTCTCCCATGGCCCTAGCTGAGTTGAAGGGCTCTGTCAGCTGGCGTAACTTCAAAGCACTGTAAGAAGAACTTTATACCAAAACTAGCTAATTACCATGGTCTGCATCCAAGATGGGGTCTCATATATTATTATATTGTCAAGGAAAAAACTGTGGCATCCCTAAAGATCTGAAGAAATTTCCAAACTAATCACTGTTGTATGTACCAGTTACATAGCAGGACATTAAAACACTATGATATTTCAAAGCTGAAAAAAAAAGTAGTTTAAAAAAGGAGACCCACTAAATATCTAACATTATGAGAATTCACTATAAGGGATAAATGCAGCTTTAAATCTGATGCCACTTTACTGTCTTCCCACACACTCACTACGCACGAGCAGCCCCTTCTCTGCCAACCATTGCCCCAGGCCCCACCCACCCACAGTTTTATATGCCTGTCTTGAAATAGCCTCCTCTTGCATCAGATGCAAAAGCTACATTGCCAACCACACAGAAATCACAGTCATCCCTATTTTGGTTTACATACCTCCAGAAGAAGTGGCAGCAAGAGCTGGAGAACCTTGTCTATCTACACCACTTGCCAGAGACTGCCACATCTCATCTTCCATCCCCCTTTGCTCTTAACCAAGTAAAGGTCACAAAGCACCCTGCAAGAAACACATCTCCCCAAAATACACAAGCTCCACAGTAGAGGTAGCTAGAAACCTATCTCACATAGAACACTTCCAGGTGAGGGGAGAGGTTGGAAGTCATAGTTCAGACTGGTTGTGGAAAACTATGAACTTCCAGATCAGAGCTTTCTTTTTGCTTTTAAACCCCAACCCAGAAGTGTTTCTCTCTCTGGATCGCACTTCTGTTTGTTTTTTCTTGTAAGTAACTGATACACACTCACAGGCTAATGTTAGTATTCAGTGAGAACAACAAGTTTGTATTTTTCACCAGGAACCTCATACTGCCAGCAACATCTTGAAGCCAAAGGCAATGTTGCTGCCACAGCAGACAGGAGACTAAGACTGGAGAGCCCTGTGCCATCATTCGCCTCGATTTCCTCATGTCACAGAACTTGCTTTGCATCTTCAGTTTGAAGGTTCATACTCACATATCATATCTGTCTCTTAATACTTAAATTGTAACTTAACTTAAATTGTACTTAAATTGTAACCTAGCTTTACAGGAGATGCCCTCACTCTGAAGATAGGTGGAATCAGGAGGTCTGGCTGGCTTGCTAAGCTTTACAAATAAAACACCACAAAAATCACTGGATCTCCCTCACCTGTTCTCTGAGCTCTCTGACATTCGGTTACTTTCATAACAGGCAAAGGCACCTTATGGTAGTGGTTTCACCTTCATGCTCAATTATCTTACATCAAAGGGCACTGCTAGGGGACAGCTAGTAGGATCCCTGGCCAGGTTCAGCATTTTGTTTAGATCAAGGGTCTTATGCTCTGCAACTCCCTTTGTCCCATGGCCAAGGCTTTGCTGAGGGAACATAATACCGGCTATAGCGATCAAGTATACTATTTGCCCCAAGACAATTCCCTTTGGGGGAGTTATTCATTGCAGCATGTGGAAGGCAGCACTGGGGGAAGACAAAATCTCTCCCATTCATTCTGACTTCAGCCCTGACCATCCATACTCAAGAATTAAACTTGAGATGACACACAGATCTAGCCCAAGCACACTGGCTCTCTGCAGGCCTATTAAAAAAAACAAAACCAAAACCAACCAAACAAAAAACACCCAGAGAAGCAGAATGTGAAAAAAAAGCCACCATTGTGTCTAACCAACAAACACATCAAGCAATAATTGGGTTTCCTCACCAGGGCACAAACATCTATTTGTAGAAAATACCAACTTCTTATTCAGCTATTTTACCATCCAGAGTTTATCATTTCAGTGCATTTCAGAAAAGGTTGAGGATATATTCAAATCTCCTGGTGTGTTTCTATAAGAAGTGGGGCATCCTGCCTGCTTTGTATTTCTGTTTCCCTTTGTTTGCTTCAGGTGAGACACATTTGCATTGCCAGTAGATTATTTGCAACATTGCCTAACAATCCTCACTGCATGGACAGAAAAAGGATCCTGTGCAGCTGTCAGCAGCCCTAACATAACCACTCTGGAGTTAGAATCATAGAATCAATAAGGTTGGAAAAAACCTCAAAGATCATCAAGTCCAACCTGTCACCCAACACCTCATGACTACTAGACCATGGTACCAAGTGCCATGTCCAATCCCCTCTTAGAATGCCTCCAGGGACAGGGACTCCACCACCTCCCTGGGCAGCCCATTCCAAAGGCTAATGACTCTCTCAGTGAAGAACTTTCTCCTCACCTCGAGCCTAAACTTCCCCTGGTGCAGCTTGAGACTGTGTCCTCTTGTTCTGGTGCTGCTTGCCTGGGAGAAGAGACCAACCCCCTCCTGGCCACAACCACCCTCCAGGTAGTTGTAGACAGCAATAAGGTCTCAATAAGGTAACAATAAGGTAACAGGCCATGTCCACTGGTAATTATTTATAAAATATGTGGTAGAACAAGCTGGGGACTGAGGACTCCACCATTTGTCAACTCTTGAGTCTTCTGCATTTGAGTAGACACAAACATTACCACGAAGGACTTATTCTAATGAACTTATTTATACAACTGTCTTCTTTTATAGTCATCTACTTTCATAAAATTAGTACATATACAATTTTAGTCTATGGGATCCAGGCTCAGAAATCCAATGGGATCCACTCAGTAAGTGCAAAAAGGAAGTCTAAAATTAACATTAATAAGCAGATGATGAAGCAGCAGCACTCCAGGCCCCAACCATGCTATATGGGAAGAAACAGGGGAATCCATTGTACTCTTCCTTGGAATGCCTCTCAATGTTTCTGTTTCCCTCTGCTCAGTCACCCTTATGCCCATGTTTACTGCCAAGTGAAAGAGATGTAAGTACACTTCTGATTTTAACCTCCAGTTAAAACAAAGCAGGAGTGAAATGTAAAAATTGAACTTTCTTGTTTGGTAGGGTTTTATTTTCAGATCACTCGTCAAAGCAGCCAAGTTAATTTAGATCAGGGAGTACTATAATTTTAAGGTGAAAATAGCTTTTTTGGGTGAATGGTATAGAAACTGCTGTTTTAGAGTGAAAATGCTTTTGGGAAATACATTAAGCTAAGCCACAATAAAAACACACACTCAACCTCGAATATGTTTAGAAGATGAGTTAATCAGAAGTAGTTTTAGTGGGACAGTCATTCCAGTATAACTCTTTGAACTCCTGTGACAGCTGTGATTACTTTCCTGCTCCCTCTCTCTTTTGTCTGCTGCTCTCTTTCAAGCATACTCAATATGCACATAAACATGACCCAGCAAATCTTTTCCACCAGCATGCCCTGATTCTCATGTGGTGATGTGTGTTAGGTAGAAGGAGCAACTACTACTTTATACAGGATTTTAACTGACAACCTTCTCAATGGACAATGCCATCCAGCCCAGCAGGGCCTCGGTTTTAACATAAGGAAACAGAGATATTGGAAACTGAGTTTAGATAAAGGGAGACAACAAGTTGAGTCAAACAGGATTAAGACCTGCATGTCTTGGTTCTTTATTTCAAATCAACAAGCTGCTTGCCTTCATTCTCCTCTCTCTGAAGAAATGAACTGATCTTTGCTTTCAAGTCAACTGTTAAGTGAGATGTTGAAGAACTTGGGAATAATTCATAACTAAATTAATTTAACATGGTGTAAATCCTGGATAGTAGCATATGCATGTACCAGAGTACAGAATGAGGACCCTAACATTAGTCTGCCAGTATCTGAAAGCACCAGCAACACAAAATCCTAACAGCATATCTTAAAATGGAACACATCCAGTTGGGCAGAGAGCAGTTCGCCAAGAGCTTTCATACAATCAGCTTTAGAAGGACAGGGAGATGAAGCTGTGGAGCCAGATCATCTTGTAGTGGCTACAAAGAAAAATGCTGCCCAGATCTGGTGAACCAGGAGGATCTGGAGGAAGGCTGACAGTGCTACAGACAGACACACAGATTTTTCCTTGCCTTTTCAATTTCACTCACAGGGTTAAGGATCCTTGTTACTCATATTTGCCGCAAGAACATCATTCAGTCACTCCCTGCTCAAGTGGTGAAACATTATTTGGTGCATCCAAATTCATCCTTATTAGGAAGAAGCTGCTACAAGTTTCTTATGTAAGGAACTTCTACTGCTACTGTCCTATCACAGAAAATGGGGCACATTTATTTCTGCTGTGAAAAACAACAGAAAAACGCAAACAAAAAGCCCCACAACCCTAGTCTAAACCAAAACATTAGCAAAATGAAAGATTTGCTACGAGTCACCTAAAGCTCACCAGGGAATTCCCAGAACTTCTTTGATTAGAGCATAATCATGGATTTGCATACAGACACCCGAAAGGGACCTGAGCTGGGAAGAAACACTCCCTCTTTCACCTGAAGGAATACCAACTGTTGGTGTATGCCATGAACTGTGAGATGCAAACAGATTTCAAAAGACTGTGGGCCCATCTGCAAGTTATTTACCCTCTGCAGGGAGTGACTTGCAGCAACATTTGTCCTTCTGCTGGGAGAACAGCTTACCGTACATTATAACCCTTCAAAACTAAACCAAAGACCCCCACCAAACTAGGACTTGCAGTGAAAATGCTTTAGTCTCACCTGGGTGTGCCAGAGCAGGCTGGGACACAAATGGGACACCACTGAGTTACCACATGATGCTATGGTGGGGTACGGCTTGCTGCTGGGAGACACTCTGAATGCTCCAGCTGCTTTCTCATTGCAAATACATCACCAAAGCCCAAGGAAACTGCTGGACGATGGGATGTTAATTTACATACTGCCACACTGCAGCCAAGCAAAGGACTAGGAGAGCACTGAAAGCAACCAGAGGGTAGAGTTGCTCAAGGATGACTTGGAGATGTTAAGATTTGAAAATCCAGAGAGTTCCTCACCACTGAGCAGCTGTCTGTCCATGGAAACGGAGGAGAAACTGAAAAAGCCTGGGAGTTAACAACTTACAGGGCTAAGGCAGAAAACCAAAACAAGTGGTCTGCAACAGAACTTGATCAGTTAAAGCTCAGATGAAGCTAGCTCTTAGCTTTGGGCTACGATTTACACCGCTTTTATTCTCATGTTTCTGAGTAGTCTGCAGAAAGTTTATCCCATTGCACTGTGTTATTTCTTTATAAAGTGATTGATGCAGCTTAGCTTGTTTGAAATCAGGGGAGATCAGTCTACTTAATGCAAAGAATAGGAAAGGCTCGCACAAGACCAGAACACATCAGCATTTCTCCGTTCAACACTCACAAAACACAGGAAAGTCACGTTGACTTTAGCAGTCACGTGCATTTATCTTGGTCGGAGCGGTATCGGGTTGCTACATGCCACAGGAGAGTGAGGTAGAAGGCAACGTGATGCTTGGTGTCACATTGTGCTGCAGTTCAAAGGAAGTCAGCTTCTCTGCAGGAGAAAGCAATGAGCTGGGAACAATGGGTATGTCCCGTAATGGCAGTCTGGGCTGGGCTTGCTGGGCTCGATCCAGCCGTGGCTGACTGAGCAGGCTAATGGTTGGCTAGTTAGGGCAGGAAAAATAAACTGCCTTGTTTTGTACTTTTGCCTGTCACTGTGTCTAAATGATATGTCTACTCATTTAAGTTTCCTGATTAAACATGGTTAAAATTAGGGGAAAAAATAAACTGAACAGCAGCCAGAAGAAAACAGCAAATGAATCAGAGCTGCTAGAGAATATTCTGAGGCACCAATGCCACAGGATGCAAAAGCAGCTGCAAATCATCTCAAACCAGCAATGTTCTCCAGGATGTGATGCAGCAGGGCTTGCTGATGCCCCTCACTAACACATAGCTGATGGAGTTACAGTAGAACATCACATCAGGGTAAGCTTAAGGCTTACCCTGAACTGTGTGTCTGTGCTTCTTTAACCAGTTCCCATAACCTGTGTGGACCATCTTGCTGTCCTGCTGACCTGCAGGGCTGTCTTCCTGAACTAGCCAGCATGGGGCTGGCCAGCATATGCCTGCCATACCTACCTGCCATACTTCCCTGCGAGACGTTGCATCTGCTGACTTACCAGAGCACCAGTCCTTTTATTTCTGTTGCCTGCTCAGACACATTGTAAGGAACTTGCTGCGTTTCATACCACTTCAGGTGGGACTGTAACAACAAAAGAAGGAATTTAGTAATGCTTGGGACCAAAGATTACTCTGTAGTCTCGGAGCAATGTGCCTGATGTGATACATTATCTCAGAAGATTGTTCACAACTGAGAAATCAGAGATGAAATGATTCCCCTTTTCTTTCAGTTTTTAAAGAGCTTTGTGTGACTCCATCCCACAATGACAGCCTGTACTTACTGTCACCTTGGAGTACATCATAACCTACAAAAGGATTCAGTGTGACAGTGAGGGAGGCACTGATAACCAGATTTTACAGAAAAGGAAATCAAGACACAAAGTCATGAGGTCTCTCCCCCAAGGGCATCTACTGAAACTATTGACCATTCTCCTGGCTAGAGAGGAGCTCCAAGCATATGCTGAGTCCCAAAGACAATAAAGGGAAGGGCATGCTGCCAATCCCCCGTGTCAAGTGGATGACACTGTTTCAAAATATTGTCAGGAGACCTCACCCTGACACAGTACTCCTGAAGACACCCACAGCAGATATCTGCAGCAGGCAGAACGATTGCTCTCCAATGGAGGCTGGGGGTGGTGCTGGGCTCCTGAGCAGGCTCTGTTGCACCATCAGGGCTGGCAGCACAAGGCTTGCTTTGAAGCACAGATCAAATACAAGCTATGATTGTTCCTGCACCACTGAGCAGGAAACCTCACTCCAGTGACCAGAAACAAGACATTAAAGCACAAATTTCAAAACCAGTTGCCACAGGAAAGTCCTCTAATGTGTGGCCCTTCAGGTTATGATATTATTTGGGGGCTGTAAAACGCTTGTCAAGGATTAGTCTTTGTTAGAGATGCTTGCAAGCAACGTGTATAGGAAACAGTTGCTGTAAACTTGACAAGTCCATCTGTATACAGAAGTTATGTGTATAAACAGTAGCTTTAAACCAAATTCCTTCTGACTAGAGGAGATTTGGCACCTCCAGCAGCAGTTCTGAGGAGACCTGTGTAAAAGCAGATTGTTCTGCTATGAAGGCAGAAGCTGGAAGAAGGCATTTTTTCATAAGACCTATCTTAGCCCCTCCCAGTCCAAGCCAAACAGAAGTATTCCAGCAGTTCTCAGTAGATGAGTGTCCAGAGGGGAATGGTGCTATACTGGTTTAAAGCCACTCCTTCAGCTACACTGGTGCGAAGCCGTTTGCAGGTCAAACCTCAGGAAACAGTATTTCTGAAGTGCAGTTTCACCTGAAGAGGCAGGATGCTGGGATCTACAGCACCATGCTCCTCTCATATGGAAGATGGTAGTCCTAATCCCTGAAGTTCTTTCTACTGCCTTGTTCCTGTTATCAGGATTGCTGAGGAGCCCTCAGGGTACAGCCTGCAACTACACCTCCACACCAGCTCCCTCAACTGCACCTGGGGCTTTTCAAGCTCCTTTAGTCTCCAAAAACTTTTCTTTCCAGCAGGCACAGCCTTGACAGAAGCACACCTCCTCACAGTGTGCATGAGGAGCACCCTGGCCCTTCTACATGGAGCTCATATTGCTTCAGAGAGGTTGATCTTCAACAGCAGTTTGCAGGGAGGATGTCAGCCGATAGCCAGTTTTCCAAGAGTGGTTGTCCCAACCCTGGCATAGAGGTCATGTCAGGAATGGAAAGACATGTGCAGGGAACTGAAGCCTGCTCGTATCAGCTGAGGTCTGGACTATGGCAGTGCACTTAGGTTTGTGAAACATTATCAGCTTCAAGTGTCAGCATGACACCGTGCAGTCAGAAGCTGGCACAAGAGCACCGCTCCTGCCTGATTGCTCATCAGGGAGATACCTCAGGTGCACCGTAGAGAGGTGAGCAGACCTCTGCAGGCATGCTTTGCTCCCTCCGGGCAGCTCCCAGGACAAAAGTGAATTCATCCAAACTGTCTCTGCAAAGGATTTCTTCTGATGTCAAATGTCTGAACAAGTCACTGTGTCAACACTTCTGTGCAAGACGCTCAGCAACACAAGCACTTCTTTCTGATGTTAAGGTCATCTGAAGCCACACAAGTTGCCTCTGTTAGCTAGAAAGCTTGCTGGTCATGTTCACATGGGGGAAAAAAAAGCCCGAAACAACAGAAGCAAGAATGAAGATGCATTCTGGGAAGGATTTCTAAACTGGCAGAGAAGAAAGTACAGTTTGGTGCTAAAAATAATGGTAACACAAGGAGATTCTTGGAGAGATTCTCTAGTTATGCTGATGGGCACTGGAGATGAATCAAAGAGACAGACTCTCGAGGAGCAGTGTGCCGACTGCTGAACACTTTATGTAAATTGATCCCTATGTGCACAAACACAGCTGCTAAATGCTAAACGTTGGCAAAAATGCAAGCTAGAGCTCTGTAAGGCCCCCAGGCTGTCTACTCAGTGTACCACATAGCACTAGCTCACTGGGTTCACAAGCTGGATTTGCACTGGTGGTCTCAGTGGAGGGGTGACTGGCTAAGGACACCTTGCACACTCTGATGTGCTTCAGGAGAATGCAGCATCTCCTCAAACACTAGGATGTTTACAGCTGTTACCCACATCTCTGTGGGCTTCCTCAGAGGGTGGAGGAATGAGGACTAGAACTTCATTGGAAATGCAAGTGGGACTTTCTGTGGTTAGTAATGCTCTTAAGTCCAAAAGCAAGCATAAACCTAGACAAGAATCTTGTCTTGGATCACTACCCATCACCTGCAGCTCTCTGCACTGTTCTCTTTTCCAGCTCCAAATTAATGGGCTGAGTTCACACTCTTATTGGGTAATTTTTTGTCCCTCACACAATGAACCTCTAAGTCTGGTGGCTCCTTGCTTTAAGGGAGGTCTTGCCTTTTTTCAGCTTCTGTGCAACCCTCTCCGGAGTTCAGAGAGAGCAGTGTTTTTCCTAAGCTCAAAACAGAAATGAAAACACGCACAAATTGCCATTTGACCAATTGCACAGAACAAAACCTCCTTCAGTGAGGTATGATTTGTGGATTAAAGTTTTTTCCCTTGAGCTCAGTGCAACCTAAAAATCTTTTCCGGCAGCTTATCACAGTTTAGCTAGCCCCAATCCTTCAAAGACTTCTCTATCTCAGCACACCAACGAAGGTCTTTGTCGGGGACTTTCCAAAAGCCCCCAGCAAACCTGCTGCACACAGGGTACAGTACAGGCTTCTGAATTTCACAAAATGTCTGAGATGCCAAAATGAGAACTAAGGTGTTGGATGTCAGGATCAGAACAAGCCTGGGCATTATTTCACTTTGAAACCTTTTGCCAGTCATCTGGAAACTCATCACAGTGTTCCAGGAGCATGTAAAACAGGCGGTTTCAGTTGCAGCACACTGCTCTTCACATAAAGGCTTTATGTGGTCCTAAAGAGGTGGCAATAGACTGGAACTGGTCATGAAACAAAAATGACAGAAAACAACTCATAAAATCCCTCCTGATTACTAGCTGCTCCTTCAAAGACTACGCTTCTTTCAAACTCTAAGACATGCATGAACATGAGACTAAAACGTGTGCAGTCCAAGGGATTAATCAAAGGATGTCATGAATTTGCTGGGAGAAGGCAGACTGCATGCCTGCAGAAAAGAAGGACATAAAGAGATAGCTTACGAAACACTCTCACATACTTCTTTGGTATTTTTTGTATATTCTTAATAGCTCTGTGCTGTAGCCCTCTTAAAAACCAGAAAATATCATCATGATGTAAGGTTACCAGTTTCACAAACTGAAACTGAACTTACCAGTGTCAAAATGAAAATACCTGGAGGTCGGTAGGGGCAAATAGTGCATTTTCATTCCATTCCTCTAAAGAACAAGATAAAATCCTAAACAGCAGAAAATGCATTCACATTAACTTATTTGGAGTGGAGCTACATCTAGCCAAGCAACCCAAAATTAGCTGTTGCCTGGAGCTCAAGCTCTATGAAAATATAGCTACGTCTCCTTGAGAAAGTAGAACATCACATCCAAGTACATACTAGCACACAGAGTGTTAACCTCTGTGCATTGCCCTCTTAAACAGAACTGGTTTTAAGATGTATTTGTTTAAACAAGCTAACAGAAATGTCAGAGGCCATTTTACCAACTGCACATGACGACAATCTTCTTCCTCCTCTATCAGCAGAGAACAATTACATGCTGGGAAATGAAGGCTTACTAATGTTGAGTCAGAGCATGAAAAATCCATCCAGAAAATATGTGCAAATGAGAGAGAAAAGAGACATTTTGCATTCCACCTTCCCCTTCTACCTCCTCCCTTCCCTCAAATAATGTGAGCTAAGCAGAGTGCCTCTTCTACTCTGGGTTGAAGAGACCCATGGAAGAATTTGGCACTTTGACAGCCTCATCTGTTTCCACAGTTCCTTACACAGGCATTGGTAGTAAAACGGATGTCTGGATATATCCCAGCTAAGGTTAATGACTTCTGGTTATCTAAGGCCAGGAAACAGTTTTCCAGGAGTGTCAGGAAACAGCATGTCCTTCCACGGACGGGCTTAAGCATAAAGCACATGATTTCTTGGATCTACTCCAAGATCAGAAGCTCTATACTTCTTATCATCACACAGACAAACCATGCTGGTGTTTTGCTCCAATCACAAGTCTGACTGCAGGGCACATGGCAGGCTACCTTCCTTCATCCTTTCTAAAGGACCCAGGGCCAAAGGGTTTGGTTAAGGTTAAACGTGACAAGGGCCTGCAGAGAACTCAATTTTATTTGACTGTAAGAGCAATCTCCTCAATGTTTAAATGTAAATAATTCACTAATAATCATGCAGACTCAGGAACTTACCAGCATCAAAACTGACTGACAAGATCAACTGCAAAACACCACAGTACACGTACACCCCTCATCGCTGCCTCTCTTCTTTTTCACATCAGAGGTGACTTCTGCAAAATTTCTCTAATATCAGCAGGGTCCCCATATTTACCCTCCCTGCCCCTCCAGAGGGTTGCATTCTCACATCAGCACCTGTTGGAGGAACCATGCCATTTCCCCTGCCTACAAGCAGCAGTGCAGCCACAGTGCCAGCACTGTACCAGATCTCAGTCAGCAGCAGAATGGAACGAGCTCCTGCCTGTGTCCCTGATTTAGGCCTGGCCCAGCAAGTACCAGTGGTGCTGCCAACACAGTACTGTTGGAAGCTGAATTAAAGTCAGTCCCAGAAAAGAATATGGCAGCAGTCTAATCAGTGCACCAAAATGATGGTGATGCTTTTACTTTTGAATGTGGATCATAAAAAGAAGTGGCAGCTAAATGGGACACAGCTGACAATTCATCCTGGCCAGAGCCCTGTGGTCATGCCTGTAGCTCTCTGTGTGCCAGAGTCCTGGTCTAAAAGCACCAATTCAGTGCAAACAGAAAGTGTAAGGGAAACCAGGTTTATGCCCTACTTTGCTTTAGAATTGATTCCCCCTTATGAAACTGACTTGATTAGCATTTTTGAGTATGGTGCAGTACAGGATTCAATGCCCCTGCTTTGTCATCCTTTCCAAGAAGGGTCTGTGACCTGTTGGAAAGGCTTTGCAGCACCTTTCTATACTTCAGATGGACACACCACTGAAAATGCCACCAAGCCTCCTAACCCTCTCTACTTTTTAAGAGCAAGAGTTAGTCAAAACAAACTAACAAAAGAAGCACCACTTCTGAGATTCCTGATTACATCTTTAACTTTTTTTTTTTTCAGAAGAGGATAAAAACCAGATGTGATGCAATGAGTTATTCTGATACAGCACCATTACCTTTCATTCAAAAGACTTAACCATAAATAACTGAATACTCCCATCTGTTCTAAGAAAAACAACAGTCCTGCTCTACCCAACTCTCCCTCAAGCAAAGATGTCATGCATAGGCCACTCCTACAGTCAGGAGACTTCAGCTATTTCTCATTAAGGGAAGTAGAAGGTTCTATCAAGTCAGGAAAGCCACAGAATTCAATAGAAGCCACATCCTCATTTTGCCAACAGACCTGTTTATGTTGTGGCTTTCCTAGGTGTGCACTATCAAACACAGCCCCAATGTGCCCTGGAGTAAGAGCCTTCAGAGGTGGTGCTGCTTGGTCCTCACTGGCTCAGCACTCAGGGCACAGCTGAGCCTCTTAGAATGGGGGTCCTCTCCTTCCTGCCCGGGTAACATGCAAGAAAGGCATTCATCCAGCTTACACATTTCACTTTGGGTTCTTCCATTGTGCTAAAATGGTCATGCAATAAAACATGACCTCTCTTATCTACTTAATTCTCCCCTGAGGACCTGCTCTGCTTTGAACATCCTCTCCCTGGTCTCACCTCCCTCACTGGGCTGCTGTGCCGATTAATTAGTTAATGTTTGCAAAGTGCTTTGAATATGAAGAGTGCCAAGTACTCAGCATTAAGCATGATTATTATAAAAACACTGCAGGCTCTGGCAATGCACTTCAGGCAGGAGAAACTACATGGAAATGTCTTTATCCTTCTGCCTCAGAACTACCATGTCCCGCAGCATGGCTCAGTTACCCACAAGTACATAGCACATCTTGGCTTATGGCTTCATTATAAACCAACTCCTAGTCAGTGCTGCACTGCATGGCAGAGCAGACAGGTCAGTTGCCATTTACATTGTGCAAAACCCATCCCTGTGACAGACCAAGCAGCAAACTCTGACAGAGCAGGCAGTTTCCAGAATGTCTCCCAATGTAGTGATGGTTAGATGAGGGGACCCCTGTGGAAATCCAGCCAGGCTGCAATGGGATTGTGGCAGGTGATAGAGAAGAAAAATAGGCAGGAGAAAAAAGATCAAGATTAGGAAGTAGAGCAGCAAGAGCCAGAAGTGAGGGAGAAAATAATCTGACTGGGCTTCAGTTGAACTCCAGCAGAACTGGCTGCATCTCCACAAACATGAGTTAACCTCCTTAACCCCTTTCCTGGTCCCTCCTGGAAAATGCCACTCCTAATGCTGCATCTGGATCGGCTCAGTTCCCAGTTCACCAGCCAGCTGCCACCTAAGATAGTGGACTAAGTGCACTAAGATAGTGGACCAGGAACTGAAGTCCGTGGGATGTGGACATGTCCCCTGCTGCTCCAAAAAGTCTGAGGAATGGCTTGAGGTAACACAGTGTAGCTGCAGCTACTCGCTCCATCAGATAGAACTGGAGGCCCCAGGGAATAAGTGCTGTGCAGGAGGGGACACAAAAAGGACATGTGCTGGCCACTGCTACTACACACTGAGCTGCAGGAGCAACAAGCACTCTTCCTGCTGGCATGAGACCTGGGTGAGGCTGAAGAACACCATCAGCCCTCTGCCTTCCAGATCCCTATTTTTCTATTTTTGATGTATGTCAGCAAAACACACACTGCGGGATTTCCTTGGTAATCAGGGAAACCCATTAAAATGTTTTTCTTCTCCCTGCCAACACAAGCTAGTTGCCATTAGTGTTTTATATAGTCAGTCCCTCTTGCCTATGTATTTAAACTTACTCTCCTAAAAATACTGCAGTTGCTATTCTTTATGTGCAGCATATACTCCAGAAGGAAACAAGCTGTTCAAGTTAGTAAATGGGTGCATCTGTTACCCTGTCTATACTGAAATGAGCTAGGAAGCTCTTTTTCAGAGCCATGGTACTACCAAGATCCCTGAAGCACTGAGCTGCTTTTCCCCAGCCTGAGCACCAGCCACCCTGCAGCAGAAACTCACACTCAAAACCTGCTGAATTAGTGACAGGACAAGCAAGGGGAAATTTATTAACAAATTAATTCCTGCTATTACAAACCACTTCCACTGCACTACCAGGCCTTTTAAAGGCTCATGGCAGAGTAAACCATCTCCTTTCACTCCCAAGAGTGCAACTGAGGGCTTGATTTCCATGATTGCTCAGCTCTTACTGTAGCTCCCATTAGCTGTGGCAGAAGTTGTAAGTATTTAGCTCTTCAAAAACACAAGTGTGATGTATGGAGAGGGGATAAGCACCTCTGATCTGACTGAAGGCTCAGGATGCATGCAGTAAAGTTTCCTTTCCTGTTGCGAGGGGCAGGTGCAAGTACACAGTCTGTCATAGGCTGTGTCCATGGGCTTTGAGCATGGGACATGCCCTGAGGAGGGATGGGAATAGGCTGCACCTGCCAGGAAAAGTTTGACTCCAGCTGCAGGTTTGACCTGGCACCTGCAGTTAAAGGCAACCAGGAATGAGGAGAGCATGCCAGATCTGGTTAGGGTTTAGGATTAGGACATTAGGGTTAGGGTTAAGACGTTAGGTTTGGGTCATTTGGCTTAGGGTTATAGCTAGGCCATAAATGTTAGGTTAGGTTTGGGTTAGGGCATTAGGGTTAGGTTTAGGGTTTGTGTTAGGCCATTAGGGTTAGGGATAAGTTTAGGCCATTGACATTAGTGTTGGATTGTTAGGGGTAGGGCTGGTGTTAGGACTTTCGCATTAACGTTAGACCATTAGGGTTATGGTTAGGATCAGGAGGTTAGAGTTTATGGCTGTGCTGCCATTCAGCAAGACTTAGATAGGCTGGAAAGTTGGGTGCCCATGTACCAGTATAGGTTGTGGGACTGACCTGTTGAAGAGCTGTGTAGGAGAGAAGGGGTCCTGGTAGACAGAAAGACACCACACGCCAGCAATGTGCCCTTGCAGCCAAGAAGGTCAGTGGCATCCTGAAGTCTGTTAGAAGGGCTGTGGCTAGTGAGAAGTTCTCCTCCCCCTCTACTCTACTTTGGTGAGGTTGCTCCTGAAATATTTTGTCTAGTTCTGGGCTCCTCAGTCCAAGAAGTACAGGGAACTGACTGAATGAGTCCAGCACAAAACCACAAAGATGATTAAGGGAGTGGAACATCTCCCTTATGAGGATAGGCTGAGGGATCTGGGGCTCTTTAGCTTGGAGAAGAGGAGACTGAGTAGTGATCTCATTAATGTTTATAAACACATATGTGAAGGGTGAGTGTTGGGAGGATGGACCCATCATCTTCCCAGTGATGTCCATTGACAGGACAAGGGGCAACAGGTACAAGCTAGAGTACAGAAGGTTTCACGTGAACATGAGGAAAAACCTTTTCACTGTGATCGTGACAGAACACTGGAAAAGGCTGCCCAGAGAGGTCGTGGAGTCTCCTTCTCTGGAGATATTCAAAACCTATGTGGATGAATTCCTGTGTGACCTACTCTATG
Source organism: Melanerpes formicivorus (assembly GCF_026170545.1). Classification (NCBI taxonomy): domain Eukaryota; kingdom Metazoa; phylum Chordata; class Aves; order Piciformes; family Picidae; genus Melanerpes; species Melanerpes formicivorus. Next base: position 14,389,656 of record NW_027142362.1, on the reverse strand, counting down.
TGAAGCTGCTCTAGCAGGGGGTTGGACTAGATGATTTTTTGAGGTCACTTCCAACTCCTAACATTCTATGATTCTGTGTGAAACTTTGGGACATGTCTGATCACAACCTTAGCCTCCAAAGAAGAGCAATGAAACTGGTGAAGAGTCCAGAGCACGAGTCTTCTGAGCACTGGTGAAAAGAGTTGGGATTGTTTAGCTCAGAAGACCTTCTTGCTCTCTAGAAGTACCTGAAAAGAGGGTGAAGCAAGGCAGGGCTCAATCTGTTCTCCCAAGTAAAAAGTGGCAGAACAAGAGGAAGCAGCCTCAATTTGCTCCAGGGCAGGTTTAGATTGGACATTAGGAAAAAATTTCTTCACAGAAAGAGTTGTCAAGCCCTGGAGCAGGCTGCTCAGGGAGATATTTAAAAGCCATGTAAGTGTGGTGCTGGGGGACAAGGTTCAGTGGTGACCTGGAGTGCTGGGTTAACAGTTGGACTCAATGATCTTAAAAGGTCTCTTCCAACCAAAACAATCATATGATTCTAATCCAGAGGATGACTGGAGCAACAAGCTGACGTGCTGAAGGGCTGGACCTCCTAAAGCTCTACAGTGGCAGCCATTTCAGCCCTAAATTTAATTGGCAGGAGCAAGATCTGCCCTCAGTTGGAAAGTGCTTTAAAGAGACCTCAAAGTAATTCTCCCACATCACCTACAGTTCCTCCTTCTTATGTAAATGTGATATTAGCAACCCAGCTATTGATGTTCCCCAGGGATTTAATTATTCACGAGAAATCAGTTTGCTGCATCTGGCAGACAGTGCTGGGTAAGGCCTTCGGGATCAGACTCCAGGCTGCATTATGGCTTGACGTTAGAAGGAAATCACATGAAAATCACTCTTCTTGTACATGATCAGATAAACACAGTTGTCAAGCATAAAGCTGAAAGCTCTTCAGTGAAGAAGGGGTAGTATTTTTTGGTTGTTGTTGTTTTTGGGGGCGATTGGGTTTTTATTTAAATGCTGATATGAACTATTAAGTCAAAACCAAATAATGAAGCAGTTAGTCTCTAGCATCTGCCAGACTCACCCAGGCTACTGTGGGAGGTCTGTTTGTACAAGGCTATTTTCAGCTATCCACCTGTAAAGAAGAGGGGGAGAAGAGGGGGAGGAGAGGGGGAGAAGAGGGGGAGAAGAGGGGGAGAAGAGGGGGAGAAGAGGGGGAGAAGAGGGGGAGAAGAGGGGGAGAAGAGGGGGAGAAGAGGGGGAGAAGAGGGGGAGAAGAGGGGGAGAAGAGGGGGAGAAGAGGGGGAGAAGAGGGGGAGAAGAGGAGATTTTGTTTCAGTATAATCTTGTCCCAGCACATGATGCTGACTGATCTGTGAAAATGCTTCCAGAGCTCAGCAGGTGTTCAGGGAGTGACTCCAGCCAGCTGCTCAACACAATACACAACCACAAGAGAAAGGTCCAAAATAAGGGACAAAGGAAAAAAAGTGTAGGAAGTTATGTGTGAAGATGAATGATGAAACTAGATAAAACTTGTGAAAAACATGAAGTACAGTAGGGAAATTAAATTTTTATCTTGGTGAGGGCAAGTCAATTGGTCCCAGCCAAATGGAACCATTTCAAGATCCCAGGACATAGCTCACAGCACACTTTGTCCACTTACTTCTACAGTATCAATTCTACTACATTCAGCAGACAAAAGAGATTGCATTCCTTCTCTTCCAGAGCTCCTGTTGTCACAAAGAAGCTGAAAGCCAACAAGAGTGATGACATAAATTCAAGCAGAAATAATTCTTTGCTGCTTATGTAGCCCAAGCAATGATGACACAGGATAAAGTTTCATCTTGCTGTTGATACTGAAAAGCCAAGCCTCCACAACTCAGACCTTTTTGGCTGTCAGATGTTTCAGAACAAAGTACTAAATATAGTCATGACCCTAAATATACCCCATGTACTCTTTGCATAGAGTAAAACACTATGGTGGACCAGCCAGCCAGATTTATTTCAGTACTGATACCATGTGTAGAATCAACAATACACACTTATCCAGAACTGTTTACTGCTGTACTGCAGAAACCCAGTTTCAGAGTTAACTATGGAGAAACAGGAATTAAAACAGCAAGGTGGCTAATGTCTAAGAGGTACACACTGAATGACACTCAGGAGATAACACAGGCTCAAGTTACCAACAGGAACAAGAACAGAGAGAGTCCCTGCATGCATGCTGGCTTCCCCCTCAGAAAATAAAGCAAGCATCATTTTGTGCAACTCCCTCCTGGTGCTTCTGGAAAGCACTTCACAGTATGCCACCAGAGAGGCTGGGGCAGGTGTGGACTGGAGGCACATCTCCATGTCCTTCACCCAGCAAGTCAGCCACCCTTCCTCAACAGGGGATCATTTGACCCAATTATAAACTAAATGCTTCCCAACAAGACTTTCACATACCAGGAATCTCTTGGTCAAAAGGAACAGCACATTAACAACATTTTCCCCACTGAAGCTGGGGATCGAGGGTTTGTGAAAGTCAGGTCCTTCTGTGCAAGTCATTTTCATTCTTGCAAGCTCTACTCACTTTATTGCTGAAACTGGAGCAGCATGTAGCAGTGCACTGCGTTTTTCTCCAATACAGGGAGCTCTTTGCAAATCCAAATCAAAGGAATTCCTTTACTACAGAAAGTTGCACTTTATCTGTGCATAGCCATTAGATGCTTTGGAAGATGCCTAAGTAATTTGGTGTGGGAATGGGCAGCTGGAAAATAACATAGTTTTTATTATTTTTGCCTGGTTCCTCGTGTGCTGCCTTATTTTCTAATGCAAGGAAAAAGAAATGAAACAATCCCCACCATAGACAAACCAAAACCTGGAGAGGAGGAAACTCAGGGGTGACCTTACTGCTCTCTACAACTACCTGACAGGAGGCTGTAGACAGGCGGATGTTGGTCTCTTCTCCCAGGCACCCAGTACCAGAACAAGAGGACACAGTCTCAGGCTGTACCAGGGGAGGTTCAGGCTGGATGTTAGGAAGAAGTTCTATACAGAGAGAGTGATTGGCCATTGGAATGGGCTGCCTGGGGAGGTGGTGGAGTCACTATCATTGGAGGTGTTCAGGAGGAGACTTGATGGGGTGCTTGGTGCCATGGTTTAGTTGTTTAGGTGGGTTGGATTGGTTGATGGGTTGGACATGATGATCTTGAAGGTCTCTTCCAACCTATTCTATTCTATTCTATTCTAAAAAGCTGATGGCTGAAGCCTTCTGCAAAGAAATCTGCAACAAAATGGTCCAACCAACCTGTACTGTGACTGCACTTGTTGCTGCCATGATTGCTGCTGTAGTGATCAATCGTTGAGCAACTGAAGCCTCGCCACCAAAGCATTGCTTATGCAGGTATCACCCTCTCCTGGTTTTTCAGCCCCCCGTTAATTTTTTCACTGCTGCATCTCTAGTCCTACAGAATGACAGTAAACACCCTGAAGGTAATGACCAAGCTAAACACGATGGTATTTATAGCACTGTTCTTTCCCCTTTAGTACATTTGCAGAGCACAGAGAGAGAGCAATCAGACCCCTTGAGGATTATATCCTAACATTTCTACTATAAATATTTATCTGACTGACTTAATTTTAGCTTTACTTAGGTCTTCCAGGGACGCAGAGCATGCCTTAGCTTGGGAAACCAGAGAAGCAACTCAACATGACCTTCTCATGTTCAAGCCAGTTTCCCCTTACTATTGCCAGCTAAGTTGCCTGTGCGTAAGCGATCTGGTATGGCCTCACCGTGCCACTGCGCTTCACAGAATGAATGCTACCACTCACAGACCTCCCTGGATGTTGCATTTATGGATGACGTTGATGATGGAGATGGAGAAGGTAGCAGATTTCATCTTACTTTCATGTCACGTAAAACCCTTTGCCACGCCAATGAAAAGCCTGGCAGTGAACAAATTAGTGTCACTCCCTCCGGAGATATAACTCCTTTTTGCCTAGTACAGCACATTCTCATGAGAGAAAAGTGCTCATCCAGTTACTAAATCAAAAATAAAATCCTGGTCAGAGTAACATCTTGGAAGTAAATTTCAAGTCAGAATAATAACATACCTTCTGGAGTGTGAATTTGGAGGTCTACAATGATGTCTGCCTGTGTGTTTCACACCTTGTCCTGTAAATTTTAGTCTTGCAAGCAGCTCCTTTCTCAGGTGTCATTTCTCAATTGCTGGATTCCACTTAGAAGCCTCCACAATGACCTGCCCGGCACATCTGTGCAGTAGGAAGCTTTATAGGAAGACAGCACCTGCTCCCAGCAGCATCTTTCCTCCGACAGCCCCTGAGACAGCAGCTGTTTTAACCCACCATGGTTCATGGATTACAGGCACAGTGTGTTGCTCTGCTCCACACGTCATACTTCATCCCAAGTGTGAGATTTCAGGCAGCCTTTGGGACTGGCAGAGCTACCCTAATGTGAAGGCTGTGGGAGAAGCCAGCAGGATCAGAGGAGAGTCATTGCTGTGACTATTGTTCTCACTCCACATATGCTGCTGCCTTCAGAGAGGTAGATCTGTCACTGCAGAGTGGAATAAGACTGCACTGCAAAGGGAAAAGTACAACAACAGCTCCCAGACATCTGCCTGGGGAGGGCATCAGCTCCAGCCCCAGCAAACCACCATGGTTCTCATCACAGCCCATCTGCTTCATTTGCCACTCTCACTGGCTTTTAGAGGGGGGTTTCCCCACTGTAGGAAGTACCACTGCCCTGAAGATGCTGAGGTAGTCCAGCTTGGTCTCCTCAGCTCTCAACAGATTGACCCTAACAATTAACTTAATGCATAAATATGTGCTGCATGACAAGCATTTGTTTCACTGGCAGGAGGAAAGATCAAGTGGGAGTGTGATAAACTGTGAAAGTAAGCCATTTGTGAACAGCCTCAGATCTGCACCCCTGTGCAGCACTGCAGAGCTACCATGAGCCTGGAGGGAAAACCAAAAATGCCAAACGAACTGAATCACTCATATTTGGCCATTACAGGCAATTTGTCTCAGCAGAAAATGTAAACACATGAAGAAACCTTTACCAAAAATACAGTGCCTCCTCTCCTCCCCCTGGTTTCAGGGTGGAGACAGATTCCTCAGACACAAACTCGCAAGCCCAGTAACGCTCTCTACTGCTTCACAATGTTATCAGATGTTGAGGGACAATACAGTTCAGAGATGAAGGAGTTTGGTTCCTGAACTTATGTCCCTCCTTTTAATTTATTTATTTATTTAAAAGAAAAATAAACAATTATTTCAGGACTCACACTTACCACTGAGGCCCCAAAGGTAGGTCTATCAGCAAAGCAGCATGAGGGAAACCTCCAGGCCATTGGAACAGGAGCAGTTTTGTCAAGTGGCTTTGGTTTGTTTTGTCGAGTTTTTGTTGCTAAAGAAAACAGGGCACTGAGCTGCACGTTGAGTCACATTTAGGTACACGAAATGTTGTCCCTTCACAGGCCTGACTCCCACCCAAGAGCCAAGAGCCATGTGATGAGTGGTGGTTATTGGTGCCAAGGTAACGGTAGGAAACTTTTAGCTCTTGGTTTGTGACTTTTAAATCCTTCCTTCTTCAAACAATTTGCGGAATTTTTGGTGTACAAGATGGTATGAGCAGCACAAACTGCCACAGAAATGTTCACAGTGAGGTCTGCCTACCATGAGAACCATTGAACCTGGGATGATCAGCCATCAAGAAGATGAAAATCCTGCCTGGTTCTGCAGAAAGGTGGAGTTCACCCTACTTTGGCAGCAGAAGTGGCTTTTAAAGTTGGACCAGATGATCCTTGGGGTCCATTCCAATCTGGCATTCTGTGATTCTGTGACATCTCATTCTCACCTCACAGGAGGGTGCCTCTCCAGCTGTGATTGACAGAAAACTTTTTATGGGGCTTCATTAAATGAGGAATAGATCTAGGTCTTAATATTATTAAACCAAATAAAGATAAAATCAATTGTGTGTTTGCTTTAAATACAGACCTGCTAGGTGCTGAGTCCTACGCACAGTTGCACCGCCACAAGGGGAGTTTCACTCGATTCCAGAAGCTGGGACAAGAAGCCAAGGGTGGGGTGGAGAACATTGCCACCAAATTGCCCACATCATGAAACTACACCCACACCAGCCCACTGCAAGACAGCATTTTCCTTCCCCCTACAACTTCCCACTGAACCACCATGATGGCAGCAGCAGTAATGACCAGGCTGAGGAGCAGGCTGCTTCGCAGGTGCCCAGCTGAACGAGAGCCCCCCATGAAGCCAGGGAGTGAAGCAGAACCTTCAGTCCTGGACACCTTCAAGGGAAGCCTACTCTCTCCTCTTCTTTCATGTGAAATAGGTGGCCATGGAAGATAACAGCATTATGGGAGGTGATCCTGTCAACGGTGCCTCCTAAGTGTCACACACCACCAGCAGCACCCTGGAACACAGCCAGGATCATGGCTTGACATTCTTTGCTTGCCACAACCTTTCTCCACACATTTAAGGGGACTCTTAAGGATTGTTTCAAAAAGGATACAGGAGTGGATACACCAGCTGCTTTGGCCACTCACCATATCAAGAATCAATGGGTTAAAATACTGCAGAGGCTGCTCTGAGAAGCTATAGTGCTTAGGGACAAGGAAGTGCACATCAGGCAAGGATGGGTGTGGGGACTGCAGGATGCCTGTGGAGAATAGGCTGCCTTGCAGCCCCTGGCTTGTGAGGAAACTACATCTGCAATGCAAATTGTCCCTGCACAGTCAAGTCACCATCCTAGGCACATTTATAGGCCTAATCCTTCTTCCTCTCCTGAAAGGGAAATAGGGATTTTCACCATAGATATTCACGGGGTAAAAGCATTGCTCAGCAATCAACTACTAGAGGAGGGAGAAGCCAACTATTTCAAATGCAATTAACAAAGATTTCTCTGGAAAAAGATCCAAAGGCTTGGGAGTCTCCCTGCCACTCCCAATGTACCCATCCCTGTTACTGCCTACCTTTACCAAGATCAACATCCAAGCCACCCACCAGCATGAGAAGATGTTTTGATGTTGCACATCCCCAGCAAGCTGACTCCAGCACTGGGGAATGGGAAAGGCTGCTCCCATGGGAAGACTGTGTCAAACTGTGCAGGTGACAGGGACAGCCACAGGTGGAAGTGCCCCAAGCCCCACAAGCCCTGCCAACAAGTATGAATGTGTCACATGAGACAGCAAACAGCCTTTCTGCAGAAACACGAGACACAACCTCTTCACCCAAACCAAAACACCTGGCATACACTTCTGAGCCTAAATTTCCTGGTTTCTACAGCAGCTATGGCAGAGGGCAAGAATGAACTACTGCAGTACACAAGATCATTAAACTGGTTTGTTGCTGGCAGAGCTGTGTCCAACTCCATACTGGAACATGGCCAGACACCCACTCAATTGGTGGACACAATGGCTACCTATCACTCCCTCAGCTCCATCAGCCCCAGAAGTTAAGCCAGCTTTGGGCACAGATAATCAAGTTACCAGAAGTCACCACTCAGTGCAGGTTTTATCACAGAATCATCAAATGGTTTGGGTTGGAAGGGACCTTTAAAGGTCATCTAGTCCAACACCCCTGCAGTGAGCCTCTTCAACTAGATCAGATTGCTTGGAGCCCCATCCAACCTGATCATGATTTTTTTCCAGCAATGAGGCAACTGGCACAACTGTGCTTGTGTCCAACTGGCAGGCAAAAATGAACAGGAACATCTTTAACAGCAGCTGCTCTCAGGGGCTCTCTATGGCTTTGCTGACTGGAGGGCTCCAACTGGGAATTGTTTTAAGAGAACTTCAAGCCTTTACCAGGCCTTCCAGGCTCTCACCTCCCCACCTACACTACCCATGAGGAGCACAGGAAACCTGAACCAATGGTGAGTGAAGCAGAAAAGCACCCTCAGCAAGCTTCTGCATAAGAGCACACCAACCTCCAAGTGGTCAAACACATTATGTGATAAGAAACAGCAACAGTCACTGAATAATTTATGTGATAAACTATTTCTGGAGAATCTGATCAGCTTTACTGGCTCACATTATTTTTGCTGAATCAACAGCCCTCATCAGAGCATATGCTCTAGCAAAAACAAGCAGCAGTGTGACAGGTCAGGAAAGACATTTACTAAATTAAATGCACACCCTGCTTGCTCCTCTGAGCCATAATGCAGCACACGCAGGGAAATCTAGCAGCTAAATGCACACTCTCCCTGAAGTGGCTGTCTGAGCATACACATTCTGTCCCTTCAAGGTTTTTCCATTAACATAGCCATGTGTAGAGCTATAAATCAAAATGAAAGAGAACAGGAGCAGGCCAGCAGAAGAGCAAGAAAATACATTGCAGGCCGTTCTGTAAATGCAGTGATTAACTATTATCAGTTAAAAGCAGTCATGGACAGAGCGATTCTGCATCGCAGCGGCCGGCAGCAAAGGGCTAAGGAAGCAAAAGGAGATAAGAGAAACAAGGTGTTTGACTGTTCTTGAAAACAGGAATCATGACAAAATTAAAAAAACAAAAAAAAATAAAATATTAAAACTACTGCTAAATACACACTTGAGTTCAGAATTTACCACCAACAGATGATGTCCAGTGATAGGACACAGGACACTGGCTGGAGCATAGGAGGTTCCATGTGAATGTACGGAAAAACTTTTTCACTGTGAGAGTAACAGAACACTGGAACAGGCTGCCCAGAGAGGCTGTGGGATCTTCTTTGAAGACATTCAAAACCCACCTGGACAAGTTCCTGTGTGACCTACAGAGTCCTGGGGTGATCGTGCTCTGGCAGGGAACGTTGGACTCAATGATCTTTCAAGGTCCCTTCCAGCCCTTAACGTCTGTGATTCTGTGATGACAACACTATTGATGTCTGGATTATGAGACTTCTTTTGCTTGTGGAAGAGCATGCTTGGTACATAAGACCCCATACTGCACCAAACTGCATGGATACACACCTGTGGGATCATCTTGGTAGATCTGGCAGCAAAAAAATCACTGCATAAGTTGATTTTCCAGAGGTGTATGGCTTTGGACAAGAGGAATCTCAACTTGAAATATGAATTTGCCTCATATTCGGTATTAACAATACACAAAGTCCCAACTACCAGCTGCATGCAGAAGGCAATCTCATTTTGTACCCTTGATCCTGCTGAGATGTCAGTAGGGTTCACAAGAACACCTTGGTCCAGCAAATTATTTTGGTGCGGTGAATCAGCTCACTGGGCAGCGGAGAGTGTGCCAGCGTGCATGATGAAGCAGGAAAGCTGCCAGCTGCCCTTCAGCTGCTGGAGCAGTTCCTATCTGCACAAACACACTGGCACAACACCCACTCACTAGCTGGCAACAGAAGATTTTACACTGCTCAACAAGAACCATTTTAGAGCACAACAACAAAGTCACACATAACAGGTTTAACCAAAGCTGTGTATTTTCCTGCTATGGAAACCAGTCACAAGAACCAAAAAGCTGCCCAAAGACAAGAATTTCTCGTGTTGCTCTCTCCTAATCTGCCCTGTTCCCTTCTGAAACCCTAAAACTGATGAACAGTGACAAGGACTAGTTACAGCTGGCCCAAAGCAGCAATCTAAGCTTTTCACATCGAAGCTCTGCCAATGTATTATGGAGTCACACCAAAGCACTAAGATATTTCACCTGTCACCTCCAAACGACCTCATACAACATGCAGCCTCATTTTATCTTCACAAAATGTCCTCCACACGTACAGACAGACAATAGAACTTTAAGCTGTAAAGCCTTAAGACCCAGTTTTCTTTCCAGAAGCAGGAATAATTGGGAAGACCAAGCAAGTGACAGCTCATAAGAGCTTGGTGGTCCACGACTGAATGAGACACCACCACCACGTTTAGAAAAAAAAGCACAAAAACCAGTGATGAAAATTGCAGCTTGTCTTTACAAAGAGTAGAAAAAGGACTGACTGAAGCTGTAGCAAAAGCTGAACTTAGACTCACAAAAGCTTTGGAAAACTGGAGACAGCTAAGCAGCTCAATCATTGCTGGTAATCTGCAGGTTAAAATCTGACAGAAAAGGCTTACCTCAAGTTTATGCTGCTTCAGAGCATAGAGGTCCATTTCCAGACCTGTTTTTCTATGAACCTAAAACCACTCATTCATGCCAAGCAACCCAAGAACCAAAGCACTTGGTATTCTGTACTGCAGAATCTTGGGTTTAAGTGTGTGCTGCTCTAAACATCTCTGCAAATATTTTCCTGCATTCTAAACATTAAAGTAAACTCCCTATAAGATGCATAAGCTGTGCTCCCACTCACCTCACACCAAGCCCTCCAGGTGGTCCTCCCCTGCCACATCACACCATGGCCCTAAACTCACAACCTGAGCCTCAGGGTCTTCACACACCCAGGCTAAATACCAATGCTATCAACAGCCACATGCTCACAGGCTCCTTCCCATAAACTATCTGGGAGCAGAATAAAATTACACCTTGTCTGAGAACCATTTAGCGTAATTTATGCAAGAGCCAAACATGCCATACATAGAAAAGCGCAGCCCTGCCTGTCAAGAGCAGAAACGCACAGCAAAAGCTCAGCCGTCAAGAGAGAACAATACACAATGACTAAGTGGTGAGCACAGACACGTGGCAGGTCTGCACGGGACAGCAGGGCACCAGGAGCCCTGCTGCACAGCTCTGCACCAGGAGCCCTGCTGCACAGCTCTGCACCCCAGCACACTGCACACGTGGAGATGAACAGCTCAGTCACATTTGCAGGGTGCAAGGGTGGATATATGTCCATGAATATACACAGTCAACTGAACATGAGCCAGCAGTGTGCCCAGGCAGCCAAGAAAGCCAGTGGCATCCTGGCTTGTATTAGAAACACTGTGGCCAGAAGGAATTGGGAGGTGATTATCCCCCTGTACTCAGCACTGGTGAGGCCACATCTTGAATGTTCAGTTCTGAGCCACTCACTATAGGAAGGATATTGAACTGCTAGTGCCATGTCCAGAGATGGGCAACGAGGTTTATGAAGGGCCTGGAGCACATGACCTATAAGTAGCATCTGAGGGCTGGGGTTGTTCAGACTGGACGAGGTTGAGGGGAGACCTTACTGCTCTCTACAACTACCTGAAGGTCAGAGCAAGGAGGGGGCCAGACTCTTCTCCTTGGTGGCAAGCAACAGGACTAGAGGAAAAGGTTTCAAGCTGTGCCAGGGGAGGTTCAGGCTGGATGTTAGGAAGTATTTCTTCACAGAGCAGGTTCTCAAACATTGGAATAGTCTGCCCAGGGCAGTGGTGGAGTCACCAATCCCTGGAGGATTTCAAGCTGTATGTGGACCTGGTGCTTATGGACATGGTTTAGTGTTGACCCTTCAGTACTGGGTTGAAGGTTGGACTGGATGGTCTTGGAGGTCTCCTCCAACCAGCTATATCCTGAGATTCTGTAAAGTATCACATACTTTTGTTGTTGAATCCAAACAATTTTTTTCAGACTCAAGTGCAGTGGTATGTGCTCCAAATGCAGTTTTCTTTCATGCAAGTTTTCAGTTTATAGAATTCTTTGTTACCAGTTTTAAAATACATATATTTATATGGTTTAGAAAGAACCATCTGGAATCACATCCTGCAAAACACATCCTTCTGGCATGCAATTTGTGTGCTTCTGAGTAATTAGTGTGTTTACAGAAAAGCAGGGCATGCTTGGGTTTTTTCAAATGTGAGCCCCCTCTTTGCTAATTTCATTTCCCACAGAGTGAGAAATAACATTCTAGCCCTCAAACTCAGCTGCAACACCTGTGTACAAGGTCAAGTTAAAACATACACTGCACATGACTGTGACCATTCCCCCGAGACCTTCTGTGCGTTTCTTCTGTGTGATCCTGCACAGCTCTGCCCCAGGAGAGACGGCTTCCTGCAGACAGGCAGAATGCCTGCAAGCACTGCAGATTCAGTCACAGCTTCATCCTGCAAAGCCCATGCTAGATTAAACACCTGCTATGAGTTCTGACATTTCCAAACCAGAATTATTTTTCCACCTATTTCTTTCTTTTTAAAGCTTTTCAGGTTTTTGAAGCACCTATGCAACCTGATTTAAAAAAAAAAAAAAAGCAACATCTAAAAGCCAGATACCTTTAAGATCAAAGCTCTTCAAAAAAGCCAGCTTGGCAAAAACCTCTGATAACTTTTGAGAGGTGTATAGCCTAAGTTTTATAATCACAGTCTGTTGAAAAAAACAAAATAAGCAGCATATTAACTCAGAGTTCAGCCTCACAGCATGCAGTGCATCTGTCTAAATGACTCCCATTGATCCCCAGCTCAGATGTGACACCCTGTTTTCTTAACTATGTTGAAAAGCTTGAGCTCTCATTTCTAGCTCCCAGGCAATGGTAGCTGATCCAGGAGTGCACCTTGGATGATGTTGTATAACAACAAAAACCTGCTTGGCCTAGGAAAGTCTGAAGAGAATTAACAAGACATTGTGAAAGGAAGGCAAGAGAAAAGAGGATAACGACAGGCTCAAAGGGGATGTATGAGACGTGCCTCAAAATAACTTCTTCCTTTAAAAATGCTTCCTTCCAGCTTCTCTGGGCATTGTTCTTTCTATGCATCCAAGTGGATTTCAGATGCAAACTGATGTCCTATTCAGTGCTACATACAAAACTATGGACTGCCCCAAGCACCTGGGTCAGCGTTCTCAATCTCTTCCAACTTGCAGCCTCAATCCTTAACGGCAGTAATTAGCTCTTCTGCATATCCCACATAAGCCTATTCACAACCGGATGGGTTTTCTTAGCTACATGGTGTGGATGCCTTGCAAGTAAGTTCAGAGACAGAGATCAGATTCTAAAATGCTGCTCTAAACAGCTATGAGACTTATGGAGAGGTGTAAGTATTTCTAATGAATGCACTGCAATCACAATGCACTACACATTTATGTAATTCACGTGATGTAAATCCAGAACTGCCATTAGCAAATGTCATTGTCACATGCATTAGGGGCATTTAAGTGACTTGGAAAAGCTCAGATAATCCTGCTTACTCAAAAACTTTGCTGGCTAACTGAAGGGAAGTTAGTCCTAAAACTTAAAAACACAGGAGCAGAGGCAGCAAACAACCAAGGAAAATGGCAGTCTTGAAGTCCAGTAAAGTGCCAAATTACAAAGTGACCCAAGCCTTCAAATTGCCAGTGCAGCATTCACAGATTCAGTAATGTCAAGCTATGGAAGGACTACATCTCCAGAATACCACATACAGGGTGCTGCCTGCTACATGGCAGCAGCTACTCCAGATTGAGCATTTGAGAAAGTCTGAGAGCCAGAATAATCCTATTTATTTCTGAGAGATCACAAAGGATTTGTAAAAGGGTAACATATCCACAGATTAGTGATGTGTTGTCAGTTTGGGTGGCCATTTTGCAATCATACTCAAAAAGCTTTTTCATCTGTAGACATAAGGGAAGTTTTTGACCATGCCCAGAGACAGTAGAATTACATAGAAAATGTATATTCATGTATGTATCTAAAAAACAAACAAGCAATACCAACAGGGAATGATATTACAAAAAACACCAATCCCTCACACAAATTTTTACTCACTCTCTGACACGGGAAGGCTCTCCCACAGCCCTATGTACTATCAACAAAGGGAACTCAACGAAACACAGAATTTCCTTCACAGCAAGGAAAAACACAGCAATATTCTATAACCAACTTTTTAACCGAGGTTTAGTTCAGAAGAAAGTATTTAAAGATACTATCAAAATGCCAGCTGTTTAAGCAAAGTCCATGCTGATAGTATCTACAAATAATTCATAGTGAATCTGAAAGGATGCACTGATGCAAGTGTCTTAGAACCCAGCACACAACTATATGCCTAACCACACCTGCAATTACACAAACTAACAGCTCTGAAGAGCTTCTTGGAGCTCATTGTGGGCAAGGTCTTTATCAATAGCTTAGATATGAAACTTTCAAGCTTTTGCTCTTAATTCTTTGTGCTCTGCCACTAGTAAAACAGCAGCCTCATTTAGCTCCAGGAAAAGCCTCCACCTAAGGCAACTGTGAATGAACTGCTTCCAAAAGAAAACACAGTCCTCTTAGAGCACAGGAAAATGCAGCTCTGTGGACTGAGCTAACTTTGCAGCATCAAACCACCAGCATCACCTGAAGGGCAGGAAGGGACCCTTCTGAAGGAGTTTTCTATCACTGTATTCCAAAAGCAGAAAGACAGCCACCTGCCAAAGGAGATCCTGGGAAAGCTTTATCTCAATGGTTAGAACAGACACAAACCTAATTATCAACCAGACAAGCACCATAAATAACCTGAAGAGATGCACAGATGTTACCTCTGTGATAAGAACAGGGCCAGTCAGAGTTGCAGTGAACTGTGGATGTCATTCAGCCAATAAAGAACAACACTTGCTATCATAGAATGACACAGAATCCCAGTCTGGTGAGGGTTGGAAGGGACCTCTGGAGATAAGCTAATCCAACCTCAGGTTCACCTAGATCAGCCTGCACAGGAACACGTCCAGGCAGATTTGCAAGTCCTCCGAGGAGAATCTACAACCCCTCTGGACAGCTTGTTCCAGTGCTTTGCCATTCTTAAAGCAAAGGAGCTTCTCCTTATGTTTAGGTGGAATTTCCTGGGTTCTAGTTTGTGCTCAGTAACCCTTGTCCTACCACTGAGCATTACTGAAAAGAGACTGGCCCTGTCCTCTCAGCACCTGCAGAATAGAATAGAAATAGAATAGAACAGAATAGACCAGACCAGGTTGGAAAAGACCTTCCAGATCATCGTGTCCAACCTATCATCCAACACTAACTATTTAACTTAGATATTGATAAGCACTGAGAAAATCCCCTTAGTCTGTTCTTCTCCAGGTTAAATAGCCCCAGGTCTCTTAACATTTCTTTGTAAGAGAGAGGGCTCCAGTCCCCTCAGCATCTTTGTAGTCTCTGTTGGACTCTCTTCAGAAGTTCCCTGTCTTTCTTGAGCTGGAGAGACCAGAATTGGCCACTACTCCAGATGTAGCCTCACAAGGGCAGAGAAAGCAGGAGAACCTCCTTTGACCTGCTGGTCATATTCCCCAGGATAGTTATCGGCCTTTTTGGCCACAAGCACATTGCTGGCTCGTGGTGAACTTGTTGTCCACCAGCATTCCCTCTCCACAGCAAACTCAGTGCAGCTGCTTTCCAGCAGGCCAACCACTAACCTGTACTGGTGCATGGGGTTCTTCTTCCCCAGGTGTAGGACTTTTCACTTGCCCTTGCTGAACTTCATGAGGTTCCCCTCCACACAGCTCTCCAATCTGTCCAGGTCAAATCCTCGTATGCTGAGTCCCCTGCCCCATCATTTTTTTTTCATCCCATTACAATTAAGTATATTTAAATTCAGACATGGACATTTTAATACCTATCAAACTCTCTTAATTACAGCAACATCCTATCCAACATTTCTGTGGAGTAAGGGCAGCCAGAGCAAGTCAACTGGCTGTCAAAATAAAAATGATTGTCTGTATGTAGATAAAAATGTGTACTGTCTGTATGTATCCCACTGGCCATACTAAACAAGACTGCAAGAGAAGAAACTGCTTGACTTTAGCTGAAGATATAAACCCATATGCGAATACTATGAGTCAGTGGATAGAAATGCCTTAAGGGTGCTGTGCTTGGCTGGACTTCTCTTTCCTAAACTGAAGGTTAAACAAGCTCGGAGAACCTGGGCACCAGAAGTCAGTACCTGTAAACAGTGCTGCAGGCTCTGATGGGCCCTATTAAAAACCTGCCCATGTGGCAGCTCTGTTGTCCCTTGCTGGCTCGTTCTGTAAATTCTTGGGAAAGTTTCAGTAGAGACCTGAAATTAATACTGACAGTGCCGAGGCAAATCCTGTAACTGGACACTTCACTGGCTGCTGAAATGAAGACCAATTTGGCTGGATAACTTGAGAACAGAATCAATTCCTGTATTTTTTAGATAACTATCTTTTTATTTCCAAGTATGCTTTGTTTTCCCATCCTACTTTAGAAAAACTGATTTTCTTAGGGAATCTGATCCCCCTCTTACCTAAAAACCAGGGAAATTGTGTTTTACAGCAATGCCTAGTCACACAGTGACAGGTCAGGGCTGAGTTAATGTACAACTTTTTGTTCTGTTTTGTTGTGTGTGTTTTTTTTTCCCCTATCTACCATAAATACACCCCAGGGACTGTAGCAGGCTTTATACACCCTCATTATCTGAGCAGACAGATCTTTCCTTAAGACAGTTCTCATATCCAAACTGAGTGCCTGTAGTTCACTGGGTTAAGTATCCTGTGTGTTTATTCTGGAAGCTGACCATTTTATCTCTAGAGTGTCTTAGCTTGGGTTGGCTATCCTTCACCTTTAAGTCCAAACACTTCTGAAAGTGTCAACCCTTCTTGAAAGCCACAGGCCTGACAAGTCAAGTTGCTGACTTCATAGTTGTTCCCCTCTAAACTGATTTCTATTCACTATTACACATAGATCACTGCAACGTGTATCTTGTGTCTATTAAACCATTTACACATAGCTAGACTGTTACAAAGCTTACATGCTTTCCAGAAACTATAATTTGGAAGCTTAGCCTTCATTAGTTTAACCCTTTTTAAAATACAAGAGGCTGCTATGTGATTAAAGGTCTTTGCTGCAGATACTGCAAGAGTTGGACCTGCATCCTATGTTCTCCCATTACACTGATCTAAATGGAGTCAGTCCCAACAAAAGAATGTGCTCCTGTCATTTTCAGGAGACTGAGTTAAGAATATATTTGGAGCAAAATTTGCAGTTCTCTGAAACCATGAGCTTTTTACATTAGACTAAGTCTGTTCCATAAACCACTGGTATAAGGAAGAAAAAAGGAACACAATCAACATCCCAAGGCGTTTGACAGAACTCCTTGGAAGAATAACACGGAAACATTTTTAGTCAGTAAGCTAACGCTCCACCATTTCTGTCATTGTTATTTAAGCCTCTTGTTTCATTATCAGGCATGAAGCTGTAATGATCACCAGTGCTGCTCAAAATCACAGTTGGTATTTTTCCCTCCAAGGAAGAATAGGCTCATTTCATTTCCTAATCACCAGGAAAACCTGCTCTGAGAAAAACACCACAGAAAATTCAATCCAAAAGACAAATTGCTGATCTGACATACAGTGTCGCGAGGTGGGTATGGAAAAGGGGAAACAGCTCGAGTTGTGCTAATGTTAATATAAAATTAGGTATTCTGTAAGAAAAATGTGAAAACTCTATCTTCACTTCAAGGAAGAGACCTGTCAGAGTCTAAATGAACAGTTTCCTTTAAACCACCAGAGATTAACTTGCCAGAAAAGAGAAACCCCTAACAGCAGGTGTGAATCTGGAAAAGCACAAGCTGCCCAGGGTCTATTGCACAGCTGTGACTTTGGCATTTGAACTTTTTGAGAGAGTATGATAGTTAATACTTCCACTGTTTAATAACATTTTATTTATCTCTAATTCACAATAAAGACAGAATACAACATTTCACGACTAGCAGTAACTGCACGAATGCTACTGCTTCCCCAAACATTTCAACATAACCCAGAAACGTGAAGTTATGTTTGTTGGTAAACTGGCTCTACCACCTGTCATTTCTCCGAGACTAAGCCTTAATGGAAAAAAACCCACAAGAGACCAAAACCAAAAACCATTCTGAAGTTAAGCTTTCCTCTTTAGTAACTGATTGCTTCCAAATATCAGCCCACTTCAGCATAGATTTTCTTAATTTTGCCCAACTGCTTAACTTTTATGATACCTCAGAATGCCCATGAGCTTTAAATCTTTTCAAGACAGGAGCCAGTAATCAATACCCATTTGCAGCTTTTCTGCAAGTCTTTCATGTCCAGACAGGTATTAAAAAACCTCATCTCAAGTCAAAGGGCATCACTAGGCAACAGCAGGTATTAGTCAGATTGCTCTCCAAGAAGCACTTCCAAGTCCAGCCATAGGTAAGTTCCTGAGTGTGAGAATAGCCTATTTAAGTCTCACAAGCGTATGACATTGTAAATCTTACAGCAAAAATTAGAAGAACTTTTATCAGAAACAAATCAACTTGTCAATGATCCCTCCATGCATTCTGCACCACCCAGAGAGCTTGATTAGCAGTCTCAATGTTGTTAAACTGAGGTACTCTACTAGAATGGGCTGACTGAGAATCCCTGTACCTACCAGCTAAGAAATAGACTTCATGACTTCATAGGGAAGTCACCATCTCATGTTTAACACATTCCTCATGCTGCAGCTTTGTATCAGAGCTGAAGTAAAACTTGCTGCTCTAATACAGGATCCATTCCACTCCACCTCTGCTTCTCCTTGCACCACCTCAAGGCACAGCTGACTTTTCAACGTTTGGCAGCTACACCAGTAGAAAAGCATCCACTTCCTTCTGCATGGTGAGGGTAAGTTTTCAAAAGAAAGCAAATGTTTACCTCTTCGAGAGAGACCACCCTCCCCTGATGTCCCCCAAGTCATGACCACACCAACTTACTGAGCTGGCTCTGATGGCCACTAAGGCAGCTCTGCAGGCATGGCTGGCAGAAAACACACAGGCTCAGCAGGAAAGATTTCCTGAGGGTTTAGCAAGTTGACTCACTGAGCTGGGTTGGTTACTGCCAAACCTGCTAGAAGAGTGAAGGACTGCACCAGCAGCTGCTCCTTTCAGTGGGCACTCCCTGATCCATCAGGTATGCTGCAACATGAAATCCATGCCAAGTTGCGTGGCTAGAATGGAGAAAAGTGGCTGGTGCAAAATGCTACCAGATTCTAGAAGACGACGTAGATCAACAACTGGAAACCAGGATACAGATGAAGGATATACTTGAAAGAACAAAACTGTATAGTCAGGAACAGCTTTCAGTGAGTGTTTTCTGCCACTAGCCAGACAATCTAGTAGTCACACAGCTTAGTATCACCCCCTCAAAGGAAGTTTTCTTTGCTGGAAGTTGTTCAGTGATGCCCTCTCCAGAAGAAGTATTCTGACCAGTCAGTACAAGAGCAAACACAGTTCAATTTATATTCCCTTTCCTTTGGCTTAATAGTCTAATTTGGGTACAATGAACCAATTCCAAGTAACACTCTCAAGAGGCTGGGAAAAGGGATAGCAAAAACTGTCTTTGAGTTAAATAAAACTATACATTAGACTCACAACTAAAAAAAATAATCCTGTGCAAAAGGCTAAGTTCATTCAAGTGACTTTAATTACAAGATGACTGTTAAACCACTTTAAGCTGAACAAACACTTTCTAAAATGCCATGTTTAAATAAGAGATTAAAAGAGCAATTTGAAAAATAAGACAATGCAAAAAATTACTTCATCTTTTAATCCACAAAAAGCCTAATTTTGGGGAGCAAAAGTGGAACACTTAATAAAGGTTTAATCCACAACAAACCTATGAAAGTGATTCTTTTCACTCTTAGGAGTCTAGCAAAAATAAAAACAGCTAAAGCTGTAACTAAACTGGTATAAAAGCAAACACACCACCAGTGAAATGGTGGTGTTGCCATGCACCAGGTCTGTTGTTTAGGAGGTACCTGAGAGGTTTTGATGTGAAAGTACATGCTACTGCCATACAGAGTGAGTCTTTCTAGAAAGCTGGTTTCTTCCTGAAAAGGTTACAAATGGAAAGCAGGTAACCTCATGTAAGCAACCAGTCTCCCAGCAGAGGTCTGAACTAAGAGGATTACAGGGTCAAAATTCCAGCAGATGGAGAAAGGTTTTATCTGCACATTAGAGAGGCACAGGAACTCTTAGGTAACAAATTTAATTACAGAAAAAAAGAACAGTTTCTCAGGCACTCGGACTGCTGAGTTGAAATTTTTCACTTTGTTTTCATACTTGCAAATATCTCCACTGCAGTCAGCTGCTCAGCAGAATACATTAGCACATGCAGAGCCCTGTCCTACTGCAGCTAAAGCACTTCCCATACCTTCCAGGCAGAAGAAGTGGAGGTAGAGTATTTTGACAAGCTACTAGCCTAATTAAAGATGACAAAACAAGATGTCAAGGTTGAAAGCTGTATCTCAAAGAACCAGGGAATGTGAGAAGCAAAATGCTCACTATGAGGCACTTGCACTCCTCTGCTGTTTTATAAAAAAGCAGAGTTCATCTGGGCAGGACAGAGATGGGTAATAGTTCTTCTTCTGTAGCTGTCAGATACATTATTCTCTGTAACACAAATCCACATAATGAACTCTTCACAGCATCAGCCAATGATTTTGTTTAAAGAGGCAGAGTTCTGTTTTCTTTCTGCTACTGTTCTCAAATTGCATCCAAACTCTGTAGGACTGTATGAAGTCAGTTAAAAAAAGCAATACAGGTAATATCTGAATGCTCTCTCTCACCAACAAGAGAAACTATGAATGAGCAATTTCATCTTGGAAATCAAGGGTGGAAAAGTTCAGGTATTTTTTCTAGCCTCTTCCCACTTTACAACTTTGCACAATCAAATCAGGTGTTTAGAAATGTAAGCAATGATTCTGTCCAGAGCATTCTCCTCAAGTGACCTCTCAACTAAACACAACTGTTGATAAAACCAACCCAGAACAAAAGGAAATAGCACCACAAGGACATATGAGGTTATGAGACACTATTATTAGGACATATTTGTGCCTTGTGGTTCATGTAACCTTTTAAAGCAGACTTTCATCCCTGATGGCAGAAATTTCTTAGTTTTGCTCAACTAAGTGATTTTACTCCAACATTTACACCACTATCATGTGCCAGTTATGATTAACACTCAGGCAAGATGCAGATTTTCATTCTGGGCTTCAATGCATGAAAAATGAATGTCACGTTATGTGGTCAGTTAACCACTCTAACTAGAGAACATCACGGTTTACTCCAACAAGGTAAGAAATATTTACAGTCTTCAAGCGATATCAGCATAGTAATGTACTGCTCAGAGTCACCAGGAAATAAGGGAATATCTAGGGATGCACCACCCATCCATTCTTCCAACCCTTCCACAGGAACAGTAAGCTAAATTGTCACACCCAAACTTATCATTTAAGCATTCTGTAAAGATTAGAATGCTTTCTCCTCCCGCACTCAGTAAAAATCACGGATTAGTTCACTTGCATGACCAGGTACTACCACTCTCAAAACAGCAACATCCTGTGCAAGGAAGAAAAACGGCACTGTGATGACCTCTGGGGCAACAGTGGGTGTAAGAAGAGAAAAAAATCTTAAAAAGTAAAAGGAAGTCAAAAAAACTTTATTCACACCAGAAATGCAGACTTCAGGGAAATTTTCCTTTATCAAAATAACCCCATTATGGTTACTTACATCTGTGCTGTAAGAGAACTGTACAATATATATAGATATATATATATAAAAAAACAAAAAAAGCCACTTTTGCAATTCCTTAATATTAATCATCATCATCTTCCTCTTCGTCACTAATCACGTATTTCTTATGCTTCTTACTTGCTTTATCATCATCCTCTGCTTTTCTCTTTCCAGAAGGTTCACCCTCCTAAAGGCAAAAAAAGGACAAAAATAAACCAACACACTTAGAGCTAGGATAAAAAAACTCAGAAGAAGAAAGAAAAGGCCTGAAGTCTTTTATGCAACAGGAGTAAAATTCTAAGTTCTGCTTTCTCCATTTTGTGCTACTGTGAAGCTTATGCATCAGTACTTTAAGTTCAGTCAGCATTGCTAACAGGCACGAACCCCAACCTGAGAGAGTCCATAATGCTGCTGTAGCTCCTTACCTCAATGGACATGCAACCGTATCTGCTTCCAACTGATCTATGGCACGGAAGTCATTTATGGCACGTGGATTCAGGACACGTGCAATATCATTCTCAGCAAGTCTTACGAGCATGGACAATTCATAGATTTGCAGTGCATCCTCCACCATGCAGAAGCTTCTCCCTCAGGCAGCCTGCATACCTTTGCTGAGTTTCCAGACTACTGACACTTTTATGCCCTGATTAGAGCTACTGAAGCAAAGAAGAAATTGAGGAAGTGGGTAGGCATTTGGTTTGTTCATTTTAATAAACCAAAATGAAACTACTCTTTGGCAGGAAGGAAACAGACTGACAAGAAACCACTAGTACTGAGAATCAACACCACAGCTTCAAAGACCTGGTCAAAGGAACTCAAATCATTGGCTTAATTACCTGCTTGTAAGCAGTAACATGACATACAGGCTGGATGCTTGTCCTTGGGTTTGATACTGGGTTTGTGCATCTCTATATATTTCATTTTATTGTTATCATTTTAATCAAAGTAGTTTTAATTTTCTTTTGCAGTTCCTAAGTCTCTCTCCCTTATTCCTTCTCTGTTCTACTTTGGGAAGAGGAGTTACTAGAGAGCATCTGTCAGTCATTTAGTGGCCAGCCCAGCCCTAACCCTTGACAGTGGCCACCTTTTTCAGCATCCAGATACAGTTAGCAGACTGGTTTTTATTCCCTGGGTGTTTCCACCAGTTTAGTTTGAATAACCCTTCCAAACAACATTTTACATCAGAATGCTATGAAAATACTTAAAACTACAAATCCCTGGCTGCCAATGCACAACTCATTCTTTATGACAGAATTAATAAGTGGCAACTCTATTCCTGAAAAAGACCAGTATCTTTAAAAATACCCTCAGGTGGTCTAATCAACCTCATCCCTTTTTCCATTTGTTGGGGCTTGGTTTTTTGTGATTTTGGGTTTTTAAATCAAGATCTATTAATTGCATTTTAAGAAGCAGCAAAGACTGAGTTCCAGAACTTTACTTTTACTGTATTACTAGAGTTTCAGAACTCTAATGAATGATTATTATTCAAAGTGTCTTGTCCTATATTTGCACATTAAATTACTGTGAGAACCTCCTTTAGGAAGGAATTTAAAGCATGGAAAACAGAAATTAGTAGGGGTAGGAATCTCAATGACAGTTTTTTACCTCAGAACAAGCACACCCTTGTAATCTAGCTAGTCTACTCTTAAATGATTCATCTTCCTGTTCAGCAGAATATCCCCATTAACTACAGCAACAGTAAAATTATTTGTCATGTGTGATAAAGTCTATTAATAATAGGCTGACATTTTCAGCAATGGTAACAAAGTATTATCAGGACAAAGATTTGTGTTGTTGACTGACAGCACATAAAGGCAAATCTGTGTACAAGGAAGTCAGTGTTTCATGAATGCAGATACACACTACAAATACCACACTTCCCACGTGGTGACTGAAAGTCAGCAGTTACACGTCACCAGGCGGAGTCTGTAATACTGTAGCTCCCCTCCGTGGCCCTGACCAGAGTATTACCTTTAAATCACATAATTTTAAAATGGAGGCTATCATTCCTCCAGCAGCAGAGAAATACTGTTGGCTAGAACTTTTTGCTCTGAGAGACCGGAATTGCTAAGTCCTGATATTGTTGTATCATGAACTAACAACCAGCGGTGCCTGAAAAAAAATCAATAGTTCAGTTTCTCCTAGTACAAAATTAGTTTTGCCTACATGCATCACAACTAAAAGTATGTCTCCAGGATGACTCTCACATTTTCTGAAATTTTCAATTTTCCTCATTGTATAATAAAAAGCCACCATCTATGTCTATTACAATGCCCATTGATGCAAATCCTCAGCTGATAGCATCAAAGGAGTAACCCCCCAGTAGCAAGCACACGCATTCAGAATGCAGCAACCAAACAGGCCAGAAATAAGACATGCCTCCTGAGTTTACAAGAAGCACAGAACACAAATGGGAATGACAGCAAACTCATTCCTTCAAAACTTAAGATTTCTTACATTATAGAGGTATGTGTTATATGAAGAACTAAGTCCTACATGGGTCATTTAAACACAGCTACGGGATTTCAGCAGCTGTCTGATCCGCATTCACTCACTAGGACACAGAGCAAGCTATGCTGCAGAATTACTCTTCTAAGAACAGGATGTTTTATATGGAAGCCTTTAAAATGCAGTAAGGCTCTAGCTACTTCAGCATCTATTATGAATAGCAGAGTAACTGCCTACTTCTGAAAAGTGTGACACTGCAATGCTTATCAGAAGTGCCATTACTTGACATGAACTAGACCTCAAGATTCACAAAGATTGATTTGCTTATGCCCAGCAGTGATAAACTACAAAGCAATAAAATGCAACATTTTAAGAGGAGGAGGTAGTGCTACTGCTGTAGCTAATATTTAATTTGGTCATGGCCTGATGTTTAGGATGATACATGGATGACAGTTGCCTATTTAGTAGTGGACATTAGTGCTTTTAAACTATTTTTTTTAAACTCTTCTCTTTAAAAAGAGTAGAAACACTACATCACAATGCTTCTGCTACTTCCATAATAAGCAGCAAAGGAAACAACACTGCAGAAGGGTTCTGATAGGAAGTCTTCTTACTCCTTTCATAATTTTGGTAAAGTCATTTTACATAATTGCATCATTTTTTTCCTCTTTAAATCAGCAATTAGAATAGTGATCGCCTTTGCAAATCACTCAGGTCCACGAACTAACACAGTGTGTAAGATACTGGTGATTAATTAATGGGACAGAGACTGGGGTCAATACAGCTGACCAATATGACTGAGTATTGTTCCTTTATTGTTCCAGTATTGCAGGCCTATGGTGTGAGTATAGCACAGTAAAGTAAAGCATAGAAGAAGAAGGGGAAGGAAAGGCAGAAGTGCGTAGGAAGGGAACTTCTACAACTCATATAAACTCGGGAGTGCCTTGTTGGCATGGCTTCATTGGTCCCCTATGAGTGACCACACATCGCACTATTATAGATTATTGGTCCAACTACTAACGACACGCGAGGTTTGTTGATGCAGGTGCATGTCCTGTTGTCCCAAGATAACTTTCTATGTTTATAGCTACCAGTGTCCTGTTTTAGTTACATGCTGCAGGCACAGCACTGTTTTGCTACACTGCTAGCTGGCTCTGCACTAATGCTGAGCATGGCCTACCACCATGTCAGGCTCTAGGTCTGCACTGCCAGATTGCTCACACTGCTCGTTGCTAGCATTGCCACAATTAATTATCATGGAAAGCAAGCCAAGTTTCAGCTTTAAAAACTAGATCTACTAAAGGAATGTTCCTGATTAAAAATGACAAGCTGAAGAACAAAATCCTTTTCTTACCTCATCACTAGTCAGTTTCTTTGCCTTGAGTAGTCTTTGTGTTTTATCTTCATCTGAGCCTTCATCACTGTCAGAGGAGTAGATTCTAGCACGTTCCTCTATAGAGAAGAATGAAAAGACAAATACTTATCTTTATTTTAAATTGATGAGGAAGAGATTCTCTTACACTTAGTCCCCCAAAAAATGGCAGTCTAACTCCAGAGTAAACAAAACAAACATACACAAACTGAATTCACATCTCCTCATGTATCAAATGAACTGGAAAAACACAATCTTATCAGCGCTCTGCTGTGAAATTAATACTACTGAATCACACAGACTCTACCTTTCTGCTGTGAAGGCTTATTATTACCTCTGATGCCACCTTTGTATCTGTTTTTGATAGCTGCTAGACTGATTGAATCATCTCCTTCATCCTCTTCATCATAGCGATCAGGTTCTAAGTAATTTGCACTCAGGCCACGCTGGTGCTGCTTCTCCCGCATTCTTCGCTGCTGAGATTCCCTACGAATGGAAGCCCTTAATCTCTCCTCTTCTTTCTGCCCAAAGAAAGAAACAACATCTAAAGACTGAGAGGAAAAAAACAAACCAAGTCAAGAGCACCTTCAATTCTACTGCATTTTTTAAAACCCATGTCACAGCAGTGCCAAGTATATATCCTGGGTTTTTGGTAATCTGTAAGGTAAAGCAAACTGCACCCACGGCTAAAACCTCACCTGTAACTCCAAAACACACTCTGCTTTTCAAAAACTCCTAAAATGTTCAGCTAATTACAGTTGTGATTCTTCAGATTAAATTGGCACATAAGAGAGGTCCACACCACAATACCTTAATCATTTCTGTGCGCTGAGACTCTGGATCACGACCTGCCATTGGCAAAATACGAATTTTCTGGGTCTTTGAACATCTATCTGCCAGAGAGAGAGTCATCTTCCTGTGCGTGGCACTGTCTGTAGAGTGGGGCCTGTGGAAAAATTGCTATGGGTTAATGGCTTCTTCAAGGATGCTGTCCATTTTTAAAGGAGAGTAGTAGGGCCAGAATAGTTAAGATTGCAAAGATTCATCTGCACAAAAGTAAGACTACCATCCTTATTTTTTTATTTAGGTGCAGTGTAACAGCTACTGGAGATGCCAATTCATCCCTCAGCAAACCACCTGCAGTCCGTTACCAAACTAAGTAATCATCCTCACATTTCACATCAATATCCCAGGACACAATCATCATCTTGCTAGCAACTATGAATCAGAAGAAATGTTCATTTCAGGGAATATTAATATCCTTTCTGATTCCAGTGAGAACTTGCACTTAAAAATGCAAAATAAAATACATATTAAAAAATACATACAGTATAGACATTGCAGTGAGTGGTGTCTTAGCCTTTCCAAGGGGGACAGCTAGTTTGGGGAAAATCTTACTGAAATACTGGCTGTGGAAAATGGGACATTCTTATTAAACAGTTAAGTTCTGAAGGTTGAAGAACTGTTATCTCTGATCTTCATAGACTTGTTACAACACAGAACTGCAAAAGTAGCATCAACATCTGATATTGAATAGCATGTTTACCTGAAGGTTAACTTTGTCTTGAAAACAGCCTGTCCTTGTAGACCTGTCCCTTGTCTGATAAACAGATGGTTGTGATCCCCCTGTAGTGGCGCCTTGTACACATCGAAGACCTCATTGCCCAAGTGGAGAGACATGCTTAAGAGAGATTTGTGCATCAGTTATTTGATGAAGTCACTACAGTCTATTTTTTACCCTATTTATAAATGGAGAAAACCTTTGTGTTTCCTTTCTATATATAGCAAACAATAATATTACAATCCAAACTAAGCAGAAAGTAAAACTTTCAAAGCACTGAGACTAAAACAATGTCTGCTGTGCAGAACTGACATCAAAGTTTGCTGAACTTCTAATACTGCAGGCCATGGCATTTCCCTCTAAGAACAACTGTACTACTTCAACAGCAAAAAGTCCAAACTAACCTTCCATCTGACCATTTGACTATCCGTGCATTACTCTCTCTGATCTCATTCCCTTCCTCATCTCGTCGCATTCGCCATCGTATTGTGTTTTCTACCTGTGGGAAAAAAACAGAACACAACCCTTGTTGTACCTCATAGTAAGGAGTATTGTGATCAAATATACTTTATGTAGTCAAGAGTTATGGCTAGAAATGCTAGATAATCTGCTGTATAATGCAAAGAAAAGAAGGTGAAAGGTATCACTCTTACAGGTGAAATGCAACTGCCAAGCTTTTAAAAAGTTTATTACAAAAATGGATCCATTTTCCTCACACTTTTACAATCTGAGTGGTTAACTCCAAACACCATTCTAAAATACCTGAAGCAAACAGAAGTGTGGCTAAATGAGTGTAAAAGAGTAAAAGCAAATTAACATTATACCTTGAGTTTTAACCTAGTTCTACCTTCTTCATCAAGCATCTCCTCATCTTCAAATTCATCTTCATAATACTGAGGATCAAAAGGTCTGCAATAAATAATATCACAGAGTCTTTACTCTTCTAAAAATTAATACAGAATATTCTAGTGTTGCACAAAAGTTCTTGAAAGGTTTCAATCACACACTGCACAGAGCAGCAGGTACTGCCGTGTCTGCCACGACTGCAGTCATGGAATGTAGTGCATTGACTCTGCACCACAGGAGTCCTACCCAAGTGTCTTGCACTACCATCAATTACAGGCACTTTAATGATTGGATCCTCTAAACAGCCCTAAAGAAAGCAAGCCTGACTCAGAAAACATTGCTTCCTTAGTATCAAGATGAGGAGGCCAGGGTTAAGTCTGGAACAAAGTATATACATTGCTGTACAGAGAAAATAAAAGGAAGAAAATACCATCTTTCAAACATGGTGAATTAGGAATTTTCTACGAGCCCAATCTCTGGAATTTTTTTACTTGGATCTCAGAAGCAACCCAAGGGAAATTACAATGAGATTGTTTTGCCTCTGTTCTTCAAAGAAACCTAGGGCATGCGTGAGCGGGGGAAGGCCATTCCCTAGACTCCTTCCTAATGGTTTCCAGGCTGCTGGAAGGGATGTGGCTTAACAAAACACTCCAAGAGACGGACCCAACAGCGACTTGATATTAGTGCTGAAGACAGGATGTGGGGACAAATCTATCATCACAAGCAACTAACAATTTTGTTTCTCCTTATGAATTCCAGGCAATTTCTGTAGCTTGGGCTAGGTAAACAGGAAAAAGAGTAACCAGTCTCTTCATAGTTAAACAGTACCTTTAGCACACACAAATCTGTGGTGGTTTAGGCTGGGTGCTGGCCCGGATGCCACTGCACAGACCACACCTGGGAGGTCCCAAGGGGTGGGCCCAGCCCAGGGGGTGGTCACAGGAAACCAGGTATTCCATTCCCATAATTCCTGCACCACTATAAAGTCCAGTGCAGGGTCTGGCACTTCCTCTTTTCCTTCCTCTCTGACACCTGGTAACTGGGGGAGATATCTCCCAGCCATGGGCCTGGCTAGGCCCAAGGCCACGGGGGGATCGGCAGTCTCAGATCTGGCCAGCGGAGGCTAGCCTAGCATGTGGGGGGGAAGGAGGAGCCCTGGGGGTCTTGGGTGCACCCTTGGGTGGGGATGGGATCTTTCTGGGTCTATTTTGGTCTCTCTCTTGTCACTATGCTTCTTTTTTTTTTGTGCACACTCACTGTTTTCTATTTAAACTTTCCATCACTTTTGCAATCCATTTGAGTTGCTATTTCTGCCTATGATGGGGGGGGTCTGCCCCAACCCATTACAAAAATCAAACAGAGCTTATTCTAAAATTTATGATTATGGTTTTTTATCACTCTAAAGTGCATAAGGATCCTGTGCATTTAGCTTTCATATCCCTTGAGAGCCTGAACCTATGTTTAATATTCAACTGGTAGCACGTGCTTTCAATTAAATTGTAATTTTGTTTGGCTTTTAAAGACAAAGAGGTATTTAATCAAGTTGAGACCCAAGCTCCTAAGAAAATTACTCACCACTTGATCTGTTACAACAAGGTATTACTATATAGGCATTAATGTTGTCTGATCACAAGCAAAAGTGTGCATCTTGATGTCAGCCATTTAAAATATGGCCAACATATTTAACTGCATTACTAAAACAAAGCAGTAAACACTAAAAAACACTTATCAGTCATGTATTTAATGTGCAATTACCTGGGCTCCACACTGAGGAAGTTGGGTAGCTTCACAAAATACAAATCATTACCCAAGTCTGTGTTCACTTTTGGTATTTCTACCTCTATTCTAGTCTCTGGAATAGGCTCTTCTTCCTGTTGTTCTTGACTCAATCCATTCTCATCCTAATGGAAAAAGAGGGAATAGGAGCTTAAGTGAAAAAAAGTTGGTATGGCTACTACTGTTCTAACACACACATTTTGCTTAAAGAAATTTTATCAATATGCACAAACAGAGATCAGGAAGCTTTGGGTACAAGAACATGTGCATTTTTAGTGAAAGCAATTCAATTCAGCATTGTCTTATGACACTTAAAGTGGTTTGGAATACTATTGCTGACCAAAGACAGCAAGGAAACAGCACAGGAGCTAACACACAGTTTTCAGCTAAGCCCTGGAGAGTAAATGAGGAACAACTTTTCCCAGAATAAAAAAGTATTGTTACTTATTAGTATCAAGGTCCAAAATGAAAATATTTGTCAATCAGATGTATTAAGGTACCAGAGAAAGCTTGACTTGTTACTGTACTTGATGACATTCAAAATTACTCATTGTATTTCTTTCAAGTATAAAAAGCAGAAGGGGCTTGGGGGAAGGCAGATAAATGAAACCACCTGATATTGCTATGCAAAAAACTTCAGTAATGCTTTTAGCCACGACAAAATTATCTGTAGTGCCTAATTAATGCCATTATCCTTTTTTCACTGACGTGAAAAACTCAAGTGTTCTACATTTCAGAGCATGATGTCATGTTAATTATTTCAGAAGCTAAGTCTACTCACAATGGGCTGTCCTGGAGTCGGTGGCTTTTCTTCTCCATCACTCCCTGAGGAAATATCATCTGCACCTCCAAACAGATCCATGACATCTGCATGTTCTTGAACAGAAAAATGACTATTTTAGAATACAGACATATGCATACACACCCCCCTACATGCAACTCACATAATAAAAGTAAAGAATGCATTAATCTGTTTTTATCACTTAAAATCATCTATGAAGGTTATAAACTGTGAATGTTTCTGAAGCACATATAATTCTCTTATCCTGAAAACCAGTTTTCTCATAAGCTAAGGATTTAAGCTATGTTTTTGTGAAAAGGCTCTATCAAATAAGAGAATCTATTTGGAAAAAGGCAACAAATGAATTAAGAGCATAAGGTCATCCTTTCCTTAAATAGACAACTTAAAAATACATAAACAGCAACTCTATTACACATTTTGGAGGTTTTATTTCTCAGGAGAATCAACCCCTCTTTCTCAGCCACCTAACCATCACAAACCCCAGTATAGGTTCTCTGGGCTGCTCTGGTTAGAGGCATCGTTTCATAGTATCATAGTATCATTCAGGGTTGGAAGGGACCACAAGGATCATCTAGTTCCAACCCCCCTGCCATGGGCAGGGACACCCCACAATAGATCAGGCTGGACAGAGCCTCATCCAGCCTGGGCTTAAACACCTCCAGGGACGGGGCCTCGACCACCTCCCTGGACAACCCATTCCAGGGCTTCACCACTCTCATGGTGAAGAACCTCCTTCTCACATCTAGCCTGAATCTCCCCACCTCCAGCTTCATTCCATTCCCCCTAGTCCTATCACTACCTGAGATCCTGAGAAGTCCTTCCCCAGCCTTCCTGTAGGCCCCCTTCAGATACTGGAATTAACATCTCAGTGAAAAATGTGTGAACCAATGCTCGCAAAAGAAAAAGCTCTGTCTCTCATGGAGGAAACTGAAAACCTGACACAGCTAACTAGAGATAATCTGCAGAAATATAGCACGTGCTTCCCCACACAGAATTCTTGCTGTGTTGTTGCTACTTCCACAGCACCACAGCCACACTTTAATTGATTAGATAGTGTTGGGTGAAAGGTTGGACTCGATGATCTCGAAGGTCTTTTCCAACCTGGTTAATTCTATTCTATTAGTTGTATCAAGTTCTGTGGCAGACGAAAGGTGTGCTTAGGATGAGGATGAAATAGACCAGAAACCTACAAAGAAACACCACCATTTACCTTTCTGAGCCTCTGTATCACTGTCCGCTTCTGAATCCGACGCGATTGGTTTCTTCCGCTTCATTCGCAGAACCTCATCTTCACTGTCACTGCCCCTTGCAGACTCTACTAAGGAGCACAATTATTCTCAGCAAATTAAACATTTTGTTCCATGTATTTTAAAATTTCTTTGATTTAGATGAGAAGGAATTTTAAAGTGCTGCATAAAAAACATTACAAAGATGACTATAGCTATATCATTAATGCCTTTACATTGAGAACCTTTTCAGGCCAATATAAATCAAACAATAGGGGAAGATCAATCTAGAAGCAAATCACTGCTGTTGTATTCAGCCCTACCAGATTTATGCTCTTGGTCCTCCTCATCAGAATGCTGCGCCCTTTCATCATCATCTGAGTTCTGCATCTTCTCCTCATCTGAGGCTTGAGGCCTCTCCTCATCATCAGAATTCTGCATTTTCTCCTCATCTGAGTTCTGGAGTCTTTCCTCATCATCAGATACCTGTGGCCTTTCATCTTCATCAGAGTTCTGCACTTTCTCCTCATCGTCAGAGTTCTGCTGTCTCTCCTCATCATCAGAGTTCTGCTGTCTCTCCTCGTCATCTGACTGATCACTTTTGTCTTCCTTGCCCCATTTCTCATCCTCTGAGTGTGCTTTTTCAGAGCCATCTCCCTCTGAATGATGACTGCCTTCATCTGACCCATGCCCACGATCATCATCATCGTCATCGTGAGCAGCTTCTGAAACACTGTGCTGGTCCACATCTGACTGGTTGTTATCTTCATGCTCAGAATGTCCTGAAGCTTCAGAGCGATTGTAGGATCTTTCAGAGTGGTTGTCACTCCCTGTATGATGGGATGCTCCTTCATCCTCACTATCATCTCCAAATAACTCCTTATTACTAGGTTTTATGGCTTCTCTATCGTCATCCTGGTCACTGTCACTTCCAGAAGCATTACTACCAGAGCCAGCATTCTCCTGATCAGAATCAGACTCAGACCCAGAATCAGAATCTGCAAAACAGATATCACCCTTTCAAGATAAAATGTATCTAAAAGGATTCATAGTATAATAGTATCATAGTATCATTCAGGGTTGGAAGGGACCACAAGGATCATCCAGTTCCAACCCCCCTGCCATGGGCAGGGACACCCCACACTAGATCAGGCTGGACAGAGCCTCATCCAGCCTGCTCTTAAACACCCCCAGGGACGGGGCCTTGACCACCTCCCTGGACAACCCATTCCAGGGTTTCACCACTCTCATGGTGAAGAACCTCCTCCTCACATCTAGCCTGAATCTCCCCACCTCCAGCTTCATTCCATTCCCCCTAGTCCTATCACTACCTGAGATCCTGAGAAGTCCTTCCCCAGCCTTCCTGTAGGCCCCCTTCAGATACTGGAAGGCCACAATTAGGTCACCTCGGAGCCATAATGAATATTGCTTTGGGAATAAAAAAATCCCCCCGAAATCCAGAGAGAACCTACAGAAGTGTTAAGAATGAAGTTACCTAGCACAATAAAATAAACACCCAGCCAATGAAAGACCCAGTGGAAAGCAAAGGATGCCACCTGAAGTTTCAAACCACAACCTATTAACTGAGCTGCAGAAGGGTTAAGCAGGAGCACAAAAGAAAGTAAAATCTGAAATAATGAGTGTTTAAAACAAGTTTGTTACTATGGAGCTACTCCTCAGTGCTGAAGGTGGTGAATGCCATTTAAATCGGGGGGGGGGGAGGAAGGAAGATCTGCTTTGAAAATTAATTTATAGAAATTCTTAAGTGTGTTTTAAAACTGGGAGATATTACACCGTTTTTTTTTTTCCCTTTAAATGCTGATGATAGTTCAAGTTTTTCCAGATAGCAAGGGGCAAACAGGAAACAAGCCTTGTTTTTATCATCTTAAATCATGGAACCACAGAACCGTTTTGTGTGGAGACCTTTAAAGATCCTAACGTTCAACTGTTAATCACGCGCTTCCAGGTCACCACTTAGCCATGCTCCTCAGCACCACATCTACGCAGATTTTAAAGCCCTCCAGGGACAGTAACTCCACCACTGTCCTGGGCAGCTTAGCCCAGGGCCTAACAGCCCTTTCGGGGAAGAATTTTTTCCAAATGTTCAACATAAATCTAGAGCAACTTGAGGCCGTTTCCTCTTGCCCCGTTACTTGGGAAATGAGACCGACCTCCTCCTCGCTATCTTATCAAACATCATCAAATTCGTGCTTTGCTTTCGTTTCCCATCATGATTTCTCGGCTGCGGTGACAGAAAGCAGCCACAACGAGCCGCTTTCTTACGGAGTCTCGGCTGCGAGACCAGGTCTTTAACCTAGCGCAGGGTAGCTGGAACGCGTGACCGCCGAAGGAACGAGATCGCCCTTTCTGCTGTGAAGCAATTTTAAGGGGAGAACATTTACACGAACCTGGTTTTCCCTGCTTTTCAGCCAGCAAAACAGGTGTGCAGAAGAGGCCCGGGGCAAGGCCCACTGCCTAACCGTACCGCCAGGAGGAGGTGCGCTAACCCCTCCGCGAGGGGCAACGCCATCCCCTGCAGACAGGCCTGCTCCCTTCCTCCTTCCCTCCCTCCCCGCGACTGAGTACTGCAGGAGGGGACGAGGCCAGGTGAGGGCGGCGCGGCCCGCGCCAAGACCGTCCCGAGTGGGGAGGGAATGGGGAGCGCGACGGCCTCGCACCTTTCGGCTCAGCCTCCGAGTCGGCGTCGCTGCCGAAGAGCTCCTCCATGTCGGCCATGGCGCCAGCACGGCCGCGCGCCCGCCGCCGGCGCCGCTCAGTGACGCAACTACTGAGCGCCACGCGCCCAAGGGCGGGCAGAAGACAGCAGCACCGCCCCTTAAAGGGGCCGCATCCTGCGTATGCCTCCGCTGCCAGCAGTGGTAAACGCAGGAATTAGAACCAGGAGCGAGACACAGGGGTTGGAAATATCTAACGTCAAACTCTGTCAGCCTTTGTAGATAATGCCTCATTGTGGCTTCTTTAAAGAAGCCAGGGACAGATTGCTAGAAAGGTCAAAGCAACGAGGCATCCCCTCCAGAACGTGTGGGGATTTAATGCTAAACCCCACTCTTGTAGAAGAATTTAAATGTGAATATAGGATCACCTTAGTATAATGAATTAGGTAATTGATGGAGCATTTGTACAACGATTTATATCATGTAAAATCAGAGAAGAGTTTGTGCTTGGAAGAGACCTTTAAAGATCAAATGCAACCATTAACACAGCACTCCCAGGCCCCCACTGAAGCATGGTCCTCAGCACCACATCTACACAGCTTTTAAATGGTTCCAGGGACAGTGACTCTAACACTTCCCTGAGCAGCCTGTTCCAATCATTGACAACCCTTCTGGGAAAGTAATTTTTCCAAATACCCAATCAAAATTACCCCTGGAGCAACTTGAGGCAGTTCTCTCTTGTCCTGTTATCTGGGAGAGAAGACACCCTCACCTCACTACAACCTCCTTTCAAAGAGCTCTGGAGATAATAAGGTCCCCCTTGATGCTCCTTTTCTCCAGGCTAAACAGGCCCAGTTTTCTTAGTCACTCTTCATAGGACTTGTGCTCTAGACCCCTCTTAATGCTCTTCTTTGGACATGGCTCCCCCACCTGAACCCAGTATTGAAGGTGCAGCCTCAATGTCCTGTAACCAATCACATAGAATTTCATATGCAGTTCCAATTATGTAGCCAATTGCATATATAATTTCTTTAATTTGTACTGTCTGCATTAGCCAGTTGTAGCCTGGCTAAAAGACTCTTTTGGGAACTACAAAAGCAGCATGCAAAACAAAAAAAATATGTTATGGTTATGCTCTTTGCATGCACATACCCCACCAGCTGGGTAGCCACACATAGTATTGCTTCATTGATACTACCTGTTTTAATTCCTATTACTAGCACTTGTTGGGTACAGGTCACCATGCTTTACTGCCATCCACTTTAAACTCAAGTTCTCCATCAGCTCCAAACTTACAGACCACACTATTGTTAGAGCTGACCCTTGGTTCTTTGATAATCATACTGGAGGCAGGATAAGCTCAACCTCTCTGTGTTTCTATAGGTGAGGCACCCCACACTCAGCTGAGGCACCAATATGCTGTCACTCCTTTTATGGGCTCCTACACATCTTTCTGTTTCCTGCTGTGTGAAAAATCAAGTTCCACATCAGCAGCCCTTTACTTTCAAAAGTGCCATTTGGTCTCTCACTTCCTACTGGAGAAGAAAAAGTAATGATTTGACATAAACACGTGGGTCAACTTTAAGCAAGACCATGTACTATTTAAACAGACAAACCCCCCAAACTACAAGAAGAATACAGTACTTTAATCATCCAAAACTTACACTGGTTTACATTCTGACAGCATATAGTGCTGATACGCAAACACACTCAATTCACGTTTCCTCAGTGGAAATTTAAACTGAACACTTGCTTGTTTGTAGCTTACAAACAGTATTAACTCAAGCTGTAGAGAGAATGAAGCTATTTCTTTAAAATACACCAGTAAATAGATAAGCATGGGAATATAGCCTATATTCCAAATTAATTAACTTGGGACTGAAAGAATCAACAGATGTGGTCATCTGACTTGTGCATTAAGCTTGAAAAATAAGAGAAAGATCTTCACCTCTTCTGGAAAATGTGTTTATGAGGGTTAGTTATCAAAGTAATTACCACTTTTGCTCTCAAAAATAAGTCATGCACAAGATCTCACAACACTTGACAGCATTACATCAGTGTTCACTTTGCTTGTTGGGAGTGTTTGATTGCTAGCCACAGACTGAATTCCTTCATTTCTTCAGAATGGATACACACTGGAGGCATAAGAGATAGTTGTAACTGTTCTGTGCACCATGCCAAATGTTTTGCAATAATCAGGAGGGCCAGACCCTTGTGGTTGAAAAAAAAAGTTTTCTATGCCCAGCCTGTCATGTATTTGTCCTGAAAGAGCCAACAAGCAGTCAAATACTTAGCTGCTATCTACAGAGCTAAACCACTACGATCACACCTGAGAGTAGCAGTTTAAAAGCCCCAGCCCGTGATTTGAACGTAAGTCATTAAGCAGCTAAACTTGGTTTAATGGAGGGATTTGGGCTATCATTTCCATAACCCAGGCTTTCATTTTTCTCCTTCACGTCAGGGATAACTGCCTAATCTTGTTAGATAATGATGAAACAAATCATCATAGAAGCACAATACATTAACAGATTCCATGAACATACAGCCCTTCAACAAATGAAGGAAGACACACTAGGTCTGGTATTTTTGACACAAAATGATTATGGTGCCTAGCAAATAAAAAGTAAAGTAAAGCTTTCGGCAACTCAGCACATGGCATGCTTTGGCCACATTTATATAGCACTGACTGTGAAAAGATACAAGTTGTGACTTTATGCATGCTATATAAGAACTTGAAAGTTCAAAATCTAGAGAGTTCTTGAAAATTTACAAAAGCCACAACCAAAAGAAGCAAAGAGCCCTTTCCGTTGTTAGTCAGATCACTTAGAGTTGCTTCAAAGTTACAGTATGTATAGTCTTTGGTTTTAACAGAATCAATTCCAACTTGCTTTTCAGAGCACACATTTATTTGCTATTATAAGGCCAATTTTGAAATATGAAAAAAAAAAAGTTCTTTCAAAAGTATAAACCAGTTATATACATCCTCACTGAAGGCACTACAGTCTAAAATTCTCTGTACAGTTGCAATAAAATTCAGTCACCTGTGGAACAAAGTCTGGCTTTAGAGATCAAAACCAAGTTTTACAGCAAATTATAACATGGGCACAGTGTCAGAGAGCTGCTCTGTTAAATTTTTATAGTATATACAACCTGATGCAAAAGTTGCAGTTCACTATGGGAAGACATGCTTACCATATTATCATCTTTTGATGAAAACAATTGTCAAGTGAATTCTCTGTTGCTATAAAAACAGCCTGGCAGTCCTTCAGAACGTTTTTGTGATCTCATGACAACATTGAGCAAAACTAGTGCAGTACAGTCCAAACAGACCTACACCAAAAAGCCTCTAGATTTTCATATGATTTCCAAGAAGCCTGCTGTGATTCTGTTGAAGTGATTCTTGTTGCCTTATTAGTTTGCTTAGATATAGAACTTTAAATAGCTACAGAACTTTAAATATGTCAATAATTACTACACCATACAGATTTTACATTGCATACTGGTTAATTTCTGCCTGTCTTATGTAGTGTTTCAACATCAAGACATAAGTAGAAGAGAAAAATCCTTCCTTAAAAGCGTTACTTTGCCGCTTTACTAAAAAACGCTAGGTTTATACAAAGTACTCTGCTCAATGCCAACAGCTTGAAAGAAAGGATTTTTCCATTTGCCAGCATCTTAGGACAGTGGTTTTACACTTAAGGGTCCTTTTCCTTTACAAAATTGTACAGAATTTTTAAAAAGCATGTCCACTACTTCTAGAGAAATCGATACTTATGAATGTAGGTAAGGATTTTTAAAGGAATAATTAACAAAATAATGCTGATGAACACACAAAAAGAGTCTAAAACCATATCCTGTTTAGATACAGAACAAGACACAGTTATGGGGCATTTTGAAAAAGACTTTAAGGGTTCAGGTGTGATCAACCTGTCATTTTGCAATGCTCTTACTTTTTTTTTGGTAAGGCTTTCATTTTTTCATTAGTTCTTCGATCTCCTGGGAGAAGCCTTTAGCCAGTTTCCTTCAGCTTGGCTTAAAGGAATACTTTTAACACTTAATCACAGTATCAAGAACTAATAAAAAAAAAAAAGAAAAGTAGAACTACAAACAAGAAAGGTGTAAAAGATTTCTCTTCAGTGCATATGAACAAGGCTGAACAGCTCCACACAATGAGTCCAACTGTTTTGTGAAGAATCCCTTACCACTAATCCATTGTTTTCAAGAATATACACACCCCTCCACGTAAATGAGCACCCCCAGATTTTCTGACAAACATTTCAGTTGGGTCATTATCTTCCCAATGATCTTGAATGTCCCATTCTTTGACTACAGACAATTACACCATTGATTTGCAGTTACATCCTTAGTAGAAAGCACAGTTGAAGTCTTGAAATACAAAAACTTCTTATAAAAAACCCAATCAAAAACTATGGTACAGAGACTGGTGCAGTTACTATGTCTCCATCTGAAAAACGTGAGGCATACCAGCAGATTATTAATATATCTTTGCTCTAAAAGGAATGGGGGTTCCAGTCTTTTCCCTTCTAACCCAGGTAAATGTAGTCCAAGATTGCCAAAGCATCCCTTGACAGCTCTTGAAATCTCCACACAGTTCTGCCGAGATCTCCTAGATGTCTCCTTCAACCCTCCTCTTGCGAACTGTAAGGAGAGGTGGAAAACAAAAGTTTTACTATTTTATCACTGTAAATACTTTTCCTATTTCTACTGCATAAAGAGTGACTTTGCTGCATGTTGTTTCATCTGGGACTTGTTTTTATTTCACACTGCAGTTTTTTTCATGTTGGTGAATTATGTGGCTTCAAATGAAACACAACAAAAGCATCACATTATATCTAATGTAATCAAACACTCTGCAAGAAAAAAGTACATTCAACAACCTAAACCATTCCATTTATTAATAAAGTAGTCAGTTGTTAGGAAATGCAAGAACACCACAAGTTTGTGAATAAATTCTCTAAAAGCTCACATGCTGTTTAGACTTTGAAAATATGCAATATTGACTGAATGACTGGAGTTTTGCTTAATATTTATCATATTTTTTAATTGTCTTCATCCCCCTGTCAAATTGTGGGTTTTTTCCCTGCCAAGACACAACAAACAAGGTTAAGGGTCTTAGAAATTGTATAGGGCACCTCTGTTTCATCTGAAAAGCTAAGCAAGTACATCTATGTAAGAAAGTGATACTACTCTCAAATCCACTCATTGGAAATTACCTGGTTTTACAGATTATTTGTAATTTGAGCTGATCTTGTTTACTTTCAGACCAAAATAACAGAGGGAAAGGCGTTTTGTTTCTCCTTTCTGTCTTTAGACACAGTCTAAAGAACAATCAGAATAAAATCACACTAGAATTCCACTCTTCAAAGCCAATGTATTATTACTCTGAGAGCAACTCAAAGACTCCATTTGAATTCAACTAGTTTTCATCAGTGAGAGAAGTTAACCTTTCCCTCTTTCATCAGATGACAAGAACAGATGGAAGAGTTTCCATCCTTAGACTTCTCCAGTCATGCAGTTAAAAGCAACACGTACACAGTTTCAGACAAAGACAAGGGAAGTGTACAACAGTGTAAACAAGGGAGAAGGAAAATGCAGAATTGTTTTGGAAGAAACATACAAAGAAAATGAGAGACTCTCAACATCTCAGGTTTCAGAGCTCAATACCCAGCTGGGTATTCAGAGTAACCTGTCTCTGTAGCTTCAGGGCTGGAGAGATGTAAAGGTATTTGCAGAAACTTTTACTCGCATACTCCAGACTAAGAAAGCAAAGAAGAAAAGGCAAGATATCAATAGAAACATAGAGTTCCAAGAGTCAAACACAAAACTGAGAACTAGTGAAGAGAGAAACCTTAAAAGAAAGTAGAGAGAGACACCTGAAGTGTTATGATGAAAAGTATCTGGTTTAGAATCTGAGAACCTTTACTCAGAGGGGAAGCAGGTCTTTAAACCAAACTACAATTTCCTATGCCATTCCATCTAACACATTCTTTAACTAGTACTACTACTAAATGCCCTGACCCATTTTCATGCTGATCAGATGTGTAATCCTTACCACAAAGCATCTGAACACAACAAGTTGAATTAAATGGTGTTTTAAATAGATAAACCACATTATTTTTTTTGTCATTGAGAGCTTCAAGTACTTGACATTACTATGCAAATTATTTCCACTCACACACTATATTATTAACCAAGTTTGGGTTGTTCCTTTTAGTTAGGATTTGAACAAATGAGCTCCAACAAAATTTGCTGCAGCAAATAAAGATGCCACTGCTACCAGCTGCCTTGAAGAGAGACAGAGAAGGTACCTGTGCATAAACAGAACCATAAAGGAGGGGATGGCCCAGTCCCAGCCTCAGCACGTGACAGTATGTTTGGTTTTCTTGCTCAAAGAACTTAAAATGAGACTGGGTGTGCTGGCATCGAAGAGAGCATCCTGCACTGATAATTTCAAATACTACTTCTCAAGAAAATGAATCTGAATAAAACTGACCAATCAAAACTATTTTCCCTCCCTTTGCCCCAACACACATGGAATTTGAATGTCTTTGTTCTAGACTATGCTAAAAATCCTCAACTCATACACCTGAATGTTCTGCAACTAAAGAAGATCAAGCAGCAGCAAAGGAGTAGAAGTAAAGCACAGAGAAATATGAAACTGATCTACTCATGTTTTGCTATCCTGTTTGTGTTAACATAAAACCAGACATCTTTAGAACCTGTGCCACACAAACACTGATTTAATAGTTACACTTTACTGACAGATCTTACCCAAATCATTGTTTTTTGTGATAGCTGCAGCTGCCCTGGCTCGA
Source organism: Melanerpes formicivorus (assembly GCF_026170545.1). Lineage (NCBI taxonomy): Eukaryota > Metazoa > Chordata > Aves > Piciformes > Picidae > Melanerpes > Melanerpes formicivorus. The sequence continues at coordinate 14,348,821 of NW_027142362.1, read as the reverse complement.
GGTCCCTGTTGTGTGAAATGGTAGCCAAATTTGAGGATCTTTGTGTTTTCTTCAAGCATCTTGGCAATTTCTACTTCTGCAACTGTGCCCAGCTGCTGCCTCTGTTGAAGTAAAAGACACAATGACAACAGAGCTTACATGTATTCACCCTAAAAGGGATCAGAATATTTTCATCCTATTAGTAAATATGCTTAATTTTGATTAATCTAAAAGGCAAAAGGTTATAAAATGTTTGTGCACCTTAAAGCACAAGCAAGCACAGAAGCGACTGGAAATTAACTTCATGGGATAATTCTGAGAATCTGAAAGACAATCACTCATGGAGTTAAGATACTTCAAAGTAAAATATTTTGCAAAGTTTTTCACAAGATGCCCTCTAAAAATATTCAGTAAACTAGGATAGACTGATTTTGATTATGGCATTACCAACCCTTCACTTACCTGATTATCAATTTTGATCTCTGTCAAAGTTTCATTGTCTTTCAGTGCATCAACCAGTGCCAAAATTCCAACTCCAGTGATGAAGTTTGATTCTATGTTTAAACTTTTTAATTTTGTGTTTACTCTCAGCATATCTGCAAGAGCCTTTGAATACAAGAAAGCATAATTAAACTTTTGAATTTTGCTGCAGTACATCATAGGAGACAGATTTCCACTAACTAGTTCAATAGGAGCAACAAGTTCACAGATGCACAGTGTAATTTTGCAAGCTTTCACTTTCTGAGACTGAAGTAAGTCTTCAGCCAGGCCTCAGCTACATTCTCTTTTTTAATAGTATTTAGTCAAGGAAAGGCCTCTCTTTCTCTTGTTACATACTAAAAAAAGCTACACAGAATATAAATTGTCTAAAATTAACATATTGGACTAGTTCCAGTTTGTAAGCCTTTGGGGCATACAAAGAGTAATGCAAACTGCTAAGTAAAGGCCAAAGAAAGGGCATTAGTCAGCTGAAAGGAGAATTGGATATGGTTGGTTTGTAAACAGGAGATCTGACTTCTAAAACACTTGTGTCTATAGATTTGGGAGAAAGAGTTACAATTCAAAGCTCTAAGCACAGTATCAGTATCACTCTTATGGAAGTGGCATATACCTGATTATGTTTCTGATAAAATAAGCAAACAAGAATAGCTAACCAGTGAGGCTGACTGCCAGAAAAATCATAACCTTTACATTATTATTATTTTTTAAATCTAAGTCACAATGCAAAAAAATCCCAACAAAACCATAGACAAGAAAACAAGTCTTTCCAGACTTTTGTTACAAATGTTTCAGTTCTCCTGAACAGGAACTTTTCAATGGACCCAAGACAAAGCTTTCAAACATTCATTTAATGGAGTCTTTCAAACTAGTTTTGTTTCTAGCTTGAAATTAAGAGTATACTGTCCTGGCACAACCACTAGCACTGTTTACTGCTTTGATTCAGCATAGGAAAAACAGGACCAGATGATAAGTGCTTAGGTTTCAAAGTATGCCAATCTAGATACCTTGACTAATACTATGCTTTATATGCCAATCTTTGGTATCAGGGAGATCAGACAAATAGGTTTCTTCAACTAAACCCCTAGTCTTCACTTAATACTCTGAGCTTTTTCAGTCCTCAGATGCACTTCATTTAAAGTTAATTTTGAGTATACTATTGGCTCATTAAATTAACCTCAGGAACTATGCAATAAGGGGAAAGAAACACAGGAAGAAGGTTAACAAAATGAAATAACAGGGAGAAAGGATTGGAAAAGACAAGTTCTCCCTCATCTCATACAGCTGAGATGTATGATGCATTGCCACATATTAGTCAACTAAAAATAGTTTACCAGCTTTGATATGACAAAGGTTTAAAGAAAAGACTTTATAGTGTAATGGAATTTATAATCATTTTTATCCCTAAATATTTAAATAGGATTCAATTCAATACTTTATCACTGTCCTTCCATCCTAACTTCCCTCACACCCCACTTCAGCATGTTAGCAAAAGTACTTACAACAGCAACAGGATCATTGCTTCGTGTGGCTGCAAGGCTAAAATTCTTCACATGCGTGTTGGTTTCTAAGGCTTTGGCAAATTCTTTCAGCGTTGGAATTGGTATGTTCTTGAATTAAAAATAGCATTTCACTCTCTTGAGATATACAAGTTTATCCCCTCCCCCCAAACTTCTCTCATTATCTTATTATCTTTACAGCAAAATTTACTCTGCTATTAACTATCCGTGGTCTCCGGCAGTCCCATAGTAAAGACCTACATGTGTAGTAAAGCCATTTGTAAAATGCAATGGCTATTAGAGCCATCAATTCCATAAAGCAAAGTTGTCTTTATTACACTGATGCCATTGCCACAGTGTTAAAAATAGTCCGCTGGTTTGGAACTGTTACTGAGCACAATCGACATGAACTGAACATCCTGCTAACTAGCAACATCAAATTAACCTCTCACAAATATAAAAAGATGTCAAGCTTCAGACTAGTGAAGCTACTAAAATTTCATTCTGTGCATTCTTTTAAGAATAATTCCAGCATTTGCAAATTTATACCTTGACAATGTTTACAGTGCAGTAGCAATGAAGTTTGAAAGAAATAATGGTTGGCAATTTTAGTAGTAAATGTCTCAGATTATTATATCAGAAATTTTACTCTTTTGCCTTTTTAGGCATTTGTCTAGCATGTGTTTATTGTACAATACTTTTAAACCATGTATTTTATATTCTTCCTTTAGTAAGGGAAGCAAATAGCCTAGGCTGCTGGTGAGACTGCAGCTAGCAGGCTGTCACTGCTGTCTGCACTCCAAGTCAGGATTCCTAGTTCTGTTTTCTTTCATGAAAATATTCCAAAGTTTTAGTCATGTTTAAAAACAGCACTGTTACACTTCTGTGCAGAAGCTGCCCTAATTGCTGACAGCTCTTTTGTATGAGAATCAAAGGATGTCAGGTACAAATATCACTTTGCTGGGAACAGCAAAGAGAGCTCATTGCTTCATCAAGGACAAAGGATTCAAATAAATAGTTAACTCCATGATGGTGAACTGCTGCAACTGTCACTGACTTGGCAGCTACAGAAATCTGGGTTGGCAGTAAGAAAATCTAAGACTTCTAAAATACACAGCTGTCAGAAACAGCCAAGATGGTTTATTGGTTCAACTACAGGTTTCTGAGATTACACACACTGCAACACTTGACAGAAAGGCTGCTGTATTTAAACTAAGCATATCATGCTGTCTTAAGAGAGTTCTTCAGATAAAAAGTGTTTTCTACTGAGAAAGAGCAGCATACTTACTGCAGATTTCAGGTAATTACCTTAATGTTATTTAGATTAACTTCGACAAGACGAGAATCATTATCCTTAATCCGTTGCAGTGTCTCCTCCACATTCGTGGGATTTGGTGGTTCATCAAAAACAGGCAACATTTTTTCACCTTTTACTATATCTGAAAAGTAGGGCATTAAATTGTAAACAGGTCACAAATTCACTGTGAATATATGATATATATACACACAGTATCACACACAGTATCACTTAGGTTGGAAAGGACCTCAAGGATCATCGAGTCCAACCTATCGACACAGACCCCATGACTAGACCATGGCACCAAGTGCCATGTCCAATCTCCTAAGTATTTACTAATCTACTAAGTATTTACCAATCTACTAAGTATTTACTATATTTAAAGATCATTTTACATCTCTCCCCAACAAAAACCACACCACCCTCTGCAGAGTGTACTTTTGTAAAGTTCAATCCTTTTCCAGAAAGTCCTCACAGCCCTTCTGCTTTTCTTGCTCACTAGCTTTTTTCAGAAAGCACAAAGGACATGAGTCACAAACACAGAACACACATACACAAATGCAAGCTGATGTCTACTTCCATCCTCCAAAAGTGACTTAACTGCAGAATATATTTTAGTGTATGTATGTTTTAATTCTACTCTTCCCAGAGCTCAGTTGGCAATGTGATAGACATGCACATTTCCAATTGAAGACAGAATAGTCTATAAAGAATGCTAGTGAAACAGAAAATAGTTAATGCTATAGTAACTGTGTGTGGTATAAAGAACTCCTTTATCTAGCACTTGCACACACACTTACTTGAGAAGCTGTCTTTGTCAACCCCGTTGCTGCTCCCTACTACATCACAGAACTGACTGTTTGTTATCAAGTTGGACATTCCCAGTATAGCTGTAAAAGGAAAAAAAGGAGAGAAAGCAAAACCATAATTAATTCTTCTCAGCTCAGATGCAGTGTTCCTTTTAATAACTGATGTTTTTGAAACAGCCAGTTATCAGCACAATGAGCTATTCAATCTCTTAGTAATTTAAGTAAAAGTAGGAAAAAAACCACATCAACTATAGACTGCTTAGTTGTCTTTCACATCTCTGAAAAACTTGTCCTCTCCAGGTTCAAGGGGAGTTAAAAGGGCAGTTCAGTCACAAAATTCTCAACTGAAGTTTTATGAATACACACATAACAACACATTCTTATGTGCAAGAACAAGTGTTACTGTACTCAACAGTCTGAGGAATGAACTTACAAGTTTTAACTTTGAAAATTAGATATATTTTCAGGCCAAAATAATCCACCTTACTATAAATTATCACTAACTGACAGAGGTTATACACTACAAACAAACTACAAGCTGGTATGTACCAGCTACAGCTTTTTACAGTCACATTTCAGGTAACAAATACCTTTACCACGTTAATAATAGATCTTTTTTGCCTAAATACATACCAGCCCATTCATACTTCAAAAACAGCTTACCTGCAAGGTCACCTAATTCTGTGTCTGTGGCACTGGTCAAGGCTTCCTCCAGTTCTGGATCAAGAGAGAATTTTTCTTCTGTGTAAGACTGTACAGGCTTTTGTTTGGGGATAAATATTTTCCCTGGAGTGAAAAAACAAATTAAAAGAAATCTGGGGTTACTGTATATTACGTAACTGCTTATCTTTAAGCTTTCCTGTACTTAAGGAATATACATTACATTTCGTAAACTCTGAGGAAAAACAAACAAAACCCAAACAAGGGCAACGTAAGTATCACAGTATAACTTAGGTTGGAAAGGACCTCGAGGATCATCAAGTCCAACTTATCAACACAGACCCCATGACTAGACCATGGCACCAAGTGCCACGTCCAATCTCCTCTTGAATGCCTCCAGGGATGGTGACTCAACCACCTCCCTGGGCAACCCGTTCCAATGACGAACAACTCGCTCAGTGAAGAACTTCCTCCTCACCTTGAGTCTAAACCTCCCCTGGCGCAGCTTGAGACTGTGTCCTCTTGTTCTGGTGCTGGCCTGGGGGAAGAGACCAACCCCTTCCCGGCCACAACCACCCCACAGGTAGTTGTAGAGGGCAATGAGGTCACCCCTGAGCCTCCTCTTCCCAGGCTAAACAATCCCAGCTCCCTCAGCTTCTCCTCATAGGGCTTGTGTTCAAGGCCTCTCACCAGCCTTGTCGCCCTTCTCTGGGCACGTTCAAGTGTTTCGATGCCCTTAAACTGAAGGGCCCAGAACTGGACACAGTACTCAAGGTGCAGCCTAACCAAAGCAGAGTACAGGGGCACAATGACTTCCCTGCTCCTGCCGGCCACACTATTCCTAATGCAGGCCAGGATGCCATTGGCCTTCTCGGCCACCTGGGCACACTGCTGGCTCATATTCAGGTGGCTGTCAATCAGCACCCCCAGGTCCCTCTCTGTTTGGGAGTTCTCCAGCCACTCTGACCCCAGCCTGTAGCTCTGCATGGGATTGCCGTAGCCAAAGTGCAGCACTCGGCACTTGGACTTGTTGAATGCAAGTACTTGGCACTTGGACTTGTTGAATGAAAGTAATGAGGTTTCTTCTGTTCTTGAAAGTCAGAGGTGAGGAAAGAGGCTAAGCAAGAACATAATATCATTTATTGCAATTTCTCAGGAGTCTGTATCACAACTACAATTTCTTTTTTTCTCTGCTCAGGGTTAGGAAGTAAAATACAAACCTCCATTACACCTTTTAAACAGCCTGAAAAAATGCCTGTAAGAAAATTTAGTATTGCTAGGGAACAATGACCAGCATCCTCTCAAGGGAGAGGGGGACCCGGGCAGAACTGTCATCTGAATGTCAGTGAAATAAAGTAGCGTCATCTGAAATCATGGATCTGAGCATTCACTGTAGTTTTACAGCATACACAAATTCATAATTTCTGATTTCAAATGTTTTGTTTAGCTCAGTTTTGAAGTAAAAAAAAGATGCCTGAACTGCTTGGAAAAAAGGTGGATAGCACAAAACAAGATAATAGATTTCTCTGCTGATTACACTGCTCTAAAATGATACTTGGAAAGGTCACAGCAAAAGGAGCAGCTATAATACCACATTTTGCATCAGCTTTTTAGTCACTACAGAGAGGGAGTGGGAAAAGTTTTTTTGGGAAGCATGCATTATAAAGAGAGGTCTGTGTAGTTAGCATAATTCTTGCTTATATCTTCAGCTGAAAAGTTAAGAGTAAGAAATCAGAATGGGAAAGCTGTTCTAAAAACAATACATATTAGAAGTGCCTTTTCAGAACAAAGAAGTCTACCACTGGTAAAAACCCAGGAGAGATGAGATGGTGCCTAGGTTCAGGACAAATTAGCATGGTAAACAAAAACTCCAGTACTGTTTGAGAGAACAACAGTGATGCATTTGATAGAAGTAATTTACAACTAAAGAACTGTGAATCTAATCTTAACAGTTACTCAAAGTTTTTCAAACTTTCCATGTTGCCTGAGCTATCAGCAGACAGAGCTGTGGGAAAGTGGTTCCAACTTCCTTTTGACATTTCCCAGGACAGAATGTGGTGATGATAATCCTCCTATGAAGTATCAGTGCTAATTCAGGAACCCACCCTGTTCCATATTCATAGCTAGAAAATATTTCCACACATGAATCACCCTGGCTCATCCCAATTACATGATAAAAACCCACCATGCACCAGAATCAGACCAATTGAGCAAAAGCCTAAGATTTTCCACCCCCCTCACGCTGCATACAAGTGTCTCTCATTACATGCCTGGACTGAGACTAAGTTCAGTATTTTAAAATATCTCCCAAAGACAACAAGCTTTATACAGATATTTCAGTTTTACTTCTGGGAAATTCCAGCAAAGTGGCATTTTGATTTCACCATTTATGGGAAGCAATGCCCAAAGTCAATTCCTGTGTCCCACAGCTGACACTGGCGTAACAAAACTTATCCATCTTTTCTCTCCCTCTCCAAATGCCCATCCTAGATTACTACAGTCTGTAGTAAATTTTCTTTTTAAAGGAACTTAATGCATTGCCACTAGCACAGATTACAAAGCAGCATATCAGGTTTTTTTCCTGACAACACATTCTGACGACCAAGATCTGTTGCTAGCAACGGAGTATTTTTGTTCCTGGTTGCTATCTCTTTGGAAATTTGTGTAAATTATCATTATCCATATTTAGAAGCAGAAAATAAATCTCTTTATGTAACTGTACTGACTACAATCAGTAGTTGAAAGCTGCTGACACGCATTACCACCCATACCCCTCAGGTTTAACGCAAGAGAAGCTGCAGTGATTCAGAATTAAAACAAGACCATTATAAACTGAAGACTTAACGAGTAACTGTTAAAGATTATTTAATTGACACACTGCATTTGGACCCCCATTTCATTTTACCATCATCACCTACTGGGGAAGAGTATAACTTCCAACTTAAATTGATATATTCAGAAGAGGTATGAGAATGCTTGCCGAGGTTTTCATTAACCCATGAAACACTGGATAGCATAACCATGACCTAAAGCCTTTCACTAGCAACATGTGTGGTGTTCTTCCCTCAGTAAAACAGACTAGCAAAAAATTAGGATTTCAGAGAACGAGGAAGGAGGATAGAAGGAAAGTGTGATTTGAGCACCTGAACCTTCATTCCTGTCACCCTATTTGCAGCACTAGTGCAGCAGGCAGCGAGCAGGAAAGGGAAACTGATCTCATTTAAAACAACTTCATAAAAATGCATTTCAGCCTGGATCAGCCTTACGCACGGTTTGTCTCACAGTACTCAAAGAACTACTTTTCTTGATGTTACTTAAAGTGGTCCTTAAATTTATAGGTTATGAACTTCTGGTTCTAAACATTTGCTTCCTAAGAGTAAGACTAAATTTATCTGCACATGCCTGATTCTCAAGATAACCTAAAGAGAGAGAGAAGTATATTAGTTCTCACTAAAGCAAAAACTTGAAGTGCCTCTCCCCTCCAGAAATGTTCATTGCAGCCAACTCCAGTCACATGAACTAGGTCAGGAGCAGTTTTTGTTATAGAACAGGTCACACCCTTGTGTATATAATGTCTCATTCATTGGCTTCATCTCATCCTAGCCCAGAGTTCAGAGGTTTACAATGCATATACAAAAGCAGGTCCTTCCCCATTTCCTAATTTCAGTAACAAACTTACTTCAGAAAGGATAAGAACCCTGTGTCTCCAGGGACAGTGATCTTACTCAAGGCCTGCTGCCAAGACATTTTGGCAATTCCCTTTCCCACTTAATGTAAATGCTAAAGAAAAAAAATAAACAAAGAAACCCCAACACCACCACACCAAAAAAACACCAAACCAACAGAAATCCCACAAAAGACCACCAAAACCAAGTCAGCACATCTGTGCAGCCCATGAGATGAACAGCTTTCTCAGCCCCCAAGTAGAATGTTTCCAAAATAGCAGGGATTTGATCACACGAAGGAACATGACATCCTTCTTTTCAGCCAACATGGATACTGCAAAAACTAAGCACTGGAACATGAAGAGGCAAATTTCAGACATGTTCACTTGATTTCTGTATTAATTATATACTCACATCTTCTATGCCTTTCACTAACAAGTTAAATGATACACATCCCAGGATTAAAGCATAGGCTTTCTTTGCTACAAAAAGAACTTTCAGTTCCAAGTTCTGCTCAAAAGGCAGAAAGGTGGGACAATGTTGGTTGACATTGCATCTACAGACTCACAGCACCCAAGAAGACTTCAGAAAATCCTGCAGAGATCAGGTCTATTCAGTGTAGCTATGCTCTGAATATTGCTGGTACTATCCTCACATACCCTGCAGTCATACCCCCATGCCAGCAGGCAGCAGGTGACAACAATCTGTGGATCAGAGAAAGTCTGAAATACACTCTGCAGTAATCTGTTGCCAGAAAAGGAATCACATCTCCTGAGGACAACCAAATACAAGCTATCAGGAAGTCTATTAGGAAAAGCAAGCAGTATCTGATACATTCCTTAAAGTTTCATCAATTTAGAAACTGATATAATCCACAATTAATCACCAGTTATGTGACAGACTTAGGTCCATCGATTCACTTGTAAGCACAGTTTAATACTATTTTTTTAATTCAACGTACAAGTTACTTCTTCAGTGTCTTACCGTAGAAACAATACTGTTATTCATTATTTGATTACAGAGCACACAGCAGAGTCAGAAAACTCTTTTATGGTAAGGCTAGAGCATCACACATTATTTTGTTCTAGTGTTCACCTATGGAGAATGCCAACTCCACAAATTGTCTCTCCAAAGCTCCTACAGGGTACGAGCTTCATTTTACAACATGTAACACAAAAAGTCTTTAAAGATGAGCAATTGAAAGGCAAACAGAGAACACAGCATCCCAAAGCCTGCTGCAATGGAAGCAAACAGTAATCTAGAGCAACTGAACAGGGCAGCAACAAAAAAGCTAGGTGACTAGCCAGATGAGCAGCTGTAGACAGGTGACTACAGTTTCAGCCTAACTGGGTGATAGAGTAGGAAAAAAAACCAAACCAAAAACAAACCAACAAGCCAACAACAAAACCAATCTACATAAAAGCAGAATTTACATGACATGCAAATCAATACAGAACAAATGTACTGCAGGCAAGAATGGAGAGGGAGTTGGAGCACCTCTTCTATGAAGACAGGCTGAAAGAACTGGGACTGTTCAACCTGGAGAAAGTTCCAGAGAGACCTTATAGCAACATTTCAGTATCTGAAAGGGACCTGTGGGAAGCTGGGCAGGGACTGGTCAGAAGGGCTTGAAGCAATTGGACAAGGGGCAATGGTTTTAAACTGGAGCTGGGTAGATTTAGGTTAGATACAAGGAGAGTGGTAAAATACTGGAACAGGCTGCCCAGGGATGTGGTTGAGGCCCCATCCCTGAAGACACTCAAGACCAGACTTTATGTGGCCCGGGGCAACCTGCTCTAGTTGGAGGTGTGCCTGCTCACAGCAGGGGTGTTGGACAAGATGACCTTTGAAGGTCCCTTCCAACTCAATGCAGCCTCTGAATCTGTGACGAGAAAACCATGATTAGGAGAGTGCTGAGGCAAAAATGCAAAGCTTAGTTCAATTTGCTAATGCCTTGCATTATACAGCACAAAGTACATTACTGATATTACATATGTTTTTATCTCAGATGCAGTAACATCTTTCGGTGTTCCAAGAGATGCAAGGAGCATTGGTCATATGCATGGAACATATTTGAGGCCAACAGACTCCAGTGCCAAAGCTCCTGTCACTGTTTAGATGAGATCCTTCTCTTTGCTGTATGCCTTGTAAAATCTTTATGACATACTTACGTACACAGACTGAGACAAAGCTAGTTCTGTTAAAATTATTACCACATGGCTCTCATGAATCTTTTGAACAATGGTTCACTGTATGGCTTGACACTTAATTGGAACAGAATGTGACTTAAGTCATTAAATGGTATTTAACAACAAAGTATGTTTTTCAGGATGCTATTAGAAACAAAAATCAGGCACTGGAAAAATGCAACAGAACATAATTTGGGCATTGTTAAGCTTCATATTTCTTTAGTACTGCTCATCTCACTGTCATATCAGGACACTTTACATCAGTTCAGCTCTTCCACGTTTTACAGCATACAGCCAAAACAAGGTTCCAAAGACTAGGAGAAATCACATCCTCTATCAGTGAAAGAGATGCAACATTGTACTAATAATGTATTACCACAAAAAAGAGGTACTTAGGACAACTGAAAGGGAGGATTTGCCTCTGCACTGTAGTAGGGACACAAGGTTACCAGAATCAGTAGCAAGCCAGGATGCTGTAAATTAACCCAAGGTAAGCTTCTTTGATAATCCTGCAGGCAAAATTGCCACACAGGGCATCAGTTCTACTAAAACAGAAGGAAAGAGAAGGATAATATTCCAATTCTTATTGCATTAAATAAATAATCAGACCAAATTAGAGCAGTAAGATCAGCTAGGCACACAAAGTATTCTAGCAAAGCCTAATCCACAAATCATCAAGAAAATAGCTGTATCTCCAAATCCATCTCTCTGCGCCTTGAACCTCTAGATCTGAAGGCTACAACTATCTGTTCTCTTGTGAATTAACAGAAGAGATAAGCAAGATTTTCACCTACCCTTATTCCATTTGTTAGGATTTCTCCATAATACATTTATCTAGCCAAAGAGAAAAATTATAAGCCAGCTTAGTTGTTTGTGTGGGGTTTTTGTTTAATATCAAAGTACACTGAGGATAAGAGCTCCCTCTAGATGAAAACCATCCTGCACAACTATTAAATGTTGCTCTTCTACTTTTCCAAGTTTTACATCTCAATCAAGCTTGTGATTTTTTTGATTTAAAATACTAAGTTACTTAGCTCTGCCACTTTTGTGCAAAACAGCTACAAACATGGCAGCAAATCAATGCTGGACCATAACATTTTCATGAGGGGAAAAGTTATTCCTCATCTACTACAAAATGAGCTTAGCTTTCTTGCCTCCTCCCACTCATTTAAGAGGGTGTGAATTTCCATTCTGAGCATCTCTTTCCACATTTTTGGTTTTAGTGAAAGTAAGCTACATTTCATTTTTCATATTTTATCTTCTTCCATGGTACTGAAATAAATGGTAGAAAAAGTTAGTAACTTTTTTTTTAAGAGATACAGGAAATTTTACTAATGAAACTGGTATGACATATTGCAACATCTAGACAGGCTGCTATTTACTAAAGATTTATTTCATAAAGGAAGTGACGTGACCTTTCTTAACCAAAGTCTACATTACAGCTGCAGCCTTCTGTTTTTCTACGACTCTTGAAGATTTTATCTGTCCAAATAGTTTTGCCATGTGCATATATACATAAGCTGACATTAAAGAACTACCTGTCTGAATGAAGTTCTAGTTAGAAATAGATTCTAGTAGAAGTACTAACTGGAGCAAATTCTCCATGCCTAGCCTCACATCCCAAAGGAGAAGAGTACAAGCTGGTGGGGCTGCAAAGGATTCCCCAAACCAGCTGTGAGGCCCAAATATACTTGGACTTAATCATATCAAATTATTAAGACTGCCTCCAACATAAACTAGCAAGTAGAGAGCGCAGGAAACAACGGGAGGAAACAGTAGCACACTACACAGCCAAACACGGTATCACCAGGCATTTGCCAGCAGCAGAGGTACCATGAGGGTACTGCTGCTATAGGCACCTTTAACTGTCTTCTGCATGCAATATGCGGCATTATCCTTAACTTGGTTACTCTTACAGATTCAGTCAGCAAACTCCCATTCTCTTGTCAACAAAGGAGAGTTATGTCTCAGCAACAATGGTGCTGAAGTACACATATAAAAGTCCCCTCCAACCCAAAGCATTCTAGAAATAGGGCAAAACATGGTGTATTGAGTAAGTAGTACATGGTATACAGTATAGCACAAAGTCACAATCTCAAGAAAAAGTTGCTACTTGACAGGGTTGGTGTCAACCTGGTACAGGCAGAGAGAATGCAAAAAGCCCCAAGAAAATCTCACCAAATGCACACCACAGTCATATATACAAGCTCAGCAGATGAATGAAGACTCCAGTCCTGAATAAGCACTGATTCACACCAAAGAATTAAGCAGAATTAAAAGATCTCAAACCCTTAAAAAGAAAGGAGCCTGCTCATCTTGGGCAGCTGGAATGTAACTGATGAAACAACTTACTGAAGTCTTACTGCAGCAGACCTGCCCTGCTGCTGGGCAAGTTTCAGACAAGCTAGGATTCACAAGCAGTACACAAATGCTGTGGTGACAGCTAAAAGCCTTCTCCAATGCATATGTGCCCAGCACAGGACTAGAAGTTTGTGCCAACCAATAGTGCTTGTAATGCACAACAAATTTGGGAGCTCCTACTTTGTGGGGATACAAATCAATCGATCTATTCTTACAATATTTAAGATGCACATTCTTCATCATTTTCTCCTGAAAAGGGAAATGCTTCAAGACAATCAGAAGACTAGATCCAAAGCAAAGATTTAAAGTTCTAGGCTTTAAAAAAAATGTATCCACTCATTAGGTCAATGTTTCCATGGTTATCAGACCACAAATCACTGCCAGATTTCAGAGCTTCTTGCAATGTTAACTATGTGCTTAGTTAATAACAACTGTGCAACCTTACTAAACCTCTCAGTAAGGACACTTGAAAGACAGCATGGTGACATATACTACTTGCCTGGCCTTGTCAACTTACATCATCTTTGAACATTATTATCTTTCACAGCATGATTCTATTGTTTGAGGTTTTTTGTGGTGTTTTTTTGTTGGGTTTTGTTTGGTTGGTTTGTTTTGTTTTAATTCAGCATAGTATTACAAATGTTACTGCACGTACTCAGCAGCACAAGCACGATAATATTATTGACACAAATCAAGGGTAGCTCATACTTTGAGGATACCATGCCCATCAGAACTTTGCAATCTTGATAAAAACCTTTTGAGTCTTACTTCCTTCCTGTGCCACATGCAAAGAGCACACCGGCCCCTGCAGCACAAAGTGCTTGAACAGGAAGCATCTGGCCTCTGCACAGTAGCACTTCTTGGGAAGTGCTGCGAGTCAAAAAGCGTCAGAGCTGCCAGATGCTTCTGTAAACTCTGGTTCACAGTAGTTCTGGCTAGTCCACTTCAGAGATTTCATAACCACCTACATCAGGGAGAGGGTGGCGTTACCTTTCTTTTCCCTTGTATAAGGCACATAGTCCTCCCTGTCTTTATGCTCAAGAGCCTGCTTCTCTAAATACGCAAGGAGTCGTTCTCTGTCGAAGGGACCCGAAGCCTTTTTAGCAGTCTGGTCTTTCTGTCGGAAGCCTGCAGGCAGCAGTGCATTCTGCAAAACAAAATGGAGCAAGTAAGTACAGCTTAGAAAATCTGAGTGAACACCTGATTAGTTTCATTTCCCTCCTCCATCTCAGTCCCCCCAAGCTTCAAGCCTGATACATCATCATTTTTAGGCAATCTTTAATCCCTTTTATTTGGGGCAGAGGAAGACACTAGGTAGTCTGTTCTTAGACACCAAGAATATAATTACAAACAGAGCACCCTGCATTCTGAATAGGATTGAAGCAATTCTCTGAGTACAACAGCTCCCAGTACTAGACTTGCCAGTTACTCTGCATTTTTTTTTTCTAGAATGGACACTGTTTAAATAAGAAGTAGTAAATAGAACTCAGCTATTTAAAGTTTGGACAGAGTATTTCTGCTTTGGGCTTGATTCAAAGTGGGGTGTATGGGTTTATTTTTTTTGCTATCTTCAACACATTTCAGATTAAAAAAACAAAAAGATTGGGGGTGTGGTGGGTTGAAGTTTCCCTCCAGCACAGGGGGAAAAGAAGAAGAAAAAAAATGGAGGTTATGAGTATGGAAAAACCAGATTGTATCAAAATTCCAACTGTCATAAAAGACAGCCAATCACTTTTTGCCAGTTATTTTCTGTTAAAATGTCTACAAAAGCCAAAGCCAATAAAAATAAAAATCAAGAATATCTTGCAGTGCAACAGAACAAGCAACCATAATATTCTTAAGCCACTCCTGAACATCCAGATTAAACTTAATCCTGTTACTATTAAAGAAAGAACAGAAAAATCAGGAGCTGAAAACACGAATCTCGGACAGATATTAGCTGCAGTATCAGTAGAGGATGCAGCTTTTTATACAAGAAGGCTATAAGAATCCTTATTCAACACCCCATGATGATAAAATTATTTGGATTCTGAATGTTTGCCTCTTCTTTGCAAATTCAGCAGAGGACAGGAAAACATACAGGCAACCCAATTCAGAATGAGGAATCTTTAGGTAGCACTCTCCCTCTCTCAAACTCCTACAACACAGGCAAGAAAATAAAAATGGATTCACAAGAACTGTTTACCAGACAGCACTGGAAACAGGGAAGTTAAACAAGCCTTTCTAAATAAACTTTCTTTGCAAGAACAGGACAAAGAGCCATTTTTATTTGTAAATAAATCCCAGAAAGCCCCCCTCTGACAATCCCTCTTACATTTTCCTCTACTGCAAACAGGAAACAAACTATTAGAACAGTGTATAAACATATATCTGTAAATAAGATCATTAGCAGATGAGGAAAAAATCTCTGCCTAAAAGTATGTTATACAAGGAGGGGGGAAGGAAAAAAGGGTCTCCATTTGTTTCAGATTAGTTTCTGAACAAATGAAAAAATAAAACTTTTCCTGGCTAATACCTACCTCAGGGTCAAGATCATCCAAAACAGTTTCCAGTTGCTTCAGCTCCTCCTCCGAAAGTTTGCCAAGAATTTCATCCTCATCAAGATCTTTGTACTTGTCCAAGTCCTTCCGAAATGGGAGTGTCATGACTTGGGCAGCAGCGAGTTGCTCGAACACCTCAAAACCCAAGTCTTATGCTTAACCAGATCTAGGAGGAAGAAAAAAACCAAGTTTTAAAAAGAAACAACCATTGTTAAGGTAAATAGCTCAACTACAAAGCATCTTCAACCTCCAAATACATCTCTGAATAGAAAGCTTTTTCATACAATATTCATATATGTTATTCCACAGCAGACAAAGAATGCTTGGAAGCTGTCTACACCTTGCTTCTTAACTGACAAGAATCTCATTCTGCCATGCTCTTTTCATCAGTAAGCAAGCTATGTTTATATTAAGATGAATGTCAGTCTCAACAAGAACTCCAAGGCTACAATTCCCACAGAGCAGGGGAGGCTGCAGGGTTGGAAGGAGGAGATACCAACTACACCTAGTATTTACAAGTCCAGCTTAACATCATGGGTTTTTACAGATACTGCAGTCAAAAGAGTGAAGATGCTTTACACTTGTTGCTGCTGTTTGAGGGCAGTAAAGGAGAACCCCACTGCAAATAAGCTAATTGGTTATTACTGACTCATATCCTTGTGTATTACCTACAGAGAACAAAGGAAGCTTGCCTCAGAGTTAATTATAGCAAAACCATTGAAATAACATTCTGTTCTGTCCAAGGAAAATCAAAACACCTAGACTGAAAGGCTTAGGGCATACAACTCCTAAGCAGCAGCACTCCAGTCAATCCTACTGCCAAAAACAAATTCAAAAATACAGAATTGACTACATAATTGCTCACTGAAGATTATACTTAGAGGAAATGGTGGCCCTTCAAAAGACATACAGTCTACGTAGCACTTCCAACGAACAAAGAGCACAGGGAATCTGTTTTCTGACAGCACAGTTTTGGAAGCATCTGGCTTGGAAAAACCAAACAGTTAATCACAACGCTGTTGAAGCAGACAAGGTGGTTTCATTTGTCTGTAAGCAGTTCTGGGATTCTTTTTTTGTTCAGACAAATTCTTGCTTCAGGTTGAGCGCACACACAATCAAAAGGTAACTTGAATGACTGTGAGCAAGAGTGCGTAGCTTGTCTGGGGAGCAAAAGCTAGATCTACACATTCAGAGTCATTAGCCTCCCAAATCCCTTTCTCAGCTCTATAAAAATATCCAATACAGAACAGGCATACAGCAAACGTTATTTGTTCTCCAACGACCCACATTCCAGTTTGGATGCTCACACAACATATACTAACTGCATTACTTCAAACACTGTGCAAAAACAGATCAATTTGAAGTTACTGCCTCAAATAAAAGTAAAAGAAGGGCTGTATATACACACAATACCATGGAATCCTGCTTACAAGATTCTCTCATGTCAGTTGTCTACATCAAGACAAGTCTCCCTGGTTGTCACAGTTCCATATAGTGACACCTTAATTCAGAGACACTGAACAGACATGAACACACAAAGGTTCATCCACACCAGTCAGTATTTACCTGTAAAGTAAATCTGGTTTTAATAATTGCCTATGCAAGAACAGTAAATTTTCAGCTTCTACCAATGTCTACACCTGAATGAGGAACATATTTGCAGCTATTTTCAGAATACCTGCTTTTAAAAAAATGTTACTGATATAAACACCAGAGTTTATTTGTAAACCACAGCTGACACCAATAGGACATAATTCCAAAGCTGAACAACCAGCTTAGGTAAAGTTTGCTTGAACATAACAAAACCCAGGAAGAATTCCCAGTTTCATGGTTAAATTATGCCAAAAGAACACTGTATGGCTTCTTCTGAACGAAACTAGATCAAAGTTGAAGAGCTTAGACCTTTTGCCAAGAGGTCACAGAGCTAAGAACATCCAAGTTTGATGGCTGCAGAAAGCGCATACAGTAGCACACCTATGTTTTTCAAAGCTGTGTTCCAAAAGTAACTAAAGGAGTGCCTCTGAGGTCTGGCATGCTACCTCCTACAGGTTTCATAGTCTCATGGTGTTTGTTTCTCCAGGTGCATAACAGCTGAAGGACAATTAGCTGATGGCTACAGCAGATGCCACACAATCTGCATGCAAACTTCTCATTCCTAGAGCCTTAATGTGTTGTCCTTCCTTACAGTTCAAGCCATTACACACTATCATAAGAGGAAAACATTTCCTGCAGTCAATTACACAGCACTGTTTGCGTCCAGGCTGCACTCTCCGAATCCTCCATCAACATGCTGCTATTTACCACATTTCTGCATGGCCATTTGCATTCAGATATTAAAAGCTGTAGTCTTAATGGGTAATTATAAGGAGCAGAATAGTTCTGCATACTGCAGAATAATGCTCCCCTTAATGTGGCAGAGCGTAGCACTGCATAACCATGTATTACATTCACATCAGCTATATTTCCTCCCTATGAATCGTTGTAAAATGTTGTCATCCAGAACTAATTACCTTTCATTTACTGCAGTGGTATGTCTTTGACTGGAAAACTACTCATCCTTTATAATACATTAATGTTCAGGTCATAGCCCTTAGTCTTGCTTGTTTCTATAGTATGATCCAATTAGCCATTTGAAATCTTGAGCTACAGTGTTCACACACAGACAAAAAGTGAAAAATAGAATAGAATTAACCAGGTTGGAAAAGACCTTCAAGATCATCAAGTCCAACCCATCACCCAACACCACCTAAGGCAGGACAGCAAGAAAATCCACCCCACTATTTCTGTACCTGAGTCTTCTGTTCTGCAACAGGAAGAGAATCACATGTGGCCTGCCAGATTAAAATTTAGACTTCTGGACATATTTTCTACAACCTATCAATCAACAGTATTTTTGAAAATATAAAAGCATACTTCACATGAGACAACTTTAAAAAGTCCTGATGGTAGCACTAATTAGCACATCTACTGCACAGAGACTGCTTGACAGCAGCTTTCAGAAACATTCCTTACAAAAGAACCCACAGGATATATGACACTTGTATACAACGTGCTAAAAATCAGGTTTTAAACCATGGTGTCAAGAATTCTCACTGCCTAAAAAGGGCATAAAGGCCAGCTGCAGCTTCAATCTAATCAAACAAGCTACTTCACCTCCCATTAAACACATTGCTCCCTGTATCTGTGCAGCACAGAGAGACACATGCTTAATAGATGACAGGTGTTTAGGAGGAACAGGTATTTGGATTGTAAATATCTGTGGCACATCTCACTGCCATATTGTAGACAAAACTGCAACCATCAGTTCCAGCTTTGTAAATACTTTGCACTTCAATAGGCAGAGCTAGTTTTCTAAGTAACCTTCTTAGCTTTACCATGAAAATACTATCTATGTCAGAAATCAGAAGAGCCAGCATTCTTCTTTTTTTCTTCAGCTATAGAACTATAATGCAAAGTAGATTCTTCACTCTAGCAACATTTAGGGAAACAGACACAAAACCATCACTTCCAATCAATCAATTTTCAGTTCTGTCTTGGTTAAACAGAAGAGAATCTGAGGGGAAAAAAAAAACCAGAAATGAAGAAATTCTGAAGGACATCAGAGACCAAAATCTTGCCATTATTCCTTCACCTGAGAAATCAGTGAACAGCTAGAGAAATTAGCAGACAGCAATAACTTTACTTTAGGCCACCTTATTATATTTACCTGAAACATACAGTGAAAGACTGTGAAGCAGCTTTCACACACCTCTTATCTACAAGTTAAAATATCTTTTCTTTTTTGCTCCTCTCTGACAGCATTTTTTAAACACCAAAGGATTCTGAAAATAGTTAGCTTCCCATTTTCTTTCAAAAATTTCACCCCTAGGAAATTTCTGTTGTACTTAAGATGGTAGTTTCTTGGGACTCTAACAGGCATAAGTCTTCAGAAATATCTTGCCCATAGGAAACCAGAGTAGCATTACAGACCACTGTAAGTGGTTTCAGTAACTTGGATTTTAAAATAGAAGTGACATCATGAAAAACAAACCCAGCCGGTTTTGGCCAGCACATTTGCAGAGTTCACTTTAATCTCATTTGTTCCTTCAGAGCCTCCTTCCACCCAGCCTCTGGGTGAACCCAACCCGGAGCAGGGGGGTCTGGAGCAGAGGAGTCCAGAGAGCTGTCAGCATTCCTGCACTAGTCAGGGCCCCTGACTGTCCCAGCTGCTTGGAAGAGCCTAATCTAGGCGTTTCCCCAGGGAACCTCTACGAAGGCAACAATTTTGTCTTCCAGAATGTGAGATTATACAGAATTGCTTATAAAGAATGTGCTGCACTTGAAGGAGCCATCTTCACTTTTTTCCCTAGGTTTGGTAAATGAGTAAATATATACCATCATTCCAGCAGGCTCCTTAGGATGTTTTTATGATGCCTTATAACAACTGCTGAACAGCCCCATGCCACCTTTCTTTGCAGAAAGCTGTCAAAAATCCACTCAAACCTTCTGAATCTCCAGCCTGGAGTGGGGTACCCTAACCAGGTTCTCCCACCCAGGGAACCAGCAGACATTCCTTGGCCCAAAGCCTTCCAAAGCCAGCAGGTGGCAGCTCGTCTTTGCCTAAAGTTTTTGTCAGGCAGTAAGGAACACCTATTCTGGGCCATTTTCCTACAAAAGCAAGCCCAAGGCTTCATTCACTTCAAAGAAACAATACACGAAGCTTTATATATGCAAACTGAGCTTCTCTATCCTCTCATTTGTCCATACAGTAACCTGGGAAGAGGAGAGGGACAGACAGCTACTGCACAGGAACTACACAGACCATGAAGACTCTTCCACGATGAAGCAAATCAGAA
This sequence comes from Melanerpes formicivorus, assembly GCF_026170545.1. Classification (NCBI taxonomy): domain Eukaryota; kingdom Metazoa; phylum Chordata; class Aves; order Piciformes; family Picidae; genus Melanerpes; species Melanerpes formicivorus. The sequence continues at coordinate 14,328,489 of NW_027142362.1, read as the reverse complement.
GGCACCTGTATTTTCATTTCCTGTCAGCTCGTGTTCTGTGTCAGCACCTGGAAACAGACAAAGCCCACTTCGCTCTTTTATGTGTCCTGTGTGCAACTACACAGAACTAGGGCACAGCTGTCTTGCTGGCAGGGTGTTCCAAGTGATGGCCAAGCTACCAAGCTGGCACTGTCCCATAAAAACTTCTGTAAGTGCATGTTCTTGAATACCAGTCACATGCACTGCAGGGCTGTATGGATGTACCATCCAGCCCAGGCAAGAGGAGCCCCAAGGCGTGCATTCAGCAAGATGCACAGGGCATGGAAGTGGCAGCCTTGGCAGCATGGGAGGCGGCATTCCAGCACACTTATCTCCACAACACTTCCAGGCATGCTCATCAAACTAGCTTCAGGGCAGGTATTATGATCCCAAATAAACACAACGTTGGGATAAATTAAAAATCCCAAGTATTACAGGTACTGCCCACCTCGAGAAGCTACTCTGCAGAAATTGCCACTCTAACTATCTGTTCCCTCTCCCAACACACAGGGCTGCATCACTGCACTGGGACTTACTGATCAGATAAGATGAGGGATATTTTGGCACCTGTTTTTTCCAGGCAATACCTGGATTTTCTTCAGTAGAGATGCACTGCCCATGGCCAGTGATACACAGTATCTCCTCCTGGAGGAAATGTCTACAGGGTTTGAGCCAAAAAGAAACATCAGATGCAAACATAACTTTTCTGTAAGGAATACAAATATCTGAATATTTATAGAAACATTCATGTATTTGTGTTCATCACAGAAAAGTGGTGAAACTTACAAGCCTGGAATGAGACAGCAGAAGAAATTAATTTTATTCCCATTATGTTACTTGTAGAAAACTTGAAGAGCACAACCCACCTTCGGGTCCTCCCTTACATGCCAGGCTGTCTTTTGAGCTCTGTACACCTGACACAGTAGCAAGGCATTAGTCTTGAGGATACATTAAGTGTATTACAGCAAAATTGAAGCACACAGCAATCTCTCTAGAACAGCACTTATTTTCAACACAACTTGTGCCTACTTGCAAGAAACATGCAGAGAGGTTTCAGAAGCTTATACCGAGACCTGATGTGCAAAATTCTCTGCAGGTACCGAGAGCTGTCTGTGCAGAGGGGCAGGGGAGCCTCTTCGAGTCCTGGCCACTCCCAGGGTCCGCTGCCTGGCCGGTGCAGCCCCACCGGAAGCTGCAGCCGCCGGGGCCAGGTGCCGGGGCTGCAGGACAAGCCCTCCAGCGGCCCGGGGCACCGGGCAGCCTTCTTCCGGAATTAAGTGTCATGAACCCGTGCGCTTTAAACTTGTAGAAAACACACTCCGCGAGCTGAAAGAACCGTGCTAAGCAGATCTACAGGCAGAGTTTATAAAGCAACAGCTTTCGGGTTTCACACCAAAGTTCGGTGGTGGCTGAAAAATTAACCAACACCCTCTACCTAAGCGACCACCGGCAGACATTCAGCCGCCTCTTCTCGGCCCCTAAGTCCACAGAACCTTTTCAGGTGCCAGCGGCAGGGAAACCTCACCGCCAGAGAGCCCATTTCCCAGCGCCAACACGAAAACCCTGCCTTGCACCTTCAGCTCTCCTCACTAACAAAGACTTGACCTTCCCACTGAGGAAAACCAACAGAGGTTTTAGGCTCCCCCGCCCCGTAAACCGCTGGGGTCCGAGGCGGGCGGGCCCGACCCAGCCCGTTCTTCTTCCTCCTCTCGCAGCAGCGGCCCCTCCCGCCGGGCTCCCTCAGCGCTATGGCAGCGGGCGGAGGGGCTGATCCGCCGTTTGCCCACCCATACCCTGCCTGGCACCCCCCCACAGGGGCTGCCCGGCACAGCGCGCCCACCTTCCGGCCCCGGCCCGCTGCCGCTCCCCACTTACCCGGGCGGCAACAACGACCCAACTCCCTCCAGCCCGAGCAGCAGCCCCGCGCTTGCGCACCGCCCCCGAGCCTACCGGGAGCTGCAGTCCGGCCCTTTAGGCGCGGCGCCTGCGCCGTGAGGCCGGCCGGAGCCGGGCGCTGGGCTGCGGGAGTTGGGCGGGCTGGTTCCTGATAGCTCCTGCAGCACAGCGTGGCCCTGAGGGATCCAAACGCAGCCGTGCAGGGGGGGAAGCGCTTCCCCAGGTAGTGGCCTGTACCTCTGCTTCCCGCCTGGCCCCGCTCCCCGGCTGCTACAGCCGCAGGTGGGCTTCGGAGTGCAGTGCCTCAAAGGCTCCCGGTGTCACGGCTCCTGCCCCTCAGAACCCCCGCAGTTGTGTCTAGTTGTGGGAGAGCTAGCACACGTTAACGGTGCTTCTTAGGAGCCACGGTGGATGCTGAATGGGGCAGGGAAGCTGGCAGGTCCCGGCTGGTGTCGATTTCTACAATTACCTGAAAAGAGGTGGTAGTGAGTTGGGGGTCAGTCTGTTCTCCCAAGTAACAAGTGATAGAACAAAAATAAATGGTTTCAAATTGTGACAGGGAAGATTTAAGTTGGATATTGTAAAAACTTTCTTTGCAAAATGGTTGTCAAGCCCTGGAAGAGGCTGCCCAGGGGAGTGGTGGAGTCACCATCCCTGGAGGGATTTGAAAGACCTGTAGATGTGCTGAGGGACATGGTTTAGTGATGACTTTGCAGTGCTGAGTTAACAGCTGGACTTGATGGTCTTAAAGGTCTTTTCCAACCAAAACAATTCAGTGTGACACATGAATGCAGTGAAAGAACAGGATTTGCACTTAGGCTGAGAAATGTGTGTGCTAGTTCCTCCTCAACAGGCACAAAATGTAGCGTCAGCAGGGTCAAAGTGGCTGGGTCATCTTGCCAGACCAGGAGTGTTCATGAAATTCCTCTGTGCCTTTACAGCACTCTCTCCTTGCAGATCCCTCTGATAGCTTCTTCCTTCTCTCCTGTGGTCTCTCCAGGTCTCTCATCTTTACTTCTGCTTACACTGTGATTCTTCTCTATTTGAAACATGCAGCTTCCCCCTCTGGACTGTGGAACAGGGTGCTAGGGAGATGAGTCTTTTGTGGCTGAGTTTGATGCTTCATCTCTCCCTGACCCAACAGAAGGCACAATCACAGGGAAATGGTTGCTTCTCCTGAAACACTCTGGGCCACGAGCATCTTCAGCACTCTTTCCCTTTGGCATGAGGAGTCCTAACACCCCCGGCATGTGCTTCATGAGCATAAATTTTTGGACTTTTCAACTACTAAATGTCATGTGCTAGTAAATTCTGTGTGTTAGTAAACATAGGCACAGGGCTTTAAAAGCCTTGTGTGAAAAGAGTCTGGACAAATTGTTTTGAAAATGGTGAAAGATCTTAGCTGACTTAGTCTATATTCTATCAAAAATCAGTGTACATTAAATCTGGAACTGCTCAAAGACAGCAGTGTGAAGAGATTTGGGTTTTTTTCATTGTGAGTTTACTTTGTTCTTATCTTCATGCTGGAAACAAACTTCCCACACCTCAAAACAAAATAAAAAATTAGAGGTAAGGCAGTTGTCTGGCATGTGTTTGGGGGGTTTACAATGGAAACAATAGAGTAACCATTCCTGCCTTCAGGATAAGGCTTCTGTAACATGAAAATAATAACTAATAATCACTAGTATAGCTTCAGCAGTTTGAACCTGCATTTTCCAGGTATCAAGGGCCCTACAATACTGCTGTGACTGAGAGAAAAATTATTCTCAGGCTTTACACACTAGGTAATGCTGAGACACTGGTTTGTGCACTGAAACTCTTGGCAGATTTGGGAAAAGAAACTGGGTGGTAAAATATTGGACCCTCTGGTTGCAGTGTGAGTTCTGCCATCTGCTTCGGAAGTGCCAAGATTTCATTTCCATACATAGAGTGTAAAGTATCTTACATAATCCATCTTATTTAATATGGAGTTTATTTAAAATATTCTAGAACCTTATGACTGATACATTAATTAAAGGTAATTTTTCAAAGTCCTGACTCTGTTGAAGTCATAAATGAGGCTCTTACTAACTTTAATAGAGACAGAAATTAATCAGATAGATTCTACTAAAATCACAGTTGTGCAAACTTAAAATTGAACAGTCCAACACTTTGCTTCAAAGAAAAAAGTGCCTATGCATGCAAAGGAGGAGGTTGAGAGTGGTCAGTGAGTGATGGAGCTGGGCTTTTGACCATTGCGAGATCCTCACTTGTCCAGCACTAGAGGCAAGAGACCCACAAAGCCACACTGAGCCCTTCTGGCACCAAGCCATGGGTGAATGAAGAGATACTTTTGTGACCACGAGAGCATTTCTGCAAACACTCAGCAACAGATTCATAATCTTCCAGGCTGGTCTTTTCCAAGCTGACAGACCAATGCATGTATGAGAGTGCAAACATAATGTGCCAAAAAGATTAGTAGAGAGATTTATTTTTCAAAGGCTGTGATGTAATTTAAGACAATCATACATGGGTGAGGGAAGTGTTGCAAATACAAAACCTCAAAGGACATAGAACACCTGGACAGGAGTGGAGCTTCCACTAGTGCTGAAGTAAAGCATGTGCAAAGCAAGAGCAGACACAGCATGATGCATCCTCACTGCTGTTCACTGAGCTGAGCTCACAAGGCAGGAAAGGAAGATCCAAAGCCTCAAACATAATCCTAAACTGATAAATCATATTACTGGTGTGGTACAAATGAAGAAGATGAGTTCAGTGTATTTGGCCCAAGACAGAAATATCTTCTGGCCTAGGAAATTCACACAGGATCACAGAATTGTCAAGGTTGGAAGGGATCTCAAGGGATCTCAAGGATCATCTAGTTCCAACCCCCCTGCCATTGGCATGTAGAGAGGATGTAGACAGGAAGGATGTTATCAGTAAACTAAATGATGATAAAAAGTGATGCCTGGATTCTCTGTCCTGTTTTTTTTTTTTGTGAGAGCGGCCAAGCTTAGACTGAGCAAATTATGAGTGAGGACATCATATTCCTCCCAGTGGCCACAAAGAAGGACATGGTTCAGTCCTGGTTCTCTTGAGGCACAACCCTAATGCTTCAGGATTTTTATGTTCTGACACAAAGGGTTAAGATGAGCACAGTCCCATGAGCAGGTTTGCACAGCCTTTGGTGGGAGGCCACAGGGATAGTTACCTACACATTTTGGAAATTTTTCCTCTTTTGACAGCTGCCTTGTGGCCAGCCCAGGGCCAGCCCACCAGCATGTCTCTGGGGACAAGCTCAAGCATCAGCCATCAGGCTCATAGCATTCTAAGCCCTATCTGCAGGAGCCTACATGCTGTCTAACATGCTCTCTACCCATCATCGGGGAACACACTGCATGGGGTTTCTTTTTCTGGGGTTTCTTTCTCTGAGTGCACCATTTAGATAGATTAGGCATATCCAAAATGATCTAATTCACTGTGAGTTCACACATATCAACAGAAACATCCCCAGTGCATACGTGTCAGATGCAGAGAGCCTTGGTCTGACCTTGGGCCTCAGGCTTTTTAGGTAAAGGAGGAGATCCAACACTGAACAAGCTATCCTGGAGATCCATTCATGGAGAAAGAAGTGGAACAGAAAGATCTTCACTATTAACACTCTGTAAAGAGAAGAGGACAGTGTCTTTTAGATCCTGCTCCTTTCTGAGGAGCAAATTACTTTAAATGGAACAGTTTAAAGCAGGTGGAAAGTTCTCTTGTACCTCCAAAGCTTGCTCCTTCTCCTTCTATACCAATATAGCAGACCTGGGGTGGGTGAAAAGTCAACTGTATTGCAGTGGATAGAGCAAAAATCATGTTGCCTGTACTTAGGGGTGGCACCAGGGAAGTGAGTCAACCCTAGGTATGCTTTTGGACATCCTGCCTGGAGCAGAGTGGTGCCACCTAGCTCTGTATGTGTGTTGTAGAAGATGGTGAGATGACTGGGTCTGCTCCCAGGGTCAGCAATGGTCTTATGTTCTTGTTCAGTTCCTTCCATCTTATAGCCTTGTGGAGTCCTGCATTTCTGCCTCCAATAGCATGCCCAGTGAGTGGGCCCCAGACCCACGTGTTCTGTGTCTCTTCCAAACCTGCCAAATGGAAGTGGTGATTCAGTTTGAGATCTACTACTGCTAATTAGTAGGTAGAGAAGAGGTATTTATTACTACTGTTACTGCCCTGGCAAGTGCTGTATCCAAATCTAAATGCATTTCTTCAGGATCTGGAGCTCTTTGGATCTAGTAGATTTCACAGAATTCCATTTTGGGTGAAATAAAAGATGTTCTTATTTAACCTATTACTGTACTCTGCCTCATAAAGCAGTCCAAGAAAATCCTTTTAGCTGTCAAACCAAAGCAATTAAAAAAAAAAATCAGTGTAAATATAGTTGGGGGTTGACCACTTGAGATGCTGCTGGCTAGCATTTTAAGGCTTGAACCATAGGCTCTTACACCCTGGGGCTGGCTACATACCTTGGTTCTCTTTCAGAGCCTTTTCAGCAAATGTCACCAAACTCAGTAATATTACATGAGAACTAGAGTCAAATTTTATCTCTACTCCTGGTCTGAGATTTGCTGATCAGGCATTGAACCAAGAGGTTTTATATACAGGTCACTAAATTTGATCAACAGCTGGTCTTTAAGGGAACAGATCAAGACATGCACAACACAATAATCAAGACCAGATGTTTGTCTAAAAGACAATCTCCAGCTCAAGCAGGAATTAATTAAGCAGAGTCTTATAAGCTCTGCTACAAGGAAAACAGATGGAAAGATCACAACAGCACCTCTGCTTCTTTTATTAAATACATATATATATAACAAACAATTTAAAACTACTGACCATATTTTGGCTACAACTAGTTCAATGAAAAAAACCTTGCTTTTGGGTGCATCAGTTAAAGATTTACTGGTGCAGCCTGCTGGCAATATGCTGTATTTGGGCAGTGCTGGAAAACTGCCAAACCTCTAAGCTACTTTCACCAGGCAGCAGCTCCAAACCAAACTCTCGCTGGTCAGAGGGGTGGCAGAGCCAGGAAATCCTTTGTTTTGAGATCCACAGGACTACTTGCTTTTAGAAGTTGCCCCTCAGAAGTGAGCAACATTTCTTCTAGAGTAATTGTCCCCATGTATATTGTATCCTTAGGGTAGAAACTCCACTCCTGCACTTCTTTCAACAGGTCAGCTTAAATACATAAATATATCAAAAGCCTAGAGGGGCAAAATGTTCTGCAAGAATCCTGCCAGAGAAAAAGGACTGGTTTGGAGCCTTACCCTGCACCTTTATTTTTGCTTCAGTTGTTGTCTGTGAAGTCCCTAATACTGGAAGAAAGAAACCTGAAAACCTAACCTAAGAAGAAAAGAACCTTGACTCCTGTCAAAACCTGCACTCCTGCAGAGGTCTCAGATTGCTCCATTTCTAGCAGAAACTAATATGAAGTGAGTTTATCAGCAGATACAAGGCAACTGCAAATGGAAAAGTCATCCTGGGAGAGGTACTTCCTATTCATATCAACTGAGAAAGAGTTTCAACTTAACAAATATATTTTAAGGTGTGACAGGAAAATCTGAGTGGAAAACATGTAGAAGTTTATCAAAGACTAAACATGCCACAGGTAACTTTCAGTCTTTGTTGACTTTGTACATTTCCCTTTCCCCAGTATTTGTACAATTATAATTTGAGCAACTTGTTCAATCCCTGATTGTACAGACTGAGATAAAACACTACAAGAGGGTTTAATCCCTGTTAAGAATTAAACCCACATTTTTCTCTGAATTAACCATTCTGTGTCTGAATTAGCCCTGCTTGCAGTGAAGGTTCAACCCCAACACCAAACCAACAGATTCATCTTCAGCCTGAGACACCAAGTTGCTGAGCAACAGATTTCAAAGCAATTCAGTTCAGCTTTCCTGACACTTCAGGTACTGAACAAGCAAAGTCATAGATGTCAACCCTGTTTTCTCCAAACAAGGCAGAGGGAGAGCTTATGGAATAAACACATCTGTTTCTTTTCCACTCCTATTGATCTGATAACATCTTGGATGTTTGGCAAAAGCTTTGTCAAACATGGCTGAATATCCCATTTCATAGTAAGTTTGAGGCAAGGAGGCTTTGAGCAGATGATTGCAACTTTGGAGTATCTTTGGGCACTCTGTACATTCCTGTGGATACAGGTGTTTTCCTGAGCAGCAGTGGCAAAAAATTATATTGATCTGAGTTTTCTGCTGCTAGTCTTGCTACAGACACCTGAGCTGTTTGGCAGGGTATGGAGTGACACTGAAGACATTGTATTTCCTAGCTGAACTATTTGTTTTTCCCTTTTCTTTTTTTCACCCCTAGGAAAATTAATCTTTGGTGCAGCATCTGCTTCTTAACACAGCAGCATCTTGTTTTCCTGCCAACACGTCATGAAATATAAAGACATTTTAATCACAGGAATAGCTTTTCTGCTGCTAGTGACTCATCAGAGTTCAGAACCAAGGCCCTCAGTTCAGCTGAAACACAGTGCAGGCAATCTGAGAAACTCAGTTACAGACACACTTGATTACAGGGGCATGTTGGAACCTTACTACATCTGACACACAATCTCAACCAGCGTTGAACTTTAGTGTAGAATAAAAGCACAAATAAAAAATGGAATCGCTAAAACTAATTGAAAGAAGAGAGGAAAAATATTAAAATGGTCTCAGAGGCCAGCACACTCCACTCCAGACACATCTGGGCCCAGGGTGGGGGCCATCAGTCTTCCACTGCGGGACCTGCTTGGCTGGTTGCAGAGGTGGGGTGAGAGGAGCAGACCATACTCTTTAGGGTCAGCTGCCTACATGTGTGAACTCAACTGCTTGGGGATGTACATAGGGCAGGGGCAGTGGCTGCAGGAGCAGAGCATCGAGGGTACAGCGCAGCCCACTTTCATGGCTTCCAAATAGAAAGGCCATGCAGGGTACAGGTAAGGCTGAGACTATGTCATGCCAAGTCAAAAGTGAGATGTGGTCTGAGTGCGGGTTAGGTGAGACTTCACCTGCAGGCTTGGGACAGGAAGGAAGGGAAAGGCGTGAAGGAGGTCAGGGGGACGCAGGGGTGGTTCGGTGGGGTGAGGGCGGGAGGGCTGCGGCTGGCGCTAGCTGGAGGCTGGGTGGGTCTGACAGTGCGGCCGCTACTGCCGGTGCCCATGGCCCCGGCGTTGGCTGCTGGCGGCTGCAGGACTACGAGTCCCAGCGTGCCCGGCAGGACAGGGGCCGCGGTGCGCAGCCGCCGCGCCGGGCACCCACCTGCCGCTGCCGGAGCTGGGCTTGGGGCGCGGAGGGGCGCGCAGCCGGTGAGCAGCGCTGGGCTCGGGGCGCGGAGGTGGCTGGCAGCGAGGGTCAGCTCTACGGCGGGGTAAGGCAGCGGACCCGGGCTCGGGCTGTGGCTGTGGCTGGGCGGGCCGCCGGGGCGTCGCCCACGGGCCCCGGGCGGGCGGCGGCTCCTCGGTGCTCCGCGCACTGCGGTGAGGTGCGGTGCGGAGCGGAGGGGGGCGGGAGGCGCGGTGGAGTGTGGCAGAGCATCCCCGATACGGGGCGCGGGCGCAGGCTAGCTCCCAGCCCATCACACCCCATCCATCATACCCCACCCATCGCATCCCACCCCGGGTGAGAGCCGCGACGAGTCGTCCTCGGCCTGTGAAAGACGGCGGGGCTCGCCCCAGTGGCCGCGGGCGGTCCGAGGCTCCGCGGCATGCGGAGCGCCTTGCTCCTCGCTGCCGCTCTCTTCGCAGTAGCGTGGCGTGCAGGGCAAGGCGCAGGTACTGTTTCCGATGTGCTCCATCCTTGATGTCGGGCGTTAAATGACAAAAATTACATGGAGCCATTTATATATGTGACGGCAAGGTATTTTTGTACATGAGGATGAGCTGGCTCTCCTTAGAGATCTCTTGCCTTTTGTACGGCAGAAAGACAGCAGGACTGATGGAGGGTGGTTTTGCTCCGCTGCCGTGGAGCAGCTCGGCATAAGCATACAGTGACAGGTTCAGGAACAGGATATAGTAACATTTAATACCATTTCCAAGCTTTCAATGAGCAAAATGTGCCCTGGAAACCTGCACATTTGCATTAGGTATAACACGTGCCCTTTTTTGTCACCTTCCAATTGCAAAATTATTCGTGTCCCTCTGCTAATTCAAAGGATTTTGCTCTGATGGAAGCTTTGGGGGGATTTTTTTTGACAGAGTAAAGATTCACAGTTGATGAATGAGAAACAAGGAGGGAAATCTGAGCATTGTAACATCAGAAGTCAATAAAAACTGTGTAGATTCATGTGATCACACCGATCTTAGGAGTAACAGGAATTTAAGGAAAAAACATTGTAACATCAGTAATGAAACAAATTCAGAAATGTGTCAGTATCAAAACAAAAATAACCGGAAGAAGTGATAATGTTTTACTACTGTGAATGATACAACATGTAGTTTAGTAGACTCTTCACTAAGTGATTGAGTTGTGTATTTGTAGTAAATAGGTGAAATCTTTCAATTTCTCATACGAAAGCTTTTCTTAACTAATTATTATCAGAAATTGTCCTCCATTTCTGGAGATCAGAACATGTAATGGGAAAGAAACACCTGGGACCAACTGGCCTAATACTGCAGGCACTGCAACCTGCACGGGATACAGTTATTAGAAAAATGAAGAACTCAGACTCGGGGTGTGTGTAGGTGTCTCACTAAATTATACTAGTGATATTACCATCTTTTCAGCTTATTCTGCACCCTTTTAATATTCAACAGACTCTTTGCTGTGCTGTATGCTATGAAGCTATTAACTGGCTTCATATGTGTGTATATATATATATATATACACACACACATTTAAATTTTTATAACTATGTAAAAATGAGGACAGTAATGTCAGTCATTTTAGTGACTTAGCCAACCTAAATTCCATATGCATCTTTTCTCCCATTCTTCTAGCTTGGTTGGATTTGCCTGAACTTAGGCAGTAGCCTCACTCATCTTGACAATCTAAATTGTGTTCAAAATGGTGCACTTTGCTCTCCCGCTGCATAACTTTTCTTCCTTCCCCAAATTGTTATTATTTCCAGTATTTTACAACTTCTGGCAAGCAATGTTGATGCATTTCTCCTGTTATTAATCTGCTCTAGGGTTTGGATTTTTTTGTAGCATTCCTAAGTTATTGAATCTCAGAGTTGGATGTCTTCCTGCGACAGAGTATCCTTCTGACCAAGACTGTGGTCACTCTGTAGGGTTTTGCATTGCAAGGCACCAGGTAGCATTTGCACATGGTCAGTTAATTCTGGGGTGAACACATGTGTTCTGTTTCCTGACCACAGCACACAAGTGCAGCAGTGGCTTCTGTTAAACAGTGAGGTTTGGTCATCATTGTTTGGTGCCATGAGCCAGCAGTGTGTTCTTGTAGTGCAAAAGTCCAATGGTATCCTTGTCTATGCTACAAAGAATGAGCAGCAGGTCAAGGGAGGTTCTCCTCCTCTCTTTACTCTGCCCTACTGAGGCCACATCTGGAGTGATGGGTCCAGTTCTGTGCTTACCAGTTCAAGAGAAACCAGGAACTACTGGAGAGAGTCCAGTGGAAGCTATGAAGATCACGAGGCAACTGGAACAACTCTCTGACAAAGAGAGACTGAGGTACTTGGAGCTGTTTAGCCTGGAGATGACTGAGAGGGGATCTTATCAATGCTTATCAATATCTAAACGCTGGGGGTCAAGAGGATGCAGCCAGTCTCTTTTCAGTGGTGTCCAGTGATTGGATAAGGGGCAGTTGGCACAAACTGGAACCCAGGAAGTTCCTCCTATACTTAGGGAAAAACATGTTTCCTTTGAGGGTGCTGGAGCACTGGAACAGGCTTCCCAGAGAGGTTGAGGAGTCTCCTTCTCTGGAGAGAGTCAAAACTTGCCTGCATGTGATCCTGTGCATCCTGCTCTAAGTGAACTTGCTTTAGCAGAAAGGGTAGACTAGGTGCTCTCCCAAGGTACCTTTCCTACCTGTATCAGTCTGTGATTTTTGTGCCACAGAAATATGTATACTTATTTTTAAAATCTTTCTTTATTAGGATTATCTCAAGGAACAGCTAGGTCTGTGCTGTTCTAAAACAGGGAAATAGGAGAAGAGTAGTGACAAATAGGTAGTACACCATTTGCTATCTGTTGGCAACAGAGATGGAACAAAGCTTTTGTTAATATTACCCAGTGTCCTTTTTCCCAGTGATGTTTTCAACATGTGAAAAGCAAGCACTAGTGTTATCTTTTCTGGGGCTAGTCTGATCCCTTTTTGTTGTAAAAATAAAAAGTCTGTTTCCTTCTCTTATTTATTGTTTCAGCTATCAGGATATGCATATCATGGATGGTTTCTAGCTTTGGTTTAGAGCTAAAATGCAGAAAACAGAGGTAGCTATGATCCATCTGTACGTTTTCAGGAGGAAAAAAAAAGCACCTTAGGAAATAAGCAAAAAGAAAGGGTATCCTTAGAAGTTATCTACCAGTGATCATTATCAAGGATCACAGTTCTGCAATAGCAATATATGTTCTTAACCCAGCTTTTTGATTCTCTCTCTACTGTGGTTTCAATGGGAGTACATTGTTCATGGAAGAAGGGACCCATAGCAAAAGGATGAGCTGTCCAACACTTGATACTTGCAAAAAATTCCTTGTCTTGCTACATACTTTTGCTTTGGCCTTGGACTAAGAATTTTTTTCCACTGACAAAACAGTGAAGTGGAGAGGCTCTTGTGTGGCTGATGGTGTTGAAGGCACCATGACAATTGGTTCTATGTAAATCTGATAGATTGATGAGAATATCAGAACCTGACCATTGGCTTTCTGGGGATAGTCTTTTGCAAGGCTGCAGATAATCCATACCTCAATATATTCTTTGCTTTGTATTCATGGTTGATGTGCTGATGACAAGACCTACAACCCTTTACAAAGCACAAAATCTGGGTGACTGACCTGGACAAAGATACCATCTGGTTCATCCATGTTCATCTGAGGACCATGGAGCCTTAGGCTGCTGTGTCACAGAACTGGGAGCATGTACTCTCTGGGGTGGTGCTCACCAGGGGAAGTACAACCTCTTGTTCCAAGGTAAATCTGTAGCTATCTACTCCAGAATCACACCTTCAGTGTCTGCTAGCTATCAAAGAGAGGTTAAAATACCATTGGTGCCCCATAGAACATAGCGAGGTGGTTGTCTCACAGTTGCTATCAAACAGGCACTTACACTGTCACTTACAGCACTGCTCAGCACCATTACTGATAGCCTCAGTCAGTCTTGTTCCAAGGACTGTAAGTCAGCCACCACTGGTACAGCTCAGCAGCAAGGTGTTTCTGTTCATTTCAGAGCTGAGGCTTACAGATGATGAATTGGTGCTGCCATTTCATAGACAATTTTGTCTGTATAAAAAGACTCCGCTCTTCAGGATTTCTAGCCTAGCACTTCACACCTCCCTCAGCTTCAGACAGTAACTAGGCTATGTTTTTATTTTAGAAAAGCTAACTAACCTTGCATGGATTTGCAAATAATCACTCAAGTTCTAAAGATGGAAGAATTATACTTCGCAGTTCCACAAAGTTTCTAGTTGCAGTGAGCAGAAATATGGTTGCTTGATTATTTGATAACTAAACTTTACCCCTCTGAAAGCAAAGGGCAGTCTTTCCCTGCAGGAGGCAGATGGACAGCTCCTTCTGGCCTTTTCCATTTCCTATGCTTGACACATCACTGGAGTATCAGAGCACCATACATAATCCCGTTAATAGCTGTATCACTTAGGTTTGTTCTGTCATCCTTTTCCTGTAGGTAGGAGTTATTTAAAGGTTGTTTCTTGAAAGCAAAAATCATCATATGGTCACTGTATTTTTGTAGGGGAAGTCATAATTTTTGTATGGAAACAGCTGTAGTGGTTATGATCTAAAAATATGGTCCTACCCAGAAACAGGTTACATGTTCATCAGGCATTGTAAAGAAATCTACTTCTTTCCAGGAACTTAGTTTCATGTTTTGAATGGTTAAGAATATACCACTAATGTTATTTTAGAAACAACTAGGAATTAGTTATATAATAACTTTATTCTGCATCTGTGCAAGCAACATTAGTGTTTCACCTTTCTGTAATCACCAGCAAAAACCTTTCATGTTGTCTGAATCAAAGGGATTACATCCCTTTATATCTTCTATAAATAATGGTACATTCATATGGATAATTTTGCAACGTGCATGATAGTTATTTTCTTATAAAGGGCATGATTGAACTCCCATTAAAGTGAATTGATGTCTTGCATTTTATTTGCATAGGATTTGTCAACCCCTCACTAAAGAAGCCAAATGTAATGTAAATTACAGAGTGGCATAAGTATTATCAAGGTTTGGATAGGCTCATCTAATTATGGAGTGGAGTTTCTGATCACTGGATGATTATCCTGAAGGTCTAATATTAGGACAACATAATTGTTAATTATTTACCAGTTTCTATATGGGACTAAACCAGTTGCTAGGAACAGAACATGAAATAACCCTACATTAGCCCTGGAGAGAAACAGCATTTTAAATATACAAGGATCTTTAGAGTTTGTTTGCTACAGTATGACCAAAGATGGCAAACTGGGCGGGGAATAGATGAGGTTCCATTACTTGCCCAGAGCCAGCCCAGAGCTCAGTGCCATGTGCAGCTTGACTGTGCTCCTGTGCCAGCCCCAGAGATGGACTCACAAGGGACCCACTTCTGCAAATCTTTAAGCAGGTTATTTACTTGGATCCACCAAGTGCTCATGGTGTGTCCTGGATTGGAAGCGGTTCAGTGCTCCATATGCCCTGAATTCTTCAGATTTATATTTTTTTTGGGGGTGGAAACAGACAGAAAAGTTGGGGGATTCTAGAAGACCAAATCCTTTTCTACACATCTGTCTTCCATTTTCTACCTATGTGAGTTTCTTTCACATGTCTACTCTCTCTATCTACATTAAGATCTCTAGCCAATGCCATTTTCATCATACACACACAAAAAATTAGTTTCCTAAAGCTTCACTCTCTGTTCCTGTCATACTTCTGTGCTGGCCCTAATCCACCCTTTCTATTTTTTTTCTGAGATTTATGAATCTCCTAGTGCAAAACCAGAGGAAATTTTGTACTGGAAAACATGATCTCTGAGTACATATCTCCTGTACATTCATGGTTAGAAAGTACACAGTTGGTCTTGGTTTTTAAGTAGAAAAAGACCAATAAAACGGAAACCCTATTTAAATATAAAATTATGGATTTTTTTTTATTATTATTATTATTTTTTGCATGTTGAGCTTTCAACAGCCCAGCCTTATTTTTCATAGCAATTCCTGGACAGCAGAGAGGTCTGCTTTCTGGCATTAGATTAAGAATATAAGTGTGAGCACTCCTTTGCCTCGACGGTGTGGGACAATCACCCCCCTACTGAGCAGCTGTTTGTGTTGCACAAACACTGCTCTTAATCGTAACGGCCCCAATCCTATTTATTTGGTCCAGTATCAATTTAACTTGGGATTTATTCCCCCTGTTTTCCACTTTCATGTTTGGCTACTGAGACTATTTCAAGCAAGGGATGAATATTTCACATTTACAGATCAGCTTCACAACTGTTTTTCGAAACACCAGTGTTTCCAAATACCCACCGCTGTGGATATGGAGACAGTTTAAAACAGATGGTGCATCAAGATTTCCTTTCTAAATATCAGTTGCCATGAGTTGGAAATGCAAAGAACTCTACTGGAGTATTGCCCAGTCAGCACCCTTTTTATTGTTGGGTTTTTTTTTAACATCATAAACACACATTTTCATGCAGCTTCATTCTTAGCTTGTACACACTATCAGAGACAGAAATTCAGAGTATTCTCATCTTTACAGGACCCCAGAGTTTCTCTAGGTTTCCAGTCTATGTTTTAGACAATATAAGGATTGTAACCAACACCCAATTACAGCAAAGTATAGAGGGGTATATCACAGCAGGTGTTGACTACATAGAGCAATAGTGATTTTATGCAGGCTGACTAATGATACCTTTTTTGTCTTTGAAAGCGTATTTTTAATCCTCATGTTGACAGGCACAGGTGAAAAAGCTGCCCCAAATACAGCAGAAGCATGTATTTCTTTCTTTAGAAGGAATCTAAGAGAAAAATATAGCAATGGAGTCTTTGAAGTTCACTGAGAAAAATTTGAGCCCCACAAAGATTTAAGAGTAGCATGTGGTTAGTAGAAATGCTGTTTCTTACAGTTCTGCACTGCCCTGAATCAGCACTCATGTCACCTGTTGGGCTTTTAACAGCACACTTTGCTATTTAACTGTGGGCATTGGACCCCTTGGTAAACTGCCATGCCCTGTATTATACTAAATGGAAAACAACAAATGGGATTTGTGTTCCTCCATTCCTTACTTGCCTTGCTCACTCTTCCCAGTAAGTTGGAAGGGAAACTCCATTGTCTTACCCATGGTCTCTCATTCTGCTTCCCTCAGTGTCCCTAATGCAGTGTAACTGCTCAGGCTGCACCAGGGGAAGTTTAGGCTCGAGGTGAGGAGAAAGTTCTTCACCAAGAGAGTCATTAGTCATTGGAATGGGCTGCCCAGCGAGGTGGTGGAGTCACCATCCCTGGAGGTGTTCAAGAGGAGATTGGACATGGCACTTGGTGCCATGGTCTAGTCATGAGGTCTGTGGTGACAGGTTGGACTCGATGATCCTCGAGGTCTCTTCCAACCTTAGTGATATTGTGATACTGTAACATTCATCAGCACAAGGCCTCTGCAATTAGATTGAGCACCTCCTTTCTGCTGTGTGATAACTGATCTGCTTTTGTACCCTCAGAGCAACAGTAGCTAGGAGCTATTGGTTAGTTAGGATTGTTTTTATAACTGATTAAAGTTTTCATACAGTAATCATAACAAAGCAAACCCGGTGGATATATTCTGTAAAAAGTATGGAGTGTGCCCACTCAGACAAGTCAAACCACAAGAAGCAGCAGCACTGACAGTACATGGCCTTGTTTACATACACAAAATTAACAGTACAAAATCCAATTAGGAAGGTGGAGATTGTAATCATCACATTAGACAGCAGTTTCCAGAGTATGTGAACTCAAGACTTGAACATTTCCTTCCCAGACTGAATGACACTGAATTGTTATGTGCTTATCTCGTTCCCCTGGTTTCCAATAATGTGATTGTGGTGAAAGGTCAATAGAGAGTATAAAGCTGGGACATGAATGACAGGCATTTTGGTGGAGCTTTCAGTAGCCTGTACAGCAGGGTGCAAGATCCAGAAAAGCTTTACTACTTACAGGGACTGCAGACAAAGAAATTCCTAAGTGGTGTCTTCTGCTTCGTTCACAGAAGAGCATGATTCAGTTGTGAAAGTGAAAATAGCAAAGGAACAAGGGAATTTCTGTTGCAAATGTATACATGCAAGAAGAGCATGATTTCAAGCTTCACCATGCACCACCAGCCTTATCAGGGTTATTCAATGTAGTGCTTCACACCATGAGGGAAGTTAGATCTTTACTACCAGGGTTTATATTTCTCTTTGGGTGTCTGGACAGTACATGGTCAAAGCCCTTCTCATCCCAATAATGAGAGGAAACAGTTACATTACTGAAAAGCGTCTCCTGGCATGTCCTTCCTTCATGGATAAGCACTTCAGTAATGCACAGAGAAATCAGAAGTGTCTGATATACTTGGGTTGTAATCTGCAGTACCAATTACCCATTGTCACCTTGATTCAACTGTGCAAACCTTTTCATAGAAGCCATTGTATATATGGTCTTGCTGCCAAGAGTAAAACAACTCTTAGCTGTGTTCCCTGATGGGAGTCATGCAGCGCCATACAACCAAGGGAGATGTACTGGCACCAGGCATCCTGCACAACACAAGTGCTGAACCTCAGCCATGGTATTCTTACTGGTTACTTTAACCTAACCTTGGGATTACATTTCTGTCTTTTCCAGGGATACAATGAAAGTCTGGTAAAATAGCTGTTAAATAGTTTTAAAAAGCTCTAATCCTCTCAAATACATTTTTCAATCCAATTAATGACTGCTAGCTGAAATGTTACATTTTTAATGAGTTTATCCAAAGAAACTTAGAGAAGGCACCTGATGCCTCCATACAGGAAAGCATAAAAATAGCAGGAAAAACATGAATAGCATTCAAAGCATAGAGTACAGCAGCACTGAAGCTGAGTTTGCTTTTATAGTTCAAACAAGTATACTTCTAAATAACATGCTTTGATCATGTAAGAAACAGTTTTGGTAACAAATTGTATCAGCTAAACACATGCAGAACTTATGTTTTCTTTCAGCACCAAGTACACAAAAACATTTGTTTGTTTGAGGTATTTTTTGCCACAACATTTCTCACACTCATTGCATATGCTAAAATGTTGATGGTATGTAATAACTTTTCACAACTACTGTAACTTTGTGAACCATAAGATGGTGAATAACTTCCTAAGCGAAACTCTTAATTTAAAGGAAGTTATCCTCCCTTCAATTATTCACAGAATGCCTGATTTTTCAAATTTGTAATTGTATCATAGTATCATAGTATCAGTCAGGGTTGGAAGGGACCACAAGGATCATCTAGTTCCAACCCCCCTGCCGTGGGCAGGGACACCCCACACTAGATCAGCCTGGCCAGAGCCTCATCCAGCCTGGGCCTAAACACCTTCAGGGATGGGGCCTCGACCACCTCCCTGGACAACCCATTCCAGGGTTTCACCACTCTCATGGTGAAGAACCTCCTCCTCACATCTAGCCTGAATCTCCCCCCCTCCAGCTTCATTCCATTCCCCCTAGTCCTATCACTACCTGAGATCCTGAGAAGTCCTTCCCCAGCCTTCCTGTAGGCCCCCTTCAGATACTGGAAGGCCACAATTAGGTCACCTTGGAACCTTCTCTTCTGCAGACTGAACAGCCCCAACTCCTTCAGTCTGCCCTCATAGGAGAGGTGCTCCAGCCCTCTGATCATCCTTGTGGCCCTTTTTTTTTTTTTTTTTTTTTTTTTTTTTTTTTTTTTTTTAATTAGAATAAACCAAACCAGGTTGGAAGAGACCTTCAAGATCATCACGTCCAACCCATCAACCAATCCAACCCACCCAAACAGCTAACCCATGGCACCAAGCACCCCATCAAGTCTCCTTCTGAACACCTTCAATGACGGCGACTCCACCACCTCCCTGGGCAACCCATTCCATAGCGCAATCACTCTTTCTGTATAGAACTTCTTCCTAACATCCAACCTGAACCTCCCCTGGCGCAGCCTGAGACTGTGTCTTCTTGTTCTGGTACTGGCTGCCTGGGAGAAGAGACCATCATCAGCCTGTCTACAACCTCCCTTCAGGTAGTTGTAGAGAGTGATAAGGTCACCCCTGAGTCTCCTCTTTTCCAGGCTGAGCAACCCCAGCTCCCTCAGCCTCTCCTCAAAGGGCTTGTTCTCTGGACACGTTCCAGCACCTCCACATCCCTCTTGTAATAGGGGCTCCAGAACTGGACACAGTACTCCAGGTGGGGTCTCACCAGGGCTGAGTAGAGGGGGAGGATCACCTCCCTCGACCTGCTAGCCACACTTCTCCTGATGCAGCCCAGGATCTGATTGGCTTTGCGGGCTGCAAGTGCACATTGAGAGCTCATGTTGAGCTTCTCGTCCACCAGCACCCCCAAGTCTCTCTCCTCAGGGCTGCTTTCTAGCCAGTTACTGCCCAGCCTGTATTTGTGCCTGGGATTGCCTCGACCCAGATGCAGGACCCTGCACTTGCTCTTATTGAACTTCATGAGGTTGGCTTGTGCCCACCTCTCCAGCCTGTCAAGGTCCCTCTGGATGGCCTCTCTTCCCTCCAGCGTGTCTGCTGCACCACACAGCTTGGTGTCATCAGTAAACTTGCTGAGGGTGTAGCAATTATTCTCTTCCCTTTCCATAGGTTGCTGATTCCAAGTAGTTTTTTGATAAATAGAAGAATGAGATACATTTTCGTATTTAGTATTTTAATAATGAATCTCTGTGTAAGTGCATCACTTTCATTTTTATTCTGAATAAAAGCAAGATCAAGCTTCCAGCTGCAAAACCTGCATGGATTTTGTTAGCGTCTGACAGCTAAAGACCTGGCCAAAGGCAATCAGAGTTTGGGTTGCTACATAAGCCAGATGCAGAGGCCAGTTGGCTGGTTTCCTTATCAAACATAACTTTCAGATTTTTGCAAAAAACTGAGCTGTAAAACTGCATGCCTAGCTGTGTAAATTGAAGAGCTCTTGCGCTGGTGTAGGGAACTGGGCAGAACTGGAACTCTCCAGCTAATGCTGTTCCTGAGCATAGATTAATTCACTTTCACTCCATCCATTTACAGGCAGATTCTAGCTCTAGAATTGGTTCTGGCCATGCAAGTGACACTTTCTTCTTACTGATCAGTTGGGGTCATCTTACATTTTGAAATAAGACTACCATCCAGCATAATTTAAAGCTGCTTAGGTAACCAGAATATACCAAAAAGCCAGCCAAGAATATATGGCTAAGCTTTCAGCCATCAGTAAATCTGAGATAAGATAGAATGCCTCAAGGCAAAACATTTTGCTTCTTGTTTGTTAGCAGTGGACTGTTTTCTCTGACTCTTTGGCCTTTAGCCAAAAGAACAAGCAGATGCTGCTGTTTCTAAGCAAATTACATAAACCAGATTTACCTCTATGGAAAAGCATAAGTTCTCAATGTTTTTTCTTATCTATGTTTCAAAGTTTCTCTTTGCTGCTGCACCCATGAGGTCTTCAGTGTACTGTACTGCTCCTTGCTGTTCCTTGGCTACTGCTGCACAGGCTGCCCCAACACTTTCCACACCCACTCTGCTGAGCCAGGACATATTGCTGCTTTGTTTTCATTAATCAAGTGTAAATGTGACTCTCAGCATATGGGTTTTCAAGGACTGTATTAGATAAATGGAGATACTCATAATGCTTTACTGTTTACAGTGATTGAAGCCACAAGGAGCTTAGTACTCCTGGATGGTTGAAACCTTGAGGAGCAGCATCAGTGAAGCAGTGCAGCAGGAGCCATGTCTCTGCCCTTCCGAAAAGAGCTGGAGAAATACAAGAATATCAATGAAGATGAAATACTCAGCAAACTCTCAGAGGATGAACTGAAACAGCTAGAGCATGTTCTTGATGACCTTGATCCTGAGGTTAGTGATGGGGGCCAGGAGAATCATCGTTCAAAAACTGCCTAATAGAAATGCCAGCACCGCAGCATTTTATATTTGTATTCTGTGACAGCATGTCCTGGAGTATGAGCAGCTTGGCTAGGGACAGTTTGGTTTTATTCCTGCTGTGAGGTGCTGCTTGCTTTTGTGCCAGTCACTGTGCCCTTTCTCTATCCCTTCTCTAGTTAGTCATGAGCTTGTCTGCAGCTAAGTCTTTAATTATGTTTGCACACTGCAGCACAAAGAGAAACTTTTTATGGCTGCTATTTCTGAGCACAGTGATAAACAAACAAACAGGTGTGCTTGTGAAGATCAGATCTTTTGAACTTCTGAAATCTATTGACTTTGTCATTCAGCATGTATTTTTAGCTGAAGAGAATATATTTAGGCATGATTAAGAAAATAAGATGCAGCTACACAAGTGTCATTCTCTAGCAAGCAAGGTAATTTGGCTGTTTGAAGACACTTTCACAAAGAATCTAAAGTTCTCTGGCCTGTGAAGTACTTGGTCCTACAATAACAAGGTTACAGTCACCAGTGTGCTGGATGATTGTGCCTAGTCCCAGACCTTTCAAACTGATGTAGTAGTTTGAAAACTGGCAAATAAATTAGCAGGTAAAATCTGTTCACTCTGGACACAAAATACATTTGACAAAACCCACAATGGTTTCATAGCTTCTGGTTTTATAGCACAAATTTACCTGGAAATTAAGGGTGGCCTTTACTGTTCTTTCCCTCCATGTTGCCACTTCCTCCACTACTGCCACTCCTACAGTGCATTTTCTGGTGTTTTCAAGTATCCAGAACTTAAAAACCCAACACCCTGTAAACTATACAAAACAAGCTATGGTGCTTTTGTAGTCAGGCTACACGTGCACTCCGGGCATGTTTTGGTGACTTGGATTTGCTGGATGTGCTCCAAACTCACTGGAATTTGCCACGGATGATTTACTGTGTGTGGTCTGGCCAGTGATGAAGTGTTCCTGCAGTACTCTGGGGCATCTTCAACGTGTTGGCTTTACTGCACATGAACTGCAAAGTCTGTGTACCTGTATTCCTTTCTGAGATTTCCTGGACTGAAACATGGGAGCCTTATGCATATTCCTATATTGTGGGATACAGAAACAATCAGATGGTCACACAGCTACATGTTTAAGATGAGGCTGCATCTGCCTGCTTCCTTCATGCCCTAAATAGCTGAAGTCCACACCGTTCACTAATTACTTTCTGTGCATGCCATTCATTTCTGAGTCCAAGAGACATCTGCATTAGAATGAAAGGAATTTCTGAAAAAAATTAAAAAACAGGGACAAAAAAGGGGAGGAAACAGAATAAATAAAGAGAAGAAAATGCATAGAAAAGTTCTAGTGGTCTGTTTACCTGGACTGCAAACTCTATGGTTATAATATACATAACACAAAGGACTTTGATCTTGCTCAGTTCTTTGGTGCTATGATGCTAAATATGGTTAATAAAAATATTAATAGGTTGTACAGTCAAGAAGCTTGAAAGAGATACTGCTTTTAATGGTTACAGTTAGGTAATGTGTGTTGTTGCTTTCACTAAAGAGCATTAGGTGAAGTAACATGCAGAGAATGGTTTCAGTTAAAAAAAAAAAAAAAACACTTCAAAACTGAAATGAAATTTGGAACACTTTGTGAACTTTCCTCATCTCCTTTACATGCCTCCCTCTCTCTCACAGAATGCCTTGCTGCCGGCAGGATTTCGGCAAAAGGACCAGACCACTAAACCAGCCACGGGGCCTTTTGACAGAGAACGCCTGCTCTCCTACTTGGAGAAGCAGGCACTTGAGCACAAGGACAGAGAAGACTTTGTACCATTTACAGGAGAAAAGAAAGGTACTGTCTATCTTCATGTTGGTGTTGAGTAAGGAACTGCCTGGTCACAGGCATCCTATGCTGCCTGGCCATTTTGTGGAACATGCTGGGACAAAAGAGGTGGAAGCTGTCACTGTGCAGGGTGAAGCTCAGGAGTCAGATCTAGAGCTGCTGTAGTGGCAGATGAAGTGGTGGTTCTATCTGCCTTGCAGCTCTGGAGTTAGTAGCGGCAGGTTTGATCAGGCCTTTTGGTGGGTATTGGAACACACAAACACCAGTCCAGCAAAGGGCTCAAACAGCAGCTCCCAGATCAGCAAATGCCTCTCTTTGCAGTCAAGGATGGACAGAGGTGACCTTGCTAACCTCACTGCAAGTGTTCCCATGTTAAGTGTGAGGTCCATGCAAGGGTAACGTAGTGGGCGAGGTGTTTAGGAGGAAACATATAAATGCTTTTCTGAGTAAGTATTGCCTACAATTGCTGTAAGTAATAACTCAGGGAATACACTTACAAAATGTAAGTATTTTTCCACTTGTTTACTAGCACATCTGGTAATGTTATTCATGCAGACAGTTCCTCTGCTTCCCCTTGTCCTACAGCTACAGGAAAAAAAAGGGAAAAACAGGAAAACCTAATTCTCATCATTCAGACTTTGGTAGGATAACCTTAGGGCAGGAAAAGTCACATTTTTAAACAAACAGTTTTCCTTTGGCACCATTATCTCCTTTTCCTCAGTTACATACAGTGGATAGAAATGTCTACCTCAGGCTACCCCTTCGTTCAAGAAGGAACTTACATTGTCTGGGTTCATTTCTGGCCATCCTATGAATTTGCCACTATCTCAATGGGGCCTGTTTAAGGGAAAGTAGGTATTTCAAGAAAGACATAGGCACCATTTCTTGCTTTATGTATAATTAAAAACGATATAAAAAGTTATTTGCAGGCCAAGAGTTGTTACTATTACTGCATTGTGTTCTCAATCTTGGAAACAAAGGTTTTAGCCATTTTAGCTAGATCTGATTGATGTGTTATTTTATCATGCAGCATATTCTTTACCTACTTTTTGCCCTGTCTTAACTTGTGCTTGCTGCTATGCTCAGGCTTGATTTTGAGCCCACTGAAATGCAGTGGCACCACAGTGAGCTTACTGGTATCAGGAGTGCTCAAGCACATACTGTACAGAAAAGAAAATGGTTTATTTTCATATGGATTTATTGTTTCCAGTCTCCTACACACCACTGTGTTAGAGCAGTACAAGTTACCAGGTCTCTGCATATTTATACCAACACCTTCAGTCTGGTCTCACCTTACTGATATCTACTGAATTAGGGTGAAGACTTTGCATTTTGCATTGTAGTCATGTCTGATATCTCCAAATATGCCTGAAATGTAAGTACACAAAAACACAGTGACATGTGGACTCACAGACACCCATAGGACTGCCACTTGATCTGTACAGAACTAATCCCTGTATTGTTCCTGGCAGTGGTACTGCATGCATTGGCCTGTTTATTCTGTTTCAGTTTTCATTTGATGAGGCTAAAGCAGTATTACTCCTGTTTGCTTCCAGATGCCCTTAAAGTGGTTATTAGTGCTGCTGATTAATTCCTGGCACCTATGGTACAGCAATACCACTGCTTTACAAACACTAATATCCACCCATATATCTTTTCCCTCAGAACAGACTGAATTCAGCCATACTAGTAAAGCTATTCTTATTTTGGCTTTGACTCACATTTGGTTGAAATGACAGTTTTAAGCATTATCACCATTATGGGGTTATGACAGCATTTTAGGCTAAAGGAATGATTCCCTTAATTTCTCCTGTTCCTTGTGCAACTCCAATTCCTGACCAAATCCTCAGTGTCTGCTTTAGTGCATTGAGTCAAATGAAAACAACCACATTCTGTGATTTCTGCAGTCATTAATCTAAACTTAAAGAATCCTCTTAATTTTTCATTGAAGTCAAAGGCCAGATGCCATGAAAATACTTGTTTCTTTATTAGAAATAACATAATTAATCTGAGATCTGATGAGGTGTGGTACCTTGACAGCTGCAGACTAGATGAACTGCACAGTGTCATTTTTGTGCTGCTTTAAGGGAACTGGTTCTGAGGAAGAATCTCTTTATTTTGAACTTGCCATATCCCAAGCCAAGGACTCGAGTATCTCTCCTGCTGTCCCCGTATAGCTTGGCAGGAGGTGTCCTCCAGAAAGACCACCAGAGCACTGGGCTCTGCTGCCTGCTTTTCTTGTTCTCCTTCTCACCTTGCTCTGAACTGCAAAGATTTGAGACAGAATCTGAGCCTTATAAAACACATGACTGAAATCTCCATCTGCCAAATGTACTGAAATCTTCCCATGACTTGTACAGCAATCCTGCTAATTGGGTGAAGCTGGTGAAACATGATGAATGTTGCACAAAGGCCACACGTGGCTGGCTCTTAGAATCCATGCTTGGAACTGCAGTACTACTTATTTTGACACTTTCAGTTGAAAAAATGATAACAGAATGAATGTAATAAAACACTAATTACTTGATTTGTATTTATAAGAGTGTATTTTCTGAGCAAGGAAATAAAGCAATTCTGCAAAGACATTTCCAAGATAGGATACCACTAATTAGAGAATAATTAGTATTCTTCCTATGCTTAGTAATTTGTTCAGGACAAGTAATTTACATTTATAAAATGCATCCTCAAAAGAAATGAAAGAAGGATATCTCTTGAGGAAAAGCTTATTCCCCTCCCTCTGCATGTTCCTGGTCTCTAAGATGCAGTTACAGATTGGGAAGTACTTATATGATTATATTGTATAGCTATCTGTTAAATTATTTCTTTCCATGGTATCAGTACCAGAATGTAGCCATACTGTAAAGAGCCCCAAACTGATTTTACATTAATTCTGCTACTTAAAAAAAATAAGTTCTGGGGCAGCTCTAAAATGCACCCAGTTGTGTCTAATTAGAAATGGGAGGTGTTATCCTCGAGGTCCTTTCCAACCTAAGTTATACTGTGATACTGTGATACTGTGTTGATACTGTTGTACCATTTCGTGCTAGTTACCTCCTGAGAATATTTGTTTGCCAGTGGGATTAGAACATGTCCAGCACTGTTTAAGCTTTTCTTGATGTTTTGTACTTTGATGCTTGGCTGCCACTGGGAAAGCTTTTTATTTTGTTATTTTTAAATTTAGGAAGTGGGATGCTTCTACCAATTGTTAAGTGACATTTCTACTAGTTTCTATATTTATCAGGCAAAGCTGATGCTGACTTGAAAATTCAGCTGAAAAGAAAGAGGCATTTAAAATAGCTTCCTTCCAGAAGACTCTGTGATACACCAGGGGTATTTTAAATCTACTGTCTCTACCTCTTTTTTTTTCTCATTAATGTTTTATTAGACAGTGCTTGATCAAAAACAATACCAAGCAACTGCTGAAGGACAAAATTCAGTTGCCTGTGTTGGTCTCTATGCTGAACGCAACCATAAGGTTTTGATTGTACTAGAAAGCAGCCAAAACAAATTCCAGAGCTGACAGGGGTATTCTGAGTGGTTAAAACACAGGAAGTGTTAAATATGAGCTCAAGGTGGGGGGCTGATCATGCAGGGAATTCCCTTGGTTTTGACTCTAATTGTGGTTTCAAGAGGTTGGAAATGTGTAGCAAAACCCAGCAGACGTATGGCAGGCATTAGGCTTTGGCCCTCTGCCATATTTCAGCTTGGTGACGTACTACATCAATTACTGTACAAGACGAAGGTTTTCAGCCTGTATGGGATAGCTCTCAAATATCAGTGAAAACCCACGTTTTGTACTGAACCAGGGCTAAGACTGTCCAGGCTGATGGGCACACACCTAAACTGGCCACCATGCCATTTTTTCAGAACACCGTACCCCACATCCTTCCTAACACAAGTCAGGGGAGGGTACTTCATTTGAATGTCCTTATGGTAAGTGTTTAGTCCCACTGTGGTATGCATCAGTACAAGTTAGGGGCTGACCTTCTGGAAAGGAGTTTCATGGGGAAGAACCTGGGAGTTCTGGTAGACAAGATAACCATGAGCCAGCAGTTTGCTATTGTGACCAAGAATGCTAGTGATATCTTGGGGTACATTAAATGTGACCAACAGGTAAAAGGAAGTTCTCCTCCCCCTCTAATCTGCCCTAATGAGGCCACATTTGGAGTACTGGGTCCATTCCAGTTCAAGAGAGGCAGGAACTACTGGAGAGAGTCCAACAGAGGCTATGAAGTAGTAACTAAAGAGACATAGCAGTGCTGGAGTGCAAGCACAAAATACTAAAGAGCCATGTCAGTGCTGCATGTTTTCTCCTACTGTACATCAATCATCTCATACCAGTGAAGACCTGTGTTGCTGTAATACAGACATAAGCTATTAGCAACATTCCTCCTTCTGCTTTGGTGCAGTGGTTCTCTTAATGACATGATACTAATGCAACATAATTGAAAAAAAGTTCTGCTGCTGTGAAATATCATTAGATATGAAAAGTTTGCTATGCCATTTTTAATTGCTGTAAGGATTGCTGTTTCAACCCTTCATCCCCATCCCACTTTCCTGCAAGGTCTTCTGCTTCTTGCCAAACCATTTAATTTTGGATCCAATCCAGTTCTCATCAAAGTAATGGAAAAACTCCAGTGGATTGGGCTGTTATTATTTGTGGCTGGAAAGAGAAGGGGAACACACTTGTATGTGATTAAACAGTAATATTTTTAGCCAACTGATAAAATGGAAAAGGAAGAATGTAAAGATAATTAAACCAGAGAACTTTGGCCAAACCCTGTTTTCAGTTCCTCTGGCAGAGACCATCTATCTTGCATGCTGTGCTGTGCCAAGCAGAGTATCAATACACAGCACTAGTAATAATGACAGCCATTTTCAGAAGGTCAAAGTAGTAGAGTAGATGCTAATGAGTTCCAATTCCAGTTTCTCTGACAGACTCCATATAAAAAAGTTTGGAGTCAGTTTAGAGGCATGGTACCCTTCATGGAATGACAAAGGCAGTCTTTTCACCCCCAACACTGAAATGGTCTGTTTAAAGTTTTGATACTTTCTTCCTCTTCTTTAAGACTTGAATGTAGAACTGATGTTTGTCTCTTAAAGCACTGAAAGTGCTGCAATTGCTGACAGTAGTGCCCCTAGCCAGTGCCTTTCACTGAAGACCCTGCTTTAGTTGCTCATGACTTTGCCAAACTCACAGAGTTCACAATGAAATTTCCCATGCTGAGATTCTGCCTCAGGCTGAATTTTTGGAAAGTGTCAGCAAAAAGGACGTAGCTGTTTCCAAGAACAAGATTAGGAGAAAACATATTGTTTTAGCCATCTAAAGTAAATTTTTCCAGCTGTTCTTTTATGAGCTGCAGTGCCTCCATGCTTTGAAGAGGGGCCTTGAAATGTATGCCCTTTGCCATCCCCAGGGATATACACTTGAATTTGACATCTTCAAAATATTGTACTTTCTTGTATCTCCAGTTTGTTACAGCGCTCTCCAAATAATCCCCCTGCAGAGAGTCTTAGTCATGTCCTCAGAGCTTCTGCCTGCATGTGCAGACAGTAGAGCAGTGCCTGGAGAGATTTGGCATGGGCTGCAGAGGATGCTCTTTGAAACTGCACTTGTGAGAGGTCACTGTCACATCAGAACTAAGGGTAGGGAGGCTCTCTCTTGCTCTGATAGTTCTCTGCTCACTTTGTAAAGGCAGTCTAAAGGCAGAAAAAAGCCAACAAAGAGGCTCATGCAGAGACATGGAGAAATTAGGTTTTGAGCCACTGTGCAGGATCAAGGAATAGACGTGGCAGTTCTGGGCAAAGGAGCTGCAGAAGAAAGCAGTGGTAAAGAGAGGGCAGAGGGAAAAGAGGTGGTGTTAAGGGTCAGGATTCAAAAATGCACAAAAACAGGAGTCAAGGGATGGGAGAGGTACGGGGGGCAAAGAGGAAAGGAACAGAAGAGAAGGATATATGGGAGAAAAGAGGAGAGGAACACTACTAGTGTGGTGTCTAGCCCTGGCCAAATTTTAAGGTTCTTTGATGTCCATGGGAATCTGAAGCCTATTGGCACAGCTTCACTCTCTTCCTCATCTACTGCCATTCTACATCAGACATAAGACCTCTCTGCTGTGTTGGCAAATTAATCCAGATGCTAATCCAGAGGACTGCTGTAGGACTACAGGGATCCTAACTGTTGTGATAATCCATGTAAGGGGCTGATGAAATTCTGGACTTCTTTCTGTTTTAAAGACCATATGCTGTCTTTGTAAAAAAAATTTATCTGAGAAAGAAGAAATTTTCAGGAGAATTCTTTAAAGGATATCACTAAGGTGGTGGAATCACAGCACAGTGATTAAAGGCAGAGCTGCTGGTGCAGTTTAATTTCACTCTTTGTGTATATGCACAACAGATTTAGTAACTTTGGAAGGCCTAACTTTGCAACCTCCCCATTCCATCACTGTAATTTTTAAGACACAGAATACACAGACACTAATCCAAGAGCAACAGTACAGCAGCAATTACGATACCGCAGTTTTAGTTACTACTAGCTTTCAGCTTCACATTTAGTAGAACTTGGCACATTTCCTCCTTCTTAGTACACATTTATTCTTGTTAAGAACTAATTTAGCTCTGTTTTCATGAAGTATTTGTAGGGAGGAGTTTAACTAAGCCTGAAAAGAAAAGAATAGTGCAAAATGGAAAAAGTGAATCAGGTGCCTGTGATTTATGCAAGGCAGATTTCCAAGATTATTGAGTTTCACTTCTAAGGTCAGTGTAGCATTTTGTAGTTGAGAATAAACAGGCACTCACTGGAGTCAGTTACTCACTGAAAAGTAAGAAGTAATAAGTGTAACCAGATAGTTTCTTGAAAGTACAATCATCTGAACTACAGTGTATAGGAAAAGAAAGCACATTATCATTTTATAGTTATAGCCCCAAATGCATTTGTATCATGAAATAAAGACACTAACCTTAACAAAACTGAGGTAAAATCAAAGGACACTTTTACAGCTAAGATAAATAGATTTATTTCCCATTGCTCTCTGCTTTGTTGAGTTTTTGGCTTGTAGAAGGTGGGACTAAGTACCAAGAACTTATACCAAATAAAAATGGTAGCAATTTACATTTATTCACAAGAGCCTAATGACATAAGGAAGGCAGAGAGAAGACATACCAGAGGTGATGTTCCAAATGCTGTGAACTATGAAAGCAGTTCCAAATGTTTTTTAGATGGGGGACACAAGTAAAACCCTGCCAATTATGCTATTCAAATTCCTTTACCTTTCTTCCCTTATATAACAATAAACAAACAGACTTCAGTAAAATACACTTGAGGTAATTGCCTGCTCAATTAATACGTAGATGTGCCTATGTGGTTGCGTAGTTATAAGGAGATGAAGTTAGGGATACATCTCATTTCCTTGTTTGACATTGCTTTAATGGGGGCATGTGCATAATGCAGGAAATCAGACCTTGCTGAAGCTAAGTGGCAGAAAGATGTGTGTGGCCTCATGACTGTACCCAGTGTATTCCTTTTTCTTTTTGCTTAGAATTTGATTTCCTTTTATCTCACTCCACATTTCTGTGTATCTCTGTAGTCCCTTTTACTGGTTCTGTCTGGTTTTCAATGGATTTTTCTCTCCAAGCCTCTTTTGTGTAAAACACAAACCATATCATATTTCAATTTGAATAGAAGTTTTGAGGCGGGTGAAAAGGAATAGGTTTGCTGTTAGACTGAGCTAGGACAAATCTCCAGTCACTGTGCTCATAGTCAGGAAGTCCCTGGGTTATAATGAGCTGCTCCCATCCTCATCCCAGGTCACCCCAGGCACTTACCCCAGTTTGACAGAAAGAAGGGGACAATTGCATTGATCTACACTTAAAATTTCATGGTGAAAAAAAGCACTTTGGGTTCCTGACACTTAGAGTTTCTATGCATGTGTAAAATTAAATTCATGTTTTAATCTGTACACTTTTTTTTAATGGAATTGAATTTTGTTTTGCAGTTAAATACAAGAATATGAAATTTTTGTTGCATGTAAATGCAGTTATCTTTGTGTTGCTAACACAGATGCAGCTCAAGTGCGATATGTATAAACATAACTCCTGTCACTGTGTTTTTCATTGGTAGAAAGATAAACTATTAAGACTTAGCACAGAACTTCAGCATATTCTGGAGGCAAAATGCGACAGAGCCAACATTAATAACACCACATGGAACTTTATAATGAAGTGCTTTCTAAAATACCGGGTGGATATAAAGAGCACAAAGAGCAGCAGCCTCTCTTCATAAATCTCACTTTAAAATAATAAAATGCCACAACTCTTCCAAGGCTTCTTAAAGAATAAATTTTGGGTTTAAATAAATGATAAAGCTGGACCATTGAACCAAGCAAGCCACAACCCATATTTTATCTTGTCAGTGAATTCCATAATGGCACCGCGTAATGAATTTACAATGTACCAATGGGGAACTAGGAGGGACCTCATGAATTCTTAAACTTTGGCCTTAGAATAATGAAGGAAAACTGGTTGACAGCAATCTGTAAACACAGGCATGGTTTTACTGTTGGTGGACAGAGAATGAATTTCTAATAATGGGCTAAATGCATAAGCTTTTCTAACTTCTATCCGTTCTGCTGCTCTTCGCAGTGGGGTAATGCAAAAGACGGTTCTTATCTAGATAGCAGGAAAAAGAGTGTTTTAAAACCACCACTGGAAGCCAGCAAGGCTCACATATATTAAAGATATATATTACCATCTTTGACATGACCTTGCCCCTTTAAATATTTCATATAACCAGTAATAGACTTTTTCTGAAACGCTTGCCAAGAATGCTTTAAATGAAACTATCACTGGGAGTCATATACACAGTTAAAAGGATTTGGGCTGCCATCCAAGAATGACGTACGCCTGAAACAAATGCTTAAAAACTGTATTCCTGCATCTGTGAACTGCACAGAGAAAGTATGGGCCTCTACTGGTTTCCATTACCCCTGGATTTCTAGTTACACAAAATACCCACGTCCAATATCCATACAGAGGGACCAGCTGTGTTACCTATCACGTCCGGTTTACCCCAGACTCAAGGTCCTGTGTCCCCCTCCAATGTTAGGTGTGAAAGTAGAGACTGCCATCAGTATTTATACACGGTGTGGCTAGGGTTTGGGTCTGTGCAGAATCTATTGTCTGAGGGAGTTGTTTCATGCAAGCTATGGCTCTGTGGAGATGAGCACTTAGGGGTGAGTATTATTACTCAGGTAAGTGTCAAGATCTCCAATTGCAAGTATTACTTGAAACTCAGGTGGAACCACCTGTGACGTGAAAGGAAAATATTTCATGGACAGTACTCCTCACTATTGATTGTTTACTCAGGTATTCTGAATAATTTTGGTATTTTAGCTTCCAACATAGAAACATTTGTTTTTTCCTCTTATGTGCTATTCTTACCAGTCAAGCTGGCATCAAGTGTTAGTCCGTGTGTCTGGAAGTTGCCATCCAACAGTTCAGATTAGGTGGTAGTACAGAGGGAGTCTGAAATCTTAGCACCTGTGCTGTTATGAAGTCTGAAAAACATGACTAATCTATCTTCATGGAGTATTTATCTCCCCTGATTTCCACTTGACCTTTGTTTGATGTTGCTGGGATGGCTGTCTCCAGTTCACATCATCCAATGTGTGGTGAAAGTTAAAGTAATTCTTACCTTTGGCTCACAAAGACTTCTATCAGCCTCTTAAAAAATTACTTGAACTACAGCATAAGAAATGAATCACAATATAACACATTGTCTCTCTACATAACCTTTTGTCCAATTTTGTACTCAGAAATTATTTAGCCTCGGTACAAATATCTCTAGGGTAAAGAATTTGAATCCTACATCAGTGAACCTTGCCAGAGTTTAAGAAATTTCCATTAAATATTTTTTCCTGAGCTTATTCAGTGACCTTAGTCATGGATGCTGACAGTATGGAAATTGCTGTAGACAAACTAGTATTAAAGAGAGAAATGGATTTGGCATCATTTACATGAAAGTGATACTTTGGACCACAGTGGGGAAAAAAAGAGGATGACAGAGCTGAAAACCCAGAGAGAAGCAAAGCCTGTATAACTGAACACTAAATATCAGACCTGCATTTATGAATGGTAACAAAACAGTACCACAAATCTGTTACAGTTAAACTGGTCTAGAAAGCCATAGGATGTGCTTCAACCATTACATTCAGAATGTACAAAGCTGTACATAAAGTCAGTTTAAAGTTGACAGCTGGCCAAATCCACCTGCATCCAACAGTCATCACAGCTTCATTACAATGGAATTAACTGAAGTCTGTTTCAGAAGTAGTTGTCAGGGACAAGGTGAGGGGAACTAGTCTACAGTGGACAGTAGGATATGGGAATTCACAGAATTACTGGTCTGTAACACTGTGTGTTGCATGTGGCATCACTTCATGTATTACAGACCCTATGGGTTTGGTACAGGAATGTGCTGAGTAGGAGGAAAGCCCCAGCAGTGCTGGTGACTGAAGTCACAGAATCAGAGAATGTTAGGGGCTGGAAGGGACTTCGAGTGATGATCTAGTCCAACTTCCCTGTCAAAGAAGGATCACCTATACCAGGCTACATAGGAACTCATCCAGGAGGGTCTTGAATATCTCCAGAGAGGGAGACTCCACAACCCCCCTGGGCAGCCTGTTACATTGTTCTGTCACCCTCACAGTGAAGTAATTCTTCCTCCTGTTTCCATGGAACTTCCTATGCCTCAGCTTCCACCTATTGCCCCTTGTCCTGTCATTAGGCATCACCAAGAAGAACCCAGCTCCATCCTCTTGGCACTCACCCTTTAGATATTTATACACATTCATGAGGTCACCTCTTAGTCTCCTCTTTTCCAAGCTAAAAAGCTCCAGCTCACTCAGTCCCTCCTCGTAAGGTAGATGTTCCACTCCCTTAATCATTTTTGTGCCTCTGCACTGGACTCTCTTAAGCGGTTCCCTGAGGTCCTTCTTGAACTGAGGGGCCCAGATCTGGACACGATACTCCAGATGTGGCCTTACCAGGGCAGAGATGAAGAAGAACCTCTCTCGACTTACTGACCACACCCCTTCTAATACAACCCAGGATACCATTGGCCTTCTTGGCCACAAGAGCACATCGCTGGCTCACAGTCAACCTCCCATCCACCAAGACCCCCAGGTCCTTTTCCCCTTCACTGCTCTCCAGCAGGTCAGTCCCCAACTTATACTGGTACATGGGTTGTTCTTTCCTAGGTGCAAGACTCTACACTTGTCCTTCTTGAACTTCAATAAATTTCTCCCTGCCCAACTATCCAGCCTGTCCAAGTCCCACTGAATGGCAGCACAACTTTCTGGTGTGTCATCCACTCCACCCAGTTTGGTGTCATCAGCAAACTTGCTGACAGTGCTTTCAGTGCCCTCATCCAGGTCACTGATGAATATATTGAACAGCACTAGTCCCAGTACTGACCCCTGAGGGACTCCGCTAGTTACAGGCCTCCAACTAGACTCTGTCCCATTGACCATAATTCTCTGACTTCTTTCCTTCAACCAGTTCTCAATCCACCTCAGTACCTGATCACCCAGACCTACACTGCCTCAGCTTAGCTGCAGCCCTAGCTCAGGTTTAAAGGGCCTCGCTCCAGCCATTTTCACATCATCACACCACTGAGGTTGACTCCAACAGCAGGCTGAGGGGTAGTGGGACTTCTTGTGTCATATCTAGATTTAACCTACAGGTTTCTCATTTCATCAAGGCAGATGGTCTCATTCTTGGGGGAATATCACATGGAAACACACACCTGCTGACCCTAGTGTGAACAGCAGCATACAAGGAGAGACAAATGGGAGTCTTTTTTGTGGAACATGTGGTTCAGTTCAGTTCAGACTCCTCAAGCTTGCAGAGATGGTCAGGATAGGGCTATTTATGGGAATGATCATCAGGAAGCACAGAAGGGAAATACTTATGGAGAGACCTGGAATCAAACTGAGTTGCTGGAAGAGAGCAGGTTTACTGAGCTTTCAGATTCTGGTATGGAATTTGGTAAATGGAAAGTAGGATGGTTTTAACTACTTCCAGTGCCTTATTTAAATATAAGGATGAAAATTCTGCAAGCTTTTTGTGTAGATCTGATTCTGCCTATTTAAGGTCACAGAAACTTCATAAATATCCCAGCTGTGACTGCTCCTGGGGATTTATTTTATGAGATTTGCTTCCACATTAACAATCATCAGCACAGAGCAAGTATGCAGTTTCTAGTTTTTGAGTGTTGCTAAGATCCTGGTACAGAGGACAGCATCAAGTAAGAAAGAGGAAAACACAAAATTGATCATATTTCAAAGCAGTTCCACTGTCCCAGACCTGTTCCTCAAGCTGCCAGGAGGCAGAGGAGTTGTTCCACTGATTATTCATGCTGGCTTTTTTCTTTCCTTAGGAAAAATATTTATCCCCAAAGAGAAGCCAATAGAAACTCGTACAGAAGAGAAAGTGACCCTGGATCCGGAACTAGAAGAAGCCCTGGCCAGTGCTTCAGATACTGAGCTGTATGACCTTGCAGGTTAGATAATATATAGGTATGATTCCCCCTGCATGTCCAGTTCTTCTCTGCCTAGACCTGCTGTCAGGAGTGTCTCATGATCATCTCTCAAGCATCTGCAGTTTCAATACACAGTGGTGGCCACTCTGTGGGACACACATGACTTCAAGCATGACTTGATAGCTGCTGCATTTTAGACTTCTCTCATATAACTGATGTGTCACACAAGGAGAGAAGACAAAACAGCTAACAAGATTTGGGGAAACTAAAGGCAGATGGCAGACTGCAGGCTAGGGTACTTGCACTGTAGTGGAGGCCACTGATCTTACTGCATCTGCATTGTTGTAGCCTGGTAGTGCTACCTCCTCTCAAGTCTGACATCCCAAACGGTTAGGGTGAACTTGTTAGATGATTTAATGGATGATGAGCTTGCACCCATGACCAAATGTGGAATCTAACCCTTTGAGTCAGAAAGTTAGTAGTCAGCTGATTAGACCTGGTATCCTTACCACTTTTAATTCTTTTTCTTTAATCCAGAGTATAGCCTCTAGACTGTGCACAAAGGAAATCATTTGGAAGCATATCAGCTTGCATAAATAACATTTGAACCTACAGTATAACAAAGGCCAATCTGTAATTCTTAAGCCATCCGTGATTTCCAAGCAGTTTGCATCACAGGTGTGTCATATGCTTATGCTAGCAGAAGAGAATCATCTGAATCCATAGTCTGGGAAGAAGCAAACTAGCCAGGGCTGGTGTCAGTGGGTCATCCTGAAACTTGGCTTTACCTGGGTTGAGCCCTCCCTATGGAACCATTGACTTCTCTTGCCTTGT
The DNA here is from genome assembly GCF_026170545.1 of Melanerpes formicivorus. NCBI lineage: Eukaryota > Metazoa > Chordata > Aves > Piciformes > Picidae > Melanerpes > Melanerpes formicivorus. The sequence goes on along the minus strand of NW_027142362.1, from coordinate 14,292,137 downwards.
CCACCCAGTTCAGAGTGGATTCAAGCCTTCGCTGAGCTCTCTGAGGTCTGTGGCCTACCTTTTTGGGGCCCTAGTCTGTATGAAAAAGACTTTGTTTTCATTAGGGAAATCTAATCAAATATTTCAGGATATTAAACTAATCTGAATCTGGGTTAGATGAAGATTAAACTCAAAAATGTTGTAGCTACTATATTGTCCTATTGAAGTATGTGATCCTGCCATTATCTTTGTGATTCTTGGCTACTTCACCCATTTCTGCATGCATTAGCCCTGGCTCTTGAGTGAAATGTGGAGTATCACAGCAATCACAGGATTATAGTGCAGCTGGCACACTCAGGAATGCTGAAGCTCTTGGAACAAACTTCCAAGTTCTGCTCAGCTCTGGTCAGTATCCAGCCATTCACAACAGAATCTGTGGCTATTGAAGCCTAAAGAGAAAGAATGGGTAGCACACCTACTGCCAAGAGTCCTGAAAACAGACTCTTAACAGCAACTGAAGAGTCATTTGCTGACAGAACATAGTATTTTCCATAAGAAAAAATTAATGATGAAAGTAAAAATCTACACTAGTTAATAACTTTTAATTAATGCATGATCCCACAGAATAAAGTCTAGTTAGGTTATTGATGGGAGAAGTGTTGGAAAACAGAGCACAATTTAGTCTCTAACACTGTGGAAGTTGAGTCACATGAAAGATAACTTTGCAGCTTCTTTTATGGAGTTTTGGTTTCTCTTGTTATTTCTCTCATAACTTTCTATCCTATCTTTTAAGTCCTGGAATGCTAACATGCTTTTTCCCAAGCACATTGGCATCCATATGCTTCTATAAGAAACCACAGTGTGAATACCAATTTATTATGCTAACCACATGTACAGGCAAATTCTTCTCTTGGTATTCTAACAATACAACAAAGAGCAGCAAGAGGTTCAGGTTGTATATTAGGGGGGAAAGGAAAAAAAAAGGTATTAGGAGTTTAGCACTGAAATGAATTACCAAAAGAGACTGTGAGATTTCTGTCCCTGATGTTTTCAACACCCAGCTAGACAAAGCCATGGCTTGACCTGGTTAATGCTGGCAACACTCCTGCTTGAGGGAGAGGCTGGACAAGATGACCCGCAGCCGTTCCTTCCAGCTGGCATTTCTGAGATATGCATACTGCATTGATTCTGTCCTTCAAAAACCTATATTAAAAATGTCTGTATCTCCAGGATTTCAACCCCTAAAGATTCTCCCTACAAGCAAGCATGACCCAGAGTGAATGTTTTACAAAGGGGGATTTGTTTGGGGAACTAATCTAAAATTTGTAGGAGAGATTTTTTTCTGCAGTCATTGTTCCTGCCATTAACATTGTGTCCTGTTACACATTCTAGCTGTTCTTGGAGTGCACAACATGGTCAACAACCCAAAATTTGATGAAGGAGGAGCACGCAGTAAAGATGGGAAAGGAACTGTGAGAAGTAAGCAAGCACATTTCTCTTACAGACTGCATGTAATCTTCAATGATTCGTACACGTATAGGTTGGATGTATTGGCCTAATTTAGTGGAGTGCAACTGGGTTTTACCTTGACTGATCTAATTAATCCTGAGGGGTGCTTCTTTAAAGTAAATACAACCTTAAAATTCATAATCTATAAGGACAGCAGTACTATGCAAATCATTCCTAAGGATCTTTGTTTTCCTAGCTCTGCAGAGGTGCTTGGAAGGATGGGAGTACCGAAGAGTAGAATAGAATAGAATAGAATAGAATAGAATAGAATAGAATAGAATAGAATAGGATTAACCAGGTTGGAAAAGACCTTTGAGATCATCAAGTCCAACCTATCATCCAACACTAATCAACAAAACCATGGCAACAAGTGCCCCATCCAGTCTCTTCCTAAACACTTCCAGTGATGGTAACTCCACCACCTCCCTGGGCAGCCCATTCCAATGGCCAATCACTCTTTCTGTGAAGAACTTCTTCCTAACATCCAGCCTAACACTCCCCTGGCACAGCTTGAGACTATGTCCTCTTGTTCTGGTGCTGGTTGCCTGGGAGAAGAGACCAACCCCCACCTGGCTACAACCTCCCTTCAGGTAGTTGTAGACAGCAATAAGGTCTCTCCTGAGCCTCCTCTTCTCCAGGCTAAGCAACCCCATCTCCCTCAGCCTCTCCTCATAGGGCTTGTGCTCCAAACTTCTCACCAGCTTATCCAAGACATATATTTTCATTCCACTTCAGTTTAAGCAAGAGACAGAAAACATAGTGAGCCATAGCTAAGAGGTGGCCACAGTGCAGGCCAGACCATCTTACCCCCAGTGCCTACATTTACACAGCTAAAAAAGGACATGTACTCATGGAGCTCAAATGTGGCAGAATCCCTGGCAGGGTCACTCTGTGACCAGAGGCACATCAAGCTGCTTTCACAGGCAGGAAAAGGATGCAGGGATGTGCTCCTGCCCTGGCTGCAGTCTCCAGTCTAGTTGCAGTCCAGGCTGCAGTCCAGGCTGCAACCTCCACCTTAGTCCTGTGGCAGAGTGGTACAGCATTGCCTTGGCTCACATATAAACACTATATGGATCCTTACATGCCTAGGAAAAGTAATCATTCAGGAAATCCCCCAATAGAAACAGATGTAGTTACTGAAAACAAATCCAGAGATGCTTGCACTAAACAAACAGACTTTGGTGAATCAGGCCGTAGCTCAGCAACTGACAGGAGGTTGGATGGGAGAAATGGACGCAAGCTTTTCTTGAGAGCTGCCAAGCCTTGATTCAGAGCTCATCACCAACAAGCTCTGGGATATCAACTGGGCTAAATTTTGCTTTTTAGGACAAAGTTGTTGGAATGCCCTTTTCCAGGGAAAGAGTACTCAAAAAATTGTTTGCTTCTTCTAAGGCTACAAGAACAGCAGCTATCTTTACCTTTCCATCCCACATTACTAAAGGGGAGATGGGAAAATAGACAGGGCACTATGTCATTTTTCTCAGGATTAAGACTAATCTGTGAGTCTCCCCAGCAGGGTCCTGTGAGCTGCCATCTATCTCACAACACACAACTGCATGCATTACTAATCCACATAGATTTCAGAATACTTTGTTGTACTGAGTCAAAATGTCAGCTATGTGAGTCAGCTAAACTATGCTCCAGTCACACACTTAAGAATCAGACAATCGCCATCACATCACTGTATTCTGTCCAAAACCAACACCTCTCCTTAGCCAAGCGCTATGCTTCAGTAGAAGAGACATCTCAAAATTCACCCATCAGTGTGGCAAAACACCACCATGGTTAAAGAAATAAGATAAAGCTCATGGGAAGCAAAGTAGAAAACAGAAAGTACTGCTAAACTCTAGGCTCTATCTAGTTGGAGGTGTCCCTGCACACTGCAGGGAGGTTGGACAAGATGACCTTTGAGGGTGCCTTCCAACTCAATGCAATCTGTGAATCTTTATATACTGTGATGTCTGATCTGAGGACAGAGTGCAAGTCCCCAGTTTGACAGGATGTTGCCACAAGAGCAAAAAATGCTTTTCTGGTTTTCATTTATGCATTTTACCAGAGGCTTTCACTTCCTTACTCCCTAGGAAGGCTGGATTGTTATCCAGGGATGTGTGAGTTCTCTCAGGGAATTAGTGAAAAGGATAAAAAAAAGAAAAGGGTGAAAGGGAGCAGAGTGCAAACCAGCCCAAGGCATTTGTATAACTTCACCTCTACCATGAGTATGGGTTCTAAACAAATATTTGGTTTTCTTTGGCCCATGCTGTGGCATAAACTTTACTCATTGCACTGTACAGCAATGTGTAGTGCATTGAGACTTGAGCACCAGTCTTCAAAATAACTCACTGTCCACAACAGAAAAGAAAAGTGCTTAAACATTCTTGTGGTCAGTAACATAGTCCTTTCTTGCCCCCAGTGGCTTGGGTGGTCAGGACTTATAAATGAATCTTCACAAGCATGTATGGGAATGAGAAGTACTAATTGTGTTCAAAGCTATGATTTTTATGCATCTCTAAGAATATTTATAGCTCATAGCTTCCAGCGTTAAAACTGGATCTCTTTGGAGCATGAACACTCAAAAACTTCATAAATCTTGGTGCTGGCAGACAGTCTTGGTTTTCATGCTTTGATAGTTTTATTATTTAGAAAGTGCAGATGTGATTTTACAAGAGCTAATTGAATTGATAGCATCAGCCAAAAGAAGGAAACTGAGTGGCCTCCTTTATGCTAGCACAGACTATTCATAGTGGCAGGACATTTTCTCACTAATGTAATGGTAAGTTCTGAGCACACCTTCCTTTGCAGACATTAGACAAAGAACAAAGAAGCCCTTGCAGTATATTATACCCTATACAATAACCTTTAAAGCTGCTTTGGCTCAAGATAATTTTACTGGGACTTCTGTACACAAAGGACGAATTTGCCTGTGCCAATAGTGCCTAGCCTCTGTGACCACAGTCACCTGTGTCATGCTTCTGGATGCACAGAAGGTGCCAAGGGCGTGGCAGGGCTAATACTCCTGTTTCCAAGTTCTGTAGTTCATACAAATCCTTTCTTGAATGCTACAGCATAAGCTTAAAAGGGAATTGAAAAGCAAGATAGTTGCTGCTGATGCCTGTTCCTCCTGTCAGCTTTTAATGAGATCTTGTGTTGCAGATGTGGTGAAAGGTGAAAAGGTCAAGCCCATCTTTGAGGAGCCACCTAACCCAACCAATGTGGAAGCAAGTTTACAAAGGATAAAGGCAAATGATCCTAGTCTTGTGGAAATTAATCTCAACAACATAAAGGTAGATGGTGTGGTCTCACTTATGTCATCTAGCAATGTTTATTTAAAATGTCCAAAGCCCTTGCCTTTTATCTCCAGATTTTGTCTCTCTTTAGCGTTCAGAAAACACAGGACACACAGGAGAGGGATGTGGAGGGAACTGTTGTAAAGGCTCCAAGGTCATCAGTGCCTGATATTGAATTAGATGCCAATTAAAAGCCCAAGGGGTGACTCCCTCTGACTGCCTTTCTTTAGCAGATTGTAAAGCAAGATATCTCATGGGCACTATATAATCATCACCAGCCAAATTCAATTATCCCACACATGCAAACAGAGGAGGAGCTGGCACATGGAGACTGAACAAGCAGCAGCAGAATAGGAAAGCAGCTCAAGAGAGTGATCATGTGCTTGAGTTGGCCTGACCCAGTTAAAGGCAGTGCTGACATTGCATACTAAGGCAGGCCTCCACAGGCCTCTGGAGGCCACTATAAGCAGAGGATGCTTTGTCCGTTCTGAGATACTCTTAAAAGCACCAAGGATGTGACATGTAGCTATAAATTAATCAATTTTATAAGAATTTAAATCAGTGTCTAGAGGTGTGACTGGCTTTCCTAATCACTGCATTTATTTTCTTAATGTAGAATATTCCTATTCCAACACTGAAGGAATTTGCAAAAGCTTTGGAAAGCAACACACATGTGAAGACATTCAGCCTCGCAGCTACTCGAAGCAATGACCCTGTGGCTATTGTAAGTTTAAGTTTAAGCCCCAGAATTTAAGTAGATCTGTGTCTGCTTCAGAATGCGTTTTTCATTTTTCCTTGCAGAATTTCCCAGTGACTGTACTAAACAGAAGTGTCATCTCTTCTGATCTACCTCAACGTTGTTCTCAGCCTAATTGTGTTTTATTTCTTTGTAGCTACTAAGCTATATTTTTTTGGACTCCCCAAAACTCTCAAGTTGTTATCTCATATTCCCTCTTTTTGGCCCTTCAGGCATTTGCAGACATGTTGAAAGTGAACAAAACACTGAAGAGTCTGAATGTAGAATCCAACTTCATCACTGGGACGGGTATTTTGGCACTCATCAATGCACTGAAAGAGAATGAATCCCTGACAGAGATTAAAATTGACAACCAGGTAAAGAGAGAGCATTGAGTGAGCTTGCTTTTGTTTCCCTTCTCTTTGGATTCCCAGACGGTCCTCCTGGAGGCCTCTGGCAAAGTCAAGGCAGCCTCTGTGGCTTGGGTAGCTCATGTCCCCCACCCATGAAAACCAAACAGTGAAAAACTTCTAAATTAAACTGGTCAAAGCCAAATATAAAAGCTGAGCGAACCGGCTGCCCAGGAGGGTTGTGGAGTCGTCTTCTCCGGAGATACTCAAAACCCACTTGGATGAGTTCCTGTGTTATCTACTCTAGGTGATCCTGCTCTGGCAGGGGGGTTGGACTGGATGATCTTTTGAGGTCCCTTCCAGCCCCTAACATTCTGTGATTCTGTGAAATCTCCAGGAACAGGATTTTCTTTGTAGTTGCAGCACAGCATGGACATGTAGCCGCTTGCTTCTCTCATGTGAAACAAGTATTTTCTTTTCTTTTGGGTACATTTCACCACATTGCCAACAGAGGCAGCAGCTGGGGACAGCTGTAGAAATGGAGATTGCTAAAATGCTGGAGGAGAACTCCAAGATTCTCAAGTTTGGATATCAGTTCACAAAACAAGGTCCAAGAACCAGGGTAGCAGCAGCTATCACTAAAAACAACGATCTGGGTAAGATGATATTATATCTACTCAGTCACGAGCCAAGACTTGACCTTCTTAAACACAATTCTTCCTGTTTGTACATAAGCTTGAATTTTAACTCTGTAACAGTCAATCTGCTATATGAGAGGGGTTATGCATAGCTCCACAGATTCTAGAATAGACAACAACAAAGATCCTGTGATTAGGAGCCACCATTCTTCTCTTTCTCCCACTCCTTCAGCCTTTTCTATAGAATCATCAAATAATCTTGGTCGGAAGAGACTTTAAGATGATCAGGTCCAACTGTTAATCCAGCACTGCCTGGACACAACTTGAGGCTGTTTCTTCTTGTCCCATCACTTGTTACCTTGAAGAACAGACTGGCTCCCACTTTGCTACAGCCTCTTTTCGGGTAGTTGTAAAGAATGATAAGGTCTCCTCAAAAGCTGATAAGGTGTTTCCAGTGGAGCACTCTGGACTCCCAACTGCCCTGTCAGCTCTTCTGGCCAGTAAGTAGAGAGCCAAAGCCCATTATGTTTGTTCAGTGAACATAGAACAAACTTCTTTGCCCTGCCCATAACAGACCAAGTCTGCACAACCAAGGGAAGAAAAATTTACTTTCCTGCCTGCATGTCCAAATACAGGCAACAACAACAAAGCTTTGAACATTTTACTTGAATATGACTTGCTCTGCCTTGTGTGCTCAGTACACAGAGTAAGGAGGAGAGGACTAGGCAGGAGTAGTTTAGAGTAAGAAGGGGGGAAAATTAATTATTTAAATCAATTCTACTTTAAAGTGGGATGTCAAACCATGAGGCTTTTCCTGGCTTCAGCTTGGGTTTCTCTCTGTGAGAACAGAGATATAAGTTGAGCTTGAACCTACTTCTTTCATACATCCTTTTATTTTTTTTCAGTTTTAAGTTTTAGCAGTCCCTAAGCATTCCAGTGATACACTATTGGTCCAGTATCCTAGAAGGGTATTTGAAACATCCCACTAATGAAGGGAGAAAGACCTTTTTGTCCCCCTATTTACCTAGTCACCATTAGACATATGCCCTGTAGCTAATCTTAATGTTCATGGTTTTGTATTGTATGGTTTTGTTCAAGATTTAGTAGGACAGAATGCTTAATAGCATTCCATAGAATACAATAAATGAAGCAACAAAACACTGAAAGCAGACACAAATGACTGATGTTACACTGTATGCTTTGGAATAATGCAGTCTGTTTGCCAAGAAAACACCATGAAGTAAACCTCCTGATAGTGAAGTAATGGGATGTTTGTGACAACATAGTTATTTACTCTCTGTAGTGAAAAGCTTTCATTCATCCAACTTTACTGCTTTTGTTCTGTATTTCAGCAGTTCAGTATCAGAAACAGGAAATAGTCTGATGTAACACCAAATTTCATATCACCTGAACAGGAGAACCTCACTAATCTTACCTGGCAAAGTTTGAGAAGATTCAATACATTTTTATTTGGATATGAAGTAGCAAAGGCAGCCCAACCAGACCTGCTCTGTACCAGCTGTAATGCGTTCCAAGTGGTGTAAAAATTCACATGGGGCTGCCTGTCAAAATAATTCTGCCCATAACAGAAAGCTCATCACTGAGCTTTGCTAAATGGCAACTTCAGCCTACTGGGATTTTAATGAGAATCCACAGTCAATTAATTTACAATCAGATGGTTGATGCAATGATAGTATGTGAAGTTTAAACAGACAATTTAAGGTCCAGTATGATGTTTTCCTTGTTGCCAATAGTCGCTGATATCAGTATTTAAGAGTACTTTAAATATGTATATTTCTAAATTTAGTATGTGATTATTGTTTGCCTATAGCACACACTCATACAATTACAAAAGTTGTCAATTTTTGATGCCTAATACTTAAACAGTCCAGAGGACTGCCAGGAACAGACCATTATCAACTTAGGTGGAACACTGTGGCTTTTAAAAGAACTGTAAAACTGTAAGAGAAATCTAAATAGAGCTAGTGGGAAGAAGCTCTAGAAATGGTGATTTCTTATTCTATAACCTTCAGCTCAGAAATGGATTTTTATAGAAAATGTATTGATACAAGCACTTGGTGAAATTCTACAGTCTGTGCTGTAGAAAAGTGCAGTTTAGATACAATGGGTTTGTTTAACATCGAGGTCTATTAACTACAGCATTTACGGACATAATCCTGCTGAGTATTTCTTAGTCACTCCTTCCTTCCTATTCATGTTACTGGGAAGGGAGTGTGTCAGTGAGACAAGTCTCCTGGCTCTCCAGAAAGCCCTACTGACTGCTCTTTTCTTGTTTGATTGGTCTAGTTCGTAAAAAGCGGGTGGAGGGAGAGCGGCAGTAGCAGAGCCATTGAGGACGCAAAGCAAGACTGGAGGCAACCAACAACAGCAATCTCAGAGTGCTCGCTGCTCAGAAGGGAAGGCACCAGAAAACCATTGCAATGGGAGTTGATTGTTTCTGTTCATGTCTCCTTATAACCTTGAAAACACAGCCTGTTCATTTTTAACTTTCACAGTTAATTTTTATGAGAAAGATTCATAGCTGGTTTTGATCAGTGAAAAAGATGTTTTGCAATATCTGAAGCCAAGATGCAGAATCTTAACCATGATACTGAGCATAACATACAGCAACTCTGACCCTTATTTTAGACACCTTTTGATTTGTTAAAACCTGATCTTGTGTATGGATAAGGGTTCTCTGCTGAAAACAGAGACTTTAGGGACAAGTTCTGCAATGCCTTATGTTTGTGAATGATCCTTACTTATACATGTGTAGCCCTGCCCAAACTGAATCCTGCCATGGGATGCCCCAGCAGAAGAACTAGTAATGCCAGTACACATTTGCAGGGTCACACCCTTGAGCCTCTCTCCTGCAGTGGGATCTGGACAGCTGGAACCTCATTGGAACAGCACCCTTCTGTCTTGGGTCTCCACCCAAGTGCAGGATCACGCCTAGTCACATAAACACTGTCAAAGCCTACCTGTTTACATACACTTAGGCTAGGTGGATAGTTTTTGCAATGTTACACTGATATTTGTTACCCTTACTTCACATTGTAAAGTAATATTAGTGCTGCCAATCCTATAGACTCTGAATGTTTTGGGTTTTTCCTAGGCCAACAGGTTTTTATTTGCTACTAGAATGCACAGTTTACAGCTATTAATCTAAACAAGTATTCTGAGCAATATTTGTTTTGCTTTGAGCCAAGTATTTACTTTTTTTTTAGTTCTGGTATTTATGTATATTTGATAGTATTATAGAACTGTTCTCAGGACCTTTTAGATGAAGATTAATGAAATAGTTCACCTAGCAGAGCAGCTGTGCTCCTGGGAAAAAAAAACATCAAAAAGGGTACTCGTGACAGCTGCATAACTTAAGTTTATAGCCTCCAGTTCAGGTTTGTCCCTGTATCACGAGGCACTTTGGTATTTGCATCAGTGCTGAGCTGAATAAGGGCAGATTTAAGCATGTGCACAAATGCTTTTCTAAATCAGGGCCTTAAAACTCAGCTGCTGCACATAATTTGAAGCCAGTGGAAACCACTCATGAAGCAGCAGCAAATCCCAAGGCTCAACAGCATAAAAAGTTTGGTAAGAATTCAGCCTGATGTTTCATTTTGTATGTTTTAGTCTAAATCTATTCTCCATCACTATTTTACCACTGCCAACAATTGTCTCTAACAGCCAGAGGATCATTTTGGTTGCTCAGATACATGCTGTAAGAGCTAAGGGAAACTGGGGTTAGGTGTGCCACACATACCAGTGCTTTCAGAATGCTGAAGAAGTACACTAAGGACTAGTGCTGCTACCCAGGAAGCACCAACCTCTCCTCCAAGAGCTCCATCAAGACAACAGGGATGAACCACTGCTACCTTCCTTCACCCAGGTGATGGGAGGTTGTGGTCATTGAAGCATACTCCTGATCCAGTGGGGGAAAGCCTCTGTGCAACTGAGCATTCAGCAATTAGAAGCCAGAGGAGCCCCAGGAGCAGTCAGAACAAGTTTAATGTACTTTCCTGAGTGGTGTTTTCATGGCCAGAGCCAGGGTATGAAGATGAACCCTCCCTCCGTGCCTTTTATAATGAAAAGTAGTAGGTCAAGGCAATGCTCTTCCTGTTAGATACTGGGGTCCAAACTGAATACCATGCTCTTAAATCCCACTTAACATAGTTTGCTAAAGAGGTCTGCTGAGCTAGGATGTGAATGCAGCATCCACAGTTTACTTCCCTGGATACCTCCTTGACAATTTCCACCTCTCCTTTCCTTCCCCAGAAGGCTAAAACTTTTGCTTTGCAAGTAAAAAACGTAACACATGGGGGAGCCTTGCTTAAATTTTAGCTGCATTCATGCAGGATTCTCTGTTAAAAATTTTTTGATATCCCATTAAAGAAAAAAAAAAAGAAGAAGAAAGAAGTTTGTAACACATAGACTTAAATAAAGAGTCCTTAAAAAGCATGCAGATTACCAGGGGAATCCTGGGCTTTGCAGCATCAAATCCTCATCCCCAAAACAGAAAGATTATGGCTACTGACAAACTTCAGTGAAGAGAATCACAGTCTGTGTTTTCTTGCCCTTTGAGCCAACCAAGGGAATCCCAGCTATCAATCAGGGTTTCTTTAAAATGTGTTTTGAGGATTTTTTTTCAATAGGTTTTTTGTTTGGGTTTTGTTTTGTTGTTTGTTTGTTTGTTTTTTCCCTAAAGGTTGGTACATGTATGTGTTGAAAGGAAACAAGTGCAATCCATTTCTAGTCTTAATTGCCATTTAAAGTGTTGGTATTTGCATGCAGTGGTTTTACAAGGATGGATTGGTTTGACTGCTTCATGATGTCTGCAATATGTCATCCTGTATAGCTTTGCTCAGAGCCAGACAAGTGGTTACATAGTCAGACGGCTCCATCCACGTCAGCTGTGGTTTGCTGCATGGACCAACAAGGTACCTGGCTGCAGAAAGCCCTGTGAGCTCTCCGTCCTTTCTTCATCTGCCATGCTTTTTGCACAGGCAGGTTTCCTCTAAAGGGAGGATTCCTCAGGCACTCAAAAGTATCATCTCAAACACCAGCCCCACCATGGACTAGCAGACATTGGCTGGAGCTGCACACCCCATGGCAAGTTACCTGAGAGATCTGGCTCCTTCACATGAGGAGAATTCCTGATCCTTGGCCATTTGCTCCAGGCAGCTGCAGCCAGCCCCAGTCAGAAGACTCAATGACCAGGGAAGTCTCTGTTCTGCCTCTTTGGTGTGCTCCATACAGGAACTTAGTTGTCACCTGGCTTGAGCATCACAAGGAAAACATTGCAACGATATAAAGATGTGTTCAATGCAACAAGAGCACAAAATGGTGATGCTTGGAGGCAGGTTTTCATATTAATAGAGAATTATTTAGCTGGTTAAAAATCTTTGCAACTAACATGAAGGGGGTCAGGATGTGAGTAGTTATTTTACTTCTTTCTCCTTTCAAGCAACACCTGGCCTACTCAATGCTGAGTGAAGAACATGGACAGAGGACTCCGCTTTTCTTCAGCTAACATTCAGGAGTAACTGTCTATTTTTGCACATTGCTTCTCATGTTGACAGCTTCACTTTGGTTTCTATTTTTTATACTTTCTTTTTTTTTCATGGAAAAGCTGAACTTTGTGAGTGTCCTAACATATGTGTGAGCCGTAGCGTGCACTAAGGGCTGTATGTGTACATGTATAACTCTAGGTGAAGATGTTATCTCTGGAACAAAAGTAATTTGCATGCGCACAGAGTGGTGCATATTACTCAAGAGGAAGAAAATTGCCATGCTCTGTAACAGTGACTCCCCAGCAGTGTGGTTTTTCTAAATAAACCTTGATAAAGGATTTGGCTTTTGAAATTTCTTACAGCTTTGTGACTTGAATCAAGCCTCCCTTGACCGAGCGAGTCATTCTTCATTGGAACGGGCTGCCCAGGGAGGTGGTTGAGTCGCCGTCCCTGGAGGCGTTCAAGAGGAGATTGGATGTGGCACTTGGTGCCATGGTCTAGTCATGGGGTCTGTGTTGATAGGTTGGACTCGATGATCCTCGAGGTCCTTTCCAACCTAAGTTATACTGTGATACTGTGATACTGTGACATTTTGACAGCAGATTAAGCATCTTTCTCCACTGGCTCTTGCAGTAGAATAGAATAGAATAAACCAGGTTGGAAGAGACCTTTGAGATCATCGTGTCCAACCCGTCATCCAACCCACCTAATCAACTAAACCATGCAACCAAGCACCCTATCAAGTCTCCTCCTAAACACCTCCAATGATGGTGACTCCACCCAGGCAGCCCATTCCAATGGGCAATCACTCTCTCTCTGTAGAATTTCTTCCTGACCTCCAGCCTAAACCTCCCATGGCACAGCCTGAGGCTGTGTCCTCTTGTTCTGGTGCTGGTTGCCTGGGAGAAGAGATCAACCCCCACCTGGCTACAACCTCCCTCCAGGTAGTTGTAGAGACTAGTCTTCACTAGTCTAGGTTATCTGCTAGCATTCACCTTCTCTTCCTCCCACATTACATGCACTGGTATGGAGCTTTTATTCAGAATGAAAATTCAGTGTATGAAGAGTTGAAAAAATAACTTATTTACAAAAATAAGATTGATACTATTTTTATGGTCTCATAGCATGGATCTTTATGCCTTTTCTGTTCCAATCTGTTCACTCTCCCCAGCTTGAGCAACAGCAGTGCAGACCCCAGGGGCTTCCTTTTCTAGAGGAAACACTGGGTCAGTCTGCTTCTGAACATGGTACAGAGCAACAGCCTGAATGGCAGCAAGATCCATTTACCACTGTCTCACTTCTGCTGCTACCATGCAGAAGGTACCTTGCTTGTGTCCTTTTGATGCACCTACCCAAAAGTAAGAGTTTTCAATTTTGACATGATACAGACTCTAGGAAGCTTTAATACAGCATCAAAGAAGAGGTTCAGGCTGACTAAATCTGCCATATTGCAGTAGCTCTGACCTGTCTGTTTCTATAGCTGCAGCCAGGAGCTCTGCACTCTGTGCCCAATGTCAGCCTGCTGCCAAACTTGCAGAAGGTTGGCATCCAAATGCAGCACATGGAGACCACTGACTGCTAGGGAGAGAAACAACAGGGCAAGAACTCTGCTGGGTGTGAGGATGTTGGACAGAAACCGCTAAGCCATGCAGCTCTCAAATCAACTTTTTAAACTAACACCAAGGAATCTCTCACATTCTGATCTGTTTCAGCTATAGCAAATATTTGTCTATGTTGAATGGAACAGCATGGTCAATGGCATTTAAGATTTTCTTTTGGAGGAAGAAGAGGAAGAAGAAAAGCCAGCAGAACTGTGTTCAGCTGGTTCCCAGCCACAGCAAAGTGCTTTAGATATTCATGCTTTCCTTGTCCATTCCAGTAAATCAGATGAGCACAAACAAAAGCAGCATGAGGGGCCTCCTTTAATGAGGGTCTGTTTGTTTCTTAGAGCCATCTGCCTGACTTTATTAAGTCTGACATGAGGTAGACTTGTTCAGTGAGCAAGGGAGGAGAGAACAAGGCTGTCAGATAATGCAATTGCATGCATTGTTTCACTCTTGATCACTTGTGATAATGACTGTGTTGATAATACACTGAACAGAATCTAGAAGCAACATGTCATACTTGCAAGCTGTTTATTTCCCAGCTGTCATCACAGGTCCAGGTCACTTAAAAGCTGCCCAAACTCTCAATCTATGTTAGTGAACACTATATAGAAAGAATTCTTCCCATTTGAGAATCTTGCATTAATTCTGCCACTTGTTTTCTTGTCATTATTAGAGTTCCTGCATTCAGGAACAGAAAGATGAGACCTGGGAGGAACTGGTAGCAAGATTCCCCCTGCCTCTCCCCCACTTCCTCATCTGCCTGACAACGTGAGGAAGCACAGTTGCTCTGTTCCATCCCTGTATCTTTTCCTGCAAGCTTTTAGGCTGCCTTAGGGGGAAAAAAATCATTATTAAATGTGTCAAGCCCACTGGGAAATAAGGATAGCCCTTCAAAATAATCTCCTTTAAATTTTGGTTTTGAGAACTGATTGCTCTGTGCCTGGTGATTAAAGCTCCAGTTAAGCTCTCTCTGCCTCTACACTCCAAATGCGCTGGTTGATCCAGGTTAACTACTGTGACATCTTCTTAAATGCACCACAGGGAAGTTTATGTGATCTCTTCTGAGCCCAGAATAAGGTCAAGAGCACTTCTTATGAGGCTGGACATGGTTACCTCACATTTAAGTTGCTCACCCTAACATGTTTTTTTTTGCAGAGTTCTGGTCTCATGTTAATTTGTGGAAAAAAAACACAGAGTGCCTGACAGAAGGGAAATGGAAGTTTGATTGTCATAAGTGGACAGAAGTGCTCAGCAGCTGTGACAAAGCCAGCCAGCAGGGACATAAGTGGTTATGCCACCTGCCAAGAGCTGGAGTCCCTTCCAGCATTAGAGATTCATAGAGCTTGAAAGAGTATTTCCATGATGAGAAAGAAGGTTTAAACAAAGATATGTGATGACATTCAAATAAAAATGCATTTGCTTCCAGTTGGTATAAATTCTTCATTAAAAGGAGACAGTTGTACTTGATATCTCCTAGTTATTTCCTAATCTATTTTTGCACCATTGAGAAAATCCAATTACAAAGATTACTTCCCTTCACTCTTCTATAGCTTTCCAACTGACTCCTTAATTAAATAGGCAAGCCAGAACAAACTACTTTTAGTACTTTTACAATGGAAAAACACTGTTTCCAGGGAGAAGGGGCATGATTCTGCATGCCCTGAAGTCAGCTGGAACTCTAACCTGCAGACTGTGTTGAGAAGAGCAGCAATCCCCAGAGTACCTGCTGCTCTTGCAAAGGACTGGGCTGTCTTGCTGGCTTGGAGTCAGAGTGAATTACTGCAACAACAGCCAAGGAGATCTGGGTGCTGAGGTGGAGATTTGCAAAGGCTTTTGCTTACTGTTTTTCCACTGAGGCACAGAGTCATTGCAGCATCATAGCAATGTAAGATAGGCTGTTGCAAAGGCCAACTGTGTACTTAATCACCCCAGTGGTACAGGTCACAGCTTTGCCCTCGAGTTACTGTTGGCTACTGCTGCTTTGAAACTGCTTGTTGCTTTATGATAATGATCCTATTGGGTCTCATTTTTCCATTAGAGAGACTAGGAGGCCATGTAGCCTGCCCTCTCATGTGTCTGATATCCTTAAAATGCATGCCAGTACCCAGCCTATATTTTAATCAGGCCAAATACTTGCATCACTTAGGATAAAAGAAACTGCATTCCAGAGAGTAAGTGATGCAATGGCAGGAATGAATTGGGTATGGCATATGCAGGTATTTCCATGTGCTGAACACAAAATCCACCTGCTACAGAGGAAGTGAAAATCCTAAGGTCTCTGTCAGCTCACCTGGGGTGGGAGGATATCAACTCAGAGTTGGCGATTTAATTTACCTCTGGACATTTGAGCAGTTTGGCACACAAAATGTACCAGAGATGCTGAAAAAGCACTGGCACCAGCCCTTTGCATCCTTTTCTGGATGTTACATTGAGCATGATCATTTGCCCTACCTGGAGCTTAACAAGGAAGACCTCAGCAGGCTAATTTGTTTGAAAATGTTTAAACCAATGCCAATCTAATTACCACTCTGGATGACCCTTTGCATCGCTTCCCCTGAATAAAGCTACCCTGCACTGGAAAAGAAGATTTACCTCCAAAAGAATTTAGATACCACAAAGGGTACGTACAGTAAAACTCTTATCCTGGCTCTGAGGAAGCCAGAACTGCACAAGTAAATTTTAACCTCATTGCCAATGAAGTTAGCAAGCACCTCTGAACTACTTTGGCTCAAGCTATGCCCAGCAGTAATCACCAGGGTGCTGACAGTGCCCAAGCAGGCCGCTTCTACCTTGTAGGACTTTAGAATAAATACGGCTGCTAGGCTGAGCTATATTTGGAAATCCGCTCTTATCTGCTGCACAGGACACAAACAGTGTTCCTAGACTGCAAAGGAAAGCTGGACCAAGCAGAAAACTACTGCTCTTCCTTGCCTGCTTATTGCCACAAAATAGGGCATAGCTCACTGGGCTTTGACAGCGAACGCACACGTTCTGCGTCGGAAACACCACAGTCACTTACTATTAATTAACAACTTATTGCAAAGGCAAATGATGACATCAACCTCAGAAAGTTTTACAAGCAGCAGGAATGAGAAAGCAAGCTCTGAATCAAGTGCTGGTGCTCAGCAGGGTGCAACTCCCTGCTCTCCTGGTATGGCTCTGGGTAGGGTTGCACCGGCAGCTCCTAAAATTTTTGCAAAGCTGAGGAGCACATAAAGCACATAAAAATCAAATACTTTAAGTGATGCATCTTTATACATTTCTCTGAATTGGGCATTAATGAATCCTTCTCAGAATCCTTTGCATTCTGATCCTCAGAACATCCCCTCCAATGTCAATTTCACACTTAAAAGCTAAGCCCTTTTTAATAGCTGCTTTAGAAGACCTGGCTATCAAGGGCACTCCCCTCTGGCTGGTACAGGTTACATTTCAATCTTTGGAAAAACTCCAGAGCAGTAATACCTCATTGCTGCATTTTGCCAGACAGTTTTGGTGCAAACCTTTACATGTACTCAAACAGCAAGCATTGTACTTATTTTTCACATGCTGCAGAGGTGTAAATGGGGGCATAAGTACATTCAATACTTTGTTCCCATTCACTCAAAAAAATGTTAAAAATAGAAGCCCCCTTGATGTTTCCTGTAGCAGCTCCTGCAGAGCCTGATGCACTGCCCTGTCACTGAAGATTTGTCTACCAGTCATGCATTTGTTTTCCAGTGGAGCTCATTGGGGCTGCAGTAATACTTGTTCCCCTCTGATCTCTGCTGTGAGTCATGGAGGCTTTGCTCACTGTCTGGGTCGTGGCGAGAGCAGCGTCACCCTCTCTGCACACACGCAATCGGGCTCCCCGGTGCCGCAGAGGGGAGCAGGAGGAGCGTGACTCAGATAGGGGCATCCAGGGGCAGTACTGCCATGGTGACTGTGCTTTAACCATTGGATTACTCAGACTAGGCAGCCTTTAATTAATGGCTTAATCCTTGTTCCTTCCTTTCTTCCACAGTCATAATATTTTTCTGCACACCCAAGGCAAACCACTCAAAGACTTCAAACTGCAAACAGCAGAGACTACAGATGGTCCAAACAGCACATGGGAGAAAGCCCTCAGCTTCAAGGAGCACTGGATATAGCTGCTGGTGTGACTACTGCCTCAAGGAAGGGCAGTGTTAAAGTGATGGACATTAGACATCAGACAGATGTGCTGAGAGCCTGTGTGTTCGTCAAGAAAAGACCTGAGAATCACTGCCAACACCTGTGAGCCTCTAACATTCAGAAAGTTCCTTCAGTGTGATATCAAAGAGGGAAAATATATACCTGGAATCAGAAGCTCCCAAGCATCCCCTTGGTTCTGTTATCAAGGAAGAAAGAGGCCAGGGTTTGTCCATTCTCCTCCCTGTAGGATCTCTGCTTTACATGTATACAATAGATTTAAAAATAAATGACACTGCTAATACATTGATGATGAAGAAACAGAACTACAGGATGTTAACAAATGGACCTAGAGAAATAGTCCAAGTGAGAATGGAACCTACTTATTCAGATGTCTATCAAAACCAACCATCATTAAGAAGTTTGGACTGTTAATTTTGAAATCTAACAGCATTGTAAATCTTAAGTTATTCAAGGACAGAAAGAGTTATGATGCATAAAGAGGATTTTAATACGATGACTCTAAGCCCTGCACTAGAACAGCTCAGGTGGTGCACTCACTGTAGCTTACATAATCACTCAGGTCAATTAAAAGCTACAAAACTAGCTCCAAAAATTGCACATGCATTTGTAACAGCTATTTATATTTTACACAGCCCAGCAGCTTCTGCTGAACAGGAGACCCCAGTGTGCCATACAGAGTCCCAATATTGAGCAAAGCATAGTTATCAATGCAAAAAGATGAGAGACTAAATGAGCACGTTTATTATTTCTGGCTTAGAG
Organism: Melanerpes formicivorus; assembly: GCF_026170545.1. NCBI lineage: Eukaryota > Metazoa > Chordata > Aves > Piciformes > Picidae > Melanerpes > Melanerpes formicivorus. Next base: position 14,273,598 of record NW_027142362.1, on the reverse strand, counting down.
TTCAAAATTGCAGAGATATGTCTGACTTCATTGCACCTAATGTGTATTTACACTTCATGTGCAAAGGTGCCCTTCATGTATTCTGCTCTCTCTGGTGACCTCAAGCACAGGTACCTGTTAAAGCACCTGCAGTCAGACAGGACCAGCCTAGGCATGACTGACTGCCCAGGGACCTTACTCATCCTTCACAGCAGAACAAAGACTTGTCACCTCCCTGTCCTCACCCACTGCTCTCCACAGAAGCCCTTCTTCTTCACTTGCAGGTGCTTTCCCCACAGAAATCCTGTATAGGTGATCAGTGCCGTCACAGCTACTAAACTGCAACTCATAAGCAGTTGCAGACTGACTGCAGAGAAAGACCTGCCTGAAAGAACTTGGGTTTCTTGTTTCCACTTTCAAAGTCAATGTAAATACCAAGCCGAAACATTGAGCTCCTTTAAACAAGGCAAAAAAGGAAAAGAAATTTACCAAGTTTATAATCAAAAGTTGAAAACAGCTGGACATTTTTCAGGACGTTCAAGCACTGGAGAACATCATGCATATTCATGGTGTGGATTAGACAAAGAGTTCAGTAATCAGTAACTGGAAATTGGCATTCCTTTAATCCAATTGTTATTTTTTTGGACAGAAATATTTAAACTATTTCCAAAAGGTCTGCTACTGAAAGTGTTTTCCCACTCCTACTTTGAAGCAAGTCTAAAAGCTGCACACACCACGGATTTAAAAGGTCACTGCATAATCTAATCTCAGTGATTAACATTTTCCTTTGTAGTTATGACTATACCGAAATAATGATCCCAATTCACAGGATGATTAAACACATCTATTAATTTTACTTCAGTAAACCAAGCTTTATACAACCAGCCTAGCTGAAGCACAGTTTGCAACACCTTTTCCTTCAAGGAAGTGTATTTTACCAGTTAAAACAAAACCCCCTAGTTCTTCTTCAAACCTAGCTTTTTTCCTATTAAAAGCTGTAAAATAAGATCCTGATTCTAGTATCTGATTCAGTGCAAGCATTTCAGAGCTACTGCTGAACATTATAGAATAGAATAAACCAGGTTGGAAGAGACCTTCAAGATCATCGCGTCCAACCTATCACCCAACACCACCTAATCAACTAACCCATGTAACCAAGCACCTTGTCAAGTCTCCTCCTGAACACCTCCAGTGATGGCGATTCCACCACCTCCCTGGGCAGTCCATTCCATGGGCAATCACTCTCTCTGTGTAAAACTTCCTCCTGAACTCCAGCCTGAACTTCCCCTGGCGCAGCCTGAGACTGTGTCCTCTTGTTCTGGTGCTGGCTGCCTGGGGGAAGAGACCAACCTCTGCCTGTTTACAACCCCCCTTCAGGTAGCTGTAGAGTGCAATAAGGTCACCCCTGAGTCTCCTCCTCTCCAGGCTAAGCAGCCCCAGCTCCCTCAGCCTCTCCTCATAGGGCTTGTGTTCCAAGTCCCTCACCAACTTTGTTGCTCTTCTCTGGACTCGTTCCAGCAAGTCAACATCCTTCCTAAACTGAGGGGCCCAGAACTGGACACAGTACTCGAGGTGTGGCCTAACCAGTGCAGTGTACAGGGGCAGAATGACCTCCCTGCTCCTGCTGGCCACACTGTTCTTAATGCAGGCCAGGATGCCATTGGCCCTCCTGGCTGCCTGGGCACACTGCAGGCTCATGTTCATCCTACCCTGCTAATTTCAAGGCACTCATGACTGCCTTGATTGCTTTCTCTAAGTTCCTACACTCTTCAAGCCATTTGTACAAATATTCAGTGAAACAAGTAAGTGCACTTGACAGAAGGTTGAAGCCTCTGCAACTTCACAACAATTGTGCCCTCAGAGCCCCTTGATATCCACAGTCATGTTGCAGTGGGGAGCATTGAACAGACAATCAATATGATTGGTAATTAGGCTTCAACTTTATTGTTCGAAAGCACAGCTTATAAAGCATCTTCAGCTAAATATGCACACGTGTCATTATTCTATTAGCTATTAGTCCAGGGTTACATCATAATATCCAGCCTACTTGTGGTTAGGCCTTCGTGCAACTTCACAACCTCCTTTCTCAGTAGTTCTTTGTTTCACATATACTTTGTATCACATACTACTATCTTATAAGTAACTATTTCACATGGTGCTATCTTATGAGAAACTGCAAGCACAGTCACAGGGCTGTGGTGGCCTCACTGCATCAGCACACCAGCTAAGCTGTGAGCAGTAAACAACAAGATGGAGTCTGGCCTACACACTCTGATCAAACAGCTGTTCCATAGAACCACGTCCCTGCAATTCAAGCCATTCCTCAACACAGTCATATCTTCCTATGACAAACTTGACTTTAGCAGACTTCTCTTGATTTTTCTTAGATTTCACATCAGATTTCAGGACTGTCTTGGACTGATGACATGAACAAACCTCTCCCTCAGCCAGAACAACAATTAATATGCAATATTCTACTTTATTAAAGTTCCCTCTTTCTTGCATATTTTGTACTCAATTTACATTTCACATAATCACAGAATCACCTAGGCTGGAAGAGACCTCAAAGATCACCAAGTCCAACCTGTCACCACAGACCTCATGACTAAACCATGGCACCAAGTGCCACGTCCAATCCCCGCTTGAACCCCTCCAGGGATAGTGACTCCACCACCTCCCTGGGCAGCACATTCCAATGACGAATGACTCTCTCAGTGAAGAACTTTCTCCTCACCTCGAGCCTAAACTTCCCCTGGTGCAGCTTGAGACTGTGTCCTCTTGTTCTGGTGCTGGTTGCTTTCATACTAACCAGTAATACAGCATGAAATGCTATTTTAAATGAAGGAAAACTAACCTCTTCCCTCACCAGACAATTAAAACAGATGGCAACTAGGTAACTACACTTAAGCAGCTGTGGTAGTTTCAGGCTGTGCCTTTAAAATTTTCCACAGATCTTGAACAGAAAGTGGCAGAATGAAAATAAATCACTATTGGGTGTAAAAAGGAAAGTAATAATACTAAATAAACCCATTGGAGAGGTATCTACCATAAGATTTAGTCTGCAAAACAATCTCTCTTTTCACTTCTTTGCACTGGGAGAGACTAACTCACTTCTGCTTGACCTTGGCTGCACTGCTTTGTTGTGACTGGTATTAACAACAACTTCTCTCTGCTCTTTTCTCTTGCCCCTTTGTGTACAGGGCGTTAAGGAGGAGGCAGTGAGGGAGAAGCTGTTGCAGCTCCCCTGGTCTTTGGCCAGGGAGGTTCTCATGCTGTTTATTTATAGTAAATACCTGTAAATGTTGCTAACACTGTATATTTTGTACATATTCCTTGCATTTCAATGCAGATTGTAGTTTTGCTTGTGAATACAGTTTCATTTGCTTCCAAGTGAGCTGGTCTGGCAAATTTAACACTGGGGGGAATTTTTAACCCACCACAGCAGTTAATATATTCCATATTTCTTGTTTCTCAATTCATGCATTAAATCCTGGCAGTCAGTTTGCTGAGTTTAAACTGTGAGTAAATACATTGAAGTGGGGTGAGGATTGAAAAAGCTTAGCTGGCTCTTTTTGCAGAGTCTCATTATCTCACATTATGTTGCAGAAGAGGGCTGAGGCTATGAAAGGGTCTGAATATCCATCCCACAGTGTCATCCCAAACCCTCAGCATCCCCACAAGATGAGGCCAAATCATGACAATAACCACTTTAATTTTTTTTTTCCTTATACAAAGTCATCATAAAGGCACAAACACAGCTTTACAGAGACTCTGGTGAGCTGCTCTGACTCTACTTCACACATGTTCATGAGCTTTATTTCAAGCGATGGAACTGTGGAAGTGAGCTCCATGTTTTGCATCTATGAGGTTAAGACACAGCTGCTGACTCCTTTGCTCTTCTGATTGATTCCTTTACCCATTTGCTATGTCTTCTTCACCACCACCTTATTTTTTCCATGCTCTTCTAGAAGCAAGATACTGAGGTATACATAATAAACAAAGGCAACACTTAGTGGTGCCATGCATTTTTTGATGGAGAAATTCATGCTGGAAGCCATAACCAGTGTAACAAACAGGTATGCCTAGAGGGTTTTGTATAATTTTACAAGAAAGTCAACCTTGATAGTTAGTGCTAATTAATTCCAAGATTACTTCCTAATGAAATAAACCTGCTAGGGATGCTCACCAGGAAGCAGCAGAAGACTGATTCCAAGAAACTGAAGATGCCTTTTTAAGTTCTCCACATGACATGGAGTGAGGAAATGATTCAGAGCAGCTTAATTGCTTAACAGGGAAGAAGATGTGAAGCAAGCTCAAGCAAATTCATATGACTAAGAGCAGCACAGGTGTTTGAATAAAATGTTTGGGCTCTTTGAGGTAATTTCTCCCATTGGCTCACTTACCATCTTGCAAATATTTGTTCAGCTGCTGCAAATGATAGGATGCTCACAGGACAGGATAAGGCTCACACCCCACTCTGTTCAGGTGAACGAGCTGATGGCAAGTTTTTCTGCAGTTCTCCCACTCCATCAGGTGGACAGGCAGCAGTGGAGTTCATCTCAGCAAAATGAAAATCCCTGGTGCCAAAGAATAAAGTGACAGATTGGAACATTCTATTTTAGAAAAGAGCTGCCACATCTAGTTAGTATCACACACACATTTGCTGCATAGTAACGAAGGGATGTTGGACTGAGCTTGGAAACTAAAGCCAAAAAGTATAGAGGGGATTTCAGCCAGGAAAGGGAAGGAAAATTGCTTTTCTGCACTGAATTGCAGGGAGCAGGCATATCTATTTCACTAATGTTCTCTGTTTTGCTCCCTTCATTTCCTTTCAAGTTATCTTTTTAAGGACACAGGACATAAGCATAGATGATGCTATGCATGACCAAATGTGAAATTTAAGGGAAGCAGTGATGTAAGCAGCAGGAAAATCAATGGGTCCACCTCATATAATTATCTGCCACCAAACCCAGTAATCACTACAGAAAGCTTTCATATAAAAAGCCCCAATTCACCCCACACACCAATCAAAACATTTTATTTCCTTTGATGTAATTTCTTTTAGAGAAGAACCAGGTAATTTAAACAGGAACACTAACAACTAAGAGACTAATAATCTGTTTCTTTCCAGCTGATCATATTATTTTTCCTATTTATTATTCTGTGCCACTGTATATTTTATTGCTTATGCTTGCACTCATTGTTTCAGTGCAAAACCCCCAAACCTGATACACTCATGGGTGTTTAGGCATAAACCCAGGATCCTTATGCTGTGAGATTATCATGGCATTATATAGACTACCTGACCACCAAAACACATTTGTGAGCAGATATAAACAAAATCTGTAGGGTGATAGTATGCTACTACAGCTTCCAATAGGAAGAAGCTGGGGTGATTTTCATTTTTGCACAGTGACAGTACATTATTTGCTTTGATTTTTTTTTTTATTTTCATAGATTGGCTTTCCATTTTTAGACATTTAATTAGTCACATTTCACAGTATCACAGTGTCACCAAGGTTGGAAGAGACCTCAAAGATCATCAAGTCCAACCTGTCACCATAGACCTCATGACTAGACCATGGCATCAAGTGCCACGTCCGATCCCCTCTTGAACCCCTCCAGGGATGGTGACTGTACCACCTCCCTGGGCAGCACATTCCAATGGCTAATGACTCTCTCAGTGAAGAACTTTCTCCTCACCTTGAGCCTAAACTTCCCCTGGTGCAGCTTGAGACTGTGTCCCCTTGTTCTGGTGCTGGTTGCTACAGAGAAGAGACCAACTCCTTCCTGGCTACAACCACCTTTCAGGTAGTTGTAGAGAGCAATGAGGTCTCCCCTGAGCCTCCTCTTCTCCAGGCTAAGCAACCCCAGCTCCCTCAGCCTCTCCTCATAGGGCTTGTGCTCAGGGCCTCTCAACAGCCCTTCTATGGACACATTCAAGTGTCTCGATGTTCTTCCTAAACTGAGAGGCCCAGAACTGGACACAGTACTCAAGGTGTGGCCTAACCAATGCAGAGTCCAGGGGCACAATGACTTCCCTGCTCCTGCTGGCCACACTATTCCTAATGCAGGCCAGGATGCCGTTGGCCTTCTTGGCCACCTGGGCACACTGCTGGCTCATGTTTAGGCAGCTGTCAATCAGCATTTATTGTCAACTGTTAACATATCCAAATTAAATGCATAACATTAATGGATTAATGTACTAAAATGTATTTAGTATAAAAAAATATGAAGTCTAATGGAACCAGTACAGTCAGCTGAAAGAGAGAATCTGCCTCCTCTCACTGCAGCTGTGGCCAGCTAATGAATTTCATTGGCAAGCCCAGTGAAAATTGTTTCCATGAACTAGCATTGTCCAAACCTCCCTATTGATACAGCCTAGTCACTGACATTTAGCATCTCACCTCTCACTGGTTTAATATTAGAGAGAACCACTACTCCAAGCACTCCATCTTACTAACTTCTGGTCTAGAATTAACTGTCCATAACATCTGCTTGCAAATTCAGAGCATAAACTAGTGTGTACCTGATTTACTGCTGTAATATTCCAACCCTTTCCTTTTTGCCTGTGGTGCTAAAGCCCCAGACATCCCTTTCATACTTTGTTTGGATGGGATTTCAGATACTGCTGGGTAAAAGCACATGAAATGCCAAATGATAATGTGAAAAATCACATTATACAGCCAGTCTTAATTAAGGAGCTCTCAGCAAGGAAAGAGATGTAAAGCACTTCTGAGAGAGGTCTTCAGTACAGGCAATCTTCAGCTCAGCCAAACCATCAAGATTATTTTACAGGCAGTATTTGACATAGATATTTCATGTAGAGTCCCTCAAAGGCCTTCTTATGCATGCCATACATGCATGCTTACATAGGCACAACTATTGCAAAGACCCCAAGGATGGTGAGCAAGAATAAACTCACTGCAGCAAGTACTTTATGGGATAAGTGTTAAACAGTGATGGGGAAAGACTAAATTATCAAGCTGTCACCTAACAGAGGAACAGTGAAGTAGGGAAGATAGGGCCAGTTAAATAACCAGTCCTGTGGACTCTGGAGATGAAATTCTTCGAGGAGGGAGATGTTATTCCAAATAGAGTGACCTTAAACACTTGCTTATATCTGACTTCACAGACCACAGAGGATTGAACAAACAAGCCTATCCCTAACCAGATGTGTTAATGCAGAAAGTGCATAGACATTTACAGTATATAGGACAAGCACTATCCTCTGTCTTTAAGAAAAGATAAGACCACAAGAATATTCCCAATAGGACACACTTGGTACTTGCCAGGAGAGTTAACAACATACGGGTGGGATTAGATATATCTTTGGACAGCTGCTCTACAATGAAGGATGGAAACAGGGATTGTTCTTCAAATACCCTGGGAATGATAAAAACAAAGTCCTCCCAGAAGACTTTGCTTCCTTCACACAAAAAACTTTCCTCATTTTCGGTTGTGCCTTTTAATTTGCAGGCAAAACAAGGCACTCACTGACACACTTTGCAGTGACCCAGAAAAACAAACAACTGAGAGTTAAACCAGTACACTAAGCTATGACTTACTGAGAGCCAGCATCCTCATGCTTCTAGCAACACTGCTGTACTGACTGTAACCCCTGGCACAGCAGTGTAAATATAAAGCTGAAAGCAGTAATGCCTCAAGTTGCTTTCCCACAAGCCACTTTTACCCTTTTATTAACTCTTTATATTGTATTCTGACTTAACTGTCAGCATGCTCTGAAGCTTGTTCAGAGGCTGCCTTCATAAAGGACCTTTGCTATATGACATTTCCTCTGTGTCATGTTGTCAGAGACTAACTTGAGCCTTCTCAGAGTTTAACAGAAAGGAAGTTATAAAATGAGGGGAGACCCAGAGAGCACAATGGAGGTCCTGCTTATGCTCAGGAATCATTACCTCATCACATAAAAACACTCTGCTACAAAGTTATAGTTTCTAATTAAAACCATGAACTACAGTCCAACAGAACAGAGTTATTGCAAGAAACATTCATATAAATCAAATTTAGAGGGCTTGTGGTCAGACTAGCTTCTCAAATCACATTTCCTTTGGAATTACAGTTCTCCATTCTCTGTAAAAGCTGAGGATACTGTTGCTGCCATGGAGCTCAAGCTGCTGTGCTGTAACATCACTTGGAAACTTTGGATCTGTTACTGCAGGCTGACCAGCTGGCTTCAGCCGAACACTGACTCCTTACTGCGCTTGGAGGGCTACCTGGGCACCAGAAACACTTAGCCCTCAAAGGAGCACCCAGGGCGCTGGCCAGTCAGGAGTAAGAGCTCCGAGATCTCCAGATGGGATCAGTCAGCTGATCGCCACTCGAGGGCAGCATTTCAATAAAAAAACCCAACCGTGGGAACAAAAATGGAGGCTCTCAAACTGCTGCACACTTTTAGCTCACTGTGAAGATTTTGTTGCAGGTTGATCTCAAAGTTCTCTGCATCTGCATAAACAGGGTGGCAACATGACAAGAAAACTGAAGTGTAAGTGGTGAAGTAATGAAGGAATACCAGATGAAGAGGAGAAGAGAATAAAAGCATTTATTCGTGTCTTAGCTACCAGAAGGAAAGGCAGAAGCACCCATACCCTGGTCTCTTACCCTCCTACCCAGTACAATTTACCTGAGAAATGGTAAAAACTAGTTTTCACTCAGACCAGACAACTGTCTTCTACCAGACCATGTAAAGTTATTGACAATTATGACTTTGAAAGTTTAAGGACAGCACCCAGAAACTGTCAGGACAAAACCCAATGATCCACTTGGTCCATCATGGTTTTCTCACACCCAATAACACCAATGTAATACTTCTGAAGCTAACTGCCCAAAGTGAGGAGCCTGCAATAAAAAGCATGAACATTGCTGGTTTAGCGTCCTACTTACACCAGCTAAAAATAGTCACAGGCCAAAACATGCTCCCGATTTGGACACTGAATGACAACATGAGCCACAAGGCCAATTAGGCCAAATTAAAATATTCCCACAGGAAGAAAATATACACTAGTAAACATCCCAGAAGGCAAACAGCTCTTGGAATGGAAACTTGCTGCACAGCTTCCCAGGCACCCTTGTCACTGTTTTGTCTTCTTATTCAAAGACAACAAAAATTATTTCCTTCTTACCAGTGACAGGTGGCTCTCAGAGGAGCATAACAATGAGCACTACCTTCAGGCCTGGGGAAGCTGTAATCTGAGGCATCCTCTGCACTCAGTGAAGACAAGTAATTTCAGAAGTGACTCACAGGGGAAAAAAAAAAACCCAAACAAAACAACAAAGTAAAAGTAGTTTAAGTTGCTCTTTCCAAAGAAGAGTTAAACTTACTTTTCCCTTGAAGGAAAACATTCACAAGCAGAAACACCCCACATACCCTTTATTTCCAACTGCTGCTCTTTGTAAGCACATTTTCCTCCAGACACATGCATACCCTGCAAGGATACATTGCAAGAGCAAGCACCTGCATGATTTTCCTGCGTCTTCTTTCAGGTGAGCAGGGGACTGTTGGGCTATCTGCAGGAAACTGAAGATTTACAGCTTGAATTTCAAAGTTATGCTCTTAATCACCTGAGGGACTCTACACATCGAAGCAAACTGGAATCTAGAAGACAGAATAAGACTACTGGCAGTTTGGATTCTGTCTTGAATCAGAAGGAAAAAGGACAATAAAAAGATGGAAACACAGGAGAAGATAGGATGAAGATAGACAGTTAAGAGATACACCATCGATGAGCAGGCATAAAGAAGAACAAGATAGTTCAGTAGGTAGTGTATGAAGGTGAAAAGCTTGATATTCTGATCTGGATTTTTGCATGTCTCCTTGTCTTCAGTCATGTTCTTGGAGAATTCTGGACAGCTTTTATCAATTCCCTGATGTTTGAGGTACGCTTTGATAAAGCATGGACCTCCCTGAAATCACTAGTTGACTGCTATTGTACTTAAGATTGAGGGAAGGGTTAAAAAGACTCTTTCACTAATTTTTAAGTCTTCATAAGCTAAAATAAAACTAAAGACACTTATAAAGTAAACTAATTATTCTTGTTCTTGATACAACAGGTTATTCAAAACTGCTGGTTAAGCTTTAAAAAATCATTTTAATAACATATATAGGTTCTTCACTTAAGAATGTTCCCTTTGGGTCAGGACAGAGTTGTGACTGAAACTACTTCGGCAAAGTGAGGTGCATAACAAACCTTTCAAGAAAAAACACCCACTGACAGATGAATACTGAAATTTATTTTACTATCTGTATAAATAAACTATTTCTAATGGCAAACCACCTGTTTACAGATTTTTCCAATAATGTATCATAGAATCATAGAATCACTAAGGTTGGAAAAGACCTCAAAGATCATCAAGTCCAACCTGTCACCACAGACCTCGTGACTACTAAACCATGGCACCAAGTGCCATGTCCAATCCCCTCTTGAATACCTCCAGGGATGATGACTCCACCACCTCCCTGGGCAGTCCATTCCAATGGCTAACAACTCTCTCTGTGAAGAACTTTTTCCTCACCTCGAGCCTAAACTTCCCCTGGCACAGCCTGAGATTGTGTCCCCTTGTTCTGGTGCTGACTGCCTGGGAGAAGAGACCAACCCCCTCCTAGCTACAACCTCCCTTCAGGTGGTTGTAGACAGCAATAAGGTCTCCCCTGAGCCTCCTCTTCTCCAGGCTAAACAATCCCAGCTCCCTCAGCCTCTCCTTGTAGGGCTTGTGCTTGAGGCCTCTCACCAGCCACAGTCTCCAAATGAAAAATGCCAAGGGTAAGAAAGCCACTAACAGAATAGTAATGGGGTGAAGACAAGACACTTCCTTATTACCATCCCTCTGGCTATTTTGCACCGCTCTCCCACAGGACTGAGCTGTCTTTCTTATGCTCATTGCTGGTATTACACATCAGTGGAGGTGCCATTAACTATCATATCACATTTAGATTTATGGTATTCATTGCTTTTAATTAAAATGAGGCTAAAGCAGGAGTTAATTGCATTGAATTTGAATTTGGCAAGGAAAGGTAGGCATCTTTATTAACCTGGCACCAGAAGGCTAACCAGTGATGGCAGAGTGAGATAATGGTGAGGATCCTGCACGCAGAGGCCTTATTTAGGGTGCAGATGCATGTGAGCAGAAGAAGCCTATGGAAGAAGCAGGTAGCACAGACAGGTGAGTCAGTGTGAACAGAAACATATGGAAGCTAAATTAAAAAACTGTTAAACTCAGAAGTATTCTGCTGTCATGGTAGGGCCAAACGGTTCCAGCACAAACCCAGACAGACACCAAGGTGTCTAGACATGGTCCCACTCTCTCCCCTCCGCCCTGCAGAAAGCCAGGGTAACGCAGGAAAAGGAACGAAGGGGACAGGACCATGCATGTCTGGTAAACAAGCCTGTATCTGTGGTAAGGGCATGTGTTCTGGCCACAGCCTGGCAGAACCCTGACCCATTGGGTAACTATGCGCCGGTTTCATGCCCAGTTGGTCCAATCGATTTTGGGCAAGATTTATATACAGGCTGATTTCTAGTTGTCTGTGCCTTGCCTTTGCCTTGCTCAAACCTTGTATGCTTGAACCTGCTTGGACCTTGTCTGGCTTGAAATTGCCTTGAGTTGCCTTGTCTCAAGTAGTCTGGTCCAGTGCCTGGGATAAAGCCAGGAGCATACACACCGCAAGCTACGAGAGAAGCTTAGGAGTCAGAGCCAAGCCTGCTTCCCCTTGGGACCAGGATTTTGCCATGCCTCAATTCACCCAGGAGAAAACAAGCGCCCATTGCGATCTCCTGAAGCCACACCAGCCATCACGGTCCGCATGGCAATCCTGCCAGCAACCTGCCGTGCCTGGCACATGAGAGCTCCCCAAAGCCTCTAATACACAGCAGCAGCACTCCCTACCTGGGTACAACCAGCTGTGAGTAATTAACTAACTGCCTCTTTGGCATAACTGTTCTTGTTGAGTCTCCCCCCCCAACTGTGGCCAAGCACCATTTTGCTCCTGTCATAGTTGCCCAAATACTGTGCATTCCCATTGTAAATACATTCTAACCATACACTGAACCTTTTGATGTGTTTGGCAATTTTCATATGAATAAAGGTGATTAATATTTTGATTAATATTGCCATATTGTTTATAATAAAGGAACTATTATATATCCTTGTAACATCTGCAATGACCAATATTCCAATGCAATATGCAAGAACCAATTTTGTCATTAACTTCACTCTGGAAATTGAAATCAAACGCAGTATAATAAGGACCCTTGATAAAGAAATCACACAAAATTTGATCTCAACTCATCCACCTCCATGGTTTCAGCACATTATCTTTGGTGTCCCTCTTTGCACTCCTTTTCCAAATGGAGAATGATGTGCTGCCATTGTCTCGCAGCAGGGCTTATGTGGACAACAGCAGATAAGCAACATATGGCATCACCACCTGCACACCTATAAACTGTTCTGAGAGGTAAAAGTTATGTGCCCAATATCTTCTGTCAATAATCTGCTGGTTAAACAACATAAAAGGGACTATGCTATTGACACATGATGAAGTCAGTCAACATGTATCCATCTGCTACATGTAATCTGAGGTTGCATGCATCATCAGCAAGGCATGAATCGAAGGAAGACTATAGCCTGACATTTGGGCTGTAAACTGAAAACATTTAACCCAGGAGTCATTGAAGGACAGCAGCAATGTCCCAGAGCACCTTTCTTGTGGAGATGGGTTGGACTCGATGATCTTTGAGGTCTCTTCCAACCTTGGTGATACTGTGATACTGTGATTCTAACAACTACTTCTTAGTATAGAACAGCATTTTATGTAGTTTATGATGTTAATATATGCTGATGCTCCAAGTGTTTTCTCCTTCCGTCCTGTTGACTTCACTGCCTGATAACCAGACAGAGCTGTAAGATGTCTGATTTCAAGGAATTTATGACTGAAAAGATGATAAACAATTAAAATGCTAAAAATGAGATCGAATCAAAAAGAGAGTCTGAAGGCCAGAGGCTGTCCCTGAAGAGCCACTGGACAGCTTGTCTCACACTCCTCCAAGGCAGCTTCAGCACCAGCTCCCTGCCTGCCAAGTTCCTTGTGATGTGCTAGGTACTGCCCGCTGGCCCCATAGCCCAAGGTCTAACACAGCCATGAGTAACTCCCTTTCAGATGCAGATATGCAAAATAAGGTGATCCCGTGTTGCATGTTCAGCCCACCTATTTTCAGTGGAAGTGACTATGAATTGCACAAGACTGCCTGCCATTTCAGTGTGCACTGGTAGAAAACAAGTATCAGGCAGGAGATGTAGTTAGGAAAAAGACACTGCCTGGTATTATTATTCTCTAACAGATCACCCCAAAAAACTCACATGGTTGGAGGAAACACACCTGTGATAGCACAAGTCAGCCCTCACAACGGGACCCATGCCACTTACACCCTTTCCTATACAACACTGCACCTACCAGCATGAGACTTGCAACACTTGCATTACTCCGTAGCAGGCAAAGTACAGGTAAAGCCTGAGGCAATGAAGAATGCACTACAATGCAGATTAGAAAGATAGCCATGCTCTGCAAACGGTAGGGAACAGGAAGAAATAAAAGTTCATTAGCACTTTATAGACTGCTAAAAAAATCTCTGAGAATGCAACCCCCCAGCAGAGGATATTGCAACACTATCTTTTAACCTTATTACAGAAACCCCTGGTAACCCCTGCTAAAAGTGTTAAATATTAATAATGGCTCACAGCTGCCACTGCCACATAATGGCCTTATTTTGATGAGGAATATGTGCACAGCTTCAGTAATGTGCTTCGCTTTGGATGAGCCTGCTTTGCTTTTAAAATTCACACAGGACTCTCTCTCCTTGCAGCAATTAATTGCAGGACTCAGGGCTATTATTCTTAAAAGGAAGAATTTGTCTCTGATCTTTGTTCCACATCACACCTTTTCTTGGTCAGCATTTGCAGCATGCGCAGAGGTGGACAGTATAGCTTGCTACACCACTCACTGCCAGGGGGTAGCTTTCTTTTTGTCTGTTCTGTCCTAGTTACTCTGAATCTGCCCACACACATAGCCCACAAGGATAGTTTTTTATTACTCTTGAAATTAAAACATCTCTGTCCTACATCAGTATAACTATTATAAGTGCTACTGTATCTGGCTTGCATCATCATACTCAAAGTTAGGAAAGGTTCACTGCTTCATTTAATCCTTTACTAAGCAAATTTGTGTTTCTTTACCGACAAACTAGCTGATAAGCATCCGATCATTAGCAGGATGATTATCTAGCTAGAAGGCATTATCTACTTACATTGCCATTTAATCTACAAGACTCAGTGATACTGATTTCTCTTGTAGAAGAGTGCTGACTTTTTGAGTCTGTAGATCTATATAATGTTTAAAATAAATCAGGACTACTGTGCACTTTGTGATCTAGATATAGATGATTTTCAATGGTAAGATGGCAGCTAAGCATCTAGTAGTAACGGGAAGTCAATGGACAGCAGAGATGTAAACACTGTGGGTGATTTCAAAAATTCCTCAGGAAGACAGGAGAGGCAGTGAGAGTTCCAAAAGGGAATGATTCGTTAGAATTACCTTTAACCACTGCTACATGAGTAAATATTGTAGTGTTAGTTCTTATACATCTTTTCTGTCCTTATCCAGTTCCTGTACAAGGATTTTATGTAAAAATGCAAAGTTAGCATTGCCTAGGTCTGCACACGACCCTGGGGAAAAACAGAAAGTGCAGAAAGGGCTTTCCCTGACTCCAGACTCCGCTCTGAGGAACTCTCAGGTTGGGCAGTTGAGGTGTCTGAAATGAATGCTTTCATTTTTAGAAGTATGTTTCTAGCTCCTCTAGCTAGACCAATAACCTCTCAAATGTTAAATGAATAATAGGTGTAACAAAATCTGCAGCCAACCTTGGAACAATGACTCAGGGGAGTGAACTCCATCCCATGTAAGCTGATGAAAGCATCACCTCTAACACCCACTTATGTGAATTCAGTGTTAGTATTACCTCAACAATTATTGATTGTAATGCAGGAGACAGGCTGGGGCAAGTACAGCTTCTTTCAGTTGAATACACAGAAGCAGTAACAAGGAAAGAAGAGAGCAGGGAAGAAGGCAATCAGTAAAGCCGAAAGACTCCCTTGCTGAACCATGATCAGGCAGTAAACTGTTGGATTAAAACTAATTGCTGTGTAGCCCCTGCCCATCAGGAAATACCCACGTATGTCAATAAGCTGCTGATTCAGAGATCAGGAGGGAGAATATTGCTATGGAGAAATGAGAATCCCAGAGCTATGGCAGGGACTGTTTCCAATATGGCAAATTTGACATCCCTACACTGAATGCTTGCATCTTTAGAGGTGGGCAACCTTCCTGCAGCTCACCAAAGGAGCTTGTTCTCATCTGAAGTCACCCAGGGCAACACAACAAGCAGGCAGTGGCAGGCAAGATGCCAAATTTGCACTACAATTCTGACTCAAGCCCTTGTTAGTATGACACTGTGAAGCAAGTGAACTCCCACTTCTACCAAGGTCAGACAGGGGTCTGATAACTAACAGCCTCTCAGGGCCTCCTGTCTCAAAGACAAGAAACTCTCGGCAAGCTAGCATTTCCCTTAGCTTTCAGAAGATCACAGACCACTCCATGAACATTTCAGTAGCAAGGACACCATATTCACTGCCAACAAGATTTCCTTCCCTAAAAATTAAGTATCATTAGCCACATACTTCCAGTTTCTTCTGTAACTCCTTTTGAATACATATTAACATACAGGTAGAAACGGGTTAGCTAATTTAAGCTCCAGTTCAGCTTTTTAGCTTAGTTTCTGGTTCAGATGGTATTCATTTTATGAAGAGAAAATCAGACAGCTAATCAGATAAAGTATCCTAACAACATCCCAGATACAAACATTCCTCTGGCTATAATACAGGGTTTGGGGTGAGAAACAAACATCTCCACAAATTGCTGGTGCAAGGAAAAGGCAATCCAACATCTCTAGAAGGAAAAAAAAAACCCAACTGTATATGTATTCTTGGAAAGGTTTATTACTTAAATAAAGCTTTAAAATGTCTGTGGCATCTTTTTACCAATGCAAGGGACACTTCTGCTGCTCTGAGTTCATTGAGAGTGTGTTGCACACACTCCACATATAGAGGGTGTAAGATAACATTAAAGGGAATAATAATATATAATAGCAGTGCACCTGTCAAAAACATTTTCAAACTAATTGATAGTGCATGTTCAGCTTATTGCATGTAAGGTTAAACATTTCCATTTTACTGAACTGCAGCTTCCCTGTACTAAAAGCCATTTTAGCTGAAGTAACCGGTCTGAGTAATTCCAGGCCTAGGCAGACATCCAGCAGAACTTCCTCTGATCAGCCTCAATAGGCTTAACCTGAGCCATGACTCCACACTGCACACACAGTAGACGTTTCTAACAAATACTGACCTGCAGTTCAGCTCTTTTGCTAGGTGGGTCACAGCCGAATTGCTGGTGCAGATCGAGTTGTTTCACAAGGAATTGAAAGTATGCAGATGTCACAATTAGGAGCTCACTTTCTGTAACTGCTATAAACTCCAGTGGACATCCCCACGGGGGCCTCCAACTTCCCAAATGTACTGCAGATGCAGGAAAATGGAAGTGAACCTTTTCTTGCTACCAATTTATATAATCTTTTGCACTGCCCTGATCTATCTGTGCATTGCCTACAGTTCCTCTTGGACAGTCACATTGGCTTCTCTCATGTGAGGTTGGGGTGCTGATGTGTCATCCTGTATCAGCAACTTGTGCATCTTACATGGAGGTTTTCATATTTTCCTAATTTATGCATGGAAATTTGTCATCAGATCATGCACATTTGTCAGATCTGCCTTGGATTTTTGTACTGTATTCCTTAGGGAGATTCCATGAGCCACACACTGAACAGTTGATCAAAACCACAGAACTGGGTATTATGTCAGTTAATACTATTTTAGCAAATAATTATGTGAATGCATACTAGGCTGAGGTACACTGAGGCTTAGCTTTCTAGGCCTTTCCAGGAAAAAATTAATACTGCTCTAGGTTCCATTTCCAAAGAAGTCCTGGAGCATGTCCAAAGAAAAGCAATGAAGCTGGTAAAGCATCTAGAGCACAAGTCTTCTGAGGAGGGGCTAACTACCTGAAGGGAGGTTGTAGCCAGGTGGGGGTCGGTCTGTTCTCCCAGGCAACCAGCAACAGAACAAGGGGAGAGAGTCTGAAGTTGTCCCAGGGGAGGTTCAGGCTGCATATTAGGCAGTTCTTCACAGAGAGAGCGATTTGGTGTTGGAATGGGCTGCCCAGGGAGGTGGTGGAGACTGTCCTTGGAGATCTTCAAGACTGGATGAGGCACGTAGTGCCATGGTCTAGTTGATTGGGTAGGGGTGGGTGATAGGTTGGACTGGATGATCTTGGAAGTCTCTTTCAGTTGATTCTGTGATTCTAAATGAATCGGGGTGGTTTAGCCTGGATTCTCCAGGTGGCGGAGGGGAGACCTCACTGCTTTCTACAGCTACCTTAAAGGAGGTTGCAGTGAGGTGCACCTGTGCCCTGCGATTTTGAGATCCAGCACGAGGCCCTGCATCGCTTTTCGATGGCAAGTGACTAGTGAATCCCCACGGCCAGACACTCCTGCACTCGCCCTCTCCCGCTGCTCAGTACTTCCAGCTCAGCAACGTGGCCCCGGGCCTGAAGCAGGGGTAGCTCCTGCACCACACCAGGGCAGAGGCTCACGACGTGCAGAGAGCCCCTCTCAGGTGGTGAGGCACGAGCACACAGAGCAAAGTATCAATTCTTAGCCCGCTTGCGCAGGAGCAGAGTACATGAGGGCCCACCCGGGCCTGCCACCAGAGCTTAGCTCCCTACAACCCCCGAGCGAGCCGCGCAGCCACTGTAGCAGCCCCAGTGCGCGGGCGCGTTTCTCCCGCGCATGCGCCTGTCCGCTGCCGCCGGCCGTGCATGCGCGCTGGGCTTGCGCCGGGCCAGCCCCAAGCCCATCCCGAGCTGCTGCTGTTGCCGCCGCCGGGGGTGGTGCGCCATGCACGGGGGGGCGGCGGCTTCGGAGCCGGCGCGGAGCCGCGGTCGCTGAGGTGAAGCGGGAGCATGGCTGAGTCGCTGCGGGAGGAGCCGCCAGGCGGGCCGGAGTCGGAGGCCGAGCTGTCGCAGCGGCTGGCCCACACGAAGGCCCGCTCGTACGGCAGCACGGCGAGCGTGGCCGCGCCGCTGGCCGAGCGTTACGTGGAGCACCGGCTCAGCGCCGGGGATACGCTGCAGGGCATCGCCCTCAAGTACGGTGTCACGGTAAGGCAAGCGCCGCCAGGGCGGCCTGCCGGCCCGGGCAACCAGAAGGGTGGCGGGGATGAGCCGGGGCTTCAGGGCGGATGCTGGCGGCTGGCTCCCGTAACAGCGGCGCGCTGTTATTTAGGCACAGAAAGTAACGGAGCCAAAGGAGAAGAGGAGTAGAAAACAGCCGAGAGGTGTCAGGATGAAATTGTCCCACAATTCAGCTTTTCCTGTGGTCATGGTGCTAGTTTCAGTTTTTTCAGTGTTGACATCTAACCTGCCTGAAGGGGCCAGCGCCGACATGTGATGGCGAGTAGGTGAAGCTTGCGTTGCCTGAGACGGGGCACAGGCATGGAACTGGCAGGAGCGGGGTTCTGGGGCCTGCCTCGTGGGCTCTGGGATGGGAGACGCACCTACTCCCTGAGAGGAAAACCTGTGCTTGTATGACAGTTCTCCATTACACTCATTTCAGATTAAAGAAAAAGCAATGTAATTAAACTTACCTTGAAAGGAATAATTTTGAAGTTGGCACATGGGCTGTGACAAGACCCTCTGCTGGGGGGGACAATCACTTCCCTAGTCACATAAAGAATCATTCCTCCCATACTTGGCAGTGGTGAAGTCACACCTCAAATACCGGGTTCAGATTTGGGCCCCTCACTACAAGCAGCACATATAGTGAGGGGTCTAGAGCACAAGTTTTGTGAGGAGTGACTGAGAAAACGAGCTGTTTAACCTAGAGAAAAGGAGGTTCAGGGGAGACCTTACCACTCTCTACAACTACTGGAAAGGAGGTTGGGGCAAGGTTGGGGTCTGTCTCTTCTCCCAAGTAATAGGTGATAGAATAAGAGGAAATGGTGCTGGTTTCTCCAGGTGTGGTTGGATATTTGGAAAAAAGAACCACCAAGAAGGTTGTCAGACATTGGAACAGGAGTCACCATCCCTGGGAGATTCAGAAGACTTGTAGATTTGGTGATGCTGAGCAGCATGGTTTAGTGGTGACCTGGCAGTGCTGGGTTAGCAGTTGGACTTGATGATCTGAAATGGTCTCTTCCAACCAAAACAATTCCATGATTCCATAAAGAAGGAATTTCTTCAAGTAGCTTCAGTGCTAAGCTCTGTTGTCACCTACCTACCAGTTTAGCAGTTATTTACAACTGATTTGAAAATGTTGCTGCCTCTCTGCTCTCTTGGAGAGAAGAGTGTTTACTTCCACATAAAATGTTGAAAGGCTTGTGCTAGCCTAAGACATGCAGAATCCAGTAGGGTCTGTCAGCAGGCCTCGACACACTAGCATTTCTCAGAGTGGAGCTCACCTTCCCTACGATCATTCCATCTTGTCTAGGGCTCCGTGAGTTACCAACTGACATATCTTTATGCAGCTTCTGTAGTTCCAATGTGCAACAGTTACTTGGGGCCAAGCAGCTGGTGTGCATAGCTAACAGCATGGTACTAGAACACAGTGGCACATTCTTACCACCTTTGAAGGTGTTTCGTATAGCACCTTCCAGTTGTCTCCTTCTGGAAGGGGTTCAGTGCAGTCGCAAATTAATAGGTTCTGACTGGAATGGGTTTCCTTTCCTTCTCTGGTTCCAAATTTTCTGCTAAAGCCTTCCAAGCAACTTCAACAGCGTTCAGACTTTGTTGTGAAAATAGTTAAAAGTCTTTCTTTTCCCTTAAGAAAGGCTGAGCCACTTTTTATCAAATCCTGTTTGCAACAGGATTAATGGCATTTTGGATTTACATTTGTCCACATTAACACAGATTTTTGCTCACTACAAGGGCAAAGCTGCTTACTGAATTTTTGCCAGTGCTTGCCATAATGGATAAAGTCTCTGGCTGTAACTCTTCATTCAGAAGTTTTTATCCACTACAATAACTGAAAAATATACACAGGTTACTAAAATTGTATTTTCTAGGGGGGAAAAAAGCATTTCTGAGCACTTCACAACTCTCTTTCAGCTAAAATGAAGTTGTGGATCAAACCTGTACACTGAAAAAAAACCCACAAACAAGAATCATGTTTAATAAGCTTTTGCTGTGCTAGTGATCTATTTGAAATACAAATACTGGTGCTTTAATCATCTCATTTGCTACTTGATTTAACATTGCTAGTATTCTGCTTAAGAAACCAGAGCTGCATAATTGTGGATTTCAGTTGAGAAAGGTTAAGTTGACATGAAGTGTTCCTGAGAGCAGTGCCAAGTTAGCTGAAAACAGGCATTGTGTTTCTGCTTTTGTGTGTTTCAGCCCAGAGTAGGAATGTTATGCAAACATGTTTGTTTTTATCAGAATGAAGAATCTTACATGTTTACATAGAGACAAGGACTGACTTTCTCTAAAGAGTCATTGCATTCACTTCCTGCATCCTGTATTCTTGGCTAGAAGTGATACTTTGTGTATTGGGAACAGCAGAATTATCTCTGGTTCCCACTGCCTCTGGTATTACTCTTTTTAGAAGTTTTACCCTGTGGCTTTCCTCACTGGGAGTTATATTGCAGCAAGAGGCATCCTGTCTGGTGCCAGCCTTGGCATGACACAGCATAGGCAGGCTAAAATGGGTGAAGAGAGTGATCAGTGTGCTTTGTTTGGCCTCATCCTCTGCCTTCATCCCTCTCCCTAGGTCTTCTCTATTAATCTTGTATGGGTTATGTTCATTAGGTCTTCCTTTGAACACTGTTGGGTAAGTGAACAGTGGGAATTAGTGTTTAGTGTCGTGGTTATGGTTCAGTTGGAGTGCTGTTTCCCATCATACAAAGGTATCCCTTTTGAGGGGAGAAAGGAGAGGACTGTTTGGTTTACTGTCAGTACATCAGTTTTGATGGATTAGTTCACCAGTTTATGTGTTGGTGCAGCTGCAGTTAAAAGTATGTAGAGCAAAAGCTTTATCACATGCTTTCCCTGTTTAAAAGTCTGTAGCTAACAGAAATTGGTTTGGTTATCCTGGCACTAGGAACACCAGTCTCAGTCCTCTCTGTGTGAATGTAATGAAGCATACTGAGTCGTAGAATGAGGAGTATGTATTAGGCATATTAAGTAACCTAATCAAGGCAAGGGATGGTGTTTTTAGGACCAGGTATTTCCCATTGTTGCTCAGTGCAGAGGTGCTCAGTTTTCCAGATGCCAAAGGCTGGTATTTCAAAGGTATTTTAGAAAGAAATTACCAGAGGTACAGTTACAGTGAAGCAAGACAAGAGAGCAGCAGTACAGTGCATTATTTATCAGCTATTGAAGCTTCAACTTCTAACTCCCCCATAGCAGAGGTCTCAATTTTCAGCTTTTGTGTTGTATTTTTAGAGAAAAACTCCAACTAGTATTTTGAACAATTTTTAATACCCATCAAGACAGACAGCTTACAGACATTTTAACAATTGACATTTAAACCAGCATCTGATGACTCTGAAGTCAGGTGAAGCTTCCTTTATGCCCTTCAGCTGATACTCAGGTTGGGAGAGATACACCACATACTCTGTAAGGCTAAGTAAAAATAGTTCTCAGGCTTCAAGAACTGAAAGATTAATGAGCTTCTCTTACTTGAAGTAGCAGCTTAGTACCTGACACTAGATATTAGTTACTCAGCTTTTGAAAGTGATTATTAAATCCAGTCATTCCATCATCTTAGCCACCTGCAGCCACAGGTTGTCTTCAAGTAGAGAATGCCATTTTTGTATGTCCAATAGAAAGAAATAACTTTCTGCAGGGTTTTACTGCACAATTTCCACTACTCTAAATGTCTCAGACAGTTAATCTGTCAAGAGAGAATCCCCTATTTATTTTTGTGGAGAAAGAATGCATCAAGCTTCCAGGACCCAAGCAAATACACCTGTACGTAACACCGTGTCTCTAATGGCAGTGCAGCAGGTGCCCTTACCACACAGTACATGCAGGAGTTCATTGCAGTTCTGCAAGTGGCCACAGTCTCATCTGCATGAAGACGACACAGACTAACATCACTACTATTGTGCCTTGATTTTAGACAGCTTCCCCTGCTAGTATGTTCCGTGTAAGAAAGGCACAGGTGTGTTAGCCCAGTTAATGATAGTCTTTCTTTCTGCAATTAGGAAGGACTCCAAGTAGTGTCAGAACAAAGTTTAAGGCATAAGACAGTAGTGCAGCTTTTTCATCATCTGAGTGCTGACCTGAAGATACTTCAGGTTTTGAAGAGGTGAGTGGCTAGAGCTTGGAGTGCTGAGCTTTGATCTGGGCAATTACACTAGCAGTGAGGCTTCTATTATTACAAGGCCTACTACTCACTCCCCTTAGTTTAATAAAAATGAATAATACTTCTAATGCAGGCTAGAGGTATTTCCAGTTCTCTATTTGTTTTCAAGCAGGTTATATTTAAGTGCATTTCTCATTGCAGTGCTGTAGCAATGAGGGATTTCTGCTTATTACAATCACCAGGAGACCAGAATGGTCATTTTTCTTTCTTTTGCTTAGAAATTTTCCTAATGAAATAATGAGTTCAGGTTATAACTAAGTTTAAAGTCACTGACATGGATACTGATTTCTCTGCTTTTTTAAAGCTTGCAGTTGAGAAATAGGAAGTTACTTTAGCTGTTACTGACTTGGAAGGGAAATTTTGATGAGTAAGAACTTAAACAGCATCCTTAGTAGGGAGATAGTATAAACATTTACTGGCAGTGGTTTTCTGCCTGTAAAGCAATGGAATTTATAATAGCTTCTTGGGTTAAGAATAGAACAAGTGATGCAATAGGTATGCTGAGAAAGACAAGGTTTTGCTTCTGCTGTGAGATCTGTACTGATGAACAGGCTGTGAGAAGTACTTTGGGTAAAAGTGGCATAAAAAGTATTTAACAGTTAAGTGGGGGCTGTTGTTACATACATGAGGTGGTTGTTGATCATGCTGTTGATTCAGTGTAGTGGACAAATGCAGCCATTAGTATATGTGCCTCTATAGAGACTGCAAGACTGTTCAAGAAAAGAATCTTTAGGTAGTGCAAGACTTAAGACCAATATTTTGAAGTCTAGTCTGTATAAAAGGAAGAAAGTGGAGTGTTGGGTTAACAAGACTAAAACAGAACATGCACTCTGAAATCACTTTGAATACAAAATCCTTCCCTGAAGGCATTGCTGCTGTAAAGGTTTAGATTTATTGTAACTAAAGCTTATTGTATTACTGCAAAAAATTAGTACTTTATACTTTGCCAAAACCCTAATAACTTATATTTTCCCTGTCTTTTTCAGATGGAACAAATAAAGAGGGCAAATAAACTATTCACAAATGACTGTATATTTCTGAGGAAAACCTTGAATATTCCTGTTATATCAGAGAAACCATTACTGTTCAATGGACTTAATTCACTGGAGTCTCCTGAGAATGAAACTGTTGACAGCTCCCCTTCTTGTGATGAAGGACTAGTGACAGCTCAGGAAGAAAGCAGTTCTTCTCCCAGTCCTCAAGAGCCTGACAATCAGCCCACTGCACCAGAAGAACTATCTGCCAAAGATTACCTCCAGAGGTTGGACTTGCAGATTAAGTTATCCAAACAAGCAGCCAGAAAACTAAAAGATGACAATGTCAGGTAAATGCTGCTTTTAGTATTAAACATCATAATCTCATAGAAAAAGCAGTAGCATTTGATGTCTCTGCCACAGTGGTATTTCCCTCACGTATGTAGACATCCCATGGAGAGTACAGAAAAACTTAGAACAAGAATGGCTTTCAGTAGTATATGTTTTCCCATGTCCTTGGGACGAGCTTCCTCAGCTTGTTCACAAGCAGCCTCTTGGGCTGGTTGTCTGGTCTATTTATTCTCCACAGAAATTGCCTAGTGGGTGAAGCCAACTTGGCCTCTCTCATGACAATGTAAGGTGTGACTGCAGGGGACTAGTACTGCTTCTCCTAGCCTAGAGCTGGAGAGAGGTGATGCCTGCAGGTATGTACTTTGCTTTTGCAAATTTGTTCAATGCAGAACTCCTTCCATCATCCTAGTTCAGTTCACATATTCTGATTCCAAGTGCAAGCAACATACTTTTCATGTTAAGGAAAAGTAACCTCTCAGGACCTAATCTAATGAGTATGGAGTCCACTCCTTTCTTTAAGAAGTTAGAGATTATTTCAGCCACTTAAACACTTCATTCAATAGACAAAAATTTGAGGGGGAGCAGTGATTGCATGTAGCAACTGGACAGGCCTCATGTGGATTAATATCACTTAGGACAGTTCAAGTAATTTGTCATGTATTGCATTCCACCTACAACTCTTCATTGTCAGAAGGACACTGGTTTAGAGTTACAGTCTTGGGGAAGACTGGAACACTCACATTTGGTGTAATGCTTGTTAATTATTTTGAATTGATTACATGAAAGAAGAAAAATACCTGTTGGAACTCAGAGCTTTATTGAAAGCCAGTCTCTTGCATTGTTATATCTGAAACAATGTAGAGCATCTATCAAAATGTGCCACTGCTGAATCACAGATCATTAGCCTTGTGTATCTAATGCAGATCAGAATAGATGTTGATCCAGCAGTTAAACTAGGTGACAGGAAACCACAGTCCCTGCTAGAGGAAGGCAATTATTTCAACATCCCTTCAAGAAAATAACATGCTAATATAGAGAAGGAAATTCACTTAGACCTCGCTGCACTGTGCACAGATCCAGGACAGTGTCACCACACAACACTTCTCACATCTGTCTCCTATATTGCTTAAGTTACAGCTTGGAAAGTGATGGCCTGGTACTGAATTTCCTCCCTGGGAATAATTGATACAGGAGGCTGGGTTATTTTCCCACCTCCTGTTCAGATTTAGCAGGTAATTTTGTTAATTCTACATAGAGCACAGATTTTTATCAGTTGTGATGCTACAGGAAGCATGAAGTACAGAGCTGCAGGCTGTCTGCTGAGCAGGATGTTGTTCAAAGCTTCTGAAAAGAAAAGCTTCCTTTAAGTCTAATAAAGTCTTCATAATGTCACCTTCCACCCCACCACCTCTGGCTGTCAGTCACGGCTCACAAAAGCCATCCTTCCCTTTCCTTCTCCAACTGTTCACCCCTTCACAGTGCAAAAAGACCAAAATGAACATCTACAGAATTTGCAGAGTGTTTACTCCCTGAAGAGAGTAGTAGAGGGATGCCATTGCCAAAAGCCCTGGAGATACTTTTCAGCTATGTATGATCCATTGTATTATCCATGGTCTCATCCAGGGCAACAATGGAAGGTGGCAAAATTCCTTAGAGAATTTTCAGTTCTTAGCATTCATGAAACTGAGAGCTGTTTCCAGCTACTCTGACCTTCTGTATTCAGATTGCCTTGTTGAAGCCTGCTTAGAATGTGACCTGCACCAACACTGCAGTGTACTAAGTGACTAAGAGTAAGAAAGGAGCACATAGTTACATCTGCTACCACCAAAAGGAGCACTGGAACTAAGAAAACTGCAAGCAGCAGGAGGCTATCGGTTTTGGAACTTAAAGAGTCATAACAACCTACTTAATTCTGTGATATCTCACCATACCCATGAGCCTGATTTGACAGATGGAGAGAATCACAGCATCTCTTAAATTGCTCTTTACTTTGGTCTCCCTTGAAGTTGCCAAGAATGCCTTCACATACATGCAGTGATTCCAGTCAAACTGTACAGGCACCTTCATAGTCAGAAACTGCCTTGTGCTACAGAGACAAGGGAATTGTGTTAGTTAATTGTAGTCTCATGAAGTCACCCCTTTTAGTGCTCTCACAGGAATAAAGTCTATTAATCTCTGAAGTTAGCTTCTTCACAGGTAAAGCCTCTTGCTGTTAGCTAGGGAAAAATGAGCACATAGGTGCAGATTTAGACTAGAAATTAAACTTTAGCAGCAAGTAGATGGCAAATAAATGTTGTAGAGTGTGATCCACTTAGGTTTTGTCAGCTGTCTTTCACTGTTAAGAGTTTGTGTAAGGATATGGCTACACCTGCATGTAATACTACTTTGTAGGGAGTTCCACTGAGCAAAAGAATGATTGGTTAATGAATGCCCCAGGCAGGCATATTTACCAAAGAGAGTGCTCAAGGCAGTAAGACTGTTTGTGTTTCAAGCAATGCTTTTAGAATAGGCTAAAACAAATGCAAAAGTATTCATGTAGTTGCTTGTAGCATATGTCACTAACTTGTATATTTGCATTTTAGGCAAGAGACCCCATTATTAGTTTTATTCACACCTGGAAGAAAAGCAACTTTTAATAGTTTGAGCAAATGTATGTGTGTTTCAGGGTGAAACTGAAATTGAGTTTGAGTGATGCTTTTCATGTCCGATAGTTGAACACCAGATGTTTAATGTAAGGTCTTCATGCAATCCTTAATATTTTAGTGGGTATTTTGGTAGGCTAGAACACTAGAGCCATATACTGTTCTTCTGGAGCAGGTCACATCTTTCTGCATTTGCCTTTGAGGGTCTCATTTTAAAAACCTTCTAACTGAATAGAGCCACTCTAATCACTAGTTCTGTATGAGTCAATATAATTAACTGGTGTGTACTTCTGGAACAGAATCATGTATTATCATCTGCTCAGTTAGCTTGCTCTGAATCTAGGCAACATTAGAGCATTGAAGCATTTGAAAATTATAATTAATTGAATTAATTTGCCCAGTAATTCTTCACCACCATTGGCTATGGGCTGTGAAAACAGGTACCTCAGTAAAGGAGACTGCCTGTGGAGAATCCTGCTTTCAGATTTCCCACAGCAATTAACTCCCAAACTCAGACTGCCACCTTGTTCCATTGCGGGCTCTAGATGAATCCAAGCATTGGATTTGAGTTTGTTTGTTCACACTGGGGTGCACTTGGTGTTACAGAAATGGCTGTTACATTTTTTTATTGTGGCCTGATGCATTCAATAGCTTGTAGATATCTGTTGGCTCCTGTAACCCACTGGGCAAAGTAGAAGAGACAGCACTGCAAAGCATTGTAATGCTGTGCTGTTCCTTTCTGTTTGCCTAAAGGAGAGCGTTGCAGTGACTTAACCACTTCGCTGTTTTAAGCATCTTAAATATGAAGAACATTGTTTAGTCATTAAACATGCACATACTGTCATGCTGTTGCTTGTAGGGCTTGTAGGGCCAGAGCTACCACTGTGTAGTTTTATTTCATATGCAATTTGGATTATTTTTAAGCCATCACAGCAGCTGTGTGCTTGCTATGTACAGCTCTGAAGATGTACATTAGTAATATTACCTCAGTTTGGAGTAACCTGTTGTAGACCTCATCACATAGCCTAGCACTGCAGCCTAGGACAGAGGAGTAGAAGCCGTTCTTGCCATCCTTTGCTGCCAACTACATCATGCCTGACCCTTGGTCAGAAATTTTGTACATTACAGCCAGTCACTGCTCTGCTTAGATTCAGGCATAACAACCTGCTGCGTGGCTCTGAATTCCCTGCCAGGCTGGCCAAGTAAAAGCCCATAGCCCAACTGTGCATTTCACAAGGGTGGTGGAGAGGAACAGCTTGGACTAGCTGGTTTGTTACTTTGTTGTCTGAAGATCTGCTCAAAAACCACTACCGTAAGCAACTGCAGTTAATTTCAGTGTAGTGTTTGGCTGTTGCCATGTCACAATGGATGATACGCCCACAGTAAGGCTTTCAAGAAAAAAGACTGGAAGGCCAATTCTAACAGCCTCTGATTAGAAGGGTGGTCTTTATGCCCTAACTCTGCTACATTTTAATCTCCTATAAGAGGAAGCATTACAGAGCTAAGAAGTACAAAATAATTTTCAGTGTAGAACAGAGTGTAGGCTTCTGCCCTGCTGGACAGTCTAAGCTCTGAAAGATACAGGAGTTCTTCCTGATCCTCACAAACTATCAGAAGATTATTACTCTTTGCAGCTATGTTCTAGGCATGTGTAGATAGAAACCAGTTGCCCCAGCAGGGCATGTGTGAGAGAGTGCTTTTGAAGTGCTTAGTTTCAGC
The DNA here is from genome assembly GCF_026170545.1 of Melanerpes formicivorus. NCBI lineage: Eukaryota > Metazoa > Chordata > Aves > Piciformes > Picidae > Melanerpes > Melanerpes formicivorus. The sequence continues at coordinate 14,245,389 of NW_027142362.1, read as the reverse complement.
CAAGTAATGCTGGTTGAATTTTACAGTCCTGCAGTCCAGCCTCAGAAGCCTGCTGTCAAGCCTGAAAAAAACCAATTTCAGTTTCAATTCTGGAAACCACTTTCAATTCTGGAAACCCACTTTCAATTCTGGAAACCACTTTCAATTCTGGAAAACAGTTGCGCAATGTATTGTCTTGAGACAATGCATAGAACAAAAGTGTTTTAGTGCTTGGTCAACTAAACATGAATTCTTTGCTTTCATGCCAGGTGCTATGAAGTGCATCAGCAGTTTTGCAATGCAGAATTGATGGTACAAGGGAAGACACTACTTAAATATACATTGGTCATGTGTACATTGGGAATCATGTTTGGCACTGTGTCTGCAGCATCACTGATGTGATTAGTTGCAGTATTTGTAACAAAGGCTAAAATGTCATTTACAATACTACTATAACCACATACCCCTGCAAGAGCTACCAGTTTCATCCAAAACCTGGGGTTTCTTTTGAGGTTTCATTTTTTGGACAAAATAGTTTCAAGGCAAAAGCAGTACCACTTTTTGGAGATAATTCTTCCCAAGAAAGGGAAGATCTGGGAAAATGAGTGCAAGTTAGCTGCTCAGACAGTGTGTAAGGTTCTTCTGATTCTGTTCTGGAAGTATTGTATGAAATTTAAAATACAGATAAGTAGTCATATGTAGAAGTTGGCAGGGGAAAGTGTGCATGACTGGGATATGCAGTACTATTGAAATACATAGTTTTTACCTTAGACCATTATTAGACTACTTACATAACTGTACTTTCGTGTGGAGGCACATACAGTAATAAAAGAAACTGGAAATCCTTTGAAGCTCACAATATAGCAACTCTTAAGTCTTTGTTTTCACTAAAGCACTGAAATTGACAGCAGCTTTAAGAATAGGCTTATAGGAACACAATTTTGAAGCTGCAGTAGTAGAACTTAGCATGCTTGAACTGGTACTGGATACTGCACTGCAATAGGTTTACATAACCACTTTGTTTTTTTCAAGGCAAGAGTGTCAAGTAAACAGTAGGCAGGCTGATTTTTTCCTGAGGATTTTAATAGGAACACTACTTTGGTTTATCCAGTCATTGCACTAACTTGTGGGCAACTATTTTCTCCTAAGAAGATCCAAATGATGACTCTCAATATTTGCTGATGCAGAGGAAGTATACTTTAAGCATCCCACTTAAGGACTAATATCCTAGCAGCATCAGGATACGGATCCAGCTACAACTATGATGGACTGCTCCTGTTCTTGTGTCAATGGTCCATCTGCACCCTGTGCCATTCAGAAGGCTAAAACAACCTACAGAGAAGCTTGGTTTTTGTTTTGTTGGGGTTTTTTAAAGAAACTGAAAGCAACAGTATTGACACTCCAGTGTGCCCTCCACTTGTTTATCTTTTACAGTATTTCTTACTGATTTGGCATGTAGTATCAAAAGTAGCTCATTAAACTCTAAATGTATTCTGATGTTGTTGAATTTACACAGATTGGGATATTTTCAGCATTGTTCTTGCAGCAATGCAATGAGAACTCCAGAGATGTATGATGAACAGTAGTATAACGCAAGCAGTATTCCTGTTAGGCAATGCCAGTCTTAACCTATTTTGATCCATTAGGAAAAGTGGTTTTGTGCATTTGCATTAGTTTGACTGTTGAGACATGGTATGTGCTTGATCTGATGATTATGATCATTTTCTTTTTAGACAGGAGGAGAATGAGGAAGGCCCCTATGCAACTTCTTCATATCACCAATAGAAGACAGATGTGATGGCCTGCAAACTTTCCATGAAGTCAGTTCTTAAAGAACTAAAATGGTCAATAATTCAAAACCCAAGTCTTTTGGACTCATTGTCTTGGTGTACTTAAAACACGTCATGAATGGGTGATTGCACTGAAATTATGACCTCTTCTGCCTTCCATAGGTTAATGTCCTTATGCTATATTGACAAAGGGTTTAAGCCTTCCAAAACTAGCAATGGCCTTTATACCCCTTCTGTGCAAACTGTAGCATGGTAGCAACAATATATCCTTGAGGTCACCTTTATGCAGGATGTTGATCTTTAGTAAAGACTTTGTAAATACTTGTTCAAGTGACATTTGTTTTAAGTATTTAAAAATATTAAGTAAGTTTGCTTGTAAATGACAAACTATGAAGATAATAGAAATTCACCTACTCTGCAAACACAGGCAGATGTGCTGTGGAAGTTTTGTCTACTTCAGGGCTGCAGAACTTGCCTCTGAACTCTGTGTGTGTGTGTGTGTGTCTCTGTGTGGTTATGATGTACTCCTAGAAAGGGGAATTTGACTTGTTTTGATTTGTTAAAGCCTTTGTGGATAAAACTGTTTGCAAATTGGATTTCTGCTAATAAAAGGAAAGAGTTGCAGCAAGAGACTTTGTGAGATATGACATTGGAAGATCAGATGTGTGTCCTTGTGTGCAGTTACATTTTGTGTGGTTTTCATTTAATAAATACAAAAATACTGATGTGTCTGTTCATAAGGAGAGAGTTTTGGTGAAGAATGGTTTGTCTAGTTACATGAGCTATTAGATACTAATTTCAGGGCAAATGATGCCCTTCACCTTTGCCATATAATTCACCCTCCTGAATGAGATCTGCAAGAACTATTTGATCTAGTTGTGCAGCTGAGAAAACTGTATTAGGATTTAATAAGAGCCACACTAGTGAGGCATTGCTGTTCTGAGATGACAGTATTCAAGTCTGCAAGTGGACCCCTCCCAAAGCTCAAGAAGGCAGAGTGCAGACTGCACTCTTTGCTCTGAAATTAACATTGGCAAACTCTTGTTAAGCAAGTTTTTCCTTGAGTATTCAATAAGCTTCACAAAGCTCTTGTCAGTAAAGAATTGCTAGATCCCTGCTGTGGCAAATGCTGTTACCTGTATATCAGCTCTTTTGTCTAGTTTATTGCTCTCTGGAAGGAAAAGCTTCCTGCAATGTTAAGATGGAAACCATGTAGGAAGTTACATTTAATCTGCTAAAGCTAGAAATAAGAATTCAGACCTGGACAGGAACTGGTATTTCCCTAGAGTTTGCAGGAACTCAGATGTGACACACATTCAAACAGTCTCTAGCTCTGGTCCTACAGAGGAGGTCTGCAGTTGCACCCAATAAGAGTGGAGACAGCTTAGAGTGAATCAAAGGAATCACTGATATTTCTTGGAGAGACTGATGATGTAGCTTAAAATGGAATTTGTATCCTTACAGGATAGTAATTTCAGCTCTTACCAGTTATTTTCAGTGGAACATTACCGGGGACAGAATAAATTATTTTCCCAAACACACCCCTAACTTTAACCACAGTTGTGTTTTATACTCCTACAGAGAAAAGTGACCCTTTCCCAGCAATGACCTGCCATTGTAATACCCTCACAAGTTGAGAATACCCAGGAGCAGAGTGCTTTGCTGAGCAGGTCTGAACTACAGCTTTCCTTGTACAGCAAGCACACCTCCTGGCAGAGCCACATTGCTCTCCATCCTGCCCAGGAGCACTTCTGTGCTTGTGGGCTGGAGGACCTTCAGGACGCCATTTACATCCTCTCCTGACTGAGAAAGCTATACAGAAGCACAAGGGAGGAAGCAGCTGTGTCAGCCTGGAGACACGGTCAGGCAGAGGCCCACTGCCCCACTCCCCCTCAGATGCAGGTAGATTTCAGCTGGGTCCGACCAGCAGCACCCTGACTGACCCACAGCATTTTTGGAAACCCCTCCACACCAGCACTCAACATGGCATCCATTGCAAAATCATCAGCATAACCCAGCACAGACACTTAATCTGTTTTAAACAAGCATCTTCCCCCAGTGAGGATTTTGACACCACTGTTAAGTACAACAAATGCTACCTGCTAGAGGCCTTACCTTGCACGTTTCAGTTCCTCGCTGCAAAGAAGCTCTTAATAGTGCTCCAAGGGCACACTGCTCAGCACCAGACAAAAACAGGACCTTAGCTTTTGCTTCCACTCCACCTTCTTTGGCACTTCTAGTCCTGTTTACCAAAAATTGCCACAGCTGCTCTTTCTGACCTCAAGCTCTCCCAGTGGGCTGTGGGGCCAGCTGGGCTTTCTCAGCCAGGTAACAGCTGTGGCCAGCCAGGTTTTAGCTTGAGTGCTAATGAATTTGGAGTCCTCTGTCCTGGTAGTTGGATTTCATTGCATTTAATTAATGCCTCTTCCTGGTTTTCAGGAAGATAGATAGGATGTTTTGTAATCCCTAGAGACCAAATACCCATTTTTGTGTAGGGGTAAAGTGTATTTAGAAAGGGCTTTGCTGTTCCTCCAAGATTCTCACACCCCTTCCTCAGCATGAGGTCCTGTGGTGCCATGCTGCTGCTTGTGGCTGGGCTGCAGCTCTGTGCCACAGTTGGTCATACAACCCTCCCTGCAGGCACCCAGGGTACCCCAGCTCTGCTCAGCCCCAAGGAAAAGGGAGCAACTGAGAAAAAATGGTGCCCACAAATAGCCTATCTGTGATGTATTCAGAGGAATTTAAGATGGAGTTTTCCCACTCTATTAAAAAAGGAGTTTTGAAGGCTCTGAAATAACTTACGTTTCCCTATCAGTCCACATTGTCATAGTATTACTCAACAGTGACATTTTTTCCTGTACATTTCATATATCATTTATACATTACCATGTATATCTTGCTTCTCACTCTGCTTTGGTTCTTCCTACACTTGGAAATTCATTTTGTGTTTATATTTTTTCACCAGTTGTATGAGGTGTGGTTTTGGGCTGGAGTGGGGCACTTTCAGACAGGGGTGAAGCACACAATGCAAATAAAATCCCATGTTTTGCACCTCTTCTGTGGGAAACATGGATGTTTGTGGGTTTGTTTTTAAATATTTCTTAAATCAAGCTTGAAAAATCCAAACCTGGCCTAGGTTCTTTCCAAATGAGCAGCAGGACATATCCGGTAACAAATTTTGATTTGAGGCTCATTTGTAGTGTGGCTGAAGGCTTCTAAACCCCTGGAAGTCCAGTTAACTCAGCCAGCAGGAGCTGTGGCTGCATCTCACCTTCTAGGAGCAGGGGACCCCCCTTCCCACAGACATCATGATGAACTCCTGTGGCTGTGTGGTGCAGGACATCCTCGAGAAGCTGGGCATCAGATAGAAAAGACACATTCTCTTGATCATACAAAAGCAGCCTTGTACCACTGTAGCTTGTAGTAAAGTGTTTTAATAAAGTACAGTATCAGAAACAATAGTCTAATAGAAAAGCTCAAAAGGTGATATGTTGTACTGGTTACATTTTCAGTGGTAATTTAGGGAGTGAAGGAATTCTGAAGGATCCTGCAGAGATACAAAGAGTTTAGAACCGGAGGTATGTAGGTATTGAAAACGCCTTTCTCATCAGGAAGAAGAAAAGCACTGACACAACACGATTTACTAATTATACACTAAGCACACTAGCTGCAGTTGCCCAGTGCTAATGTGCTCCAAGTGTTCCCTTCAAAATAAAGACTGATCTGTAGTGCAGGTTGAAACTTGTATAATTTTTTTGTTTGATTTTACTCAGGGTGTGTCATAGCCTTTTAGAAATGCAGGGTGGCTCATCAGGGTGGCTGTGTTCTACTTCTGAAAGGTGTGGTTTACCAGGAGATGTTCATTTGCTGTACCAGCAATGGCACCTATATTTGAAGCATTGGAATGGGCTTGGGCAGGATGGGAGGTGAATCTAGTTTGAAGAATATAGCTGAGGTTGTTTATATCTCTGTCAGAGGGTTTGGTCTGTTCTCAGCTAGTCATCAGGTTGATGTAACTGGTATACATGTGTCCCAAGTGATGCACAGTGACAGGGAAAGCACCAACAGGTCCTAGAACATGCATACTCTGAACTAGAATCAGGTCATACACAGTGTTTAGAATTCCCCTCTCCCCTCCCCCCATATTATAATAGCTATGCTTTGTTGAAGTTATAAAGCTTGTAAACCTGAGTGGTTAAAAGTATTGTAGTAGCCTTTTTATGTACACAAACTGTTCATAATCACAGGTTTCCAGTTGATGACATCTTTCCATTAGTACCAGACTCCTGAGAAGCCAAAATAAGAACCTAATTTCCAACAAAAATTGAAATTGTTGTTACATTACTCATTATATTGTTGGGAGATGAAAATAAGATTTGGTTTATAAAATAGCCATTAGGGAAGAAAAGTTTGTCCTTTTTCAGCACAGATCATAGATCGCTACCACTTCCACAACTGTGAAAGTCTATGGTCAGTTGTCTGTCTCCTGATTTCTTTCATAAATCTAAAAGTTCACTTTTCCAGTGTGATAGTCACGTTAAGAAAGTAAGTCACAAGCTGCTGCAGAAAGAAAAAACTGAGAACAAGAAGAAATGCTGTTCTTTGGGAACATTAGCAAAGAAGAATAAAAAGAATTAGAGGCTTCAGATGAGATCAAATATACCAATTCAAAATAAACAGGAATGATTTCCTTCCTAATTATTTTCTACAGTGTTTCTAAGGGACTATTTTTCAGACAGGAAGGTTATACTGACTACATTTCTGGATACAGTTTTTACCTTAAATACCACCATTAATGACTGATACTGCAATTCAATTATCTGTATCAGGATGTGGATGAGCAGGCAATGCTGTACTTTTTGCATGCTGGAAAGCATTCATTAGCTTATGTATCATCAGCTTTCAAAGAGATAGACTGTTACATCTCATTGCTATCACATTCATTTAATGTTTGTTTACCAGTAATGTTCTCTTGATAACATTCAGTTGATAATTTGTGTTTTGCAGGGATTCTGCAGTTTATTTCACTTTGCCAGGAGACATGGCTCAAATCTCCTCCTCTTTCTTACTATTCAATTGTGCAGAAAATGATCTGCCCACGGAACATTTACAGAACTTGGTGCTGTGTAGGCAGTGCTGTTAAGTCAGCACCTCCCTTCACTGGCAGACAGATGCTGACCTCTGCATCTGCTAGTATTTTTTGACTCTATCAATCTCAGAAGTATCCTGACTTTTTAAAACAAATCAGAACAGGGGTAACCTCAATTATCAGTGAAGAACCTGTAACCAAAGAGAACAGCTCTTTCCTGAAGCTCATTTAGACTACTGGTTGCTGCAGGGGATAAGTCTCAGGACTTACATCTTCTGGAACTCAGTTTACTTTTCTAAAAACTTCTATACCTTTGATCTTGCTTCATGAATTCTTCACACATAAAATTATCCATTTGCTTAAATAGAAAAGATCTCATAAACTGTTCTTCAAATACTCTGCAAATTGAGGAAGAAGATGAGATGAGTGTTTTGGGTTTCATTCTTTAGGAGGTGTGATAGCATATATACATCCAAAAGAATACTGCTCAATGCAGACCAGAAGTCAGTAAACACACCACAGCCTTGATATTCAGAAATGAGGAGATAGGATAGTTTCTTCAAGTTGAGTGTTTCTGAAAAGCAGGGCCCACATTCCTAAACCCATCTCTAGTTGCAAACTCCCCTTCCCATGCAAAATAACTCAAACTGCTTTCCTCCCCCCCTTTTTTTTCTTTGAAGTTATGGTTATTTACACTTGTTATCAGGCTACTTACATCAGGTATTCAACTAATTATGCATGCACAATCACCAAATGGTGCACCAAAGAGAATGCTTATACATGCTGAAGGAAGCCACAATGGGGAGAATACAGCTCTGTAATATGAAAGGCAGTTGTGTCAAAGAGTTGTCAAGTTAGCTGGGGACACTGTAATCCAAGTCACAGAATACTACATAAAGAACTGAAAAAGAGTGAAGAAAAGAAGGTACACAGATTTTAAAACAAGATTCCTGAATATAAAACCATATTGAGATTAATGAAAACTTTAATAGGTAAAATATTTTCAAATATTTTATTTAGAGAACTATGAACTATTTTCTAATAATGCCCTTTACATAGTTGCATCTATAGAAAGCTAGTGGAGTGAGAGCAAAAAGATGTAGCCATAAAAGACCTTTCCATCAGAAATGATTGGTTTATCTACAAAAGTAAACCAAACATAAATAATAAATCAAGAGAACATTACATAAATATTTGCCCTATCAAATAGAAGTTCAGTGTTATAATTTGGCCTTTAGTTTGACTTGTGAGTGTAGGAAAATGCAGTGTGCTGTCAGTGTGGGGAGCGCTACAGCTCTTCACTTCTGTCTGGAAAGTTGTCAGTACAATGTAAACAGAGCATTTCTAATGATATCCTCAAATTAACAGATCATAAGTCACTGAGCCAGGAGTGGGGGAAGCTATGCTAGTTTTCTACATGTTTGGCAGCCACTAGCTTCTTACAGGCTGCCATATATGCGTTTAATTACATCAGCCTCTTCTTTGTCCAGGATGCCCTTGTCCACGTACGCATCAGCTTGCTGATCAATGAAATCCCTCAGCTTTGAAAGATCGTAGTCTGAAAAAATAAGAAGTCATTTGCACAATGAGTCATTTCCATTATACTGCTTCAGCAAAGAAACAATGTCATTGTAAAGTTTATCCAGCAAATGGATTTTATCCAACATGAAGAGAATTCACTACAAATGCAACTTGCAAAGACAAAAGCCCCTCATCTGCACTGTCTTTTTACATATCATGGTGCTTTTGGTATTCAAGAGGAATAATCATCTCTTCCTCTTGAGTGGTTGCTAGCAAATGCCAAAGTAAGAACATTTTCTGGTCCAGAGATGTGATGTTCCAGTCTGCATAGCAAAAAAATGTTGTTAAAACTTTACTATTTCCATAGCTGTAATGGATACAAAAGAAAGGATTAAATTGACTGTCTCCTAGTTGAACGTGTCCCGGGAAGGGCAACAAGGCTGGTGAGAGGCCCTGAACACAAGCCCTATGAGGAGAGGCTGAGGGAGCTGGGATTGTTTAGCCTGGAGAAGAGGAGGCTCAGGGGTGACCTCATTGCCCTCTACAACTACCTGAAAGGTGGTTGTAGCCAGGAAGGGGTTGGCCTCTTCTCCCAGGCAACCAGCACCAGAACAAGGGGACACAGTCTCAAGCTGCGCCAGGGGAGGTTTAGACTCGAGGTGAGGAGGAAATTCTTCACCGAGCGAGTCATTCATCATTGGAACGGGTTGCCCAGGGAGGTGGTTGAGTCATCGTCCCTGGAGGCGTTCAAGAGGAGATTGGACGTGGCACTTGGTGCCATGGTCTAGTCATGGGGTCTGTGTTTATAGGTTGGACTCGATGATCCTCGAGGTCCTTTCCAACCTAAGTTATACTGTGATACTGTGAAACCCCAGTAAAATCCCCACTTACTACAAACACTTGTAGGTGAAAATTCAAGAAAGCAACTTCCTGAAAGTAAATCAAAATAATACTATTATTTACCTCGATACAGCACATAAAAGCATGACATGAAAAATAGTGCAGTGAGCAGTCTTTGTGACAGCGACAGTGTCAAAGTAGTTTTCAACTACCTTTGTATATCAGTCTGCAATACAATGCTGAAAGACCCTTTCTGCTTTTCTGATAGATGGTTGCATCTATGCAGCCTGATTCACACCATACATATTAAAGAGTCTTCTATACTGCAAGGATCACTATTTTCCAAGAAGATAATTCCACTACAGAGCAGTCTTCCAAATAACAGAAAAAAAGTAACCTATTGATTATCTGTGACTCTGGCAACAGATCCAGCAGGTTCATGCAGAAACACAAGTTTCAGTTACATAATTTACTATGTAAAGTGTATGTAAATGTTTTAGTACCTTTCACAAACCCAGATACATCCTGAAGTTTTCAGTATCAATTACTTACTCCACACTCAGAAGCCTCAGGATATATTAATACTGATTTTGTAATGTGGTTCAATGTGTGTCAGCATACAGCACTAAGTGGAAGGGCCATCTTTCAAACTGTACATTCTTAGTGAAACAGACAATAATGACTTTCTCTCTTTTTATGGATGAGTGACCAAAATTGGCCAGAAGGAGAAAGACTAAGCAGCAAATTAATGCTTGCAATCATTTTTATAACAGTATAAGGCACTTTCAAGTGAGCGATTCAGAAAATTGATATTCAAAACTCCCCACTCCTGCAGTGGTGTCCTCTCCATATCTCAGTTAATAAGAATTTTGCCATTTACTGTATTGAGGCCAGGATTTCATGTCTGGCCTGTTCCTGGTATTACTTAACAGAGTGTAACCTGCTTGGCTCTCCATCCTATTTGAGTAATAGGGACAAAGAGTACCCAGTAATTTAATAACAAGATTTCATTCATGCTGACAGAATGAGAGTCTCCAGTGAAAGATACCATGGAATGGAAATGAATGGAAGAACAGATACTAAGTTAATATCCACATCCTTCACACTAAAATTACTGAATTTATTTTTCTTCTGGAATACTATTTACAAGTCTAAGATCATTATGAAGAGATGTGAAGTTTGATTACTAAACATTCTGTAGGAGATTACAACAATTAAGATATCATCCAATTCTGGCTGATTTATGTATCTCATGACACTGATTTTTTTCTACAAATTGATGATGCTTAATTTCTAATACTTATTTACAACCTATTGGTTTGGTCAAGTAATTAGAAAAAGTCAGCTTTGGTTTACTATATTCACCACAACATCTGCAGCAGTATATTGAGCTATAAAACTGCTACAGTAAATGAAGGGAAGTCTTATTTGCATATCCAAATCAAGTGATTTTTTTCCATTGAAATTAAGTATAGATTTTCTTTTAATTCCTAAATGGCTACTTCTAGTGTCGTGAAACTACAAATTACCTGAGTATGTTGTGAAAAATATGAACCTGCTATTTGCCTGTATTAGTTAAGTGACTCACAGTGCAGCTCTTTGGAGATGAAATGCAATACAAAACCCAACAGCTGAGGTCTGTTGGTGGGAGTGATGTTAACGCTTTTAAAGAGCATTGGTTTTAAAGATCAGGCCAGGTCTGGGAGATACTAAGGACAGGATTGTATATATGCAAACCAAACCTTGGATACAAAAGTGGATACAAAAGCCTAACAAGACAACATCTAAGCTTTTGACATCTAGGCTTTCCTCTTTAGATTATCCAGACTTGCTTGTCTCCTTGCAAGGAGACTTGCTTGTCTCCTTAATAGGCAATCGATATTTTTGAACTGGGAAAATGAAATTAACATTTCCACCTCCAACCTTTTCCCTGGAGAAAACCTAAACCTCTTGAACTATATTCAGTGAGTGAATCTATCCATGAGCAGGAGTGGAATAGAGTGGCCATTTTAATACACAAATTACTTGGTGAATCACTTCTCCACTAGCAACCAGGTGCTATCTGGAAGTGAAGAAATGATTGATGAGCACATCGATACCACCTAATCTTGTACTGAAGAAACATGGTGCAATGAATTCATGGTTACTGTAACTGCACTTCCTTTAACATCATCCCAGGAGAACTGAATTAGCATTTTACAAAAATAAAATGTATGGAAAGGCACAATAAAGATAATGCATCAGGAAAGCAAGAACGCTGTTCTAATTTTGTCATAACTTACACTCACTTTAAGGCCTGATTCCATTGCCAGAGGACAATAAAGGTATTTTAGTGCAAATTAAAATCCATCTGCGCAGGAAGCATGCATCTTAATGCATTCACAGGCAGATAAAATGTCATTGACCTGCAGTCACAGCCATTTTCAGGCTGCAGCAGTGCAGGAAAAAGGTTACTGTGAAGAGAAGTGAGGGGCTGCCCAGATAATATGTGCAATACAGAGAGGTAATCACACATGATTATAACTATAATGTGTGCATTGATAAACAGAAACATGTATTAGAATGAGCAGGAAAACTCTTGAACAAACAGCTATGCCTGCTGCTAGCTACTATCACTCTGTTGTGTTGAAACAATTTTAGAGATGGAAAAAAAATGTTTAAAAGTCCTTCCTGTGATGGAGTTGCTGTAGAGGAAAATGACTGTGTTGTGAATACACACTTCAGGTCATAGAGAGGGTGACTAGGTTATCCAAGGCTAATCACATCTCAGATCCCTGTCTGCTTGTCTGGTGCAAGAAGAATCCTTATTGCCAGGTGCCAGTCATACCCCAGGGATGGATGCCTTGGCCAGGAACCTTCACTTCGAGAGGGGGTGACAACAGAAGATAAAAAAATGGCAGATAGAAGGGATAGGAGTCTTGGGTTGATTGTTTTGCCTTTTGTTTGTTGGTTGTTTTTTCTTTAATTTTTGTTTTGTTTGTTTTGTTTGCTTTTTAAATCTTGAAGGCAAAAATGATACGGATTAATAAAGATCCATGGAATATAAACTAGTAATCCTGCTGCTGTTAACTCCCTCCTTCCAGTTCTTGCACAGCCCTGCCTCTGAAGAAGAATCAAATGGTGGGGCAGCTGGGAAGCACTGCTTCAGTCACTGCTCCCCTTCTACACAGCTTTGGGTGTGAAAGCTGCAAGTCATTAAAGATGATTTGGGCTGCAACCCAATATATTACAGTGCTAATGACATAAGTTTGTATCTTAACTATTTATGGTTGTGAAACAAAACACATTGCTGGTTTTGTTGGCATGGGCAGTGCTAGCCAGATTCACTGAGGTTTTCTAGATGCATCCAAACATTAGAAACACATTTACCTCATTGTATAAAGTTGTAATTAAAAGATATGTTGAATAGAGAAATGAAGCACTAGACAAAAGTGACATACTGCTAGCTGGTGACAAGCAGACCACCCTGACTATCTGGGCAGCTCATTGTGTGTTTTGTGGCCAACAGCTGTTCAAGCCAGTTTACATGAATGTACTATTTTCATTAACTGATTTAACTTTGACATGGCCTGTATTATTTAACTATAACACCACTTTCTCTATAATCTAGAAAAACAGTTTCACATTACTATTATTTAACTTAGAATATAATGCTAAGTTATATAACACAATATAAATTACATGTTTTGCAATGTATAAGGTGCCCAGCCCATGATCAAGGCTTTTTACTTCATACCTTCTTTGTTACCTTGTTTGTTGTGGTTTTTTAGCCATTCTATGTTCTTCCTGATTGCTTCCAAATATGCCTCAGCTTTCCCTAGAGAAAAGGAGGAGAGACAAATCAGGCATTGCATCAATGATTGATGCAGCTTGCTTAACTGGGTGAAGCTGGTCACAGTGAAGGCAGATTAAAACTATTCTTAGTTTCTGTTTAAATGCTCAGTCCTGTCAACCTTAGTCAGGCAAAATTCCCACAGATGGCTAGCAGGTTTTGTCTGTGCAAGATGAATCACCTACAAACTTAGGATGATGGCTTTTTTGATCTGTATAAACAGCTATTGGTGGTATCCACAGATACTGCCTATGTGGGTTAAAGGCAACCTGTAGCTTTTTGATAATAATAATAACAATAACTCAGCAAAGATGGAGCTTTTAAGATAGCAAGCAATGACTTAAATAACACTTAAAGGTTTTAGTATCTGCTTATATACAACAGTGTCAGAAAACTCCCCCATCTAGTAATACTAACAGGATACTGCAAATGTAAGCTTATGACACTGGAAAGACAAATTGAAATACAGTTATTTATGTTTCCTGATGAAAAGGATGTGTTCAAATTACCATGATACCTCCTTGTTGTAACTGAAATTTTAAAGTGATGGCTATTTTTGGACCAGCAAGCACACAGGACAGAATTAGTTCAAGGATTACCTAATAAGGTCCATAAGGAAATATTCTGGCTATTGGATTTTGAATTCTTAACTTGGTTGGAGCTTTATTGATATAATGTTCTTACATTTGTCAGGGAAAAAAAAACCTCTTCTGATTAGCATGCAGAAGGCAACTACTGCCAGCTATGCATGTCTGGTTCCATTAGTAAGTGGATATAGTAATAGATATGCCATAATTTTTGAGTCAGGACTGCAGAGTTAGCTTTACAGTATGTTACTCTGTGAAAGAGCAAAGGGCTCATGACCAGACAACTAAATACTGATCCAATTCTGAAAAGCTATTGTACTGGACATTTTTCTGAAGGGAATAGAAAAAAATATGAACCAAACTGAACAGAAAAATCTTCAACAGTCAAGTGAAATAAGCTATTTATCACTTCCCATGGGTGCTGAGACAATTTTTCTTTACTGTGAAATCAGACAGCCATTTTGAGCTATTTCCCTCTTCTGTGCTCAAATAGCTACTCCTGGAAAAAATGCCACCTTCTATCTGTGGGTGGCTTATAGTTTAAATGTCTGCACTGCCATGACAACTGAACCAGATGACCAATGGACTACAATCTACTGTAGTCTTGATCACTGCAATTAATTGCTGAGCATGTTGCAGTGAAAACATGCATCAAAAAAAAAAAGTACAAGCACAATACAGCATCAGTGCAAAACAGATTATAAGCAGGGTGTTTGTAATCCACTGACTACAAAATGGAGATGCTTTTGCTGAATCCTTAGCCATAATCACCCACTGAAACATTTTTGCCCCAACAAAGATCCTCCTTCAAAAGTTCAGCACTGTAATGAGGCATGCTGTCCTCTGAAGATTTGCTCTGAGGTATAACAGCTTATTTGCACCCCATGGAGAGAGGAACTTTAACATACAGTTTAATGTAGCATGGCATTGAATATTCTGATGATCTGATTTCAATGAGAAGCCACAGATGCAAAGAAGCAAAATCCTTTGTGCTACTGTGTTAAAATGCATTTTATGTTGCTCTCAAAAGGGGCTAGGAATTCTGTGAAAGATGATAGCCTTACTCATCAAGATATATAGTTTCATGTATTAAAAAGTAAGCAAAAAAGTACACTTCCAAAGCAAACCGTTTTGTGATGACTCCCAGTAGTTATAAACCAAAATACTTTTGCTAACACAATGGAAAAACAATACCAAAGATAGGAAAAGATTCCAATCACTTGGAGCATACATATGAAGCAATAGCAATGGCTATTTTGTACCTTTGTGCTCTTCACTGTTTCCTCCTGCATTTTGTTCTTCATTTTTTGTAGAATCCTTTGAAATTTCATATTCCTTTTCCATTTTAGCTGCCTCTTCCTTTGTACTGTCTGCTTCTTCACTACTCTTGTCTATAGAAATAACAATAAACAATTTTGTACTGAATGTACCAAAAGCATTTCTATGTCACATCAATACCATCTTTAGGAAGTAAAGCATTTTGAGTGATTGTTGAGGAAGAACCTCATTGTAGTCTAGCTAAGAGTAGTTTCTAAAGGTCATCTCTATCCCAGACTTCTGGAAACAGGAATGCCTGTTTCTGCTCTGAGAAACAGTAGCTGAATATAGGTGACTAAAATGCAATAATATATGGTGCCTAAAGGTATGTTCCTCTGTGCAGAGAAAAATGACAGGAAATTTACATTCACTATATCCAAAGTTGACAAACAATGATTTAAAAAAAATACATGTTTAAGTCTTAAAAATCATTGATACCTCTTGTTCTTGTATGTGTGTCATGTCTGGACTTCACTGAAGAAAAGACCCATGAAGATACTTCTCAAAGACTGGACAGTTAAGTAAAAATTTCTCTCTTGTTATGTATTTAGACAACCAAGCTGTGGCTATGTGTCCTTGATGGACTGTATCTAGAACTAGCAATCTGGCTTCTAAAGCAGTTATAGAATCATAGAATCAATAAGGTTGGAAGAGACCTCAAAGATCATGAAGTCCAACCTGTCACCCAAGAACTCATGACTACTAGACCATGGCACCAAGTACCACGTCCACTCCCCTCTTGAATACCTCCAGGGATGGTGACTCCACCACCTCCCCGGGCAGCACATTCCAATGCCTAACAACTCCCCCTGTGAAGAACTTTCTCCTTGCCTTGAGTCTAAACTTCCCCTGGCACAGCTTGAGACTGTGTCCTCTTGTTCTAGTGCTGGTTGCCTGAGAGAAGAGACCAACTCCCTCCTGGCTACAACCACCCTTCAGGTAGTGTAGACAGCAATAAGGTCTCCCCTGAGCCTCCTCTTCTCTAGGCTAAACAATCCCAGCTCCCTCAGCCTCTCCTCATAGGGCTTGTGCTTGAGGCCTCTCACCAGCCTCATTGCCCTTCTCTGGACACGTTCAAGAGTCTCAATGTCCTTCTTAAATTGAGGGAATTAGTATGCTTTTGACTGAGTATGTTATTCCAGGAGAGAAAATTGTAGGATAAGTACCTGCTGGCAGCTTTGTCCTGGATTTAGTGGAAGGGTTCTCAAGCTTCTTCTTTGTCTGCTCAGCTATCATTGTATCCAAGTTTTCTAGAAATCCAAACAAAACAAACCCAAACCTCAGTTACTCGACACATATGTTGCAGAATCCATACTATGTTTGCAACATCAGTTCGAGTGGTAAGTAGGAATCTAAAACAATAGTCTTCATTCTTGTCTCTGATGAATTAATGCAGAGCCAACACTAGAAAAACTTAAATCAATCTTATGAAAAACCCCAACAATTACACCATGACAAGTGTATCAAATAGAAGCAATGTTCATCAAGACAGCAAATGTGTGCATACACAAATAAAAGTACCTGTAGCAATTTATTCTGATGAAAGCAATGAAAGGTTTCCATTAACTTCATGAAGAATATAAGGCTATAAAACACATGCTTCATCCTGGTGGGAAAACATTATCCCAAACTGCTAATCTGTCTGGATTTTATACGGTTTCATCGGAAATGAAGTCAAATAAAAGGTTTAGAATTATTTGGGTAGAATAAATCAGTAAATTGAACTGATTAAGACAAATATTTTTCATACTATTGAAGTCAATAATTTACCTGGCAACCCAGTAGGTAGCTGTGGCTGTGTATAAAGCTCTAAAAATCTAGAAAACATTTTTCTGTGTAAATTTTAGGGCTGAATTCATCTAATTTGAAAGCAAAAGCACTTTTTCATCAAGGTGGATGCTTCAGATATAAACATTGTATGCTTATGTGTTGAAAAAAGAGTCTTTCTGATACAACACTTAATAGCTATTCACAAATACAGATCATCACCCAATCTGCCATTTTTCCTTAGTCATATTACAGACACAGTATAGAATCTCCTTTCCCTTTATCAGCTCTTTGCTTAAAGGTCTGGTTAAACACGGATGCAAAATTTGATAGGTGCCAATTAGTTGGTGAGATATTTTGAAGAGATTTGGGTTTAAATTGTCAATATTCCCTTTATAGAAATAGCAAAAATATTTAGTATGAGATCTGGTAACTGTGGCAGAATAGATATTGTAGGGCTAGTAAACATTTCTGATCACATTTTCTGTGTAAGTCCAAAATTCTTATCCATCCATTTTATCCATTGGAAAGACACTCAGCACTGAAACCTAAAGATTAGTTTTCCAGCAAGCACATTTCTCTTCATGGCAGATCACCATAAGCAATTCTGTCTGCCATCTGATGAGAAATCACATAATCCTGTCTGCTTGAGTGCTCTTAATTTTGTTATTTACATAAAATTAAAATGTAAGCAGTTTTTGTTGGCACCCTCCCTGATTGCACCCTGTCAATTCTACGTCACATTAGGTTTGGTTGGGTTTTGTTTGGTTGGGGTTTTTTTTTGGTGGGGTTTTATTGTTGTTGTTTGTGTGTGACAACTGTTTTCATTTGAGGCATATCCTTTTTAATGTGATTTCTGACCTTGCTATATGCCCTAAAATAAATGGGTCTGGGCTGGGTTACAAGCTGGATCAGACATACTGATGAAGGAAAAAACAAGCGAGAATTATAGTGGCGGTATTGATGCCTCACTAATCACTTGATCCAAAGCTTATTGAAAGGACAGTAAACAGTCCTTTCAGCTCAGCTTAAGATACTATTTTTTTTCCTGAATCAGTATGAGACTAGTATTCCAGCAGGAATATAAAGATTTCTCTGTTGCAAGAGGCACAGTTTCTAGGATCAGATACACAGCTAAGAACTTAAAACCCCTTTGTAAATTGAAGTGAATAGATTATTCTTCTTCACTAACTCATATTAGTGAAGCTAAAATGTTGCTGATTTTAGATCTTAATCAATCAGAACTTATTAAATTAAACTTAAATTTAAGTGTAAGCACAGTGTTTTAAAATAAATAGGAGTATTTAACTGCTTGAATGGCTACACATACGTAAGTGTATTGATTCACAAGTGCCTTTTATGTATTAAGAGTCTCTGCATTAGGCTCTAGTGTAGTAAGCTTGTATTAAGAGAAAACCAGAAAACTCCACCACAAGACAGATTTCTAACCCTCTTAGACACCAAGATTTAAATGTCTGCATACTGATTATGTTTCCAAATGTCTTTGTTATGTTGACAGACAGCAGTATTTAGAAGTCATACACATGTCTACATGCAGCATTGTGCTGCTGAAGGCAATAGGCTTTATATTTCTCCATTATTCAGCTACTTCTTCAATCTCATCAGGAATTCTACAGTTTCTCTGAATCTTTTTGATTTGGCTAACCCTTCCATTTGAGTTTAAGATGAGTAATACACCATATTTATTACTACTTTGTCAAGTATGTTAATATGGCAATAAGCATTGTTTTCCAGCCATATTCACTGAACAGCTGTATCTGTATATGAAGTATAACTGGGCCATGTTAACTGCTAATGATCCAAGCTTTACTGCTAACTAGACTGACCATGACAACAACTATATTCCATTTTCAAAGCTTTATTTTAGTAGTAAAGATATGAACAAATGTATAGAACAGGCCTTTGAATAAGGACAACACTTCACAGGAGAAATACTGAAGGTATCTTGTTAGCTGGATGGCACATCGACACGAACCTCAAGATTTCATATGCAGCCATATTTTCTGCATGAGAGAGAGAAGTGAAGCCTGTTCCTGTTTATGGAGACCATCTGGTGTACCTACATATATATCATAGAGATAATATAACCAGAGAATCCCAGTCCTTGAATGGGATTTATTGCCCTTTTTTCCACTTCACAATTAATGTCTTTAACAGCTGGTATAATTTCAAAACATGTTTGTACTTGTCCTGTGTGGCTAGGTCAGGGCTGAACCAATTTTGCTCTGAGTTGCACTGATGGAGTGATTCATCTTCACAACTGAAATGTGCTCAGCCAGCAGCTAAGCAACTGCATTTTGCATTTGGAGGCCTAACAGGGCTTGATTACTTTTCTGGTATTGTTTCCCTAGCAACATCATTTTACAGAGTAAGAGTTTAGAAAGGTACTGACCTTTCCACAGGCCTGGCCACTTGTTTCAAATGGCACTAATTAAAACAACAGAACAGTAACTACTGAGCTAATGGAAGTGACCTCCGCTGGTAAAACAGGTCAGTCCTCCTGTGGCCGGCTTCCGCAGAGCAGTATAATCTCATCACTCAAACCAGACACCAAGAGTCAGAAGATCTGGTTTCTGCCTGGCCTCTTTCTAGCTTGCTCTTTGATCTGGGATGACTCACCAAAGCTTCATGCTGCAGTAGGGTTCCTATTTTGACTAGGCATTCTGAGATGTCTTAGTCCCAGTTTCTACAGGGGCTACACAACAACAGATCCTATTAATTGCATCTGAAATTCAAATACCCTGCACTTTTGAAACACTGAAGCCCTTCAAGTTAGGCATCCAAAAATCTGAATTGCATAAAAGTAGAATGCTTATCTTTATTCTGGGAGAATGCACTACAGTAGCACCCTTTAAATCCATGGAAAAAGCTACTGTGTGAAAAAATACAAGTTGTATTACTTTGCTGTTGTTAGAGAGGCAGAAACTAAGGTACCCTATCTGAGTATTTAATGGAATTGGTAACAGAAACCTGAAATGGACCCTTCTGTACAGATAGATCACAATATTTTCTGTAGTCTTGCAAATTTTCCTGCAAAGGGTTTTTTTATCTGTGGAATTGTCTTGCACCTGGGAGGCAGTTTCACATCCTATTCTCATCAAATTGAGCGAAGCTGAGATTTCATGTCATTAAGCGTCTGCAGAAAGACCTGCTTTGCTGTTCTGTTTTAATACAGCTGTGTTTATTGAAGGGAGAAATAAAAAGATGATCATGGTACCTGAAATCAATCTCAATCTCATACACTACAGCAGCAGCTAGAAAGCTTTGTGCTGATAACTGCTTGTATGACATGCACGTATTTCAGGTATTAAAACCCCACTGTTCTCCCAGGGCTCTTCTGTCTCCTGCAGTAGATGATCCTAAAGAGTTCATGAGGCCTTTTCCCATCTGTGACAAAACTCAGGACATCTCAGCATTCACCTGTGACATTTCTATGGGGAATAGCATACTTGATTAATTCTTTAGCCAAATTCTCCTTTTCAGTTTACATGAGTGCAGGTGAATGAACTCTCATCCACTGGATTTCCACCAAAGTAACCAAAAGCAGAATTTGATCTTTAGTCAGCTGGTAGGTGTATCATGTATGTGTCACATAAAATTGCTTAAACTGTGAAGATCAAGAGAAATCTCTCCATTGTGGGATTACAGATGGGTCTCAGCCTTGCAAATTCCCTATTCCTTTCTAACTCCCTGTCTTACATGTCAAGATACAGCAGTTTCTTTTTGAATCTTCCTCTTTGGGTGATTTGTCATGAGCATGTGTCCAAAGCATAATGCTGCGATGAGGAGTGACATGTCAGGTGACAAACCCCAGGGAGTGGTATCACGTGTAAATGGATTACAGCCAAGATGGCCAGAGTGATTTGAAATAAAAACAGCAGCAGTATCACTTGACAAGCAGCTTAAAAGCAACTCCAAAAGTAAAGCACAATTAAATAGATGTGTTTTAAGGTGAACAAAGCTCTGACCAAGTTGTCTTTATTACACTTATTATAAATTTCCCTACCTCACAGACTATTTCTAAGACTTATCTTTTAATTACTCTGTGGGCATTTCCTTTGTGTTAATCCATGCCTCCTAAAGCTGTTTTTCCCTGGTCCTTTCCCATCCTGAGGCTGCTACATGGCCTGTGCACCCAGTTTAAGTCTTTTGATAACATGCACGTCACAAGCCTGATGGTATGAGAGTGAAATACAGCCACTTCTATTGCAGGAGTGGGATGAAGCTCAGTTTTGAAAGTTCAGTGACACCCTTTTTATCCACACCCACATCATCACCTTGACTTATAACTTATGGTTTCAGTGCTCAGCTGTCAACAGAGAGAGAACAAATTCAGAAAGTATGGGTGGGGGGGAAGTTTATACAGTATTAAATACAGTGAGAAAAATGTAAAAGGATTACCCTCCTTTCTTTAGAAACATGAACCATAGAGAAACCTCCAGATTTGCAGGAACAAAGCAATGTACTTGTCAAAAGAGACACTACATGAGATGGAGGTTTCTTACAAAGTATCCAGTATCCAAGCATAATGGAGGCAATGGAGGGCAACAGAGGAGGTGATTCATTTGCAAGAAATAGCTGCAAATTTGAAGGGTAGATAGAGAAAAGCAAAGGAATGAACTGTAATATATTAATTTTTGTTCTTGTATACATGACTTGATGACCATGTAATGTGGCAGAATAAAGAATCTGTAATACTAAAACTACTGTGTCTCTCCCCAAAAAATATGTGATGAAAGTTAGACCCTATGGATACTGGAAATGCTGTGCTTTTACACACATTGCCCTCAGATGCTGCACATCTCACTGTAGTGTTAAAGGTCCTGTGTTTGAAGAACTGTGAGGTTACCTGTCATAGACTTTTCACACCATACACACCCATTTCTTTTCTATGCAGGGAATGTGTGAACGAGGGGGGAAAAAAAGAAGGTAAGATCTAGGAGCAAAACCCCATCCTTTTTTTCTGCAAATGTAGAAGGGGCATGGGACAGACATGGATGCATCATGGGATGATGCTACAAAAAGAAAAGCTGTAAGTTGCAGTGGGGTCTGCAATCAACATACTTCCCAGGTTCCAGTTTTGTCTGGGACCATTGTACACTCTGTTCCCACATCTTTTTATCTTATACAAATTCATCTTAGGCTTAACTATTTGTATATAGTTTACACCATCACTGCTGCTCCTCAGTATTTGGCCTACTGTCTCCATTTGAGGTGTCCCTGATTTCTACTTTTCAGGTATGTGAGATTCCTTGGTCTTTCTTAGAACAGCATAGTAGATTGGCATCTATGTCACCTTGCTTCATCAGATACAAAATAAATAGCAGAGAAAAGAGAACTGCCTGAAATTATCTGACTCCCACTGGCAGCTGTATACATCAGTCATATGATAAAGTAATACTGGGCAAGGAATAGCACCAAAGAGAAATTCAGATAAGGAAAATCGATTAAAGATTTTAATGGCTTGAAGAAAACCTACAGTAGCAACAAAGAACCCTTTGGGAGAAGAAGAGAAAAAAAAACCAAGAAAAAGAAAAAAAGAAGGACATTTAAAGAAAAATAAGCTATTATGCATGAACCTTTCCCTGTATGAAACACTGTCAGAGCCCTTCATCTCCCAGATCACAGTGAAAGAACAAAAGGTCCACATGACACTGTCCATCTATCACTTGCAGCCTCTGGCGTTGGTTTAGCCACACCTTGTCTCACCCTCTTGAAATCACACAGTCTGCATCAGGGAGCATCTGCTTCTGGACACAGTGAGTAGAGGAAAGTTGATGCCAGTTTGTGCTGCGATCTGCTCTTTGCCTCACACTCTTGGCTCTGCGCCTGTTCATGCCTAACTAAACACGTATCAGGATTGGATCTTTGGCCTGCAGCATCTGTGCTGATGAGGACTTCAGCCATTAGTTGCAGTATTCAAATCAGGCCTCCTCTCCCAGGAAAAGGCCAGACTGCATTTGCTATGCACTGGCCTATGCTGAGGAAACTGCAGAGCTTTGCCTTCATAAGAAATGGACGTGTGGATTGCACCAAGCATGAGTGTGAGAGGCAGAACAGCTATTCCATATTCCCTAGTGTGGAGAGGCAGACATGTTAAAAATCAACTTAGGGGACTTTCCAGAGGCAGAATTCCCTTTGGACTTTTTTTCACACAGTCCCAATCTGTGTAAAAGAGATTATTACAGCAAAATAATATCCCAACAGTAACTTTAGAATGTGTGTACAGCAACAGCTCCACAATGAAACATCATCTCCCTAATGCTAGAGTGTTCTGCAGTTTGGTCTTCTTTACAATTGTCCGCAGAGAACAAATTATGAGAGTGTAGAAGAGGTAAACAGAGACATCTGTTCATGCCCATTTCTGACCAACACAATCTCCTACTCAGGCATGGGGGAGAGTGTAGATTCTGACAGTGAGTCAGAGCCAAAGGGAGGAGGTGTGAGAGGTGGCTTTGATTTGGTCTATGGAGGAAGGCAGCTATAACTCAAACACTGTATACCAATAACCTGGAGCAGTATCTCCCTAATCAATGGGAGATTTGTCCACCACTGGTCTGCTGTGGGCTGTGTGTTGTACACTGTGGCTCTGGTAATCTAAATGCTCTACTTCAAGGAAGTGAAAAGTGAGATCCCCCTCAGAAAGAGCAAAGCTATGGAGTGCTTAAACTTAATTTTCTTCTCACTCCTTTGCCTCTTTCTCTTCTGAAACATTGTTCAGTTGTGGAAGATACAGAAGCCCTGCTTTAGAAACTGAAAACAAAATGACCAGCCTCTGTCATAAGATGTGATAAAATATGCATTATATATAGTATCAAGATGAAGCTTCTACAGATCTGTGAGACAGAGAAGTACTGATGGCAGAAGTTTGTGCTATGTGTCAGTGAGAACTCCAGAAGAATACAATGTGCATGTGACTAATTTACATATCTAGGCTTCCTTGGATAACACAATTTTCACTTGGCTGGGGCAGCAATGGATGAATTTGCTACAAATCTGCTCATGCAAGCAGCATGCAGCAGGAGAGTATAATCAATGTACTGTGTAAGAAGAATTCATACATACAGATTGGTGCCTCTCAGGAATTCATCTATCATGTCTGAAAGCTCTATTTCTGTTATGATCCACTAGGCTGCAATTACAAATATTTCCTAAAATGTTCTTAAAATCACTCACTATTTTGGTCTTGTCAGCGGGAGAAGGTTTACAAATGTATCAGAGCAAACCAGCAGAAAGCATTTGTTCCTGCTTCTAAGCTGACAACAATGTTATTAAAATGAATTTTTTAGAAGCCCATAGTTTGCTTTACATAGTTACTACAAATAGAGCTTTTACCAGACTGGTAGTGGACTGATCTGCTTTAATTTTAAAATTAGCTAGATAGCCTGGTATATGCAGGAAAAGCCACTCAGCACACACAAAAAAAGTCTCTTTGTCTACAGATGAAGATTGTCCTTAATATTTGTCTATGATAGGTGGCTCTGTCAGAAAAGCCATCAGAGTGAATCACCACCATGACACTACTCAACAGAGAGAAGGAAAATGAAGGAAAGTAGGATACTAGTCACAACTAATATTCAAGCAGTACAAGTATCTGTGTAGTGCATTCTGCATCCTGCTCTGCTGAAATAACAGTGAGTTTTGCTACTGGCTCAGATGTTATTTTTTCTCTTGAAGCACTCAGCACCATGAAGGATGTAGTCCTTCTGGTTCTGCATGCAAAATTCAGTATCAGCTATTTATGCAACAGAAACAACATGAATGCATGAATAATGAAATATTTTATGCTGAATCATTCATAACATCTCTGAAAGCTTCTTGTTGCTTTCCACTAGTCATTATGTGGAGTGATCCAACTCTTTCACTCCACTCTGACAGTGCACCCCTGCCAAGAGCACTCAGTATTTCACTAACTGTCCTAAGTCCTTCCCAGTGCTCAAGCTGTTCAGTGATAACAGCTTGTGCCGCTGGCAGGTTGGGGCAATGAAGGAGAGTACTGCTTTTGAGCAGTATTTGCTGAGTGCTGACGACTAACTCACAGGTGGACAAGTTGATACCACAGTTGGATCTAAATTCACAAGCCACCTTATGCTTTCTGTACCAACAATATTTGTCCATTCTTTGAATTGTAAAAATTATTTTACATCAGTTTTCAGTCTGCAAATAGAAGAGTTCTAGAAAGATTTCTGAAAGCCTTTGAACAGGCTAGAAACTTATCACGAGGCTTGCACTCCACTGAAGAATTTGCTCCCAGCATGCCAAAATACAGCATTGATAGTTAGAAAAGAACTAACAGAAAATAGTGGCATTTTGCCACCCTAGGGCACTCAATAGAAATTGTGCATTTCAGCTGAATGCACATTTTATATCAGTTTATTACAGCCTCTCCTTAATGATTCCAGAGCTACATGTTCTCAAAACATACTGTAAAAGCTTTTTCTGCTCTTTCATATATATATATATACACACTGGGTTTGGCTTTTTGGGTTCTGTGTTAGATTATATTTAGCATATGAAAAGCTTTTAAATATGTATGACATAATACTGAATATGTGTATGAAAACATGAACTTTGTCCAACTTGCATTTGTTATGTATGTGCATGTGTGCTTTTCTTGCATCACACTGCAGCAAGACCCTTTGTAACTTAAAGCTAAACCTAATGACATTCACTGCAGCCCCAAGATACTTTCCCCTGGAGTAGGATAAAATGATGACATAATGCTGTGGTTTCCAAATCCCAAACCAGCTGTTACTGGTATACGCATTCGAATTCACTGCCTCTGCATCTGTGCGAGAGGCAGAGAAGCTTGTGACATAGATTCAGTAAAAGATTTATTATTTTGAATGCATAATTCAGGGACATAGCTTACGCATGGCTTCAGCCACAAAGAGGGGAAAAGTAATTCAGGCAGTTTCCTACTGTAATAAAATAGAGAAAGGATATAATCACAGGCCCAGTAGGTATTTTCTACCAACTGGCACGGGATCTGCTCAGTAATTTTGGACTGAAGGAGCAACTAAAAGCTGCCAATTATTTTTTTTAATGGTTTCTTTTTTCCTGACAGACATTCATACCAATTCCTTTATCTGCTATAAATAAACACAGCTAGGCATCAATTCCCCAAGCCAAACTGCAGCAAGAAACATTGTACCTATTCAAGCATTACAGAGTATATTACGTTGTCATTTTCAATTGGGAAAGGGTGGCAATAAAGCTGCTGCCATGCAAGAAGCTAACAC
Source organism: Melanerpes formicivorus (assembly GCF_026170545.1). Lineage (NCBI taxonomy): Eukaryota > Metazoa > Chordata > Aves > Piciformes > Picidae > Melanerpes > Melanerpes formicivorus. The sequence goes on along the minus strand of NW_027142362.1, from coordinate 14,219,404 downwards.
TCTCCTGTTCTTGAATATTTGAAAATATTAACTCTATAAATGAAGGTCAGCTTTAAGGTAATTTAGCAACATCAAGACTAAATAAAGAATACCACAGAAGCAACTTGAGACCTATGAGAAAGGTTTTTCCACTACAGCAAGTTGCTTCGCTGGAGTACAAAATCTATTTCTGCATAAATCACTAATCTGCAAAACAGAGTCTGCAGATACAACAGTTGACAGTCTTGCTTTAAATTCAGACTAAGTCAGATCTTTGAAACTCTTAACCTAATCCCTGCCCTCTGTACTACGTCATCATGGTAGTTTGTTTCCAGGGTGACAGTATTTATTTACACAAAGCAAAGCCAATGTGAGCAATGGCCCTGAATTCTAGCATGAAAAATATATCCCTAGTGTAATTCCATTATCTGAGTGGTCTTGCATCAGGGATGAATGTAGTCTATTAAGTTTTGGCACAACACTATCAGTGAGGATAGTATCTGCTGAAGCCATATTATCTTCATTTGTAGAATGACACTGAAACCACTGTGCTTGTCATCAACCATTTCTTTGTGCGCATCTGACTTTAAATGTACTGGCAGCCATTGAGCTGTAGCATAAATTGCCCAAATATTCCAAAATGCAAGGAATTATCACAGAAAATAGAAGAACAATCTTGGTCAGAGATATAATGGATTCCTTACAGAGGAGGTGCAATCATGCATTGAATGTGAATCATAATCCATTGGATTTTTTTGTAGCCAAGTAATGGATAATCAGTCTGTACAGTTACAGTTGCATCAATCAATCATGTATCTGCAGCAGCCCTTATCAAATAAGTCACCAGAAGTCATGAAAGATCACTGCCAGTCCTATCTCTGACAAGGCTGATTTATTAAGCTGAGAAATTGCCTGATGTAAACAAAAACTTCTCAGGCTAACCCAGACCAAGAATACTTCAGAAAAATCGCAAAGTTGTGCTTGTGTAGATAAGCCCTTCTGTAGCTCTGCGTGGTTAACTAGAAAGGTTACCAACAGTTAACATAATAGAGTTTGTAAAAGCCAGGAGATGTGTGTGAGAAAACAAAACAATAACCAACTCCAGGATGTTACAATCCCTTTCCAGGAAATTACAGCAGTTTTACAAAATATGCAGAGCCACAGATCCTAAAATGGATCCAGGAAAGGGTGCTTTGAAAACTGCTCCTGTGCCAAGATGTAACACTTTCCACAGGTGGAAAGAATTTACTTGCTCTATAGAAGACCATAGGCTTAGATTACATCTATTCCAGGTATTTACAGAAGACAGATTAAAGGTGCTGGAAGTGAGAGTCTTTTTGGAAAATGGAGGTATCTGATCCATTTTGATATAATTCAGCAAAACATTAAAGCCATTGAAATCAAGTGTGCTTCACAGGTGTGAAAAGGGAATCATTCTTTAAATACATATCTGACAAATAACCTTTCCTTTGTTAGATGGAAATACTAAAGCAGCTTGGAATTTAACATTGCTATAATAAATGATCAATCATTTCAAAGTACAGCTGTAACATTTTGAATGAACCAGTCTGGAACAGGACTTGTAAGAGCAAGAATACAATTTTCACTGTTGGTAGACTAAGAACACAATATCAGTAATACTGTTGCATAAAGTATGTACTCTCACCCAGATAGGAAACTCCTTCTTCTGGTGTGATTGTTCCATATTTAACCATCATCTTCACAAAATCAATCAGGGTTTTCATGATAGTTATCAAGGTCTCTTTCTCTTTTGCCTCTGTCTCTGTGTGAGGAGATAATGCAAAACTAGTCAGAGTCTTATGGCAACTTGGAAAAACTCAGTTCTGCAAACTGCACAAACAATAACTTGCTCTCTAAAACCAAAATGCTGTGATGGATTAGCAAAGACAACTCCTATATATGTTTCCCTTTAAACTGCTCCTACAAACTACAGCTGAATATACTTTGGTTCTTTTTTATAGTGATTTGTCTTCAAGGTCTACGTTTTGGAAGTCATGTGGTATTAATTCCATTTTACAGACACTAAACCAGAACACTAAACAAGCTGAGATGAATTGCTGGTCAGAGGGCAGATACAGGCATTTTTCTACAATCTCTGTCTTTTTCTCTTATTTGTCTAAGTAGATCTGTCTGGCCTTGTATGAAGAAGATAGCTCAGAGGTAATTTCTCCTATAGATACACAAGTTCAATGACAAAAACATAAAGTTTCTCAAATGAGATTGTGACCGTGCACAAGACCATGACTCGGGTACTGGGAAAACATAATATGACATGGTTGGGAGGATCATGACTCAGAAGAATAATACAAACATTCATCTTGCACATCAGAAAATGAATCATTCTTGCCCATACATATCTCTGACTGTCTCCAAGATTACTGCTTCTTAGCCTTCTTTTTCCACTGTGTTCCTCTGTTGAACAGTATTACTGCTATTTCCACATTAGCAGGTGAAACTTCCCTGTTACAGTTACACTGCCTCTTCCTACACCCCAGGATATCACTGAAGCACCCAGTGGAGACAGAGGCACTGTCAGACAGGGACAGTCAGAAACATACTCATGGCCTTGGAAGAGGGCCAGACCCTTTGGGAAGCTGCTGAACAGGTTTTGTGTTGTTGGCTGCAATTTAGCACACATCTGCAGTATGCAACTGAATCCCCTTTCCTCCAGCTTGATACAAGCCAGCAGGTAACAGCACAAAGAAGGAGACCAAGGCAGAGAAGAGCAGCCAGTGGGACATGGCTGTGTTTGCTTGATAACCTGCCAAACGCAGCATGTCTTTCTGCTTTGTGAGTAGAAAGAGGAGAAGAACTAGCATGCAAAACTACCATGGAAGAATGAAAAGAACAGGAAGAAAAATACGAAGTTTGTAGATTGGTCTTGAGCAAAATATGCCCTCAGTTTTTTCATTCTAGCTCTCCATTCAGGTGTTACAAGGACAGTCTGAAGCAAGACTAAGGCTCCTATGGAACAAGGAGTCTATAGAATAAATTGTTGCTGATTGTGCTGGAGAGAGCAGAAGATATGTTGGCTGCAGAGTGAGAGTGGGTGTATGGTAGAGCATGCTGACAAAGGGGCTGTGGCAAGATGCCACAATCCTGCCTGCAGTAACTGGAAGGTGATGATGTCTAGCACCGGAATAGGAAGAGACATGCAGAGCTTTCATTGCAATAAACAGCAAACTTGTGGTTTCTGAAAAGTCTGGGATACTCAGACTCATTTACTGGTACCATTCTACTGTGATTTACTCATAGCTCTGTTGGCTTGGGAGACATGGATGTTACTGGAAGCATCTCTGGAGAAAACGATTTCCCAGTTTTTCATCATGCCCTTATGGGAATGACAAGAATTCAGGGCTCCTGAAGGGGGAGTTCAGGAGTCCTGAAGGGAGATGGGAAGGGCTACATAGGTCGCACAGTTTGCAGTTCTGAGTGCTGTTCCTCTTAATGTTTTCTCATACTCAGTAATCAAACTGGTTTATGCAATGCATTTTAAAGAATATTTTGAACATTTAAAGCACATGGACTCTTGCAACTAGGGAAGCTGTGGGAAAGGAATAGGAGAAATGAGAGAGAATGCTAGTTTTCTTTTTTTTTTTTTCCTAAATACTGCTGTGGAAACATGACAGACTCACCTGAGTTAAGACTTTTTAATAGTGCATAAAAGTTTGGAAAATATTGGAGGTCTTCAAAATTATCTTCAGAAGGCAACTCATTTCTTCTTTCCAAGATATTAGATGATGCCCATGTATTATCCAATGTTTCATCAATTTCTCCATTAACGAAACTAGCTTGATCAGCTTTGCTTGGTGTCTCCACAAAAGATACAAAAATATAATATCTATAAGCACACTGCTTTTGGTGACAGAATTAATAGCAATAAATAGCATCATAATCTTATGCCAGCATTATCTTAATTATGAGGTGAAAACTACACTAATTTCTCAAAGTTATTTCAATTTGGCATCCGATTTAAACCCCCCAAGTAACTCACAATTTGGTTTTATGTCTGATGGAATTTCTTTAAGAACAGCTTTAGATTCCAGATTGAACAAATTATTCCCTAAAGCAAAGCAATGCATTGGTCTACTTGTACCATTTGGCAAGTCAAAATGATTAGCTAAGAAATTACCATTCTTTCCTGATGCTTTTCCTTTGTATCACTGTCTGCTCTGCTTGGAGGGTAATCAAAATCTTCAGACTCCTTCTCACGATCCTTTGCTTCATTAGCAATTAGTTGCTGTAAAACTTCTGCCACTTCATCTTCCAGAGTATAAGCCTGACTCTCTGTGATCTGTTAAAACATTTGTGCAGAGTACTGATACCATGTTTTTCCTACATTAAATGTCAAAATGAAACCCAAGCTTTGTAAATAGGCTGCTTCAAATAGATTTGCTTCAAAGCTGAGCACAGCCGAATTAGGTGCAATACCTTCACTGATGTGTGTGTGTGCATGCACACACACATATATACAAGTTTATATTCATATACACATCAAATACACAACACCAATGCAAAGCACTTAAACCACCCCCCCACACACATATAATCTCCAACAGGAAAACAAACCCATATAGGGTTTAACACAATGGAGCTGGAAAGTTGGAGCTGCAAGTGCAGTATGCCTATATGTGCCACATACCTCTGTACAACTGAATAAATACAACAGAATACAGTAATACAGAAAGGGAAAAGTCAAATAGCTTTCTATGGTATCATCAGAATGTTCTCTTCAGTTCATAACAGCTGTCACTTGAATGAGACTCTACCATGCAGCTGTCCCACACCTCTTTGTAATCAGAGGGATTCTCCATGCAATAGTTAATTGCAAAATCTAGTGCAGAAAAGGTCAGTATTCTAAAATGTAAGAATCCCATATTGCAATGGCTAAAACCACTGAGACATCCAGTGAACAGAAACAAAGCCAGCCTTCCTGAACATCAGTAACAATGAGAAATGTATCCTCAATTACCCACTGTCATTATATGTCTGCTGAGGACAATAAAAAGTAGGTGGACAGAATGAGCTCAAACTTTTCCCCATAAACATCAAAGACATGGATGATGCAAAAGAATTCAAGGAAAATCAGAAGAGAAATTAAAGGAAAAATGAGGGCAGACATGGGAGGAGTACTCTCAGTGAGTGTTTTTTCGGTATCAGAAACATTCTGTATTTCTGCCTATTTTGTTGCAAAGCCACCACAGGAACAACAATGTTACTGGAGAACGGAGCCAAATGAGTCAAGAAGCTTGCTTAGAGCCTGAGACGGGTTCATTTTCACTCAAGTCAGCATTATTAGCTGGACACAGAGTTCATCAAAGTTGTTTTTGCAGAGAGCATTAAACTAAGCTACAAAACATCTGAATGAAGTATTAACAAGATACTTACTAGCCCCAGATTTAGAAGTTTTGAAACAATCTTGTCAAACACTCCTCTGTCATTTTCCTCATAAATTCTTGCAGCAATTTTTTGAACAATGTCTTCAGCAGTCAAAGGAGTGCCGTCTAATTGATGGAGGCCATCTGGATCATCTAAAAGGATTACAGTTTAAGTGTGCTGACTGTCCTAACTCATTTGGATTAGACATCATGTAGAAAAGTATCTGCCTATATCTTCTTCTCTTCAGAACAAAGCACTTCAGCACTTTTTAGATACATTAGGAAAATGTTGGAATCCATTACATCAGCCCCAGTGAAAAGTTCTTTGTGTACCTTTTCCATATGTGAAAAATGACATTCTGACTTACTGTTTTGAAAGTACAGAGATGAGAATCAGGACCATACTATTCTGTTCACAGAAAAAAATTGCAAGACAGAGAACACTGCTGCATGTCTACTCGTATGCATCTTGCTGGTATCTGCTTTCGTTGTATGGCCACTTAAGTCAAAACAGATCATGACAAGCAGCATGCTCAGATTTCAGCAAATGAAGTTCTAATTCTAAAGTCATTACTTATGGTAAATAATTTCATCATGACTGATGGGAAATTGAGTATGGTAAGTAAGCTTTGGTCTGTGATCAGCATACTTTGTTACAATTAAAAATAACCTGAGCTAAATGCTGTTTATGACAAACACAAACTACAAGTCAATTAACTACTTCTGTTATAAAGGCAAGTATTCTTTGGCCATTGGGTAACTTCTTTTAGCTTTGTACTGAGGAGATTTATCTAACATTGCACATAAAGTCTGGAAAAAATAGATGTGATTTAGCTCTCTATAAAAGTGCTTCTTCCTTTCAAACCAGAATAAATACATTTTCAGTTAAAAATAGGTCCTATTTTTCTTCCATCAGATCTAAATTGCTAAAAAACATAATGCAGATTAGACAGTTGGATTTTCCTCCACAGAGCAAGACTGAAAATCAAGAGCATTTCTGTTCTATTGTTTTTCAAAACCTGATTGTAATACAACAAGCTTCCACAACTGGAAATTACACTCCAGTAACATGTTTGATGGTGAATACAACATTCATGATTGCAATCAGTTTGCAAGAGAAGTCACTGAAAGATGATTATAGAATACCTTGGAATTTATAATCCAGCCCACTTTTAGTGGAGTCATAGTCATCCACAAGCCTGCGGTTCTTGGTGGAGTCTGCATCATCAATGGCCAGCTGCTGTTCATACAAAGAGCTTCTAATCGACTCCCTCTCCTTTTCATTTCTCTCTCTTTCTGCTACTGATTTTAGAAGGTTCAGGTCATCAATTAAGGAATAATTCCTGAACTCCGGATTATTTTCTGGAAAATATGTCCATGACAAAATCTTATACATCTTTGAATGGCATTATGAATATTGTTATAAAACCAAGAAAGGTGTTTTACCTGGGGAAGCTATTTTCCTATTCTTGTCTGCCTCAGCTTCAGCAATCTGGTGTACAAAAATCAATCAATCAATCAAACAAACAAAACACAGAAAGAATAAATGTACTAAAATGAATGATCTCTTAATTCATCAGTATCAGCAGAAGCCTTAATGCCTGGTCTTCTCTCCTAATAAGAAGTTTGCCTTAGTAAGTAGAACATAATCATGTGCTTGGCACATTTTTTCAGTACCACCAAATCCTCTAGTCAGAATTGGACACAATGGGAAGCTGTGATAACCACATACGTTTGCTTTCTTCAGTCCCAGCTCCTGCTATATTCCCACAGGATGTCAATACAAAGGGGTGTCACATCTGTGAGCTGCTGGAGCTAATGATTTGCTTCTGGAATGCTGGACAGTAAAACTCCATATGCTAGTTCTTTAAAATTATTGAAACTCTATTTTGTACCAAATCCCATCAATACCTATTTTTAACTCCTTTGTAAAAGCTATGGATTTGGCACCTGAAGACTCAAAATGTTGTGGGAAGACCAAAACCAAAAATCATTGTAAATTTTTTGGTTTTTTTTAATTTCACTTACCTGTTCCTCCAGCGGTCTTTCTACACTTAACTGTCTGATGTGTATAGCTTTATCTAGAACAAACACACAGACACTCAGTTACGTGATGCATGCAACTACAAAGAAACAGCATGGGGTTTTTCCCCCATAATTTAAAGTTTTCTCCCTTAAATATGATGACAACTGCTAGTTCTTGTAAAAAAGTTCAGCGTTCCCAGAAGAATGAGAATACAATAACAAAATCAAACATCTAAACAAAGTACGATTGTTTGGGGCTGAAGGGGAGGTTTTGTAATAGATGTAACAGAAATATAAATGTAGACTCACTAACTCCTTTCTGATAAGAAAACTCAAAAACAAATTGGGGGGAAAATGCCGTAAGAGATTGACTAAAATAGCAATAATCGGATTGGCACAACCAAGAGATTAAAAATCTCTGACACATAGAATACAGCGAGTGAGATGGAGAGACTTGTGCTGCTGTAGACGAAAACACTGCTTGGAAAAGACTGAGAAAATTGAGAGCTTTCCCCTCTACCAGCACCCTTTTCTTCACTTCAATATTCGATTGTAACTTCAGTGATCCAATGTCTTGTGCCAGTAATATTGTTTTGTTATGATCGAACTGCTTTTAGCCAAGTGGAAGGAAAGTTTTTACTTTCCTTAATCTGTAGTCTGCAAAACTTTCCTTTTCTCATCGATAAACGAAGAAAATGTGTTAGGAAAGACTCCTACCTTTGCCCCCGGGCTTCGGGAAGCCATGCACCCGGCTCGCCAGCAGCGACAGCACCTGCACCACGACCGCCAGCTTAAGGAACATCGTGCCGCTGCCCAGCCCCCTCGGCTGGCGAGTCCAGCCCAGGGACGGGGCCGCTGCCCGCGGGGCTCCTGTCCGCTCTGCCCGCGCCGCCCTTTATGCGGTCCCGGCCCTGGCCCCGCTCCCGCCCTTGCTCCCGCTCCTTGCCCGGGCGTGCCGCGGAGCTGCCTCCGGCGGGCGCTGTCCACGCCGCGGTGCTGAAGACGCTAAGTGGAGCTGACCGCGGCGCTCAGGAAAACGGCTGCCGTTCGGGTTCGGCCCCTCGTCCCCGCGCTCGCTGAAATGGTCGAGGCTGTCCCCGCCGGCGGCCACGGGCAGGGGGGAGGAGACGGGGGAGGGCCGCGACCGGCTGGGCATGCGCGCCCCGCTCCGCTCCTGCGGCCCCTTCCCGTCTGCTCTCGGGGGGAGCGGCCGCGCTGCCACCCCGCCTGAGGGAGGGCTTGTATGGCCTGTGTTCCGGGGTGCGGGAGTGCGAGGAGCGTGGGACGGCATTTCCCCTCGCACCGGGCTGGACCCTGCAGCTCAGTTGCCAGGCAAGCTCGGGGAGCAGGCTACAAGAAATCCGAGCAGCTCGACCTCTCCAAAGCCTTCCTCGGCAGTGTATCTAGGAGGAAGGCTTTGGTTTGAAGTGGGCTCGGCTTCGGCAAGGTGGGCTGCACACGCTTTGTAAGCTGCAACAGGGAAATTCCACCCTGAAGAGGAGGCCAGTGAATCGTTTACTTCTATTTAAGCCCTTTCTTCGGGGCTTAATTACACAGTAAAGACACAGGCATCAGTGACTCTTTCTACTACAAAGAGAGGACATCAAAAGTTTAATTACAGCATATCCGGCTCTTTAAAATTTAGAATTAAAAGCAATAGCACAAATGCCAATAACCATGTAAGCTGATTCTGATCATTTTCAGAAGTTAAAATCTAGCCTTTGCAGAAACAGATCATCAACAAATCCTTAGGGATGGGAGGAAGACATTTCCACTGGTTTGTGGCAGAACAAAGGATCGCAGCAGGAGCTCTTTTCAGAATTATTAGATCTGCTTCCAAGATGGGAGATAAATCACAGTGTTTTTTCTTCAGAAAAGACCTCATCATTTTGTAATCGTAAATTCATACATGCTGAAAACACTTCAACATCAGAAATGTAATCACTTGCTAATTACTAAAAAAATAAAAAAATGTTTAATCACCATAGAAAAATGACTGGGTAAAAGTTCTGGCTTTGTTTCTCACTACATCTCTGTTTTCATTTGCCAGCATTTACATCATCTACTACTACACATCCCTCTTCCCAATGCAGAGACAATACAGTGAAGAGCATAAGCTCTTCTATTTTGGATTCTATTTTGGCTCACATACAATCAACCCATTTTCTGTTATAGAACTATTTATTTCCAGTGATGATTCATAATCCAAAAAGACTACCACTTGCATATTGAATGCCAAGGAGAACTTACAGGAATGGCAATTAGAATGTTTTCATTGTGATGAATGTAGTTGCTGTGAAGCCTAAAGGAATAGCTGAAATGCAGCCTTTCAGTGCTATTTTTGCAGTTGTTTTGTAACTGCACTTCCAGGTTTTTTTCATCAAGCTGATGAAAACAGAAGGCAGATGAAAGCAGAAAAAAACAACCAAACAACCAAACAACTCACTTTGCCAAATATATGCTTAGATGGTAGATATTCCTTACTTCTGTGGATTTGCTTTTTCTACTTTATATTGTGCTGAATGATACAGTAAGCTTACAAAGAAAAAAGTGAAAAAAAGTTGGAAGAGTTACTGGTGATCTATATGCATGATAGTAGATACATCTGTAATCATCTGACAGTAATTAATGTTTTGCACATGTGTGCATTATGAATACTCATCAACAGTATGAGAAAATAATCATGTGCAAACCTGAGGGTTTGTACAAGTCATTTTACATACAGCATTTATTTGTACACCATCTACTGTGAAGGACCCTAAAATGAATATAAGAAAATCAAAGCTATTGAGATTTCAGCATCTACTCAATTTATTCTATCAGCTTCACCAGCAGCTTTTTGTATTGTAAAGCTTATAAGCTTTTTTGGCTTCTACAACATAAGATGATGTCTTTACATGAGGGGTTCTTAACTGAGATATTCTCAACCAATTAATTTTGTAAAATGAACTTAAAAAAGATATCTGTCCAAATCTTTAAATCTTTCATCTTAAACTACTGACCTTGGTTTGTTCCTTTTGGCCCCATTTTTTTTTCCTTTTCAGAAAATAAATCAGTTTATAGCTTTGAACTTCAGCCTGATTTTCTGACCAGATGCATATTGGAGATGAAGGGATATTTTTTCCTTGGAAACACATAGCTTAGAAAGGATTACTTCAGTTTCTTCTCCACTCTTTCTAGAAAAACAAAACAAAACAAACAACCACCTTTGAACTGAAATACAAATTAGAAGATGTCAAGCAATTTTGTTTCAGAAAAATATGTGTAACTAGAAAAGCCTTATGTGGGTTTCTAAAGTGGAATTAAGCATCCTTAATTCTGGAGCCCCTATTACAAGAGGGATGTGGAGGTGCTGGAGCGTGTCCAGAGAAGGGCCACAAGGATGATCAGAGGGCTGGAGCACCTCTCCTATGAGGACAGACTGAAGGAGTTGGGGCTGTTCAGTCTGCAGAAGAGAAGGCTCCGAGGTGACCTAATTGTGGCCTTCCAGTATCTGAAGGGGGCCTACAGGAAGGCTGGGGAAGGACTTCTCAGGATCTCAGGTAGTGATAGGACTAGGGGGAATGGAATGAAGCTGGAGGTGGGGAGATTCAGGCTAGATGTGAGGAGGAGGTTCTTCACCATGAGAGTGGTGAAGCCCTGCAATGGGTTGTCCAGGGAGGTGGTCGAGGCCCCGTCCCTGGAGGTGTTTAAGAGCAGGCTGGATGAGGTTCTGTCCAGCCTGGTCTAGTATGGGGTGTCCCTGCCCATGGCAGGGGGGTTGGAACTAGATGATCCTTGTGGTCCCTTCCAACCCTGAATGATACTATGATACTATGATCCAAACCTCCATAGATACAGTATTATTTTAGTATGCTGTTTTTGTTGAGACAGTTGACTCACCTATTTAAGTGGCATTATGCTTTGTCCTTGTTCACAGGAAAAAGAGAAAAACAATTCTGATAAAAAAGACAGTAAAAACTATCTGAACATATCTTGTTGCAATTAGCTGAAGATTTAATTACATAATTTTGTAAAGGCATATCCTAGCAGATTGGGTAAACATGGCTGTGTTAGATGAACTTATCATACAATGCTTTAGGTTTCATGTGCTCGGTTCATTGTGCTGCCAGTGTGCCCTCAGTTCCGTCTCAGCCACAACCTCCTGCAACAGCCACATATAAACCAGAAGGCATGTCACAGTGCTTCAGAGCAAAGCTAGGATATGTCCTGCACCTGACTAACAAAGGAGCTTTACTCTTAATTGAAATCACTTCTCTGGGTACCAAATGTAAAACAGATTCTGTTCATTTAGGTTCTGTGACTACTCCTGTTCAGCTATGGTGACGTAAACCGAACCTTAAATTGGAAGGCACAGTATTAGAAAATGTCAAAAAATATTGTCTAGCGAGGCAGAAAAAGATGGTAATCTTTAACCTTATAAATCCACACTTTTCACGTGTGAAACGTCCTTTGTTTCATTTACAGAAGCAGTGAATGCAGAGGAAGTCCGTGGTAAAAATTTTTACAGGACACCAAATCCTGCCACCTGCCCAGAGAGGGAGAATTGCCTCAGGAACAGCTCCTCTAGGACCCTCTCTGCCCAGACCAGGCTCTAGACATTCCCACCCACACTTGAAGAATGTTTCACACTGGTTTTTCGAAAACCACCTTTGAATGTCTTTGTTTTGTGATTCTGATTTACAAAAGAGCTACTGCTGACTGGCACAGGCTGCCCAGAGAGGTTGTGGAGTTCCCTCTGGGGACTTTCAAAACCCGCCTGGAAGCGTTATTGTGGGGCCTGCCCTAGGTGATCTTGCTTTGGCAGGGGGTTGGACTCGATGATCTCTGGAGGTGCCTTCCAACCCCTAACATGCCTGTGAAAGCAGTCAGGATGCTTCTGATCCTGCAGTCCTCGGCCGCGCACGACTCTCTGGGCGGGGATCTGCACGTATCTCGAGGGATCAGTGACGGCGGGCACCAGCCCAGGAGGCCGGGTAGCCCTCGCCGTGACCCAGCGCTCGCCTGACCCTCTCAAAAGTCTGTTTCAGCTCCATCTTCCGTCTCAGCTGCCAGCGGATGGCTGCCGGTGCGACCTGGGCCATGTCGGCCGCCACAAAGCGGAGAGCAGAAGGCGGAGAGCAGAAGGCGGCAGTGGCGCGCGGGCAGGGCCGCGCACTGCGGGAACGCCTCCCGCTCCCCGCCTCTCGCCCCCTCCTCCCGGTCCCTCCTCCCGGTGCGGCGCCATCAGAGCGCCCTCTGGCGCCTGGCTCCCTCTGTCCGCGGCCTGCGAGCTCCTCCCGTCCCGCCCCAGCGCCGGGGTAGCACCGCCTGCTGCCGGGCGGCTGCGCCCCGGAAGTGCGCGCTGAGGCCGGCGGGGGTTGTGGCCCGGCCGGGCTCTTCCCTTCCGGGCGACGGCGGCGAGAGCCACCATGAGCGACGTAGTGGAGCGGACGCTGAGCGTGCTGCCCGGGCTGCTGGGGCAGCACGACCTGGGCGTCGGGCTGAGGGGCGCTGGGGGCCCTGGCAGGGCTTCCGCCACCTCCCGGCTCGGGAGCCTCATCCGGAGCATCACGGCGCTCACTTCCAAGCATGTACGGTCTGCGGACGACCCCCGGGGCAGGCCATACCGGGTGTTCTGGTTCTCCCGCCGCGTCCAAGCGGGTGGGGTCCGGTCCTTACTCCTTCCCCTTCCCGCCGCGCGGCCTCGGTGAGGTGCCGGCACGGTGCAGCGGGGCTCTGCGGGCCGCTGAAGTGCGGGCGGTGGTTGTGCTGTGGGCCCAGGACGCAGTGGCTGGGATACAGTGCGGTTACCTGGTGTGCATGAAGAAGAGTGTGACCAGCAGGTGGAGGGAACTTCTCCTCTGCTTTGCCCTAGTGCGGGGTAGTACCGTGTTCAGTTCTGGGCTTTCTAGTTCCAAGAGAGGGATCTACTGGAGAGAGTCCAATACAAGAGGAAGATGAGCAGGTGATGAGGAAAGGCTGTTTTGCCTGGAGAAGAGCAGAGTGAGAGGGGCTCTTTTCAGTGTTGATCAATATCTACAGGGCAGGTGTCAAGACGATGGAATCAGTCTCTCTTCAGTGGTGCCCAGTGATAGGACAAGGGGCAACAGGCACAAAGTAGAACCCAGGAAGTTGCACCTAAACAGAAGTAAAAACTTTCCTTTGAGGATGACAGAACACTGGAGCAGGCTGCCCACAGAGGTGGTGGAGTCTCTTGTGAAGAGATTCAAAACCTGCCTGGACATGCAGCCTGCTCGAGGTGAATCTGCTTTAGCATGGGGCTTGGACTAGATGATCCCCAGAGGTCCCTTCCAACCCATACCAGTCTGTGATTCTGTGATATTCTTTGCTGGGTAATGTGGTTCTGTGGGGGCATGGTATGGGAAAACATGTCCATAAAGTATTGCCTGCAATGTTTGAAACAAGCAGCCTGGTGAGAGTACTACAAATGAGGTATATACTGGGTTTGAGAAGACTTGGTAGTACTGTTAAAAAGACCATTTAAAAAAAAAAAGTTTCATATATTGCTTAAAAATTTATTTGCTAGTAAAAGTTTAATTTTTCTAGGAAGAAGAAAAACTAATCCAGCAGGAGCTCACCAGTTTGAAAGCAACAGTTTCAGCCCCTACCACAACACTTGTAAGTTCTGTTAGTCATTACTGGCTGTGGGAACAGCAGACCAGAGGTGAAGAAAAGCAGTGCTCTAATTCTTTGCCAGGTGGAGTGTAGAAGTTAGGATTGATACAGATGTTTAATCATCAGCATTAAAACCTATCAATGTTTGTGGTTCTGCAGCACAGTTACACTAGTGAGGATGCTGTGATTCTGTTTGGTGTGAACAAATGGTAACAACATGGTGCCCAGAGGTGGCTGTTTTCCAGTTTGGACATAATGCATACAAAAATAGCTAGATTCTTTGCAGGGTGACATTGTTCCTGTAATGAATTTGTGCTCTATAGGACGCTGCACACTGAGTTGATGCTTTCTGGTTTGAGTTGGTTAATGCATAATAATTCATGTTCTTTGTTATGTGTAATTAGTCTGCAGTAGTAGATGCATGCTGATTAAAACAAGGTAACATCTTTAAGGGTAGTGTATGGAGAGTTCTGCACTATAGTTAAGAACTGATACTGGTTTGCTGAAGAGCTTCACAGCAAAGGGAAAATGACAAGATTCTAAAAAGCGTGTGAATGCACATGTGTTTCTATCAGATAAAATCTACTTCATTAGAGCAGTGCAGAAGAGTATAGAAGATAGCTTAAAATTCTCAGTAATTTGAATTTTGATTTTTCAGAGACTAATGAAAGAATGTATGGTGAGACTCATCTACTGTGAAATGCTGGGGTATGAGTCTTCCTTTGGATATATCCACGCAATCAAGCTTGCACAACAAGGAAATCTTTTGGAGAAAAGAGTTGGTATGTCCATGTTGCTCCAGCCTTAATGTTCCAAATGGTATTTTTAAAATTTCTTAGGATTTATAGCTTGTGCATACTGAAAGCATTTTACTTTCTGGGTCCTGTTTCATAGGCTCTCACTCCTCTTTAGCAATAACCAAATCCCTAGTTTGTGAGCTGTGCTGTGTCCGCTTGTAGAACAGAAGGTGGGGGAAATTATTCTGAATTGCCAGTTGTTCCTTTGTTGTTTTGAATTGTGGCACCTGTAAACAAGAAATGTGTGAGAAATTGTGTTAAAAAAACACATCAAGCTGAAAATGACTTTCTGTCAGGACCTGATTCCTTTTTCCAGTGCTGTAGTACAAGATGTTAATGTCAGACAAATATTTTCTGGTTTGATGCTTGTAGTGTTTTGGTTTGGGTTTTATTTATTATTGTTTTTCAGTTTAGAAGCAGTTGTAGGAAATGAGGCAGATGGAACGATCCTTATAGCAGTGGTGCATAAGGCCTGAGGAAATGTGAAGGGCTAGTTCAGACTTTGAAATTTCATGCCTGTGTGATTTCCTTACCTGCCAGTGTGGCTGTTAACTTCTCCCCACTAGATTTAGTTTGAAGTAGCTGTCAGCCTGTCTCATTTGGAGAATTTCCTTGCAGTTGCTGATTCAACTGCCTAGTGAAGACATTTCTTCTTGTTTGCAGAGAAAATGGTTTAACTCCAAGCAATACTATGTCTGCATACACAGAAGGAAGGCAATGTCTTGCGGGGATATGCTTGTTTGATATCCTTTGTTTGAATTTCACCTGGATCATCCACTCGAGTATTGGAGTTTCTGAGAGAATGCATTACAAGTGATGATTTAAAGTTACTTTATCCCCAAGTAATGAAAACCAGTGCACAGGTGCTCTGGTAGGGATTAAGGAATTCTATCTTCACCAAAGCTGTTTTGAAGAAAACTTTGTGACCTCTGTAAGTGTCAAGAATCAAATGTGTCCTCTTATTAATTGATTTGAGACCCCTCCATGCTAGGGCTAGCCTTTGGTGAATGCAGGTGGTTTAGTGTTCTCTGGACACAGAATGCCCCTGAGCTTTGATTTGGTGAAAGGATCTTACAAAGAGTGTCTGTGAGGTTTGTTGTTGTTGCGCAGTTATATGTGACAGATGAGGATGACCTTGTCAGTTCTTGATGCAGTGTACTAAAGTTTCTCTTAAGGAATTGTTGTCAGTTGATCTAATCAAAGTGGGTTACTCTTACTCAGTATGAGCCTCAGTGAATGAGAATGAACCATATTTTTGCAGATGTTCTTAGCTCATTCAGTTAATAGATTCACAAGTAGACAGATCACTCTAATAGCCCAGACAATATAGTTTTGTGCCTAGCTTTTTCTGTTAGATACCCAAGCTCTGAATGAACCAAGACCTTTTTTTTAAGATCCATCTCTGAAATACAAATACTGTCATGAGTTTTGGCTCACCTTCCCCACCCCCAACTTTAAATCCCTTATTTTAAAAGGAAAAGAGGTCTTGAAGAAAAGATGTTTCTGGTGAGTTTCTTTTCTGGAATGGTTTCTTCCTTGCTGAGAAATAAGGGAGTTTTTTCCATAGGATGGTGAATTTACTCTCCTATATTTCAAGTTGATTATTAAATTTATTTGAAAAGGAACTTTATTTTTTGAACAAATAAAGAGAAGGAAGTGCACTTGTGTTGTTTTAGTCTAGAAGCAGTACACGTTTTTGCTGTGCAGAGAAGATAGTAATTTTCCAGAAGGTGATTTCCCTTGGTGCTCTTGGCTGATCTCTAGCTATAACAGTTCTGTAATGTTTCTTATTTCTCACAGCTTATGAGTAATTGGCTGTCTTTTGTTGAGCTTTGGTGCAACTGAAATATAGCTGATTTGTTTGGAAATAAAAGAAAGTCCCAATATTTAAAACATGAGCAACTCCTGCCCAACATTGGAGTTTTTGTTGGGTTGCTATAATTGACTCCTGTGTTGTAGACAGTCTTATTATGTTTTCTATCTTAAAGTTGATTATTGCTGGAAATTAGTAATGGAGACTGCTTTCTTTTGTAGGTTACTTGGCAGTTTCTTTATTTCTACATGAAAATCATGAACTGCTACTTCTACTTGTGAACACAGTTGTGAAGGTACAGTGTTTTTGGAGGTTTGGAGGTAAACTGGGACCAATTCTTTCAGTTTTGTGTCACACAGCGTTCTGTCTTGCTCTTTTAAAGTTGCTCTATCTTTGGTTAGCAGTGAAGATTGGAAATAGCTTTTCCTGGCTTTTTAGTTTAATCTTGGTGTTCCTGCTGCTGAAGATGTATTTTACTTTTTTTCCAAAGGAGATATACTATAACATTTCCTTCATACAATGTGCCACACTCAACTCCAGGAGGAGCCATGCATATATATTTCAGTGTAAACTTTCCCTTTTAGCTGACAGCAAGTATCTATTAGCTTCTTTCATTCCTTTTAATAATTTTGATAGAAAATACGCTTTCAAATGACACTAAAAATGTGTTATCAAATAATATTTCATAGGAGTCATCTTTAGTATTACTGCCTCTTATGTGGAACAGTTGTGGCTTATTGTAACTCTTCTGTGTAATGATTACTTTTGTGTTACAGTGGGCCAAAGTCACATAAATTATATACTGAAAGTGATACTTATTTTTGTTGTTGTGTTTAAAAACTGTTTTATAATCCTTGAAAACCTAGTAAAGATATAGAAAGAAGTGAAAAATGAGAGTCCACAGAGAACTAAACCAAAAGAAGGATGAAAATCTATCTGGGACAAATGGCCGGAGCCCAATAATGATGTCACTTGGAGATCTCAAGTTTCATTTGTTTTGAAAAGATAATCCTAGTCTTGTATTTCATGTATTCCTCTGGCCTTTTTTTGGCTTCACGTTAAAATGAGCTGGATCTGCTACTTTTAATTGCATTTGGGACAGAGTGAATTTTTATTCTTTCTTTTGTACAATATTTCATGTAGTTTCCATTTACTTCTTAGGGAGTAGGTAATGTTTTATTTTAGTGTGCAGCTATGTAATCAGCAGTATTATTGAGCTTGCTCTTTTTTTCCTTTTTTAAATTTTTTTTGGTTAGATCAGAGGCACTAGAGAGAATACTGCTGAATGCTGTGAGAAGTGCCTCATTCTGATAGGTTGGACTTGATGATCTCTAAGGTCTTTTCCAACCTGGTTTATTCTATTGTATTCTATCCCATTAATCCAACTGGGGACTCAGCGTAGTTTTACAATCATTCAGACTATTTCAGTAAATAAACACTGACTGTAGTTCTATGTGTTAGTCTTGTACATGTTTAAAATATGAATGTAGTTCTATAACATGAATGTGAGGAGCTGCTTGTTCCTTCTTCCTGTATAAGAGAGGAGGAGAACCCGATTAGCTCAGTGAGAGCTGACACTTCTCACAGATAAGCAGATGACAACAGAATGGCTGCCAGTGTGATACTTAATGCAGTTGGGCTGTGTAGATGGGCTGGATCCAGCCTGCTTGTGAAAGATTTGGGGTAGGTCTGTGCAGAATTTAAAAGTCTAAATAAAAAAATATTGTATACTTTCAATGATTTTAACAGGACTTACAGAGCACTAATCTAGTAGAGGTGTGCATGGCATTAACCGTTGTGAGCCAGATCTTTCCACGGGAGATGATTCCAGCTGTTCTTCCCCTAATAGAAGATAAGCTCCAGCATTCTAAGTATGTATTAATTTACAGAACTTCAAGTTGCCATGTATGATTAAATGTCTTTTGTTAAACTGGTGTTTCTTCTCTGAGCTGATCTTTCTAGTCAGCACCTCCAAAAAATCTGCTCCTCTCCTAGTTTTTCTCTTGGATTCTGGTCTCATTTATTTGCAGTCTTGATGAAGTGTTGGATAGGTATTCATTTTTTCATAACCAGTTTTTATAAGTAAGTGTAATCTGATACAGCTTCTGGAGTCCTTTCAACAAATACATGGATGAAGATGTATTTGTAGAGTAAGTGGAAAACCAGATTAGAATCTTTCAAGTACTTCACTGTTACATTTTTTCAATAAAGCTCTTTATAGAAATTTTGTTGATAAAATTGTGCCTGCAGGTATCAATACCCTTGAATTCTTTGATTCTTAATTTACTTAATGCTAACCTTTGTATGAGATACTAGAAATTATAAGTGTTGTATTGATTACAAAGGGAACTGTAGAGTCAAGTGACTCAGCAGCTTCTAGACAGGTATTTTTTTGGAGCTGCACATGTGACCACAACAGCTTATCAGTGGCCAATTGCATTGTTTATTTGGTGGCCATTCTTTTGAGTCATCAAGCCAACATCAAGCTCTACTACACTTTTAAGTTTGCTTTGTTACTTCCTCACCTAGGTGGAATTTGCAAAGTTATTCATCAAATCTGTAAAGCATGAGTTCTCATCTGTCTTCATATGGTGATGTTCTGATGGCTGGCCACATAGATTCACTGCTCTGCAGATACAACAAGTGCAAAGTTTCTTAAGTACTTCAAATACACAAGCAGCATATTTATTTTGTGTAAATTTCGTTTCTCTTCAGGGAAATTATCCGAAGAAAAGCTGTTCAGGCTTTATATAAATTCTATCTCATTGCTCCTAACCAAGTTCAGCATATCCACGATAAGTTCCGGAAAGCCTTATGTGACAGGGATGCTGGAGTCATGGCTGCTTCTTTGCATATTTATCTTCAAATGATTAAGGTAGGCAACGAATGAGAGGCACAACTGAACTTGGGAGCAATTTTGAAATTTAAGTGGTTTTATTTTAAGTACATTGTGTACCATACAGAAGCTTTGCAGAAAGAAAATGTTACTGTTAGACAAGTTAATCTGTGTGACCCTAGGTATCTGTGTTATCCTTGTGCCAGCTCTCCTTTTGGGTGTACAGAATAATTCATTGCATGAGCCAAGTTCTCAGCATCATTGCCATCCTTAGTTAAAGGATCTGAGTCTATAGTGTACTAAAGGGTTTGCTGCAATTTGGTTGTAAATTGATTTTTTGTTTGTTGTTTTACTGTTGCCTTCAACTTCACTTGCCTTCACTCCCTTGGCGAATGTGTTAGAAAAGAGCATTGGTTTAAAGTAGAGAGTTTAGAGGTGTTGAGGGATGAGGGAAGAGGTTTGATTTAAAGAAATTACCAGTGTAGGTATTTTGATATTGCTGAAGTTGTGGATTATTTGTACTTTGACATACTTTATCAAAATATTTGAATTCCTCTCATTATGTAGGAGAGCTCATCTGCATACAAGGACTTGACTGGGAGCTTTGTAACAATCCTAAAGCAGGTAGTGGGAGGAAAGCTTCCCGTTGACTTCAACTATCACAGTGTGCCAGCACCATGGCTACAGATTCAGCTTCTAAGAATACTGGGGCTGTTAGGAAAAGATGATCCAAGGTAAACAAATCTTTCTCTGTAATTAATATTTTAAAGCTTAATACAAAAGAGTATAGTTATTGCCTGCACCTCACACAGCTTCCCAGGTTTTTTAATTGGGTTGGCTTAGTTTGTTTGCTTTTTTTGCCCTTTTAATTTTTTTAATATATATATATATGTAAGAGGATTTCACTGTTGAGTTCCTTTTAATATTTGTTATTAACCAATACAATGAGCAGACACTTTTTAGCATGCAAAGTGAATTTCTTAGATTGGCTAAACAATGGATTGTTGTGGAATATGCTTGAGAAATTTTTTCTGGGACTTCCATTACTAGGTCACAAAACAACTGTGAAAGTCCAGAGTAAAGATATCTTAGAAAGTGGCATCATTTTGACAGGACCTAGTCATCCTTTTCCTGTTGATACTTTGTTTTTCTTAGAAGCAGTGAAGGAAGTGGTGGGTTTTTTTCTTTAGGAAGCTGCAACATCTTGTGAAATGCCATTTAGAAACGTGTTATGGAGCTCTTGCACATTAAAGCAAATGTAGAAAGGAATAATTGGTGTTTGAGATTTCAATGCTACTGTTAGAGGTGTTTGGTAAAATAAGACAATGTACTTGCTAGTGCTGCAAATAATGTTGAATATTTTATCTTGTTAAATAGGACAAGTGAATTGATGTATGATGTTCTAGATGAATCTTTAAGAAGAGCAGAGATAAATCATAATATTACATATGGTGGGTGAAGTTATTTTATGTAATTATCAGTATTTGGAAACAATGAAAATGTGAGTAGTTGATTGTGCTAAAATATTTATGCAGTACTTCTGAAAAATCTAATTACATTCTTAACAAACAGCAACTGTATTCTGTGGTCTCCAATTAGTAAATTGTAAAACAATTGCTGTACAGTGCAGGTTTTTATTATTGCAGTAAACCACTTTTGCTTACTGGGAATTCATCTTGATTCAGAAGCCTTTACACAATGTTTGCATTGCCAGCTTCTTCAAGAAAGCTCTTACTGAATATTGCTGAAGTTGAAATAAATTATAAAAGGAAAATCCTGGTGCTCCAGCTCTCCTAATGAGAAGTGCTTACATCTTCTCTTCACTGCCCTGAGAGAGGCAATAAAAAGTGTGCAAGAGTGACAGCATCATTATTTCTACAGCTGTGTAGATCTTTTCCTCTCGGTACAGTTAATAAACGTGACACCTCCAGAGTTCAGTGATGGTGATTCCTCTCAGGAGATGTTTTGGGCACACATTCCAAATTTCTAGACCATAGTAGAAGGCTATGGAAATGTCATTGGTACATGTCATTGTCTTCTCAGTAGAGAAAGCTCTATCTGCTACTAGAAAAAAGCAAAAGGAATAATTGGACTGTCCATTTATAGTATCATAGTATCATTCAGGGTTGGAAGGGACATTTCTTTCCTTAAAAAAATATATTTGAACTATTTATTTGGAGTTTTCTTTTTTTCTCCTCCCTAGCTCTTAATTCTTCCCCAAACACCCAGATCTGATGTACTAGAACTAGAACTCTACATTAAGAGCGGTTTCACTATGATAAAACCCTAAACCTCCTGTTATTTTACTGTTAGAAAGAACATGGCCCAGAGCTCTAGAGGTCTAATTCTTACTTGATATGTATTTTTTAAAGCATTGTGTAAAATTCTCTTCCACTAAAAAAGGGGAGCTTTGGGGAAGTATTCTTTTTTTAGTGTATGAGGAAGCAACTGTCAGACATTGAATGCATTCTGTTTACTGCTTCTCTTCTTTTAGGCAAGAAAAGACATTGGGTGTTGTGATGCCTTTGTGTAAAAGCAATTTACACTTGCAGTTGCTAAGAGCTAAACACTGAATTTGTTTTAAGTTGTTAATATCCTAGCCTTTCTCAGATTTAATTTTGTTATGCTTAAGAAGAGTAGCAGGTAATCATTTATCAGTTCATTTAGAGACTGAATTTCAAGAACAGCTGAAATCTGCATCATGATTTTAAATGCCAGTTAACCCAGTGAAAACAAATTGGTCTGAAACTTTGCCCAAATGGCTGCCACAGGGGATTAATTGCTTCTTGTGTATTGTTCAGTTTACTTTTGGCTTTTTCTCAAACAACAATCAGAATTGGGGTTTTTGGTTGGTTGGTTTTCTTTTTTGTTTGTTTGTTTTAAAAATAGGAATGTTCTTGAGATGATTTTGGCTGTTGGTAGCAGCAAAGAAATCAGATGAATTATTGAAAAATATTATGTCTCAAATCCTTTATAGTTGCCTGTTGGCTTTATAGAGACTGTCCTAGCCCAGTCTCTTGAGCAGCTATAGGAGACTTCAAGGCTGGAAGAACTTTAAGGACAGGAAGTTGTATGCATGATGACAAAGGCTAATGAAAAATATGTATGTACTAAAGAAGATGGTCTTTCATCTTGGTATTTTTTATGGCAGTAGGTACTGTGCAGTTAAATTGAGTGAGGGTGGGACAACACTGCAGTTCCTTGATAGAGTCAATGAGGTAGCTTGTTTGTTAACATTATAGAAGTATTTAATACACATTAATTACAAGTCTCTTCCCCTTCCTCACAGCCATCTTATTTGAATGTGTCCAGACAATTTATACCATCTATCCCAAATCTGAACTACTTGAAAAGGCTGCCAAGTGCATTGGAAAATTTGTTTTGTCACCCAAAATTAATTTGAAATACTTAGGTAAGGCTCCCTGATTTCTTGAAGATGTTTTCAGTTTGGTCATAGCAGCATATGTACTCTTGCATCATTGCAGATCACTTCTATTCTAGGTTTAAAGGCTTTGACCTATGTTATCCAGCAGGATCCTAATCTAGCACTTCAGCACCAGATGACAATAATTGAATGTCTGGACCATCCAGATCCTATTATTAAAAGGGAGGTCAGTGAATTTTTTAAAATATCACAAAGTTAATAAATTTTAAGATGAGTGCTGCAAAATGAGTAGTGTAAAAGGCTGTCTCAGTTACTGAGAATGCACTTGAAAACAATGTGACAAGCCGGGTAGATAAGCAGTTTTGTTTCATTTAAGACTTGCCAAAAGACAGTTGCTCAATTTGGCATCATACTAAAATGTTTCTGATTTCCTGCTTCCTTTTTTCAGTCATCAAACCCAATTATATATATGGTTTTTTTTTTCATTCTCTTTCAGACTTTAGAGCTTCTCTATAGAATTACAAATGGACAGAATGTAATTGTCATAGTTCAGAAAATGCTTGACTACTTAAAAGAAAGCAAAGAAGAATATGCTATCATCAACTTAGCTGGCAAAATAGCAGAGCTGGCTGAGAAATATCCTTTTTTTTTCCCCCCTGAATTAGCTGGGAAATAACCTTCTATTTTTCTGAAGCTTTGGAGTCAAGAGCTCAGGCAAATATAGCATTTGTTCCTTTCAAAGCATCTTTTATGATCTTTTGAAAGTGTTACAACTGTGCTTCCCAGTCTCTCAAATGCCAAAAAAATACACAAAACAAAATGCATACAAAAATGCCCACAACATTTCCTGTGTTTCACTGAGAGAAAGTAGTGGTACTCAAACTACTTTATTTTGGCTTTGGATTTTAGTATTAAAAACTTGTGTTTTTAAATTAAAACTTTTTAGTCTTACACCACTGTACCATGAGAGATGGCTCAGTGCTGGTCTGTAATTGTGGGAGTGATCTTCTTGTCAGAGATCTCTTTGCTGGTGTATGGATTTTGAGAATAACACCACACTTTCACACAAATAAAGAAAAGATTGTTTAACTATGCCAAACACAAGGGTTGTGATTAGGGGCTTGGCATATGGTGGACATTGCTGTTAGACTTTCCATTGCCTGATTTTTCTGTATGTATTCCTGTGTGATAATGTGTTGTGTTTACAGGAAACACTTTATAAAAGAGATCAGGAATAGTTCCTCTTCAGTTAGGTTGAGCTGATATTTGACCTTCAGACCCCCAGGTGTTGGGGAGAGCAGTCTGGGTAGCTTATCTGTGGAAAATTGGTTTTCTTAGGAGACACACTAAAAAGGAAAGAAAAGGTATGCCTTAGTACTTCATTCCTTAACATGAGGACACATATGCCCCTGACAATGAGTGGTTCATCCAAACAATGAATGCAGTGTTTTCAGTTGGAGGTGACGTTGTGCATCCTGATATCCCAAACAACTTTCTGAGGTTGTTGGCTGAAGGTGAGTAGCTCCCTGAATGCTCTGAAGACTTAGATGTGTTCCTTAATTGCCTGGGTGTTGTGTTTTGTTTTTTTCTTAACATGCACTTTCAAATATTTGATGGGAGGTGTTACTTGCATTTCAGGCAAACTGTGTTTTGCTTTCTGTCTAGGATTTGATGATGGAAAAGAAGATAATCAGCTACGGATCTATGCAGTGCAGTCTTACTTAGCGTTACTTAAAGAGGAAGATGCATTGTATCCACAGAAGTTCCTTCAAGTTATGAGTTGGGTAAGGCACACGTGGTCAAAATTGAATGCACAGATGCAGTTAAATACTGAATACACAGGTAAAAGGGAACTGTCAAACGTGGTGGTGTTTTTACTAAATCAAATGCTCTGGTTTTACTGGAAGTCAAGATAATATGCTGAAACCTAATCCTAGCAATCTCTTTTGATGCCTGAGGACCACTTAGGTTGTCATAGTTTGTGGAAAAGCTGAGTTGCTCCCTATAAGGCATGTGACTATTGTAATGGCTTAGCGGCCACATGCCTCTGACCACCTTCTGAGAGCATCTTTATCTTTGTCAGAGTTGGGCCAGATATGATTATGAAATGCATTTTTAGCCTCGCAGGTGACTGCCAAGTGGTCTGCTAGTATTGTCTGGTACCTGAGTAAGCTTAAGCTTCCACCCAAAGAAGAGGCTGCATTATGAGCAAATTATATTTTGTAAGGGCCAAATTGATATGTTTAGCTGTCTTTTTTGATACAGCTATTTGCTTTTTAAGAAGCTAAAAGTTGGAGTCTACTGAGGTAAGCACAAAGATAATTTCAAGCCTTTGACATTTAAATCCCCAAAGGGTAAAGATGTAACTTAGACATCCTTTGATGCTAGTTTCTTGCATGTGAGGTGGATTTTTGCTATGGTGTTATTTAGGACTACAATCTAATTTCAAAACTAAATGCAATTCTGTGTGTGACTTAATGCATATTTTCTGTTCCTTGTGAACAGGTGTTGGGGGAATATTCCAGCCTTGTTACAGATGTTGATCCAGAAGTTATTTTGACAAAGCTACACAGTCTGCTGAAGAAAACATATGTTACTTCTGAAACTAAAGTGTGGCTAATGGCTGCAGTCACCAAGTTAGCATCACATACATCTAGTTCAATGACAGTTGACAAACTAATCCAAGAATTCAGCAGCTCTCTAGATACCTGCATGAGACAGTATGCCTTTGAATTGAAGCATCTGTGTGAAGACAAAGCACTGATGAAAAGCTTACTTCCATTTGATGCCAGTTGCAATGACATAGTGGTAAGACAGCCGTGATGTCTGTGCTTCATGAAGCTCTGTAGTTCAGGAGGTTGAATATGCTGAAAGAAAAGTGTTTTTAAAATGAGTGACAATTAACAATTCTCACTGCTGCCAGTCTTGTCTGCTTAAAGTGAGTGTTCAGAAATAGACCTTTTCAGGCATATGTGATGAACCATAATGTTCTACACTAAAAGATAATGAACCATGATGTTTAATTATCAAGATGGAGTAGCTTTTAACAAAACTACTTTTTAACAAAGTCTGTTTCAACATACTTGCTTAACAATTTCTCTATATGCAGGAACTTTACTGGGAGATGTCAGACAGAACATCCTGATTTACTGATAAGACAGTATTTTTCTGGTAGCATCAGGCTGATGTACAGAAAATGTTTTCACTGCTTTCCCATTTTCATTAATTCTGTGTAGGTAGATGCTTCCTTATCTTTTCTGGATGGTTTTGTGGCTGAGGGACTTGCTTGTGGTGCAGCACCGTATAAACCTCATCACCAGAGACAACAGGAAAAACTTTCTCAGGAAAAAGGTGACTGTTAATTTGCTGCATTTATGAAGTAGCTGGTAAATTGCCTGATAAGTATCAACAATCAGAGTGTACAGTTAAAGTTAGTTTTTAAAGTAATGTTTTCTTAATTTTAACATATCTCTTGTCAGACACAAGGCAGTTCCACATCTGTCTAAATGTATGTAGCTCTTCCTGTGTCATAAGCTGCTGTTCTGCACATGAGAACGTTTTACTATGACCTCTACTGATCTGTGAGACTTGAAATTCATGGGGTTTATTAAAGTGAAAGCCAAGGGTTCCTAACCTCACTATACCAAGCACTTAGTTTTGACTATGGGATTATAGTCTGTCGTAGGAAATACTATGAACTTAGCTGATGACACAGATCTTGAATTTCTTACCTAGTGTAGGCACAGATAGAAAGCACTGTGTGCTTTCATTTATCTGAAAACAACCCAAAACTTTACCTATAGTGCATTTTTTTGTTTTTACTTTTCTTTGCCATGGAAATATTGTTTACTTTATTATCGCCTGTCACATAAGAATTTCTTTTAGACACTTAGGTTCACTGATGTTGGAAAACTTTTCTAATGCTTTCCTTTACTGTTGAGGAATTAGTAAAAGGAATCTTGTACCCTGCATTATCCACAATTAATTTTTGTTTCCCCAAAAAAAGAGTTTTGACTGCACAGTTCATGTGTACAATAAATATTGTCTTTGCTTACATGTGTAGTTTGACAGACTATACCGCTTTTCTGAGATACAGTTGTGAATGGTTATTTGCAAGTCTTAGTGATTTGTCACCGAAGGTGTCAAGTGTGTTTGGAAAGCAGTGATATATATAGACATAACGTTGTAGACTCAAAATGTTACTTAGGCTTGTGAATAAATGGGAAAGCCAGCTCACTGAGATCCAACACAGTACTTCGTCTACAAATGCTAAGCATTGGCAGACCTTTTTTAGCAATAAGCTGTAAAGTTGTGATTTCTGTTTCATTTCGGCATGAAACCAAATACTAATTGAGTAAGTGGCTTAGATAATTCTCTGTATAACCTGAGAACAGAAACATCCATTTTGAATGAGGATATGATCCTGAATGGGAAGCCTGAGAAGGGCAGCAGTACAGCCCATCTATTTTCAGAAAATAGATTTCTTTCCTGCTTTTTTAATGCCTCAATGTTCATTTTGTTTGTCTTGCAGCTCTGAATTTTGAACCTTATGGATTGTCATTCGCTTCAAGCGTGTCCTCAGCTGGCGTCACTGGCAGGCAGTCCCCTGCTGGTTTATCTTTTGGTTCTGATACGTCTGGTAACAGTGCTGAGACAGGGCATAAAGAGTGAGTTAATTTGTGTTTGAAATGAGGTACATCTAAGCTTCTGTTCCTGTCAGTATCAGGGGACCTTGCTTCATTATGTGGAACTAAAAGAGAATACAGTGGAACTTGGACACTTCTGATTGTGATGGCATCTTCTTTGAAATAACTAGGAAAAAACAAATGCTGTTAAACTGCTTTCCTGCTTTCTTCACAAACACCAAATTTAGTGATAGTTAATGCAGTAGAATTAGAACAGGTTTACATGATGATTACGTGATTTAAGTATTTGTTTCTCTGGCTTCTTTTTTTTCCCTTGACTACACTCAATTTATGGCCTTACAATAATGTGCCTTTTAATGAAACTGTTTTTAGCTAAAAGTGAGACTAAGATTCACAGTGTAAGATAGTCTTTAAGTGTTAGAGCTGTACAAATAAATTCCATATCCATAGTTTCATACAAATTACTAATTTCATTTATACTCTGGCACACAGGAAACCTTGGAACTCTTTCCAGATTCTTTAACCATTTGTGTAAGGAAATTAAAGTGAGGCTTTTTAGATGCAGGACTTGCAGCATTTAGGCTGTGTCTGTTGAATTAATTGCTGCTAGATTTCAGAGTGTCTGAGTACCTGAGCACTTGTCATGAGAAATAAAAATACTTTCTAAGTGTCTTCTATTTTTAAGTCACTAACTTAAGTTACTTTCTAAGGAATCAGTAGCAGAATCATTTGAATATGCTTAGAGGTTCCCAGAAACTTTCTGCTGGACATAAAGGTAGTTACCATGTCAGTTGTATTAACTGGGAAAAAAAATATTCAGATACACTATGAAAGTAACTGTGGATGGAGTTGTCAAGCACAGTCTAATGCTGATGTAGTGCAGTTCTGTACTTAGGACTGACTTCAAGTTTGCATTTGCAGGGTGTTTTAAAAGTAGCAAATGGTGCTACTAGCACAGAACTTCATGCACAAGTGTTCATGTGTATTCCATTCCTCACTCTGTGCATCAAAGTTGTAAAAGGTGTTTAGAGTCTTGGCATGTTTTTATGGGCATGATGTTCGTATGGTTGACCCTACTCTCTTTGTGTGCCTCTTTAGGACAAATACCCTGAAACTTGAAGGAGTACGCAAGCTGTGGGGAAAAGAAGGTTATCTTCCAAAGAAAGAAAGCAAAGTAGGGAAAGAAGATGAGCCACAAACTGTTTCTTGTGGCAGCTTATTAGCAGGACAAATGGGTGAGCCTCCTGTATCACAATCGGATCAAGTTGCCAGCCTTTCTGAGGAAGACAAAGAGAAGCAACAGTTAGCATCGACTTTGTTTATTGGCCTAGGATCAAGTGCTAGTGTCAGTCTGGTAAGTGATTCTTTTTGAGACTTAATTTGAGTTTCAAGTTTACATGTTGCCTTATTTTGGAGTTAAAGATATTTACATGCAACTTGAGATCAAATTAGTGTTGTATTCAAATGAGGCAGAGGCACCGAAGTAATGTAAAAACTCTTGAAAATCACTTTTGGAAGAACCCGAAATAGATTGGATATTACTTGATGGAACAACCTGTGATGCAAATCTGATTTAGTAACTGAAAATATTCTGTTTACTTGTTGCATTTCAAATTTTATTCTCAGTTTTCCCTAGCAACTGTTCCTTAACTCAACCTTGCAGAGCTGTTGGCATGCACTTGGCAGTAAGGCTAGAGTTTGATGTCCTGTGTTGATACCATTTTTTATTTATCTATGGTAGTGTGCAGAACACTAAAGAGTTCACCATTAGGTAATCTTTTTAGGACTAGCATTGCTGTATAAGCCAGCTCAAATATTGGTATTTCCTGCTGGTTTAACCAGAAAATGTTTACCTGTGCTTAATTTTAATGGGCGGTTTTAGTTTGTGTTTTAGAGAAGCTAGAGTCATTCTTGAATTAAAGAATAATCCAATACCCTATAAGAAATACAACAAAACTCTGTTAGTGGATCCATTAAAATGTTTGGAATTTATTTGTATTTGTCATCTGAATTGATCCCTTGGTAATTACTTGCCCTGTCTCACTCTGTTTCATGCTGTTAATGGCAATGTAGCTAGTTGCTAGAAAATTCCCCACCCATTTGTTGTTGTTTTTTCCTTTTCAGATGGGGAAAGCAGACACAGCTACTCAGAAGTTCAAAAGAAAATCAAAGATAAATGCAACTCAAAGCAGTGAGGAGGTATCAGACTTCCAAAACAGTGCTGCTTCTGACTTTGGTCCCTTACTCGACACAGTACCTATTAACATGGAAGACTGTGAGGGAAGCATAAACACAAAGTTAAGGAAAGCCTCCCTGTGCTCTTCAGATATTGTAGAAGATAATACAGCATTTGAAACATCTCAGTCACTAAAAACATCTGGGCTGGATGATGGACTTTTAGATAGCAGGATGTCACAGTCATCTTTGTTTGATGGTGATATTGAAATTTTTCAGCCTTCTCCAAGTTCTCACTGTGAAAGTGCCAGTAAAATACCCTTGGTCCTTTGCCTACCCGAAGAGCTAGAAGAGCTCGCTCATTCTGAAGTCGTGGAACTTTGTCAGAGTGAAGCCTTAGCTCTCTATTTATGTAAGGTGTGGACAGATGACTCTCTGTTGCTCACTGTTTTTGTTTCAAATAAAACCACTTCTGCATTTAATGCTGTGAACTTAGTGTTTGAGGAAACAGAACACTTTCAGGTAAGAAACCTTACTTCCATTATATTTCAAATCCACTTGGAGTTTTTTTGCTTTTCATTTGCATTTAAGTGTGCAGTGTTTCATTAAGACCCAAAGCATTTCCTTGAAACCTGTGGTGTGGCTGTTACACATATCATGAAGGGTAGTGATAGAAATCTCAGTACAAAACTTCTTGTCATTTGGTACAGAAGTTAGCAGCTTGCTTCTTAAGTTCACCTTGGTTTCATTTCCTACCACCTGCCTCTAGAACAAGCATGTATGATTTTCAGTTCCAAATTCAGCTTCACTGTGGTGTTTTAAGACTCAGTGTAAGCCTAGCCAGTCCTGCTCAGGATGGTGTGGCCTAAGTTGCCAAAGAAATCATTGTGTAATTTTTTTTTTGTCTGAGTGTGACTATTTGTGCATTCATTTGTCTTTGTCTGATGCAGTTTCTCCTGTCACATAATTTGTGTAAGATTACTTCACGCTGGTTTTGGTTGGTTGGGTTTTTAAATAAAGATACCACTTGTTTGATTTTTGTTCTCATGTGTCCACTTGAGGGTGGAGACAAGTTGGTAATTTTTTTTACATCAGGGATTTAACTGGGGGTGATAAAAGCATGTGGCATTCTGATTTTAAAATCACTTAAATAATTGGAAAGCTTTTTTTAGGAGTTGCCTATTGGCATGTGATTGTCCATGGATTTTGCTGAAAGCAGCACAGAATTATGAAACCTTGGAGACACTCATCCAGTTACCACTTTCTAAAGAGAATACAGCAGAATATATCTTTTAGAATGGACTTAAAGAACTGATAATTGGTTTATGAAGTCTCTTTCCTTTCCATTTCTGGCTTGAGTCAAACCTACCATGGCATTGATAGAAAGCGGGCATCTCATATCTAGACTGCCTTGTAATTCAGTTTCCTCACAGACCACTATCACAGATTGATTCTGTGTTACTAGTTTGTTTGGAGAGGCCAGGGACTGCTGAGTAATCTTAAAGTCATCCTCATGATTAGGGAGGATTTCTCAACTTCTTGCATTTAGCACATAGCTTGGGGTATGTTTCAATGTTGTTTGCCCTCTATATATTACTTTATTTTGGGGCTGAAATATAGAATTCAGGTTCTTGGTCTCTCTGAGCAATTGTTCAGGGGGAAGGAGGGTGGATGGGAAAAAGCTAGCTGGCAGAAAGAGATCAACTTCTCCAGTGTTCTAATTCTCATAGAACTCTTTTAGATGTTAGTGATTAATTTATCCTGCATGTGAGCTAAAAAATAGTCCAGGAAAAATCAATTGACATAAAGCCACTTGACAGAGTTTTATAGCTGTATCTTAGCCATTTACACAATTTGACAGTTCATTATTATATATAGTATAATATTACTGGGGGGTGTGTATATACATAGTGTATACATTATTACATTCTATACTCCTGTTAAAAAATAATACAGGTTTTGGAGAGTCCCACCTACCAGTTTCCTGTAATTGAAGCTCAAAGTGTGAAACTATGCCAGAGATGTGTGCGGATGGACAAATGCTGTACACAGGGAATTCTTTCTGGCTCTGTCAGCTGCCAGTCAGAGATGGAAACCCGCCTTGAATTTTCAATACCTTTATCACTGCTGGACTTCATCAGGTAAACAAAACAAGCTGTAGTTTTAAAAAATGCATGTGCTCAGGTATTAGACAAGAGCTGACTGATATGGGTGCTGATTATGAAAAAGTAAGGCTTCATCTTGAGTAGCTAAATTTAATCTAGTCGAGATGACTGTTAAAGAGAGTAAAATATTACTTATACACTCATACAAAAAAGGGTAAAGTTCCAGAAGTAATTACAGATCCAGGGAGAATATTGACAGCAGGTGCAGGTTAGAAGTGTCTTGGAGCTGCAGAATGCATTTTTGAGGAGACTAGCAGAACTGAAGAGTTTTTAAATGCTGTAGAATGTAAATGTCAAACTGAAATAGGTGATTTGGGTACAGAGACCAAATCATTACATGAAAAGGCTAATGACTTTTGCAGGGGAAGAATAAAAGAGAATTCATATTTTGAACATTACTTTTATTTTAGGAGAGAAAAAGCAAATGTTCTTTTTCCAGTAGACTTCTCTGTTTTGTAGTGAAATGCACCTCACTTTCCATAATTGAGTCCACCACTCATTGAACTTGTTTTGTCTGTTTCAAGGGCCAGATATTTCAAGGCCATCCATACATTTAGAAATAAAAAGCAAGAAATAGAAGCTTTTAAGAATGTTAAGCTGGGATGAGGAAGGGTTTGTTTAAAGTCATCTGTATTTACTTACTGCTTGCTGTATTGTCCAGTTGCTGCCAGATGCATTTTTTTCATGAAATGAAATCTGCTCTAAGAAATACTTTGCTAAGGTATGTGGTGAACTTCTTTGTAGGCCAATGGCAATGACTACAGAAGACTTTGGAAAGCTGTGGTTGTCTCTTTCCAACGATGTGAAGCAAAACATTAAAATGTCATCTTCTGAAGATTCCTTCTCAGCAGCTCTGAATACACTGCAGCAAAAGTTGAAACTCCACATAGTTGACATTATAGGTGAGTGAAAGTGTACTGAAAGGTTGTAAGCAATCTTACATTTGTCCCAGCAGAATAAGAACATGGAGCAGGTATCTTACGTTTTAAAGCAGGGAATGTTTAGCTGCATTATTAAGCACAAGAGCATTGTCGTGTGGACTTTTCTCTTACTCAGGGGTCTATGTGAAGATTGATATAAAGGTGTAAGTGTACAACAAAGAATAGATTTTAGGAGAAACCAAACTGTTGTACTGTGAAGAGTTTTGAACAGGACAGAAAAATGGGAATATAGCTGCAAGGCAAATATGAAGCTGAGGTTGCATGCAGTAGGCACGATTTTGATGGCATGTTAGAGTAGGGGTAAGAGTAGAAGAGAGCAGCAGAATGGAGGTTGAGAGCAAGATGTAATTTTTTTTTTGGTGACTATACTATAGCTTTTGTCATTTGTCAATTGTTACTTTGTTTTTTCTGTGGCCTCTGTTTTAAGGTAACGAGGGCATACTGGCATGCCAGCTCCTTCCATCTGTGCCCTGTCTGCTGCACTGTCGCACTCACTCAGGGATGCTGGCTCTGTGGTTCAGATCGCCTTGTTCTGCTCTTCCAGATGGTTTGCTGTATCAGTGTCAAAAGGTGATGGAGGAATCCTAGTAACTCTAGTGCCTGCCTTAATCTGGTGTGTGAAAAGGCAATCATAAGTATATACAGTTGCACAGATAATTACCAAAGCTAAATTAAGGTAACTGCTTCTCAGAAGTATTAAATGTTTTCTCCAGCTGGTGTTTGACGTGGGGACTTGTGGGCGCAGAGCGATGACCTAACACATGCCTGCAAAAACGTGCTCAGGACTGTACAGTGACTAACAAGTAATCCATTATTGTTCCCTGTTTCAGTGAAATGTATATTGATTTTGTTGTAAATGACTGAAAGTATTTATTTTTCTTATGCAGCTTTTATAGATGCCAACAATTATTCCTTATATCAACTACTTAAATATAAGTTTAAAGACGACCCATCTCCGTTATGAGGTCAGACTTGATCAGATAACAGGATCATCTGATTTTACTTGGATTTTAGGGTGGTTTTTTCTAAAGCTATTTTTAAGCACTGCTGGCAACAAGACCCTACTGGTGATTGTATAAAGTAACGTATGTAGCAGCAAATGCGTGTTTTGAACGCAGTTAAAGTATCTTCATGAGCAACATGCTTCCCATGGTCTTTGATACTTACCATTTAAATAGTAACACCTACATAGGTTCTTGATAGGAGACAGACATGTGAAACTGTATGGAAGCACCTCCTGGGGAACGATCTTAGGCCTGTCAGGTTAGTTCCTGTCTGCAGTTCTTCCTGTCTGATGTTTCAGCCACGTTCCCTTTCCTTAGGGGTCTGTGACTGAGTATTTGTGCATGTCTAAAAGCAAGATTTGAGATCACTGAGCTGGGAATAGTTGGCTGTGGATGTGTTGACTAGTTGCCTAGTAGACATCCTCATTGCTCTCCAGTCAATCCTGTCAATTTCATCTGGCCAATGTGCCTGCCCACAATCATTGGACATGGAGGAAATCTTGACTTTTACTTCTAATTATTTATAGCCTCAGTATGACTGTTCAGATGTTTCACTTGCACAGATGTGGCTGCATTGTGTGAGCCTGGCTAGGAACTGCAGTAAGGTGTAAGAGATGTAAGTCAGAGCAGCATACATGATAAATGTGTCTAGTTTGTCCCTTTGTTTTTCCTTCCTGAAATAACCTCACAGTCTTGAAAAGCCAGCGGCCTTAGTTTATTTAGAAGCTAAATGAAAACTTTGTTATTGTTTAATATTATTTATAGCTGATCAAGTATTTTCATTTAAAAACATCCAAGCTTGTGCACATGGATCAGACTTGGCACAAATGGATTGTCCTTTGTGCTGAATCTTAGCAAGGAAATTCTTTGTTATGTTTCAGTGTTACTGATTCTCGCCTGATAAGCACTGTTTGTAAAGGAAAATGAAGTATTCCTTACTTTGCTGGTGGTTTGGTAAACATTCAAGAAATCACAAGAATATTCTGCTGTGAGTTTCTTTGATGCCTGTGTGTGGTTTTGTTTTTTGTAAAGTCAAGCCACTTGTGTTATCACAAGTCTAATCTTGTGAGCGAAGCTCCTTTTTTTTTATTGTTGTTTCAGTACCCTCTTACTGAGGAATTTAAAGTGCACTGAACCTGTAAATAGACTGAATGTTCTGCGTATTTAATGTTTACTGCACACTTTAAGACAGTTTATATAAATAGAAACTCATTTGTAGTGGAATCATTTCCGGCAAACTTATTTCTCTGCTGGAAAATTAGACTTGTGTTATGCAACTGGACTTTTGTAATCGTATGAACTGTAACAGGAGTATCAGTTTGTGGCCTATGCATTTAAACCATTTCAGCCATGAGCTGCTCAGTGTCCTAGTGTTTAAAGAAGAACAGCAAACAACACTAATGCCTTCTGTTCATGCAATGTTCTTTGCAACCTTTTTTCACCGTGTGAGTAATGTGCGTTGTCAGTATGCCGACTTGAAGAGCTTCATGGTAACATCACATCACGGAGTTTGTAGGGAATTGTACCTGTGCCAGCCTTTATTCTTGGATTGTCCCAGGTATTTGTGTTAATCTGTCACCATCTTACCATTTCTTGTGGTTAAATAAAATTCTGTTTCATTTAAAAAACAGGCTGGTTTGATATTTGTTAAATATTCTTTGCCACCACCTGTAGTAAGTAGTGTCTGCTTGTGGCGAACGAGGTTCTGTGTTAATTGTGATGAAGAATGTAGCATTGCAAAAGGCTTGTATCTGTTGATGGTTTAAATGCCCTGCACCTTAATTGGTGTTCTAGTTGGATTCCAAAGTGGGTCTGGCCGCCCCAGACCCATGGAGAAAGGCACTCACACGAACAAGCGAAGCATTCCGTATGTCCCTTTATTAATCCCCAGTGATGATGTACGTACCGATCCCACTGCAAGCATAGAAGCCGGCATCCAGCTGCTGCTGCTTTTCCCATGGTAGCTGTGCTGGTTGGAGGCTGGTAGGCATAAGTCTTCACAGGTGTCCCCATGGAGGCAGTATGGGCCCTTCATCTCACAGCTGCCTGAGCTCCTGGGGAGATGTTTCCCCTTTTATTGTACTGTGGCCCAGCCCCTGTTGCCACACATTTGGCCAGAATGTGCAGGGAGAGGTGCCAAGCCCCACCTCCGCTCACATAAGAGCGCATGCATCTGCTAGGTTTGGGGGAGCACAGGCAGGGGTCCTTACTAAAGTTCCAGCTGTTGTTTTTCTCAATAATCCTCATGTGCTTTCCTAATCTGCCTGGCCTTCAAGACTCCCTCCTGCCAGTTCCTTATCTCAGAGCAGTGTGTGCTGCCTACGCAGCAGGCAATATTCCTGGGCCAGCAGCAGACCATTTCCCAATTAACCCCTTCTAATATATGCCTTGTTAGCCTGTCCTAATACAACTGCAGGTATAAAAAGAGTGAAAGAGCAACCTGCCAGCTCACATTATCTGATACTCTTTTTGGAATGCTGCCAGATTGAGATGTAAGTATCCAATGGTAGCACAACACACCATTTGCTATAGCGTTGGAGGGATTTGGAGTTTGGGAAGTTTGATGTAATTGCTGAATTGAAGGTTGCAGCCCTGAGCTAAATCATGAGGCTGTTCTGTGTGGTGTGGTGGTTGGTGTGTAATGAGTGCATGATACACTGCAGTTCTGGCTGATGTGAGGCTGATTCCCAGTACTGGGAATCCTGACCCTGTTGTCTCTGAAATATTCTTTCATCTAGTTCTGTACTGGCAAATCCTTTAGCAAGTATCTGGATCTTCTGTCATGTTCCCATTTCCTGTTTTTTTGGTGACTTACTAGACCTTGGAAGGATTGTCCTGCTAGCAGAGACAGGGAAATCACTTAAACTGTTCAGTGTGACATACTGTTCTGTGGTACGTGTACAATGCCATTAGGATGCAGAAGCAGCCGCTTCCTTGAGAGTGTCTTGAACATTAACACTTTTCTCTTTAGCTTTATGTAATAAATCTGGCAGTCATGAAGCAAAAAAATACTGTGTTCTGCCATGATACAGCTCACAAAATTAACCTGACAGCAATATTTTACCAGCAATGTGACTCAAAACACCACTTAGGAAGATTGCTTTAAACTCTTTATTTTAAAGTAGCTGGCAGTTTTCTTTGTGCCAATCTTTAATTGCTTCCAGTAAAATTGCTATGAGAGTTGTTTGCAAATCCTGTGCTCTTTCAGCCAAAATAGTTTGCTTTTTGCAGAAATGACAGGAGAAAATATGCTTGCTGCTGGTAGAGCATTCTGGTAGGTTCTAACACCTCCATGTTCAGGGCAGGCATTTGAAATGTCAGGGATGTGTCTTCTGTCTAACTTAGCTCAGTTTATCTAAATGTAATTTAATTGCACCATGGAAGGCTTGCAAGAAGGTGCTTGGCAGAGAGCAGGATCTTGTCATGTTACATCTGCTGTGGTCCTGACACAGGCTGCCTATCTTCTAGGCACCACTCAGACTGAGCCTGGGGAGAAGCTGGTACCTGAAGGAAAGAAGCTTGTGCCATTTTCCTCACATGCTTGTGAGGGAGTTTCAGAGCCCAGTGAGGGAACCTCACTACTAAACACCTTGAGTCAACATAATTTATTAGCTCAAGTGCTTAAGAACTTTGTGAAGAAACACATTTCATTTGCTTCTGATGCATGCTTGTGTTGGATGTGTGATGCAACAGATGTGTGGATTACTAGTTTTCTTCTAAACTCTTAACCTGTCCCTCTGTCTAACTCCTACCTTCACAGAATCTGGTTGTCAAAGAGCATTAGGGTTACAGAAGTTGAAGGTAACAGTTCACAGTATCACCACCAAGGTTGGAAGAGACCTCAAAGATCATCAAGTCCAACCTCTCACCAGAGACCTCATGACTAAACCATGGCACCAAGTGCCACATCCAATCCCCTCTTGAACACCTCCAGGGACGGTGACTCTATCACCTCCCTGGGCAGCCCCTTCCAATGGTGAATGACTCTCTCAGTGAAGAACTTTCTCCTCACCTCGAGCCCAAACCTCCCCTGGTGGAGCTGGAGACTGTGTCTTCTCGTTCTGGTGCTGGTTGCCTGAGAGAAGAGACCGACTCCATCCTGGCTACAACCCCCCTTCAGGTAGTTGTAGAGAGCTATGAGGTCTCCCCTGAGCCTCCAGGCTAAACAATCCCAGCTCCTTCAGCCTCTCCTCATAGGGCTTGTGCTCAAGGCCTCTCACCAGCCTTGTTGCCCTTCTCTGGACACGTTCAAGTGTTTCGATGTCCTTAAACTGAGGGGCCCAGAACTGGACACAGTACTCAAGGTGTGGCCTAACCACTGCAGAGTACAGGGATATAATGACTCCTCTGCTCCTGCTGGCCACTCTATTTCTGATACAGGCCAGGATGCCATTGGCCTTCTTGGCCACCTGGGCACACTGCTGGCTCATGTTTAGGCAGCTGTCAATCAGCACACCCAGGTCCCTTTCTGTTCACACAAATTCACTCCTCTTAATGCTTAATTTCAGTTACAGTTGATGGTTAAATAAATAAAAAGGAAACAACAGGGCAGTAATCACACATTTTTAATCCACAAATATGATAATACATCATATACTTAAGGTGACCTGAACATTGCCCACATATTAGCAATGTTATTACATACCAAGCTACAAGTACAAAAGTAAACAATGAATATACAGGATATGCAAGTATGAGAAATACTTGAAAACATTCTCTTTCCTTAAGGCTACTCAGATTTATAAATAAAACAACAGATGTTGTTGATTCAGTGTGTCTAAAATACCAGAATCTGAATATTGATACTTGAAACACAGACAAAAAAAGTCACAGATACAGGATATCCCTTTCCTTTGGACACCTTTAATGTTGAGCAATCTATTTTTCTGGCTTTAAGAAAAGAACTTAAACTTGTTTGCTACAAGTGAAACAAACACGCGAAATCTGACGTGTGCACTGGGACAGGAGTGTTGGATACAATAAATACTGGTCAAAAGCATCAACTGACAAGTACAAGCTTGGAAAGGATGCAGCTAATGGTGCATATGGATATGGCTCTGAAAATGGCTGCACCTGCAGCCCCTGATGTTGGTATTTCATTTGTGTGCTGTGTTGCAAAGGAATTGCCCACCTTTGTTGCTACTAAATACACCTTTTATGGTTAAAACAAATATGTGGGGGAAATGTACATCATTGCAAACTGCTTTGCTAATGTCTTATGCTGCTGTTTTTACTGCACTCCAAAATGAGTTTTGGGAACAGAAAAAAATCCATGTAGTGCAACCCACGTAATCTGGGTATGTGTATTCTCAACTCTGTGAAGGAGTGTGTGCAGCAGGATGGTCAAAGTCGTTGTTGTAAGAGATAAAATACAGTCATTCTGGAATGAGGAAAGACAGAAGAATAATACAATTTTGAGCAGTTTTCTCTACCACCATGGTTTTTAAGAGAAACATATTTTTTCCTTATCCTAAAGTGACCAACACTAGAAATTTTCCTTAGAAAGAACTAGTGGCTTTCAAATACATCCTCTTGCCTTTGGCAATTCTCAAGTACGTGCATCTCTGCATTACAACAGACATGGCAGGGAAAGTGTAAAGGGCAACAAGAGATTTCCAAACATACTTCCTTTACTTAGGGTCAGTCATCACCCACCCAGCTGCAAGATTCTCCAAGTGGCAAGCTGGTTCACCTTTGTTCCCTTTCTCCCTCCATCCCAACAAAACTGTTGTGAAGCCAGTATTTCTTTGCTCAACATTTCCAGTTTGATGACATCAGTGGATTTGCTTAAAAAAAGGTTAAAAAACAGTCAGCAAAAACATTCTGAACAAAAAAAATCACTCCTGAAGCTCACAAGTCGCTGTGCCTATTCTCTTAGGACTACTGTGGATATACAACATTGGGATGGCACTGCAAGCAGGGTGGGTGGGCTTCTTTTTTCTCACACCTCTGTTCTACTGTAGGCACAAACGAACGCCATGGACATGAGTAACAGTTTTGTCTAGGCTGATTTCTTTAAGGGTAGGGGATGTAAACACCACTTTGCTGTTCCACTGGTGTCTCAGTTGTACTCTTCACAAGTACAGCTTCAAAATCTTCACAAAGAACATTTTGTTCTGTCAAGCAAACCAGTAAGAGAACAAAAAGCAGCAAACCCCTCAGCCTAAACTCATCGGATGGTACCAAATGCATAAACCCTGAGTGGGGAAACTGATGTACTACTTTATCTAGTTTTCTGGTTAGAGCTTGATCCACTGAGCTGCTTTTCAAAATTAAAACCTGTTATTAGCAGGTATAAACCAGAACTCTGCAATGAAAACCAATGAACCAATGTTCATAGAGCAGTTCTTGACATTTCTCTCCCACTTCTACTCGTTCGTATTATTTGTTATTCTCTTCTTATACTTAAATACCACGTAAAAACAGAGATGCCTTCTCACATTGATTCCTGACCCTTTTGTAAGGAGTGAGCTTAATTCATTACAGCCCTACTTTCTGTCTTAGCTTTTTCAGTTAGCGTGGAAATAATAAAAACATACACACCAGGGGCCTGGGGGTAGATTCCATGCATTGCTCTGTTGCCTTCATCTGTCTATTTTTGCATAGCCATGCACTAGAGTTGACTCTCTTTTCAAAAACCTAGTAAGATCATAGTGTATAGCAACCTGTTTCTAGACAACATATATCAGCAGCCTTGTTCACTCTGCTCCTTAGACTGAATTATTTGGATGAGACATTAAAATGGATAGATTTCTGATTTAGGTTTTCCATTTCGTCATGAGCCTGGTGAACACTTTCTGGCTCTTGCTGGAAACTGCAGTAAGAGAGTGGTGGGGAGGAAGCCCGCTTGCTCACCACGGCTCATGAAGGGTGGCTGGTTCTAGAGAGAAGTTTTTGGTTAATTTCTTGGTTTTGAATGCAGTTTCAAAGGATCTTCTCATCAAGTAGCTTGTTGATCCCGTCACAGATCTTTTTAAGGTACGGCCGACAATCCCCATCGAGGCTGTACAGGGCAGTTAGAAATTCCACATCCGCAAAGTGATTGAAGACGTGGTTGATGCGCCCGTGGGATCTCGGTGTCAGATGTCGATCCACTAGTTCATGCACAAGGTCCTTACATTCGTTCAGAAGTTCTGCAAGAACATTTCTGTCAAAAGTGTACTCTACCTCATAGAAACTGACAATTGTCATGGCTGTTTGGTTCAGCTTCTTCCTGAACTTGTCTACGATTTCCAGCTCTTCTTGGTTGAACTGATTATTTCGGTAGAGGATCCCAATTTTTATAGCCACTTTAATCAGGTCTTTCATAATTTTATGGGCTTCCTTTTTGTTTCTGGTGTGTTCTTTTGTTACTTTGTACAGCTCGTCGAAGATTTCACTGCTTGTGTCATCGATCAGCATGCTAGCCATGGTTTTGCTTGCCATTTTACTCAGGATCTTTTTCTGGGCTTGTAGTGCAAGATTCTTGGAACTGAAACAATCAGGACCTGTTTCAGGATAGCAGAGAAGAATCAGAATCAATAAAACTGGAAAAGACCTCAGAGATCATCAAGTCCAACCTATCACCCAACACCTCATGATTACTAAACCATGGCACCAAGCGCCACGTCCAATCCCCTCTTGAACACCTCCAGGGATGGTGACTCCACCACCTCCCTGGGCAGCACATTCCAATGGCAAATAACTCCTTCTGTGAAGAACTTTCTCCTCACCTTCAATCTGAACTTCCCCTGGTGCAGCTTGAGACTGTGTCTTCTTGTCCTGGTGCTGGTTGCCTGGGAGAAGAGACCAACCCCCACCTGGCTACAACCTCCCTTCAGACAGCAATGAGGTCTCCCCTGAGCCTCCTCTTCTCCAGGCTAAGCAACCCCAGCTCCCTCAGCCTCTCCTCACAGGGCTTGTGCTCGAGACCTCTCCCCAGCCTCAGTGCCCTTCTCTGCACACATTCAAGTGTCTCAATAACATTAATTTTATTTGGTGAATAATTTTCATATCCATGAAGAAGAGCAGTACTTACACACTTGGGGCCTCAGACATCCATGTTCCTGATCTTGCTGTCAGTGAGGATATTTTGCTTACAAGTGAAGAACAGAGTATTTTGGCAGGGGCTATCTCTACAAGTTCTTTGCTAGTCTTTTAATGCTTAAGGTGAACACTAAAGCTTTCCTGGCAGAGAGATCTATTGAGATACTGTGTTCAAAATAATACAAGCCATCAAGGATAAGCAAAATGACGTGCAAAGGTAAAGATATGAGCCTGGAAGAGTTCTAGTTTTGGTCATTGGGGGGCACTGTTGTACCACCATCAGACAAAGAGCCTCTCGGACAAGGACAAATAAAGCAGATTGATAAACATGGATCTCAGATAAGGGCTAATAAACAGACTGATAAGGATGACTTTATTTTGCTTTAGTCTCTAGTATCGATGCCTTTTCTGTTCAGTACCAACTTGCAAAATTACAGGATGTGATTCTGTAAAGAGCTGGGGCTCCAGTGCATGTGCTTCCTGCCAGATAAAGATACCTGAGCTATTTGCTTCACATTTATCAACAAAAGTATCTTGCATTTTTTATCTGAACCATCCCCGCAAGTGTCACTTGGCATGGTGCCTGAGCACGTGGCTACTCCTGCTGGATTTTATCTAATGAACTTCTATAATTATTGGTAGAGATTAATTTGACCTCCCTCCATTTTTCATGTTAATGTTGGTTTTCAGCTGGCAGTTTACTATTGTAGCTGAACGGTGATGAGTGTGCATGTGCTGGGGCTTGCAGACAGTGAAGTAAGTGGCAAGCAACAGCAGTGACCACTTTGGTATGAGCCTTCCCCTCACATCTCTTGTATCTGCACACACAAAGGAGATGCCTGTCTTTCCCTGCTAGCTGAGGACCTTGTTCTGCTCACGGGGAAACCAGAGCCTTGGCTGGTGCAAGAGGGGTGGAGGTAATCATGTCCTTCACCACTTTCTGGGAGATCAAACCACTGGGAGATTAGTAATAGAGCTCCAAGCTTCCAGTCCTGATTTGATTTTGGAGCCTGAGTGAGTCTTGGGCTAATTGGGTGAGCTCTGGAGGCCCTTTCCAGCCTTCAGCACATGAATGCAGTCCCCTTGCTCCTCAGCCATTATCTGTCAGCGTGGTGCCATGTGTTCAACACAGCCTCTCCTTCCTTCCTGTGCACCATACACCCTTTCATGGGGAAAAAGGGGTGGTAGGGACCAGTTGAATAAGTAACACTCTGGGTTCAAACAGTCTTCTGTTTAAATCCTGTTCTTCAAATTAGCTAGAATATTAAAGTTGTCATCTTTCTTTGTGTGCTCCAGCTGTATTGCTGAGTAATATGAAAGAGTAACATTTAATTTCAACTGAACCACCACCTGGAAAAAATAACTCAATGTGCTTAAAAGGCCTGGCTGTCATTTGGAGAGAAATTTGTGGGGCTGAGCTGGAGGAGCTGACTGAA
This sequence comes from Melanerpes formicivorus, assembly GCF_026170545.1. Classification (NCBI taxonomy): domain Eukaryota; kingdom Metazoa; phylum Chordata; class Aves; order Piciformes; family Picidae; genus Melanerpes; species Melanerpes formicivorus. Next base: position 14,176,160 of record NW_027142362.1, on the reverse strand, counting down.
AACCAGAAAAAATGTGATTTAATCTAGAAGTTATAAGGATGAAAGCATTCTTTCACTTAGCAGTACATGGGTGTATAAATAGGATCTGTGATGAATAATTATGTGCATTTGATACAGTAAAATGGCATATTAACATTAGTGTCTGTTTCTGTACTAAGTGTTGGCTATTAATGAAGTTGTTCAGTATCTGTTTTGATCAAAACCTGAAAATAATTGCAGTAAAGTTGTAGAATATTAGTTTTACTGATGGTAATGGCACTTCAGTCTCCATGTCATTTTCACCAGGTGAGAGCCCAGTTGGCTCCCACTGGTGCTCAGCTCTGCTGCAGGGAGAGCTTTGCAGAGCTGTTGCAATTCTGTGGCTCAAAGGCAAACCAGCAGTTGTGTGGCCCAGAGAAAGCATCGTGTCCCCAGCCACACGCCCTCTGTCTTTGGTACATCAGCACATCTGCAGGAGAGCCAGGCCCAGCACAACCACCAGCACATTCTCAAACACATGCAACTGCCCTCACATCTGTGTGAGTTCTGGGAGACAAAAGGTGATGCTAAATTAGCATGTACAAGCAGCTAATAAGCTTATCAGAAGCAAGGTTTTTCTGGCACAAAAAAATAAATGGTCCTGAAGTGTGTTCTCATCTACAAAACTGAAGAGAGTGGACTCTACAAAGAGGGCTTTCTTCCCCTGTGACCGCTCTGGGTTTGGTACCTCAGACAATGGTAATAGTGGAAGATGCAAGCTCTGGAAGTGGGGAACATAGCCAGAGAGCATCAGCCTGAGCCTAGCTGGATGTTAAGGCTGGAGCATATTTCCATGGCAAGTCCCAAGTGTGGGATCTGCTATTTAACACATTGAGACTGAGCTCCCTTTTGTCCTTCTAAAAGTAAAAGAAAATAATCCAGTATTACATTGGAGACGCTCAACTTTTCTACAGAGACTGTATTGCCCTTTCCTCTATCACATCCTAATACTATATCCTCCCCCTCCTCTCCTATCTCTTGCTCTTCTCTGCATGTCTCCTCTCCCTGCTGTGGCCCCTTTCACCAATTCATGCTCTTGTCTCACCACGGCATCTCTAGCACCCAAGCTGTGCCAGCCATGAGAGCTCAGAGCCCTCAGAAACCATGCAGATCCAAATATTTCATGCACACTCCTTTCCCCCACCTCCTTCCATGACTGGTGCTGCTCTGTGTATTCTAAAATCTGTAATAGCTGGTAATCCATTTCACCACCACAGCTGCCATATGCTCTCTTCCAGTCACCTCTACTATGCAGACGGCTAAGGGCAGTACTTGATGGGGACACAGGACAAGCTTGTGCAGCTGTAGTATACTGTGGTGCTCTATGTTTAATACAGAAGCTGCATGCTGCTGCCACATTCCATCCACCATGTTAGGAAACTGCTGAGGAGCTCAGGGAGGAGGACAATGGGTGCATCCCAGTTGTGCTAGCAAGCTGTCAGCCTGGACATCAAGAACAGCGCTCTGCAAAGCTGCAGCCTGTGGTGTCCATCTGCCCAAACACCTGCTGATAGGGTCAGACAACATACACGTGGTGAGGAGGAGGTAGACAACTGTCATCAGCCCACTTGTGCAGCCTGGACAACAGTGTGGTGTTTGTTTGCAAAGGAAGGGCTGTGCTCAGCTTTGCTTAAATTCAGGGTGTGCACAGTCGTACAGCCGTGTGTGCTGGAAGGAGTGAAGGAGACTGGACTGACTGTTTGGATTCCTGCCTCCAAAAGCATGTAGTGCTCAGACACCAAGGTGACGCCTTGCCTTTCAAAGAGCACAAGTGGTTAGCCACAGCATTAAATTCAGGAGACTGCAGGTTTACTGTGGCAGTCTTTTCTTACTGCAGCACACTGCTCATTACACCAAACACATCTTTGCCTCCTACATACAGCAGTTCTATTTTCTGCTTTCTTTTGTCCAGCAAAACAACTCAGCAACAACATTAAATATGCTATTAGCTTTCAAGAACATTACACCAAAGCAAAAGAGGAAAACTCAAGCTCTGACTATCCTGCTTTCTGGGTAATGATTAGCTTCCATTATAGAAGGTCTGACATCTTAGCTTGTACTAAAGACCAGTTCTGCCTTCAGATCTGCTCTCTCCCTCTCTGTCCCCTACTGATGAGATTGGCCCCATAGCAATCTTCCAGCCTTTAAAAAGTGCAGATCTCCAGAGCTGTGGTACCCAAAGAAGGAATGGCACAGGCCCAGCTGCATATGGGATGGAGGGGAGAGGCTCCCCAGGCCTGGACAGCCCACAGTCAGGAGGCTGCACCACTCCCTACCACAGACAGCCCACCTTCTGGCACACAGTGCTGAATGTGACAGAGATGTTTCACATCCACTAAACTTAATAACAGGACTGCTTAATAACAGAGTTGCTTAATAACAGAAGTGTGGAAAAAGTTTGGCAACTCTAGAGAGTGGATGCAGTATTTTATATTTTAAGAGTTTCTGAGACTAAAATGCAAGAGCATCTGTAACAGCCTCAAAATGTTTTGATTCCAGATGGCTGTACCAAGTACAAAATGGTTAGAATTAAATGCTCAGCAATACCATTTTCATGTAAATATCCATTCAGCCACTCTGTACAAAGCACATGGCAGAACCAATGAGCCAGAACATGCTCTGAAATGACCAGGACAGAGCATGGGTGACATTTTCTGAAAGCAGTTATGTGAACATGGAAACAAGCCTCCCAAACACATGAAGCCATTTCCCTCCCAGTTAGCCATTTCTTATTCAAAGCCTCAATAAAGTTTTGCATCCAGGTAGCAAATGGCTGGAGGACCTCTTGAAGTGTGCTCTGGAGGGAGTGCTGCTTCCCAGGTACAGATGGAGAGGGCAGGAGTTAACCTGAAGAGTTTCTGTGGGGTTCTCCCAGTGTATTTTGAATTAGGAGGCTTGCTTGGAGAGAAGGGATACAAAGCAATTTCTTTGTGTCTGTCACATGTGGAGTGTGACATTTGACACTGGGAGTTGTTAGTGTAGTGCCTGCTGCAGCTTGTACTAGTTAATTCAGTTACCTCAGCCATTGACTTCACCTGCACTGAAGTGACTCATGCCTGTGACTGTGAGCATAGCCACAGCTCCCAGCAGCTGGTGGTGGGCTGGGTTTTCAAGCTGTTCTTAAGAAGTGATGTGTGGGGAGCATGGAGCTTGAGAGCATCTTGGAGAGAGGAGTTGAGATGTTGTACATCAAAGGACTAAGCTAAAACCATGATGAGGCTGCAGGACTGCAGTGGGCTCCTCCAGCCTGGTAGGAATAGGAGGTGATAGGAATGAGGAAAGATCCTTGCATCTGTGCTCCAGCTGTACTGGAAGTAGGCAAAGGGCTCAATCTTAACAAGAGGGAAATATGTAGGAAAGGATAGATGATGAAGAGGCTGAAATATTTTTAATACTCCTGAATCTTCAATTTTCAAATGTTGTGTAGCCTCACTGCAGCAAAAGGCAGGCTTTAAGGAGTCAGCAATGCTGCTGGAAATGTGGGCAGCTTTCCAGCTGCTAGCAGTTGCTCATGCTTGTGGGAGATAGACTATGCCAAGGGACAGGCCACTCTGAGAGTCTGTATCAGTATGAAATAGCTGGGTAGTGAAAATTGTTGGAGGAATGTGCTGGTTTGGTGATTTGCATGACCCAGTTTGAATGCATATGTGTGTGTTAACCTAGTGACATACCTGCCTCTGAGCCTGGAGAGTCTGGGAAAGCCAGTGAGAAGGAATGAGGCAGCTGTCTCATAAACCTCTTGCAGAGAGTTAAACAAGCATTGGATATCTGACCAGTTAACCCAGTGCTGCCGGTGGTGTTGATCATCTATTGGGCTGGCACCTTCCTTGCTTCATTATAACCTGGAGTTACCTGTAATGTCTCTTTTTCTTGACATAAATAGTTTAAAAAGCCTAAGAGTAGGGAGTTTTACCAAGCCTTTATGCAAAGCTTTAAGGATGAGGAAAAGCTAGGGTGGCTTTAGAAAGGGGAAGGTAGGAAAAAACCAACAACAATTCAAGTTGCTTCATTTGCAGCATTCAGGCAAAATGTTGAGGTAATGAGCTGCTGTTAAGCATTGCTTATGTGCTGTAAGATTGATTAGGAAAGGGAGCTGCAGAGCTCAGGATTTTAAAATAGCTCTAAAGCAGACAGGAAAGAAAGTGCCCTAAAACCCTCTCTCCTACGGCATTTTCATCCAGAGCGGCCAGGGAGTGAGCCATGGGTCTGCGTATTGCTCTTGGACAGCTACAGGATCACTGCAGAAGAAACATTCAGTGTTTCCAGTAACTTTAAGCCAAAAAATCCCATAGAGCAGATGGAATATATCAGCTGTCAGGGAAGGCCAATTTAAACATGTATAAGCACCGGGGCCGGGTGCTCAAACTTTTAACACTTCTAAATTGTTACTATGAACATGAAAGGGTTGTTCATTTCCACAGCGGAACAGGAGATTACAGACTGATAATTATATGATCCTGGGAGAATGCACTGGCATTCAAACATCTGAAGGCAAAACTTAGACATGCTGGAAATGGCAGCAATAGCTCTGTACAGAGGGAACATGACTGAATGGAAAAAAAAGGCAAAAAAGAAAAAGGCCATTTTTCCTTTCAGTGCTTTATATGAGCAGCAATCATGCTGCAAAAAAAGTACTGTCTGGGAATGTAGTGACTGGAGATTCCTAATGACAGTCTTATTTCAGCAGCTGGCTTGTATTTGGCATTTGCTTTACTAATAATATATTGCTCTGTGCTGGAGTGTGCCTCGATCTTTGGCAGAGGTGGTGGTAAGCTGGGGAGCCCCTTTTGTTAAAAGAAGAGGAGCAATGCAGAATAAGCCTTGTCTCAGTGCAGTGATGGCTCCACAGATAAGATACAGGGGGAGAGGAGCTCAGCTTCAGTTTCCATCAGCTCTGCCAGAGTTGCCAAGAATGGGGCTGGCTCAGCTTTTCTCCTGTTACCCCTAGCAGCTAGCTAGGAATTGAACTACGCTGTTGTATTCTTCTTCTGTGTCCAAAAGCAGTAGCTGGCAAGTGGTGTCTGACTAACAGCACTGTTCTGTGGCTAAAACTGGCCAGTGTGGAAATCTTCACATGAGCTCCCTTGATTGTATGGCAGAACTGACATGATGCTGTAAGTGCACATGGTTGCTATTTGACATTACAAATGAGGTATTACGCTCAGTCACATCCTGAAAGCTTGTGAGAGAGGAAACCACTCCCTGACAAAAAGGCTTGCTGAGGGTCATCTCTATGCATGGTGTCCCTGCACCACAAACAAAACAGTGGTAGCAGGCAGTGACTGCTTTGCTAAAGACCCAGCCCTCGGGACTAGCCTGCCAAGTATGAGTTTGGCACATGCAAGCAGCAAAGTCACCTCCCTGGAAGTGGCTAATAAAGCTGTTAACTTTTTAAAACTGATTGCATATATCAGAACCAAACTATAAATTAGGTTCCCTCAGGCAGCACAAGGAATGGTGTCTTTGAAGAGTGGCTTTGAAGTGTTCAGTTTAAACTTTGCACCTCCCATTTTGCAGCATGCTGGGCAGTTCTGCCAAGGCAGCAAACACATCTGGTTAACTGTTGGCAATTGGTGAGTGTAAACAAGGCAGAGTTTGCTTACACAGCACCCTGAGGTACCCACACAGTGTGAACCAGGCTTTGCTCTTATCTGGAAGTGATGGTTGTCACAGAAATGAGTCAGTCTGTCTGCCATGGGTGATAGTGGTGTTTGGGGTTTTTAAGCTTTATTAAAAGAGGTTTTGATAAATGGAGCACTGTATTATATAAACAGGTTTAAAGTCTTTCAATGTCAGCTCATTTACATTGATATCAAGTGCAAAATACATTGAAAAGACTGAACATCCCTACCACAGAGAACACTGGTTTAACTCTGCTGGGCACCACAAGGCAAAATCTCCCATGCTGACAGCAAAGGTTTGACAAGGGAGGGTCAATAGCCAGAGCCATAACAAAGCACGGCATTGCCTGGGCTGATGCTCAGGGAGTGGAGATTCAGGAGGATTGGTTACTACATTGGTGCAGTGACTTGTTGCTCCTGTTCCTGTATTTGACACAGAAATTCATGATTCTGTTAGTGGGCTTTCCTTTAAATGCTAGCTTTGGCAAAAAAATCACCTCTTTTAGAGTGGACAGGCATGCTGATATAACCAAACCACCACACCAGGGGCTGATAGCTCACAAAACCCAGCAGACTGTGCTTGGGTGGCACTGTGGCTTAGGGGCCACCCAGATTGGTTTAGGATTTTTTTGGCCTTCAAACTGTCAACAATTTCCCCTCTCTCCCCCAGCATATGGGAATATATAGGAAATATAGGAAATCCTGGGCAGTAAGAGTTTCATTTCAGTCTGAAACATTGTCTCTCTACAATGACTACATTTTCTGTTTCCCTTTTAAAGGCACTGCATTTACCAAAAAAAAACCAGTACCATGGTGACTTTATAGCAGAAATACCTAATTAGATAAATAACTATGCTTGTTTTAATGTCTGGCCATCTCATTTTCACAAGAAGACAGTAACAAGTCCTTTGAAACATGTTAAGGAGCTCTTTATTGCTTAGATGGGACAGAGTCTCTGGTGGAGCATCAGGCATATAATGATTGATAAACCAATTATCTTGTTAAATAAAAAGGCCTCATAGGCTTCTTTAAAAGAACTCAACCATCAGAGTCTTCCATGCAAAAGTAACAGTCATCTAGAAAATATCTTCATGCCCAAATATTACTTCCACTGAGACTCTTTCAAACCATGAGAAACTCTTCAAGATCTGCAGCTATTCTGGTTTTATCCAGATACAGTTACTGCAGCAACTTCTCTTTGCAAGATAGTCTGTAGAACTTGCTAGCAGTGTTACTTTATGATCAGTTTCCAAAGAGGTAGATTCTGTTTGGAGGAAAAACTTGACCCGAGAAACCCCCAGATGGCAAGGACTGGATTAACGCAGATCCAGCCTATGTTATCACAGCACGGGGGGATCCAGCTACATATCCTGGAAGGATCCAACCTCTCACCCTGGAACGCAGCAGCTAGAATTGTCTCACCTCAAGTTTCTGAGGCTTTCAGTGGTGATTACCAGAGTCATCGCTCCTGGCTTCCAGAAGGTGCAGATTTCCCTGTGCTTCTGTAGCTCAAACGCTTTCTATTCCTTCCACAGAAGTCTCTTTAGTATGCTGGAGCCAGTCATCCCCAGCAGGAACATAATTGTATGCAGTTAGTAAAGCAGGGCCTGGCAATATCAGCCCTAAATGTTAAACAAGGCCTCTGTGCAATATGCATGCTTTAAACAGATAAAGTGCTGCTAAGAAGCAGGCTACTGGGGACTGATTCACCAATTTCTCCTCCCCACCCTCTGTGCCTATTTCTCTTCCTCCCAGGAAGAAAATTCTGAGGGTTTATTTTTGTGCCTTGAACTTGCTTGTTGTTGCAGTACACTGCTCTTTCTCCAGAGATAGTGTATTTGCATTCTACACTGAGTAATTCTATTTTTGACTCTAATATATTAAGAACAGCATGAAAAACAACCATGCCTGTGCTCTAGGGACATACAAAATTCCATGAGAAAGCAAGGAATTGGCACCCCAAGGATAGCTGGTCTGAAGGTGCTGTGAAACTCCAAGACAGTATTTCTCTGTGGCTTCGTATGAGACACAAAGAAAATGAGGGAAAAAGTAATTCTGCTAAATCAGGTCAAGGTGAATAAATTTCCAAAAAACCCCATAACAGGCTGCAGCTGCAGAAAGTGTCAAGCTGGTGCTGACTGAGTGGGCTCCCCAGCTGCACCCAGCTGAGCTCTGCCAAATACAGAGGGAGAAGATGGAGCCGGCTGCTCCAGCACCACATCTCTGCAGAACTGCACTGATATCTCTCCACCCTCCAGCACACTCCTAGTTACACCCAACAGAGACCACCTTGTCCCACAGAGGAGTGACTGGAAGCAAAACTGCAATTTCCTCTTTGTGCTTTTCTCTCATTGTTTTGCAAACAAAATCCCCACTGACGGCACTGCTTGGTCACCTTGCTTGAGACACTTTGATTACACTGACAGAGCAAGTGCTGGATGGGCAGAAGGAACACTGAACAGTATGTAAATGAGGAGAGGCCAAGGGGAGTGAAGGGGAAAGGCTGGCTGTATAAGCTTGGCATTCATTTAAGTTAATGGCATCTGCACATCTGGCAAATGAGGGAAAAGCTTTTTAATGAAACCATGTGCTGCTGTTCTACTATGTTGGTATTCAGTTGCTTGCCCACTAGGTTTTGAATTAAGAAGTGGTGGATAGAAGGAGAATAAAACAATGGCAAAGATCGGGTACATCTGGAAAAACAAACTATGGGTCCCTAAATAAAACACCAGAGGAGCTGTTAATTTTCCCTATTAAATCCAGCCACACTTCCAACCTCTGTTTAAACCAGAGAAGAATGTCAAATGGGGGCAAAATGTAGAGGGTAGTGGCAAAAAGCGTCTGACAGCTGTTACTTGTCCCATGGGCAAAAAATCTGGAAGATTTAGTGCAACTTGTGAAGTTTTCTGGGGTAAAAAAATTCTCCCAGTGAATTCATCACTTGCCATATCAGTGACCTCCTTTTGCCTCCTGGCTGCAGAGCATGCCTTGCTCTCTTTGCCCTGCGTCCTTCTGCCCCAACATGCAGTGCCTCGGCACACAGCCGCACGCTGTGCTCTGTTCTATGCCCCACTGCAGGGTGGAGAGAATATCAGCTTTTCTGACCCAGTTTTAAACTATTACACTTCATTTACCATACTAGGTTACAGCATACAGGTCCGTGCTCTGTGCCCACAAACATGACAGTGAGGATTTCATGGCCATCTGAAGCAGGAAGTTTGTTTTGCCCAGCTCCAATCAGCAGCTTTACAACCCAGGCACAATCCTGGATGGGAATGCTGCTTGTGCAAGTCCATAAAAGACCTGTGGGCATGTCCCTTTCCATGTAAGAGCTGCTGATAACATCAGTGTCTGAATGGTGGCTGCTCTGGTTTCTTTTAACTTGTCTGAACTAATTTCTTTCCCCATACTAAAAATTTAAAGATTTCTTTGGAGACTTCTAACAATCTCTGAAGCAAAGCTTGTTTGCTGTCTGACTGTAAACATCAGAACTGATATTGCAGAATCCATCTTCAGTGAGTTAGTTGGATGGTTTAGTTATAAACAAACCAATGGGGTTACAACTTACGTAATTTTTTTGTTTGTCATTTGCTTGTCCTCGCTGACAAGCAAATGAGTAAATTCCTTTTCCTTGTAGTTTAAAGGCACTCCACATGCCTTTACAAGGAGAATCTAAGCTGAGCATATCAATACTGTTGATCCATGGTGAAATTTAGTTTTCAGTCTGCAAGTGCTAGAAAAGTACTTCTTAACAACAGCAAAGCTTAAATTGAAAGGGCAAGAGATGAATACTTCAAACTGAGAGCCTGCTTGTGCCTGTTCACTGTTGCTCCCAAAAGAGGACAGCAAAACTAGAAAAGTGTCTATTAACTAATTAAAAAAAACCCAAACAATGTTGTATTGTTTGCCTGATTATTGAAAAAGAAAACAAAAGAAGTATTTTACAATTGCAGACTAGTAGGCTGTGTGGAGTCCTTGACTTTCTTCACTTTTTTTTTGCTTTGATTTTTTTTCTCCTTTTTGTTCCTTTCTCCCTGCCTCTAGAGAGGGATTAGCTGCTGGGGAGATGGCCAATCCAGATTCTACATGGAAAACTTCTGACCAAAGGGAAAAATTAATGCTGGTAAATGCATCTGGAAGTCATCACACTGTTCATCTCTTATTGGGGATTTATTGGTAAGAAGAAAGCACATGTTGCCTCATGCCTCAGATATGATCTATAACCCTATTTTCCTTTAAGATGAAGCCTTGATTTGGACTTCAGTATGTCTTTCACTGGCCATCTGCAGTGTTAGGTCAAGCACTTGATCAAGAACAAACCACTAAGGATGGAATATTTGATAGCTTCCATCCCTGTGAAAAAAAAAGGACACAGACTAATATGTATCTATCCATCCCACATGAACTAAACCACCTGCTATACTCTCTCTGCTTTTCCTCTGTAATCATGTCATAAGGAGTGACCACTGTTTATCCAGCATTTTCTTTAATGGAAAGAAATTATTTTTGAACCATGACAACCTTAGTATAGTCTAATGAAAATATAGGCTGAGTCTTAAAGTAAGAGCAAAAGATTATTTCCTGTAGAAGGATATAAGAGTCAGTAAGGCAGATCTGCAGGTCAGTTCCGCTCCTCCTTTGTTCAAGATCCGCATGAACAATACCTGCCAAAAGTTTACAGTGTCTTGCTGCCTTACACTAATGAAAGAAGAAATCCTAAGGTTATTCTGGAAGAAAGGCAGGAGAAATTAAGCTTCAAATGATGGTTTCCTTGTAATGGATTTAAATTGAAGTGCTAAGCACGGCCTCAGTACTTCCACTGCAATGTAACTGACCCAAGTAGCATACATAATATCTTACAGCCAAAGCTCTTGTAGAGGATAAATGCTAATGGTGATAATCTAGGTCTGTACTTTTATCTTGTTCACTGTGTGTACACACACTGCAAAACATGTCACGCCAGGAGGAATATCCTGATAACAGGGACGCTTTCTCTGTCACCAGGGAGTCTCTAATAACACTTTAACAGCAGTAGCTCTAACCACCCATTGTGCAGAAGTTCACTTTAAGTGCAACTCTTTATTTCAGGAAAGCAGAAATTGAAAAGATGCTGGAAAACTACTGAAATGGTCAAAATAGTTCTTAGGAGGTCTGTGTCATTATTCTGAGTCATGTGAGAAACAGCAGTGTGCTGTTGTGTGGTGGATTTTTATATATATATGCATATATGTATATCCTTACTCTATGATATTGCAGATATATGGAGTCAGCATTGACTTTGCAGATTACACTTACACAGGAAGTTCTGCCTTTAAAAAGCAAGCCTTATCTACTACCTATGTATTGATCCTTTGTTTTATTTCAAGAGAGACATTTACAACATTTGAAATAAGTGGCCAAAACATTTTGGTGAGAAGAAGTTATTGAGATACCTGCTGAGATAAACTCCAGAAAACAAAAGAGCTAAAGAAATGTTTTCTTTCTTTACAAAGGTAAAGTAAATGCTACCTTGTGGAGAATCATTGGCTGAAGGAGGATCTGCCTCTGAAATACATGTAGATCTTAAAGTTGCATATGAACAAGGAGATTTAGGATTCTACTCATTTTGCACAGTTAAGAATGATTTTGCTATATTCAGTGTTTTATGAAAGAAAGTCTTTACTAATGTCAGTGATAATGGCCAAAATTTGCCATTATAATGTCAGGGACATTATTTTTCCAAAGATGCTTCCCTGCTTTCCATGATGCATGTTAGGTTTGACTCCAACCAGTTCTTATTCAAGACTGACTTAACACCCAGCAGGTGCTCCTTCTTAATCCTTTCACAGGGAAGTTGCTATTTAAAGGGGATGTGTTCCAATCAACTGTATTTTGTTGAGATGCCCTGCATCATGCTTCCCAGACTGTCTTGTCTCTCTATGGTATTATTTGGTGTTCTAATTTCCCACAGCTACTGGAGGGTAGCTGTGCATTGGATGGTGGCTACTGCCTGAATTCATGTCCTGAATCTCAAAAGTATGTCTTTCTCATACTTGGGGACTGGATCAGTAAATGCAGAGAAGAACTATTTTCTGATTTCTTTTAGTTGTGTTTGGATTTTTTCCTTTTTCAGTATGACAACCTCTCAGACAGAGTAAGCTGAAATCTTACTGTCTGCTCTTGCCTTTTTTTTTTTTCTTTTAATGCAGTTCATCTGGAATATGAGAGCATAAATTACTTGTCTCAATGGTTAGATTTAGGAGTGGCTTTCAATGATATTATCTTTGCTTTAGCTTCACAAGCAAAGAGACAGAAGGAATAGGTCACCAAAGCAGTTAATGAAAGAACAGCTTCAGAGATAGAAGGGGAGAAATGTGGTGAAGTATGTGCAGTGGATGATTAAAACCCCAGAAAGTTCTGAAGTATTATAGGATAATTTCACCAAGCTCTCATGAAACTCTCTGAAACTGTTAGTTCTATGTTATTTCATTCTTATCACATATGCTAGTTAATGTGCTTTGCTTAACTATAGCTTTGGGCAAATATAATCACCCTGTTCTTAAATCCTTCTTGTGTACTCTTTCCCCCTTTCTCAGAAAAATGGACTTTTGTCTCTGAATAAAAACCTGTGACAAAACCAGTACAGATCTCTGACAATGACTAATATGGGAAATTGATAAGAGGGTATTTCTATGGAATTTTGATTTTATTTATAGTTTACTTACAGTTGTTTGGAAGTATTCATTTGACATGGAAAATCAACAACACATCTCTACTTGGGTGAGGAAGGATTAGATGGAGAGAGTTGAACAACACAGGGCTTTAGCTTGCTCTTTGGTTTAACAGACATTTTGTAGTGCATCGATAGCAGCATCTCCTGTCTTGTTCATCTCCTCTGCAAAACATACCTGGTTTGTTTTCACAAGTGGCTGAGATGCAAACTCTTCCTCCCTCATTTCCACAAAATAGTGTCTTTTCAGATATCTGTTTCTATAACTATCACACTCCCCTACTCTCTGCTCCAGAACAGGTTTCTTTGTGTGCTGCTCAGTACACTAGAAGCAATGATGCAGAGGTGGAAACTGTTCAGCAAACACAGAAGCATGCTTATGACACCGTGGCTGCAACTCCTCTTGCCGTAAGTTGTGCTCCCACTATAGGCCAAGGAAAATTAGTATAGCCAGGAACTGCATTGGGTCATATTTGTTTAGCAGATTGATACAGGGCACTATGTGGCTTCTCAACAAGGTATCTTTCATAAAAGAAGGTATCTTTCATACGGACTCCCTCACGTCCTTTAAGCACCATTTTCTTGGTTTCCTTAGATAAGACACAAAGCCTGCACAAAATCTAACAAATGGAGCATTCTCTGCACATTTGTAGCTCTGGAGCACTGACCCAGCAACAGAGTTGTTTGTTTTCCTGGTGAGTAATCTGTACAGAAACATTAGTATGGGATGCAACCCTCTGGATAACACGGAAGGAAAACACTGAATCTCGAGGGCTCCTTGCTTCCCTTTCACAATTAAATTTTTCCTTCTCATGCAATATACAGTGTGGTATTTTCTAGCAAAGCTGTTTTGTAGTTACAGCAATTCCCAGAGCATCAGTTAGTTCTAATTGCTGCCTTTTACAAACTTTTTAGTCTTGCAGCTTAAGAAGACCACTGTTGGCTTTATGTTTCAGGCCTTGTGTTTACTTAGGGAGGGGAAAATGCTTAGCTGCATTTTATGGTAACAGACATGTTTACAAGAAAATTTAAAAGATTTAGGGGACAAAGTTTCTTCTGATTCTGTGCACCATTTGCAGCATTACACTACAGCACAGCTGATGAATGAGTTCCAGAGTGTAAAGCTGTTTGGTCTGCTTCCCCTAATTGAGATGTACAGAAATTAACTGAATGATCTCAGTGAAGCAAAGTAACGCTTCTGAAGCCCTAACTAACTACAAGAGGTTAGTTACACCAGCAAAGCCAGCTCCACATAAAAATATAAAATGCTTATTCTTTGAACAGTCACAATGAGCCTATTCTTCTTGGTTAGTCCTGACTAACCCACTGAAGTGGGAAGAAAATGAATGAAAAGCTGTTTCTTTCTCCCTTGCCAGAGAACAGCTCTCCAAACAGCGCTTTTCAGCTGTACCCTGATTAGAATGGCTGCGGGCTCAGGGGACTCCCAGTTGCCAGTCTTGGCACCTTGCTGATTTTCAGCACTATTTGTTACTTTTTTTAAACCCAAAGCAAGTTAAAACTAATCAAAACACGCTTCTTTAATAGCCAGGGATTTCACAGCCAAGCCCTTCTTAAACTTATTCATGCAAATAGCTTTGTCATTTTATATGGTTATACTCTGAGTAAAATGAACAGACCTCAGCCTGAAATTCAATTAAAAAAATACTCCCCGAATCTTCAGCCCCAAGGTACAGATCCAGCCTCTGAAACTATTTGTTCTTTAAAATAAGAAGCTCTGGTGTGCACTGGCAAAGTTCCACCTGCATTGATAAACCTGTGCAGTTCTATAGCAAGCAAGGGAGCACTGCCCTCATCACATTTATTTTTAACAGGAAGAACAAAAATTACTCTGGACATGGAGACTTAGGACAAAGAGTGTGGCTGTATCTTCTTATGAAATTGAGAACAGGGAAATTAACAAATTGTGGGCTATCTTTAGCATTTATATAAGCTGGAATGTTATTAACTACTTTTGATGAAAGATGTTGACTGGTTGAAATATTGTTGGAAATTAAATTCCATAGGATACCCTGTCAAACTCCCAGCTTGTCAGACAGCCCTTTCTTCCCATCTGCTGTTTGCATTAGCTTTGCTGCAGAGATTTTGGCTGAAAATGTGAGTTCTTCCTGTTGCACAATAGGGAATCCAGCTCTGCTCCTCTTCAACTCTTCAAACTAACAGAACTGATACTGACTTTGGTCTTGCAGATTCAGTGTCCTTTTGGAAAAAAAACAAAACCACAAGTAAAGCCAACCTAAATCTCACCTAAACCTTGTGTGTATCTATAGGCACAAATATGTATGTACACATACATATCTTTAAATTTTCTCAAAGCTTTCTTTCCTAATGACAACCCAGCACCACTATATTTTGCTAGTCTTTCAGCAGTGTAAAGGCTGCCTTTTAATCAGGTCTGATCTTGCATACACTTATGTAGATTTTGCTAATGATATTGTAATTTCACCTCTGTGACACCATAGGACTGACTGTAATAATTGGTTTAGCACCGGTTATTACCTACTGTCTAAAGCCTTTGTCCTTTCATAGGATACCAAATGCATTTATCTGGATACTCTGCTTCTAAAATATACAGTGCAAAAAATTATTGTTGTCATAAAATGTTCTAAATGTATGAAGCACAAAGGGAACAGTCCTATTTTTCATAAGCTTTGCAGCATTAAATCACATACTCTGAGAGAAGTGTTGCTTATTATGAAATTGTGAGTTGAATTATATCACTTCTAAATATATAAAAAATTGGGATGGCTTCCAACAACTACAGAAGAAGCCATCTGAGTGATGCTTTCCAATTAAATCAGGCTTTTCTTTTTTTTTTCTTTTAACTTCTCAATTTCCTATGTTCTTTATTCTGTTTTCATTATTCAAGTAGATGTATTAACCTCAAGTAATGTATTAACCTCATATAGCTGAAGTCTCGCACATCTCCTCTTTGGTATCCTTTCATGTGGTGGCAGTTAGTAGAAGTCTCTCTGTAGGTATTCACTACATGAAAGGCTTCTTTCTTGTCCATATAGCTGCTGCTGTTACTGCTCAGGTTCTTGCTTTTATTTAGGACCAGTTGTTATATGGAGCTTAAAAGCTTACAACTTCTGATGGCTTATTTATATTTTCATTCTTTGATAAGCGCTGTTTAAAAAGAAGGGCAAACCCCGGTGCATTACATAAAACATTGACCCCCATGGTAGTGCCTATGTTGTTCATGTTATGCAGGGAGAGAGATTTAACTTCATGACTTAATTTTTATTAGCAGGGGAATAAAGGCAAATTCATTAAAACCAAAATTGGTGATCAAAAACATCCCATGCAACCATAAAGCATTCCCTTTTCTACTTGTATAGGATGAAACACAGATGTTTACAGAAGTTATGCACCACTGCCCATATGCTGTTAGACCATGGGCACTTAGACCAGCTCTCTATAGAGAAAAAATGTCACAACTCTCAGAGCTTCTAGTCTGTTTCCTAGGTAATGCACACTATACAAAGTTAGTTATGTAGTCTGAGTCCTAGACTGTAGACCTGGGTGGACATATCTAAACCAAAGCAGCCCATTAACTCTTTCCAAGATGTCACTGGACTAAGAAATCATCTGATCTAGTTGGATATGTCCCTACTTACTGCATGGGGGCCTGGTCTAGATAACCTTTAAAGGTCCCTTCCAACCCAATGCATGCCATGATTCTCTGATTATACAGTCTTAAATTTACTATCTAAGCACTTTCAACTGAAGAAAAGTAAATAAATAAAGCAATAAAGCAAAATACATAAATAAATTAAAAACAAACAAACAAATAAAGCAATAAAGCAAAATAAAACAAAACACTGAAACTCACTGCAGTAGACTACTGAATGCTTATTCCTTGGCAGATCAGCCTTCCTATGGCTGGCTATAGAGATCATTTTGTTCTCTGCTAAAGGACTATCTCTGCTCTACTCCAAAGTGTTTAGAGCCTGCCTTTATTGCTGGGGTTGGAAGTTTGCCACTCCAAGAACTAATCAGGATTATTTATTCTTTCCAGCACTTTGGAATCAAAACAAGCTAATTTGGCTATCTGGCATACTTATTTAGCTTTGTTACAGGTTCATCAAGTACAGGTGATCGTTTACAAGATTTAAGTAAAGGTTTCTTCTACATTAATGCTGGAAAATTAAACCACATTGTGTCACTTGGAAAAAATATTTAAAATGATGGAAACTACTCTTGTACAAAGGAGACAGAAATAGCCCAACACAAACATATTCTGCAGTTGCCACTTGAAACAGCAGCCTATCTTGTACTACTCCTAAAATGAATCTATAGTTAGTGGGTCTGAACTGGTGCTGTCAAGGGCAAGCCAAGAGGCTATTCCATAACCTTTTTCCACTTTGCTATTGAAAGCTGAAACACTGGAGCATAGAGATCAGCAATAGCATGCCACTGGGAACGCAGGAATGCAGTTCTTGCCTAGTGTCTGTCCTGCCAGCTCCTCTCTTTCTACTACAATTCATAAGCTGTATCACTGCCTATTGCTGCTCGTGCCATATGTAGGAGTTTTAGCCAGAGGATTCAGGAAGCCAAATCCATTTGTTACGCATCTGCATTCCACCAGCATTTAAGAGAACCTCCCTGGAAGAATGTTTCACAGTATATGGACTTGTAGGCAGAGCACAGCTGGACACACACTGCTTTCCTTCCTCCAGAATGGAATTACCCTGCCATGCTGCTCCATGTGGGATTGGCACTTACCAGAACTATTTACTCTTTTTAATAAAAGCTTCCTCAGGTTGGTTCCAGGGCCTCAAGTTTTCTGGGCATAAAACTACTACCTAAACTAATGCCTTCAGGACATTGCAGCTATCTCTGCATGGGAGACAACATACTGGTAGTTCTCTGAATTTCCTTTACATTGTATATGGGTATCCAGAACCCCAGCTACTCCTGGTGAATGCATTTCTTAGTTGGAAAGTTCTTAGGAGCAAGCCAGGAGAGTCTGTGAGGCATTAGCCAAAGAGCAATCACCAGACAGTAGATGACTCTGTGATTATCAGAGTTGAGCTACTCTAACTCACACCTAGTTTTATTCACTGATTAAACTCATAAAAAACAATCTAAAGCCACTGTGGTAGGCTCAGGTAGAGCTGTCAGTCCCTCCAATAATGTTCCTTACAATCAAATGATGCCTTAGATTTGGGTTGAGCAACAGAACTTATTGAACGATACCACACCTCAATACATTTTCACAATGTCATTCAAAGGGCAATGGCACATTAAAATACTTTATGTACTTTAGGCACACGTCCTCAAACAGATTTTTGTGGAATGTCCACCCACCATGCTTCTAAAAAATGCATTCTCAGAAGCTTTTACCAACCACAGTCAACTGTGAACAATCTTTTAAGGCTGGAATTTAAGATTTTGCTTAATCCTATATTATCTGGGAATAATGGAACATACAAAGAATCCTTGCAAAATGTTTCAAAATGACTGAGGCCAGCGTAAGCCCTTAGCAGTATAGGACCTTAGGTCCTTTTTTGAAGTGTTTCTTACAGAGATTTTTTTTCACCCAGATGAATTTCACAGTCAGAGCTGAGATAGATAGAGGAAAGCGTGGCTGAAGGGAAAGCCTTATCCCCCTTTCACCCCCAGTTTTGCTCGTCAGTCATTTGTATGTGCTTGTGGCATATCACAGATGTTAGGAACTATTTCTTCACAGACAGGGTTATCAAACATTGGAACAGTCTGCCCAGGGCAGTGGAGGAGTCACTGCCCCTGGAGGTGTTTAAGCAGAAAGTGGACCTGGTGCCTAGGGACATGGTTTAGTGTTGATCCTTCAGTGTTGGATTGTGGGTTGGACTGGGTGATTTCTGAGGTGTCTTCCAACTAGATGTATTCTGTGATTCTGTGCTGTGTCTTCCACTCCTAGTCAGGGCTGCATCACTCCCTGCTCTTTAAACTTCTGTCCCTTTGACAACAACTACTTGTTCACTCACTTCCACAACAGCACTTAGTTGCTCCACAACTCTTGATAGCTTCTCTTCTGGGTCACAGCCGATGTGGCCTCTGACAAGCAATTTATTTACAATTTATTTAAAAGCCCACCTAGTCAGATATATTTGTATAACCTAAACATTTTTATTCCCTAATAATTTGTACTACTTCTGTTTTTTTTTTTTAATTCCCATATAAAGCTTCAGATTTTCTAAGAAAATTACTTCCCACCTTCTCCTCAGCTGTAAACCTCTTCCTGCTGCACATGCTGTCCACATCAGGGAACAAATCCCCTTTTAAAAACTTACCTAATCACATCACCTTTGTCTTCATACCCATCAAATTTCATGCTCAAGCTGAGAACTGTCATTAAAGCTTGCAAAAGGACAGATCTGGGGCCACAGCTAACCACAGTGCCTTTATTCTACTCGAGTATTATAAAACATTCTGGAAAATGGAAACTTTCCAAATCTTTTTCCCTTTTGAACATTTTGACTTAGAACGAATCTACAGTTCTTCATTTGTATCGGTTTGTGCATTTAAACATAACTTTTATCTCCTTCTTCTCATGCTAGGAATCCTACTTCACACATTGGCTAATTAACTACAATTTAGAACGGAGTAGGAATGATTACTCTTCTGTAATGTTGCTGTTTCTTAGCAACCGTGAAAGACACAGTGAAGGACGTGAAAGAGAGACTCAAATAGCAGAATTTCTGGATGGAGAACTTCCACCTAGACTAAACTGCTAATGGGATAGTAAATTAATTTTAATTTTCCATTTGCCTCCTTCAGTACTATGTCCCTTGCAGGCTCTAACAGCGTGATTTTTCACAGTAAAGATGGCATTTAAGCATTTAATTTCCACAGAGATGCTAATACCTGCTAGCTACTCAAAAAAAAAAAAACCTAGTAAAATTTCATTAGAAAAATATGTTCCTGCTTCCTTTCTGCATAATGACTTACATCTAGTGCTAACTTCTCACTTGATGGAGTTTTACCAAAGCAAAAATGCAAGGTTAAGCCTTGCTTCAGTATTACAATAAAGGCCATTGACTCTATTAAGAGCAAAATTGGTAATTGTATTTCCCCCTGTAATGCTAATAAAGTATTTTGAGCATTTAAATTGCTTTACTGTACTCTGGAGATACACATTATATTAACCAATTATAGTATTACATTAACCAGTTTTATACTGAAATGCCATCACTGATTTTCAAAAATATATAGAATTAAAAAAACTCTGACAGCTGAAAGTCTAATTAAAACTCAAATTCCTTTAATACTTGCCCAATCTTTTTTATGCCTTGCCAGGCAGCCCACTCTGCAACTGCTCCTTGCAGTTGACATTGTCAGTACTGGAGATTTAATTGTTTTTCCTCAGGAAAGGATGGAAGATTGGTCCCTGTGATCCTATTTATATTTTGCTTTTTGTGCATGTGAATGTCCAGACTGGGAAACTACACAGCGGACTTCAAAGTGGCAAAGTGAGGATAAAACTTATCTAGAGGCTCAAAATAACTTATATAAATAATCTAGCCAGATTTTGGCCTATCCATCTGAAACACAAAGAATGTGCAGGAGGTACACATGGTGACACTGCTTCTTCTCACAGCCCCTGGGAGCTGGGAAAGACCCAGCTGGAAGGGATGGAGAGCTGTGTAAGTACTGATAGTCTCATAACTAACCTGAGGGTCAGTCCCTACCAGGATGCAAAACTCCCTTATCTTCACCTCCAGTGTGTAAGATAGTGCTGCAGCCTGCCATGGGAAATGCATCTGGCACACAGTGAGGGAAAAACAGTGGTGCCAGGATGCAGTGTGGTTATCTGTCAACCTTTCTGCAGTGGGACCTTCCTCAGAGAAAGCACAGGACAAAGTGCCTGGCACCACAGACTTCTCTGACCAGCTCCTCCTTGTGCTTGAAATGGAAGAGAGGCAGTGAAAGGGGTTTGTATTTGCTGCAGGGAAATGTGAAGAAGGTAGTTGTAGGCTGAAATACAGGATGCACAACTTGAAAGATGGGTGTGAAGCTCCTTGGTACCGCTGGCATCTTGGGAGATCTTGTGGCTGTTAGTTGTTGGAGGCTGCTGGTATCACAATGTACTCTGTGCCACTGTGAGCTGTGGATTGTGATTGAAGGAGCCTTGGTCTGACTAAGTGACTGTGCTGCAAACTGCAGTAGTATACTGGTATCTGCATAGAAAGTCTCTGTAAGAGCCAGTAGCCTTTTCACAATTCCTTAGGGTGTTTATAGGGTAGGGATTTTGTGATCCTTCTGTGTTGCTCTGGCAGCAGGTGCAGGTAGAACCATCATTTGTCTGGGTGGTCACTACAGTTTTGTTTCATCATTTCATTCTCATGGAACTGAGAATGGATCCAACTTCTTGTGTAAGTTGTTGGTTTTTGTCTGAAAGAAGCCAGTCTAAACAGCTGAAAATCTGAAGCTGCAATTCTTTATCCATGAAGTGGAGTCTGCTGGGACATTGTGCAGTGACACCTCCCCCAGGCTGTCTGATGATGTACTTAAAGGGCTCCCGTTTACCCTGTGACCTTAATGAAGTGAGTATGGTGGTGTTTGAATTTCTGCTGTAGTTTGTGTGGGTTTATGGGGTGTTTTAGTTTTTGGGTTTTTTTTCTGCTTGCTTTTTGAAAGCAGGGATGCTCTTCAGCAGCCTGAAAGAAACTGTTGGGTTACCCAGTACAAGCAAGTGCATGCTCCGTGCTCAAGTGGTGTTCACAGAAACTGTGTTGGGTTTTTTTTTGCAGCCTGATCTCACGTGGTCCCTGGGAATACCATTCTATTATATTTTAACTGCTTTCTGTCGAGGTACTTTATTTTCATCTAAGAGGTACATGAATGTTTAACTTCTCCTTTAATATTCAAATGAATGTGATTAAGGCTTGATTAGTTTATTTCTGGCAGCACAATAGCTGAATATTATGCCAACTGCTTTCTGTAGTACTCTCTTGCTCATGCATTGTATTTCAGCAATTTTGCTGTGATGTGCTATAGCCCAGAGCCACTTTGTAGCGCAGCCTTTGAGAGGAAAAATTACTTTTCCTTTCTCTCTCTCATATGGTATAACTTCAGAAACTGTTTGTGCTCACAAGTTCCAAACTTACTGCTCCCAAAGGCTGGCTTGAAGGTAAACTGAAGGCAAGACTGTACTTGATTTGGAGTCCTATCTGCATAAGGCAGCTTGCATCTCTTTCTCCTTGTGTAGTGGGGAGCTGAAAAGGGCCCCTTAGTCTTGCCAGATCATAAAAACTGGATGAAAGATTTGGTGTTCCTGGCTATAGACTCAGCAAACCAACTCAAGACCTGGTCCTCACAGTGTTCAGTTGAGTGACCACCACCTGGAAGGCATCTTGTCTCCCTTACTTTGCATGGAAACCAAAGTCTGTGGGAAGAAGACTTAAGCATCCTAGGTCTTTCCCTTATGGGTCTGGATGAGGCTGGAATTCACAACAGGGCTCTAGAATACTCCATTTGTTGAGATGTAATATAAACCCTGCCAAACTTCATTTCTCTCACCTGTTTTTGAAAGTGAAAAAGTAAATTCCACCCCTCCTCCTTCAATCTGCTTAGATTTTTCCAGGGTTTTAAGTTATAGTACTATGGAGAAAGGTGTAAGGCTAACCATAATTCACAGGTTCTAAAATTACTTTGTGATAGGTTTTTTTTTCCCCCTTCTGGTTAAAAAATCAGATTCCTAAGATATATGGTCTTGTTTAGTCTATCTTGGGTCACTTCAGGAACAGTTTTACTATTCTAAGACTTTTTCCTGCTATATATGGCTTTGTTGTAACGAGATTAAAATAAACCCCCCAGATGTTTAATGTATAAAATTACACTGTCAGATTTGCCAGAAAGTCTATCTGCTCCTCAGCAACTGCACTTGGTATTAATTTGCCTCTTGGCCTCACTGCACTGCTAAGCTGTAAAACAACACGTCATCAGTCTGTAGGCTGGGAGTAGATGGTGAATTTTTCATTGAGCAGAAATCCGTCTTCCTTTTTTTCCAGATGTAACCTGCACCCACAAAGTGGCTCTAGTGGGCAGTAGGCAGGATGTAGCTGCAACTATCTACTGGAAATAGTTATATTTTAGTATTATTTAAGGGAGGAAATCTTGCCATTAGGTGCCGATGATGGGTAGTGGCTGCACAATGTGTAAATCTAAGATAATGCTGACAGACCTGGATATAGTTTGCTGATGACTTTGAAAGCAGAAAAAAACCCAGCCAGTTGAAGCCAGCTGGCACAGAAGGTGGCTGCACCTGCCTCCTGGAGGAACATTAGTTTCCAGAGAGGTAAGGGCAGTCCACAGTCTGTAGGACAGTGCCTGCTGTAGCAATT
The DNA here is from genome assembly GCF_026170545.1 of Melanerpes formicivorus. Taxonomy (NCBI): domain Eukaryota; kingdom Metazoa; phylum Chordata; class Aves; order Piciformes; family Picidae; genus Melanerpes; species Melanerpes formicivorus. Next base: position 14,153,463 of record NW_027142362.1, on the reverse strand, counting down.
AAGGATCAGTAATACCTGAGGTGATGCTGGGAGGGATTAATTTGAATTGAATCTAGGGAGATGAGAATGGATTGTGAATACGATCTGAGAACAAAAGATATACACACATGGTGCACCCTGATCTTGTGGTTTAACACAGTCTGTGGTTCTTCATCTTGCTGCAGAGAAGGAATGTGAATAATCAAGTGCAGGGTTTTTGTTTGTTTGTCAGGTGTGTCTTTACCAGCCCCTGCAACTGAGCTGTCTGCATTTACACTTTGGAAATGGATGGTTGTGCTAAAACCACCTGCAACTTGCTGATTAGGGAACTGATCAATGAACAAGGTGCAGAAGCCCTGAAGTTGCAGCCAGCAAGGGTTTGGCCACTGTTAGGATCAGTGGGCTATCTACACAGATATTAACTGAAGTAATGACATTCTTTAGAACAAAGATTTGAGGTTGTATCTGCAAGATTGTTGGCGTTGAAAATGAGGAGGAGTTAAGGATGATTTTTTTGGCGGGGGGCGGGGGGAAGGTTATTCTGTCTGCTCACATAGAAAGCAAAGTCAGGATAACAAATTGGTTTGATGCAGAAATTTGTTTAAAATCACCAAATTGAGTTTCAAATTGCTGTGTATAATTTCAGCATCATAAACAGGAGGAAGGAACAAACTTTTTATCAACCATATAATCAATTTCTTTTTCTGAGATAAGACTAGCAGGATAGAAGAGACACTTGTCTAATCTGTTCCTGAAGACCAACGTCCCTTCACAGCTTAATGCAGTGCTTGCAAATCTCAAAGTCAGAAAGATTTGCCTACTGCCAGAACTAAATCTCCATGGCTGCAAATATGCTGAGTGCTTTTTGTTCTGCAGGCTAATCTTGGTGTGCCTTAATTAATTTTAGTAATTTTCCAGTAGGTGTGTGTGGAGAAAATGTGGTCCTGTAGTGATTTCATTTCTAGATTAAAGAAGCTGCTCTTGAGAAGTGAGAGATGGAAAATAACATTACCCACTACAGCTGTTTACTAGTAAAATCTTCAGCTTGTGTTTCTACAGGAAAGATTACTGGCAGAGCTCTGTTCATGAAGGGTGATACCTCAGATGGACCTGATTTTAGACCTGATTTTCATGCCATGTTTCATCTGGCTTTTTAGAACGTGAGATTTAGTGTCAGATTAACAGATACTGTCATCTTAGAACAGGAGTTATTCTTCTTTCCATTAGGGCATTGCCTGAGATGAAGCAACAGAGGGCAGACGATTTTTAAGCCCCAAAATCACACCCTGGAAAGCCAGTTTCCTGCAGAAAAGTCTTAACAGACAGAGTAGGAAAATGTTCCGATTCCTTGGCCAGCAAACAAGTGAACTTGGCAGGAAGCAAATTCTTGAGAAGATTATGGTGTAGGTGGGGTTATATATATGAAGTCCACGCAAACCATTTTATGCAGAAGAACTGAAACTCAGGTTATGAAAAAAAATAAGAGTGACCCTGCATGCTGTGGGGAAGACTTTTCACTCTGTGACTTACAGTGGGTTTCTTAGGGGGACTGTGCTCTTAAACCGTGGTGTGTGCATTGCAGTCATGGGAGAAACCCTCCATTCTATGACCTGATCAAGACCTCTTTGTGCTTGATTCACCCTGTATTTTGAAAGACTTGTATCAGCAAATATGCCAGCAGTCATGAGCACGTGAATTCTGCAGAACTTCCCTTGTTCTAGTGAATTCTCTTCGGGTGAAAGGCCTTCCTCACGTTGGTAAGAGGCTCATGTATTGAAGAGCAAAGCAAAATAACGCAACACACGATAGTTTCAAATTGTGGGTTCTATTTTTATTCCAAACATACTTTCACTGCCAGAGAGTTAGACAGTCAGAATCAGAAGCAAATGGAAAAATGGGGGGTGGGGGGGGAAGGAGAAAGGGAACAGAAGTGCGTTGTCTTTAGCTGAACTACTATATAATTTTCTCCTTGTGTTTGTAACATGCCTTTATGGTCTTATGAGATGCAGTAGCACTGCTTATTGAAAAGAAATAATTTGCAAACCTCTGTTTAGTATGATGAAAAATCAAGTGTGCCTGAGGTAAAGTAGTGCTAAAACTGCAGTCTTTTATGAAGGACTTCTGAAAGACTGTACTGACTGCCTATGTATTGTTTGTATTTAAGATGATGTGTTACCTGCATAGGTGCAGGTTCTTTAATCAAAGGAAGTTCTCTCATGATGTACCTATAACAGCACCTGCAGTCACCATACACTGCATTGATACTAGCAGTTGCTAATTTTTAATAAAATATCTTGGGGCACTTACTGCACAAACTCACAATGATTCCTGATCTAAAAATAGCATTAAGTAAACAGACGAAGCAGACCAAGAATGGGTGGAGAAACAGATTCAACTGAAATACTTGCTTAAGGCTGTGATTAAGACCCTGCTGTCAGTCCAGTACTTCATTCATCAGATTTTGGAAGGATATCATATGGGAGGTTGCACAAAGAAATTAGACTGGTATCTTCATAATGTCCTTAAACTTCAAATCCTGTTTGCTCTGAAATTCATCAAGGTGTTACTTAACAGAACTAAAAAGTGGAAAAGTTTGCTGTCAAACTATTTGTCATTTATATACCTTTAAAAATGTATTAAATTGGTGGACCCACTGTTAACATGGCAGTCCAGGCTTCAAGTGAATGCAGTAAGTGGAAATATGGGGAAGCTTCTTAAATACTGCTCTCTTCTGCTACACTGCACATGCCTATCCCAGTGTACAGTTAGAACAGCTCTGAGCTGGATGAACCCCAAATCAGCATTCTGTCTGTTGGAATCTGACATAGCTGGGCATATCCTAGGAGTAAACTCCCTACACCTTTTAACTGCAGCTGTCTAATATTCCACCTGCTCTGCCTGAGTAGAAGTGCTACTTTCACTGTCTCAGGTGGTCCTGACATTTTTATTTACTGCTAACAGAAACCCGTTTTAGGCAAGCTAGCCTCTGTTTCCCCCTTGCCATCATGAAAGGGGTGTGTGTGTGTGTATAAGCCCAAGTGAAAGTAACTTCAAATACAATTTTATATGTATCTGCATATACAAATGTGGCTTGTCTTTTGGTTTTGAGGCTTTTTTGGTGGATCTGCTAAAAACAAAGGGGAAAACCCCAAAAAGAGAAGCTACTCCAACTTCGGGCACAATCCAGGTGTGCTACCCTGGAGGCCTGAGAGAACTGCAAAAAGCCAAGATGCAGATTTACTTTATATTTTTCGGAGTAGTAGCAGCAGCAGCATTGTTGTGTGCAGTTTTTCCTAGGGAGGAAGCTTCCCAGCCATGGTGCTCCCCAGGGACAATTATGGGAAGGCAGAGGTTGATTTATCCCCAGTAACATTTTGCAGTTTTCATGTAGTATTCTTCTTTTTCTCTTCCACAGATCTGTTAGTCCACACTGTGCCTTTCAAGAGCCTGCATCACCTTACTCAGCCCTTGACATTTGTTAAAGATATTTAAAGCTTAGTTTCAAAGTCTTACCTATTGTGCACCTTCTATTTGTGGTAATAAGGAGTGATCATTAGTAGAGCAAAAAACATCAACCAAGAGGATAATGACTTCATTTCAAGAGGGGACTGGATGTGGCACTTGGTGCCATGGTCTAGTCATAAGGTCTTGGGTGATAGGTTAGACTTGATGATCTTTGAGGTCTCTTCCAACCTTGGTGATACTGTGATACTGTGATACACTGTTCTCTTTACTTACTGTTTCTGATGTTCTGTGCATTCTTATGGAGGAAACTGACTTTATATTGTTTGTTGTATTTCTGCTTGTCTAGGGATGATGTAAAAAAAACTACTGAAGTCTGACTTGAAAGTATTTAGCTTTTCTTCTATATATAGCATTTCCTTACTTAAGGAAAATGACTTTTGTCCACTTTTCATATGTATATAAAAAGCACAGTTATATTCAATGACATGCTGTTTGCATAAAAAAATGTTTTCAGCTCAAAACAATGTTAGACCAAGGCAAATTTAAAACCAAATCAATTCAAGCAGGTAACTGTAAAACTTCTAGCACTAGATTGCTGTGTTTTATGAGCTTTATGATGTCAAGTGTATTTTTATCACTTTATCATGGAAAGCCACATTGCTTTAAAAGCAAACTATGTACTTAAACATTTGTCTTCAATCTCTTTAATAATGTATGACCTGTAGAGGAAAGAGTTTGTATTTTAGTTGTTGATAAAGCGACTAAGCATAGGCACCGACTGTCTCTAAATTATAACCTCCCTGAAGGAGTGTAGCTACTGCTTAATAACTGTAAAGTGGGGAAAGAAACAAAGTATTCCATTTTTTTTTAACCTAATGGCAGAGATGCTATTTGAATTTCCCTCAAAGATGGAATTGAGGAAAGAAGAACTCTGCAAGTACAGAACAGTAATGAGTGTGTAATAAAAAACCCTCACAGACTGTGGTTGCCTGCATTGTTTTTTTGATATGTCTAGTCATACCTTATTTCAGTGCACAGCCAGAGGTATTTCACACACACCTTTCTACCCACCATTGACTGCAGTAACTTCAAGAAAATTAAATCTTGTTCTATGAAATTATGGCAAACATTGAATAATGGCTCCCCCACGATCACTCTAAATTCTCTTCCTACACATCACTTGTCTCTATCTTAATACTGCTCAGCTGTTGCTAAGGCAATATTTTCCTAGTGAAGTTCTAAAAGGTAAATACACAGAACTGCAAGCAGTGCAACAGCAACTGTTACTCATCTTCTGTACATGGATGGGCAAGTGTAGACATAGTGCTTGATAATTTGAAAGCTATACAGATACCTTGACTCCAAAATTATCTAATGTGAGCAGGCCTTCCCTGCTGTGCTGCACACGGGCAGAGCTGTTCCCTCCCTATCAAGTGGGGCAGGACTGTGTCCTCTTGCATTTTGGCAAATTACACAAATTATGTTGCTGCTTAAGGACAAATGAGGTGGATCTGACATTTGGGGCTAGCAATCCAGAGACATGTTGTGGTGGAAAATGGGGACCCCGTTTCTAGGCACCCTGGTGATAGATGATGAAACCAATGGGCCAGGGTATTGCTGACCCTGCAAAGGGCAGATTCAACTCTGATTTTTATGGTTCAGCTTAGTGGTGGAGTGGAAAGGTGGATGCAGGCACTGATGGTGTTCTGATGAACCTACATCTTCTTGGCAATTCCTTTGCTTGAGTTCATTCCCTAATGTCTCCCTTACTGTATTTCTGTCCTCTCATCCTTGTCTCATTGGTGGGAAAACATTGAAATACACATTCTTGCCTGTAGTGAAGATTTTTAGCTCCTAGAAGCATGTCTTGCTTTCAATGCCTCTTTACAGCTATTTAAAGTATCTGCTTGCATTCTATAGGCAAGCTCTGTCAATCTCTTTACAGTATCTTTTAGTTAAAAATTATTAGAACTCTCAAGAAAATACATTGGTAAACTTGTACAGAGGAGATGTGTATGCCTGGGTTCATTTCAGTACTGTAAAGGATAGGTTGCTTCCCTTTATTCCTTATTATGTTATGTCACTAGAAAGCATCCTCCTCCTCTGACCTCATTTGATCAGCAACAGTTACAGGTTGCTGTGTCTGGAGAGAAATGCAATGCTACACTGGACTTGGCCTTAGAGTAGTGAGGATATACTCTTTCTCCAAGCAGTAGTTTGTTCAGGAATGTATGCGCTCTGGAAATAAGAGCAAAGTTCTTCTTATCTGTGGAGGTGCTACTGTGCTCTCTCTTTCTGGTACATATTGCATTTACCTTTCTCAATATTTCAAAATCAAATTAACTTTCCTGTTCTAAGCATGCTTTACTAATCAAGATAACATTGATCTCATTTGTAAGCCTACTGTCTGTATTATTTGCTAGAGGAGGCAGGTTAGCTCCTCTGGCAATGCAAATCTGTTTCTAATACCTCCAATTACAACAACAAGACAGTATCTTACTCCTATCAGTTTTTCCTTTCATGACTATAATCTGACAGCATTTACTCCCTTTCATAGTTGCAGAAATCATAAACCCAAGAATATTTGAGAAGAAATGAGTTAAGGAAGAAGAATCAGATCAATACTGGAAGAACTGAGGCTTACAAAGGGATGGCATATTGGCTGAGGCACAGGGGAAATGAGACATCAGTTATATGCTGGAAAGTTGTATCTGGGTATGTGGAGAAAGATTACAAATTCTGGTGTAAAAGGTGAGAGCAGGTGAAAAGAGGAAGAACTGGAAAAGATTTCTGTGTTTGGAAGATGGAGGATATAGGCAAAAGTCTTGGTATCTGCATTCTTGCGAGGGACTGTGGTGGGTTTGAGCTACAAATGGTCACGGGGACTTAGCTTTTTTGATAGCATGTGGCAGTCAAAGGGAGGGTGCAAGGAGGATTTCTGATCTCCTTGCCTTCTGCATCCCACAGCACACTGCATGTGCCCAGCCTGTTTCAATTTGTAGACATTTTTGTGTGTCCCCCCAGGGTGCAGTTTCACTTACTGTTCTTGATGTAGTCAAAACACCCATTTTTTACTGGCATAAGATGTTGCATGTAGCAACACGAACATTCAAAATCGCTATTTTCTGGCTCTTCGTAACTATACTTTAACCACCCAGCACAACTTTGTCTTGAAAGGAATGACACCAACTAGTTAAAAAGAACCATAGTTCAGTCTGGAAATCAGTTTCAAAACTATGGGAGATATCCTGGTCTAGAGGACAGATACTAGCTGTTAATAATTAAGTACTGGGACTGTTCTAAGCTCTCAGGCATCTGACTTAACCCAGATTTTGAAGTTAAAGAATGGATTTATGGAGAACATTGGTATTAATTTTCCTTAAGATGATTTATTTTTGGCTTTCCATCACTTCTGTATAATTTCTGTAAAGGGAAGCACTTTGTGGAGACATGCCAGCAGTGACAGTTTTAGATGAGTTTACTGGTCTGGTTGGAGTTTTTTGGGTTGGTGATTTTTCTATTTTTAATTTTTTTTGGGGGTGCATGTGGGTTTTTTGGGGGTTTCTTGTTGTGGCTTGGTGTTTTGGGTTCTTTTGGGTGAGGGAGGTAGGCATGCAGGCAAGAGTAAAATCCCAGGCATATCATACTCAAAGGTACACAGTGTTACGCTGTTCTTTCTTATGCCATTCCTTCTTATGAATACTGGTACTTTTAAGAACTGATCTGGATATATTCTTTTAGAAACCAACACAGCTAAGAAAGAAGCCACAGAGACAGAGCTGTGGTCAGGATAGGTTTGTAATAAGCTGATTTCTCATAGAGATGAGGTTTAATCACTTAACAAAAAATTCCTCTTTTAGTTATACAGATCCTGGTATATTTAAAGGGCGCCAGTTAGTATGAGTTGGTAAGAATGGGGCATACTGGCACTCTGCAAAGTCTGTGGAGGTGGTCTTTACATATACTTAGGCTTGATTTTTTCACCCCATTCCTAAATCTCTAATCCAAGTCAATCTTTTTCCTCATTGCCTCTTTATTGCCTTCTAAGATATCCCCTAGCTGTGCATCGTAATAACTGTACTGATAATTCTTGCATGTACTCCTAAACATTTCTCCTGAAATAATGTCTCAAAATAGTGAGGCACTATAACTTGTTTTGAAGTGAATATGAAGGTCACTTTTGATATCTTTAACTTCCCTCTGACTTCTGGGAGTGAAGGGGAAATGATGTGCAGATACACAAAGTTAAAAATACATGCAAATAAACAAACTGCAGACATTCACCTGGCATAACACTATAGGGCCCAGAGGTTTTATTGAAAAAATAATCTGAAGGATGGTTAATTGTAATATAAACAAAACAAAACAAATAATCCAACAACACAAGCACCACAAAAAAACCCCAAACCCTACCCCCCAAACAAAAACAACTCAAAACTCCCTCACTTTGAAAAGTCCCATAAACTTGTATTTGTTTGATGTGCATCTGTCAGTGACTTGACCACAAAAACTATGTGCTCTACAAGTAAGCAGAAAGCTACTTGAAAGGAAACAGGAACACAGTAATAGTGTTAAAATAGTTCCTCAATGAGAAGGAAAGAAAATCTAGTTTTTCCTGTAAAAAACCAACAAGCTGTTTGGAGAAATAGTTAAAGGCAGAAATGAGAAACCCTTTGATTGTAGTAGTGTTTTGAAGGTGTTCAGGAGGAGACTTGATGGGGTGCTTGGTGCCATGCGTTAGCTGTTTGGGTGGGTTGGGTTGGTTGATGGGTTGGACACGATGATCTTGAAGGTCTCTTCCAACCTGGTTTGGTTTATTCTAATAAAGGTTTATTTTATTCTAATAGTGAGGCATTCTGCTAATTTTTATTATTCATGTTTCAGAAGATTGCCTTTCATATTAAACTAGTACCAATAAGAAGAGCAAAGAGAATGTCATCATGGTGAAGTTTGTTTCATACCATAGATGGAAACAATCTTCCTTCTCTGTATTTCCTCTTACACCAACAGATGTTAGCCAAAACCTACATCTGTACAGACTGGCTACTCTTTTCCTCTTCAGGATGGCAGAACTAACTGATAAAGCTTGACTTAAGATCTCTACCAAGCAGGAACCATTGGAAAGGACAGCAAAGTAACTTCTGCTCTTTCTCAGCCTTTTTCATTAGATGGCTGCCTTTAAAGAGTAGAAAAATCTTTGGCTACCAGCCAATGGCTTTGCTTAGTTTAGCTTCTCAAGATGATGCTTGAGCCTTGGGTATGAAGTCTTAATTATTGCAACAAGTTAGTCTCATCTTTCCACGCATCTCCTTCAGCTAGACTTGTGAGCCGGTAAAATACCCTCCCATAATCTATAATCTAATTGGCAGACATTTCTACAAACAGCAAGTATACTCTTAATTGGAGAAGGCTCCAAACCCAGATCTTAGCTGCCCTGACAAAGTTCCACAAGCAGTCCAACAGCTCAGACAGCCTTGAGCAACACACTAGACATCACAGTAATAGCAAAGAACCTTTGCACCCTTCTCTGACCACAGGGTCCATGTCTGTAAATAAACTGGGACAGAACCTGTTGTGCATGCCTCATACTGCCATCTGGATGCAAGATGAATTATTTCCCACACTCCAAATGTTGTTTAATTCACAGTGGCCACTGTTATCCTCTGCCTCATGCCAGGACATTTTGTGGGATGCTATCAGGCAAGGGATGAAACAGTGCCAGGAAGTATATTAATATATAAACAGTTTAGAGGATTGGGTATCACTGCTTGGGCCCACAGCCAGGTCCTGCTTAGTTTACTAGCAAAGGCAGTAAATGCTCTTAGAAAGTTAGAGTGTTCCTCTGCTTCCTGGGACCTGGGAGGACCTGCCACGCCAAGGCTGATGCTGTGGATAAAATGCCAGACACCAAAGGCTTCTCAGGTAGGCTGGGTCTTCAGAAGGAACTCTTTCCCATCTATCTGGCCTGCTGTTTTCTTTTGTACCTAGAGTTTATAGGTATCATAGCTTTATTCTTCCATTACCAACAAAGCCTGGTGGTTTACTGTTCCTACCATGACTTTTTAATCTCTGGTGTAGATGAGAAGAAAGGAAGAAGTATTTCTTTCTTCAAATGGGGATAAAAATCATTCACATAACTGTAAAATCAACCTCCCTGCCTGACAAACAGCTTATCTGAGACCTGGCAAAGTTGTGACGGGCTTCTGCATGCCGTTTGCATATCTGGGTGGCACTAGCACATCCTGTCCTGTAAGTGAGTAGGTATGATCAAGAGTATCAAATATTATTCTCTAAATAAGACAACATCCTTGATGTGTCTCCTATCCCTACCCAGGAGTCAGATTCTGCTTCACCTAGGATGACAAATCCTGGTTTTATACATCATATGCTCAAGAATAGAAAAAAACTATCAAAGCTACAGGAAGGAATGTTACCTCATATGCTATTGGCTATTGCTGCTTAGCAGTCTCATCCATAGATGCTGCTTTTGCATAAGCAGGTGAGCTTGGGCTTCAATCCAGCACCTCATGAAGTTCCTATTTCTACTTCATCTTAAAAACAGAAGCCTGAACAAACTGACCTGTTCAACTAAGCTCTCTCTTCTGCTTCTCCAAGTTGTCTGTTCAACTTGACAAAAGTGAGACTACTTATGGTATTGTCACAGCATGGTTAGATTTTTTGCCTTTTGAAGTTTTTGTCTGTTTGTTTGTTTATTTGTTTTCCAGTTGGATGAGTCTCCCAGTCTGGCAGTCACTGTGCTAAAGAAGGGGCTGTATGTAAATCAACAGTCCAGGTGTTTCCTGGAGGGAAGAGTAATGAGATAAAAACAAAAATGTCTCCCAGCCAGGCTCTTGGCTCATGAGCTGGCCCTAGCTGCTGCTCATAAAAGCAGTTGCTGCCTGCTCATTCTGAAGCCTCTCTTGCCCATGCTGTCTTGGCAAAGAAACTTGGACACATGCTTGCCTCAGTTTGCAATGTGATCTAAAAAGCCCTGTAAGAGTCTGGAGTGTGGATTCCCATGACATGCTGGTTCATGTCTGTCATCTGTCCATCATTCTTCAACTAGCTTTTTTATTCCTTAGTTTTCCAGCAGAAGGGAAGGCAGAACCCTTTATTAGACAGATGCTAGAAAGCACTTCATGAAAGCATCATCCAGTAGTGTCTGCATCTTCCACTCAAAAGAGTTTTTTGGTTGTGGTTCTGTTTGCTGTTTGTTGGTGAGTTTTTAAAATGTTATTTTCTTTTCATTTTGCCCCTAGCTTCCACACTTACCACCTGCTGTTATCTACCATTCTGGTGGCTTGTCTAAAGTCCAGTAAACATGATTACGTATGTGACTTGGAATTTTCTGTGCAGAATCAAAACAGGCTCTGTTAAATCAAACCCCTCCTTGTTCACACAAATGGGTATTCCCTGGGCCAAAATGTACCTTTTGTCATGTGATAGACATTTTTCAAATGACCACTGTGATGCTGCAAAGAGAGTTAGAAAATGTTTGCTTGCACATTATATCATAAAAGTGTGCTACTGATGCCTCAAATAAGTGCTTGCAATACATTAGACCCTGAGAATGGGTGACCCCATCTGTTCCCCCCCCGCCTCAATGCCGAAGTGAGGGAAAACTAACACTTCCTAATTCACTATATATTTACAAGAATGTATTAGCACTTGAATGGCATTTCAATTCTGTAAAACAGTGATTAAAATATGTGTAACAGGCTTAAAAGATTAATATCATGAAAGCACAGGCAGTTCACAGAGCATGATAAAGAATCTGCAGAACAGGTTATTTGCTAAGCAGTGCGAATCAAACAGTATTACAGCTCCAGAAGAATTCTTGACTGTTAGGGCTGTTTTATAATGTTTAAACCTGTTGCTGTTTTTATTAGGTTTGTATTTATTGCCCAGGCTAGAGTTCAGATAATTTATGAAGTATTTGTAAATGCATTAATATTTTTCTGCCAGGAGCTGCACAGTAAGATCTTGGCCCTATTGAGCACAGTAATAAGCTTCCCACTGCCTTTATAGGCACAAGCCTGGTGATAAGGTTGCCTTCATTTTGTTATCCCTGGCATCATACAAAGTTGTAGACTCCACAGTGTTAATGTTTAAAAAAAATAAATAAAAAAATATCAAATCCTGTCACCAGTTCAGAACTCTACTTGGAGTGCAAGCTGCTCTCTTTCCCAGGCCAAATGTCTTTTTATTTCAGTGGGAGGAAAGCCAAAGAAGAGACCAGCAACAGTTTACTCTCCAGGATAGGTTAAATTTCATAAAAATAATCTTTATTTCTCCCAAAAGATCATACAAGCAATGTAGCTTCTAGATGTGAATTAGTGTAACATAATATTTCCATTAATACAGACATGAAAATATATGTTCTGACTTAGTAGCTTGCAGAAAGCCTTAAATCAATATCACATAAAAGCTATAAGGCCAAATTCCTTCCTATTTCAACTGGGGAGCCTAGGTCAAGGCACAGCGAATGAAGGTCTGCTGCCTTCTTTCTCTACAGGCAGAATCTCCAGATTCACTGCGAAATCATTGCTGTTGGTGATGACCTGGATTTTTGTGAAATGTTCCTCTGAAAGATGACAGAGAGGATCATACTTCTATGTGGTAGGCTGCCTATGAAAGAGCTGTGAAAAAATATTGCATTGCTCTACTGAAGAGCTTTTTAAAAACTCAACCTCCCAATAGGTGGACATTACAAAAAATGAGAATCAAGTTCTATTTTGAGAAGTTCTGAGAAGAGATAATCTTAAAAGCTTATCTACAGGACAAGAAGGGGAAGGTGACTAGTCACATGGACAGTGAAACTCTACAAATTTCTTTGAGGCTAATGCTAGCAAGCATGTAACTTTTTTTCTTTTGCATCACAATATTAATTTTCCTCAGAACCATGAAGACCTTGTTCAGTGCTCTTTACCGGGGTCTGTCACATGGAAAGAAAATACCAACCAACCAACCAAATAAATCCAACCAAAAGAAATTTCTGATTATACAGGCAACTCAAATGCAAGTCAGTAATGTATGGGTGTGAGAAGACTTGTGGAAGTGAAGGCCACAGTTCTGGATATTCCTTTGTGCAGAAGTGCGGTGCTTTTTGTTGTTTCTTTTAAAGTATAGCTAACATCTTGCACTACTCACATATAAAGAGGTTTTTTGTTAGCATTGGAGAATTATAAAGATGTTATTGTGACAACACATCCAGAATAAATACAGCAAAAAAACTTTCTCCTTGGAGACTCAGTTTTAAGTGAGATATTAAAGGAAATGAGGCTGCTGGGATCTCAGAGTAAGGGTCCAGCTGGTTTTTGGAAGCCAAGTGTGTGTGGCAGATGGAGGCATATATGGTAGCCTCTTGTCCTGTGCACACTCCTGTGAGTTCCAGGAATGGCAGGGGTGCTGTTCCATTGGGACAGAGAAAAAGTCTGAGTAAGTTTTGCATGAGTGGTACAAACTCTGAAACAGATGATGTTTTTAAACATCTGTATTCTATTAGCATCATGGAGCCCTAGTGATAAACTGTATCACACTGGGCTTGAGCAATTGGACAACCGAAGGAGCATAAGACAGCTACAAGGAGTTTTAACTGCATAAACTGAAGTCATTTCTTTGCAAACTTGGAAGTGTGAAGACAGTTAACAATGAGAGTAAGCCGAACATTAGAGGTGGTGTTATTTTTTCAGTACACAATCCCAGATGTTCTAAAATCACAACCAAACCATTGCCATTCATCCAAAACACTTCTTCAAGGCACTCTGCTTGCCCAATAAACTGCAGGGAGAATGCTCCTGGTCACTGAGATCTGTGGAGTGTGGCACCTCTCTGAACAAGATGGTGACTGAATCCCACACTATAACCTCTCAGCTTCTGTGCCTGCAGCAGTGACTGACAGCATGACTGCTGAACACCCACATACAGAGAGATACTGCACTGTACATATGGCAGAGTACAGAAAAGAAGACCAAACAAAATCTAGCAAAAAACTGTATTCAGAAGAGGATGGGGAACCCACCAAGTTTTCCCTCTATTCTGTTTTTATTCTACTGCACAGGCATCTGCCATGTATAGTCAAAAATAACAGATTTTTCTTCTCTTAGATAGTACAAAGAAAGAATAGAAAAGAGCAGACTGATGAACATCAACTCTTGGCAGCTAGCAAGTGATGGCATAAAAAGCACTTATGGCAATCTCTAAGCATAGCTATTTTTAATTTATTTAAAAGAAAAATCCTGTTCAGAACAGGAATAAGCTGCTGGCAAGAGCTATGTTACATTGATTTGTCTATAAATGTAATGTTCATAACTTGCACTTTGTGCACTGCTTTGAATATTTGGATGAAATGGTATAGCTGTTGGTGGTCTTTGTTGGTAAGTTCAGCCTAATGGAGCTTCATGAATATAAAGAGCTCTGTGACCTGTTGCTAGTCTTATTTCATTCTCTAGATCTCCAGTAAGAAAGCACAAACCAAGATACCAACAGAAAATAACCCTAATATTTAAAACCTAATCGGATTTAAGAGTATGCTATAGAATTCTGTTCTGCTGAGACAGTAGACAAGAAAACACCTATTTATGTTATGACTTCCTATCATTGTTGATCACTGTTTTATTAACAGGACAGTTAAAATATTTCACCCAATATCTGGCTTGACTTTTTTGTTTGTTTGGAGTTGGGGTTTTTTTGTTTGTTTGTTTTGTTTGTTTTTTAATCTCTTGCAGTTAAAATATTGTTTGGTGTGGAAATGTGCCAGCTGAAATAAAGGACATGTATAAACTGGTCAGATCATGGAGAACTGGGACTGCTTAGTCTTGAGAAAAGAAGGCTGAGAGGGGATCTAATCAATGTCTATAAATATGTGAGGGGTGGGTGTCATGATGAAGGTGATAGTCTCTTTTTGGTGGTGCCAAGTGACAGGACAAGGAACAACTGGTGCAAGCTAGAACACAGGAGGTTCCACCTCAACATAAGGAGATACTTCTTTATGGTGAGGGCGACAGAGCACTGGAACAGGCTGCCCAGAGACATTGTATAGTCTCCTTCTCAAACCCACCTGGATGTGCTCCTGTGTGGCCTGGCCTAGGTGATCCTGCGGTGGCAGTGGTGTTGGACTCAATCTCTAGAGGTCCCTTCCAATTCCTAACAAAATTTAATTTCAATTATTTTTCTCAAAGATCTTGTAACATAACCTGGTAACTTTGGATTCGTGATGATTCCTAGGTCAATTTCAGACATCATTCCAGTTGTGCTTACTTATGTCTGATGCCAGTTAAATGGCTTCAGAGAAGGTGCTGACACTTCACCATGAGAAGCTGGAGGTCAGAAAGGTTCATTCTGCACCTGGTGTCAGTGCTCACCTGGCACCTATCACATGCTAGCCATGCGTGCCATACCACTGCAGTCTGCTCTGCTGAAGCAGAAGCATTGGAGATGAGGGGATGTGCATGGGGATGGGGTTGGCCTTCAGCTGGCTCTCTGCAGACCCATACTGGATGCAAGCTGTACTGGTAGAGCAAACCTATTTCTGTGTATGTTGGGTTTCATACAAGCTTAGAGTCCCCATTTACTGGACATGCAGGATGCCTCTGTAAGCCTCTGCTTACAGCACTTTGACAGGGGGTTGTTTTGTGCAGAGGACAGGAATGTGGAGATTTGGAAATGGCAGGAGAGGGTTTTATTTATTCCTTCTGTTTCATCTAAGAACTATGTGGGCAGCAGCAGCTAGTCATCAGCAGCTCTATAGTTTTTGGTGACAAATTAGGACTTGAAAACAAAAGCCCAGCAGCTTGAGGGCTCTGTGAGCTGGTCTCTGCGGAAGACGTGAGGCTGCACATCAACAACTGGGTTCAGTTCTGAGTCCCTCACTACAAGAAGCACACAGAGGTGCTGAAATGTGGAGTGTGTCCAAAGAAGGGCAATGAAGCTGGTGAGGAGTCCACTAGAGCACAAGTCTCATGAGGAGCACCTGAGGGCACTGGGGTTGTTTAGCCTGAAGGAGCCTCAGGGAAGACCTTATCAATTTCCACAACTAGCTAAAAGGAAGTTTCAGTGAGATGGGGTTTGGACTGTTCCCCCAAGTAACAAGTGATAGAACAAGAGGAAATAGCTTCAAGTTGCAGCAGGAGAGTTTCAGGCTAGATATTAGGGTTGTCAAGCCTTATAACAGGCTGCCCAGAGAAGTGGTGGTGTCACCATTTCTGGAGAGATTTACAAGCCCTGTAGATGTGGTACTGAGAGTATGGTTTAGTGGTGGCCTGGCAATGCTGGGTTAACGGTTGGACTCTTTCAGCCGAAACAGTCCAATGATTTTATGACATGGGCGACGCCTGTAGTCCTGCAGTGATAGCAGAATCGCCCTAACCGAACCCAAAAAACTTCGCTGCCTCTGGCTATGAAGCACAATGCATCAGACCCATGCCAGCACTGAATTTAACCGGCGCTCGCGTCATGGTCGACTGTGACTCTTCAGGGCAGCTCTCTCCGCTGGCAGGAGGCAGAGAGGAGCCCGGACCCGGGCCGCACCCCTCCCGCGCACCGCGGGGTGCCTCTGCCCGAGAAGCCGTTGGAGGAGCCGCTCGCCGCTCGCTTCGCCGGCGACCGCGGGGCCGCCCGGGGGGCGCGTCACCGCAGGACTCGCGCTGGAGCGGTCGGGCTCGCCCTGGGGCGGGTGGCAGCGGCTCGCTCAGGGGCGGTTGGGCTCGCGCTGGGGCAGTTGGCAGCGGTTCCCTCAGGGGTGACTGGGCTCGCGCTGGGGCAGTTGGCAGCGGCTCGCTCAGGGGCGGTTGGGCTCGCGCTGGGGCAGTTGGCAGCGGCTCGCTCAGGGGCGGTTGGGCTCGCGCTGGGGCAGTTGGCAGCGGCTCGCTCAGGGGCGGTTGGCGGGGACACGCTCAGCAGCTGCGCTTCGCCTACGCAGCCCCTCTGCCGGAGGCAGCGAGGGGCAGACCCCTTCCTCCTCGCCATCGCTCCCCCGGCCCACCGCTGGCGGGGCTGGCCGGCACCGGTCCGTCAGGCAGCAGCCCTTCCTCTTACCTGCGGGTGAGACCAGCTCGCCTTCGCTGAGCTCCCCGGAGTCCGAGTCCATGCTGCAGGTACCGGCGGGGGAGAGGGACCGAGGGGCAGCGCAGGGAGGGCGGCGTGAGGATCGCAGCCGCTGACAGGAGAAGTGCCCGAAGCCGGGGAGCGGGAACCGGGAGAGAGCGGCGAGTAGCCCCTGCTGCCTCCTCCTCTGCTCCCTGCCTTAGCACTAGGTCCGCGCCACCACATGCAGCCACCTCGCTTAGTGCCATTGGCTGCAAAGGAGGAGCGGAGACGGGCGGGCTCCGGCGAGGGGAGGAGGCAGCGGGGGCGCGGCAGAGAAACAGCTTCTCACCCGAGCCTGTCACACAAGTTCGTTTCTCAGGGGGCTGAATCTCCCCAGCCTCCGGGGTTCGGCCGCACCCTCCGGCTGTATGCCGCTGTGGTGGCCGGGGTGACATCGGGGACTTGAGGCCGGACAGCTGCGGCCTCTCCGCTTCGCGGAGGGCAGAAACCACTCCTGGGAGAGAACTTGGCAGCGCCAGAAGGACCGAAATGATAGTCTTGTACACTGGCTGCCACTGTGGGTCCCGTTTGTCTTTTCATCTCTGTTTTTCTTGCGGGCATCTCCCCTGACTTTGGACAGTCACCATGGCTCTGTTCTAGCTCCCTCTCCTTAATTACCGATTTCCTTGAAAGTTAGTCATTAGAATACTGGAAGTGTCGGTTCTTGTTGGAGCTTAATGTCCAGAAGAATATTGGAGGGAATATTCCTGCCGCCCGATTGCACGGTATTGACAGGCTTAGGGGGGCAGTGCAATATTTGGTAAATGAAGGGTGTGCTAAAAGATTGTTTTGAATGGTTGAGCCTGAAAACTTTATATTTTGAATTCTGCAGGCTTTGAGAATAGAATAGAATAGAATAGAATAGAATAGAATAGAATAGAATAGAATAGAATAGAATAGAATAGAATAGAATAGAATAGAAAGAATAGAGTAGACCAGGTTGGAAGAGACCCTCAAGATCATCGCGTCCAACCTGTCAACCAATCCAACCCACCTAATCAACTAACGCATGGCACCAAGCACCCCATCAAGTCTCCTCCTGAACACCTCCAATGATGGTGATTCCACCACTTCCCCGGGCAGCCCATTCCAATGGGCAATCACTCTCTCTGTATAGAACTTCTTCCTAACATGTGGAATAGACTAGACTAGACTAGACTAGACTAGACTAGAATAGAATTAACCAGGTTGGAAAAGACCTTCGAGATCATCAAGTCCAACCTATCACTCAATACCATCTAATCAACTAAATCATGGCACCAAGTGCTTCATCCAATTTCTTCTTAAACACTTTCAGTGATGGTGACTCCACCGTCTCCCTGGGCAGCCCATTCCAATGACCAATCACTCTTTCTGTGAAGAATTTCTTCCTAACACCCAGCCTAAACCTCCCCTGGCATAGCTTGAGACTGTCCTGTTCTGTTGGTGGTTGCCTGGGAGAAAAGACTAGCCCCCACCTGGCTACAATCTCCTTCAGGTAGTTGTAGACAGCAATGAGGTCTCCCCTGAGCCTCCTCCAGGCTAAGCAACCCCGGTTCCCTCAGCCTCCTCACAGGACTTGTGCTCCAAACCCCCCACCAGCTTTGTTGCCCTTCTCTGGACATAGTCCCAAGCCATCCATTAATTAAAATTTTTGAGTCCACTTGTTCAGCCCTGAGATTAGGTAGTTTGTTCTTTCCCTTTGCTTTTACTCCTTTCTGCTTTTTCTTGCTGTTACAGGACGAAAATTGCTTGAACTCTAGCACCAAAATCCAAGGAATGTAGCAGAAAGAGTACTTTTCCAATGGGGAAACAAGTAGTATCCTAAACCAAACCTTGTAGATCTAACTGATCCATAGATATGTCACATCCAAAAAGCTGGCCAGTGCCTCAAACATTTACTTACAGATTATTGAAGCCTGCAGCAGAGGTTTATGCCTGCAGTTGTAGATCACGGATATCTTTTTTGACGCTGTAACTCTCTCCC
This sequence comes from Melanerpes formicivorus, assembly GCF_026170545.1. Taxonomy (NCBI): domain Eukaryota; kingdom Metazoa; phylum Chordata; class Aves; order Piciformes; family Picidae; genus Melanerpes; species Melanerpes formicivorus. The sequence continues at coordinate 14,134,967 of NW_027142362.1, read as the reverse complement.
CCAAACTCATGCAGATCCTTGTTGCTGGAGAAAGCAATGCCGGGACATTGCTTTGACGCTGTATATGTGAACTTATTAAATGTCATCACACTATGTCCAACATTCTTGACAAATGTAAAGACCTTTTCTGTATAGTGTGACATTTAAAAGAGGGGGGAAGGAAAGGGGTGTGTGTGTGTGTTGTGTTGTGGGTTTTTTTTCTGTGCAACAGAAAAATTCCAAGATTAAGTCACAAAAAATAATACCACTCCAAGAACAGAATCTGAGATCTGGAAAGTGTTTAGTTCCTCTCTGTCTCCCTTTTTTTCTTTGTTTTGTTTTGTTTTGTTTGCTGTTTACCAGCATAAATACAGTTTAATAGGAAGAGTAAGTTTGTATTTGAGAACAATTAATTTATTTTTATGAACTGTCCTTAATTGGTTGAAACGGATCATAAATGCTGACTTTCTAATAGCAATGACTCTAGCTAGGTAAGGAAAAAACAGAGACATGTGGCTGTGTGTACAGTGGAACTCCTGTTGCCCCCTCAGTGGCAAAGGGGGATGCCTGGTGCAGTGTATTCTGGGCTGTGGAATGACTTCACACAATGCACTCCCAAGGTATTCTAGGCACTGACCTTACCCTGTTTTCTGTGTGGGCTTTTTTGCTGAGTGACTAACCTATGCTATAATTGCAATTAAATTCTGTACAATCACGTTTCTCTGCCACTGATCACAGTTCCGTTGGTATAAGAACAGATTATTTTCCTCTGAAAGACAGAAGTCTTGGCATGGAAATATTGAAGTGAACCCCAAATCTCACTTACTTTAACCCTTGCATAAGAACACTCATATTATTATGGAAATGGTATAATTTAATCAATGTTATATTTTATCAGTCTTGTGATATATACATTTGTCAGTTTGTTACTGTGCTATTATGACTTTCTATTCCACAGTAAGTGCTGTTTCAAGATGACTTTCCATCGTTGCTGCTAACTGTGAAGCAGTTATTAAAGTTTTCAGCTGTAACAGAATGAACATATTGTTTCATTTCAAAACATATGGTTAGAATTCAGGTTTCTTCCTTCATAATATTCTCTGCCCAGTGGAGTCCAGAGCTTGGTTTAACATGTGACCTGGAAAATTCCATGTGCTCTGAACTTCATAGTTTCCACTCACTGTAATATTGGTACAGAGGAAAGCACACAAGGTTTTTTAGCAGCACTATATGTACTAGCTTGATGCATGTTAAATGAAACTCCATGCAGTTGGCATTTCACTACTTAATTTTTGCATTTAGTGCAAATAGTGCCATTGCATATTCATTGTTATAAGCTGAAGCTCTGTGTCTGTAACAATTTCCCCTATTACAATGGTAGACCTAAAGATTGTTAAGGTATTTAGATACTGGAATGTCTTGCCAAGGCTCAGTTTATACATTGGCCTGCAAATCACAGTATCACAGTACCACTAAGGTTGGAAGAGACCTCAAAGATCATCGAGTCCAACCTGTCACCACAGACCTCATGACTAGACCATGGCACCAAGTGCCACGTCCAATCCCCGCTTGAACCCCTCCAGGGATGGTGACTCCACCACCTCCCTGGGCAGTCCATTCCAATGGCAAACGACTCTCTCAGTGAAGAACTTTCTCCTCACCTTGAGCCTAAAGTTCCCCTGGCGCAGCTTGAGACTGTCCCCCCTTGTTCTGGTGCTGGTTGCTAGAGAGAAGAGACCAACTCTTTCCTGGCTACAATCACCTTTCAGTTTTTTGTAGAGAGCAGTGAGGTCACCCCTGAGCCTCCTCTTCTCCAGAGTTCTCTTAAGAGTTTGACTTACCAGGGATATTGGTAGCAGTGGATTGAAACTGTCCCATGTGTTTCGTCTATTTCTAGTTACATGATGCTGTCTCTAGTGGCTACATTGCTGTATGGGTCCTCCACATTTCAGCTGCATCTGATCTTCATTACACATGGAACTTATCTGAAACCCTTTTCTGCCTACTCATTGTATTGGAGTGCTGGAGATCTGTCTGTGAGAGCTTTTGGGATTCAGGCTTTTTGGCTGTTCTGTCTGTGAATCATGCTTGCATGTTCACATAAATACAATTTCATTGTATCCTCAATACTTAAGTAACCCAGTTACCATAGCATCTATATCTATTATATTTATCTTTATAGGACTATTACAAAATAAGGATAATAATATTTCTCTTTCAGAGAGAGAGAAATGAGGTACTGGGAAGCTGTGATTCCAAGTCAAATGTGGAGCACAGACTTTCACCTGTATCTCTTGAGTCATATCTGAACTGCTAGGTTATCCATTTCTGCTAAATAAAAGGTTGGCAAAATGCTTCTATACTTTGCTACACAGGGTTTCCTCCTTCAATCAGAGCTCTAAAACCTATCACAGGAAGTGCACTCTCTTTTCACTCTTAAATCTAACAGAGCTTGCTCTGCACTACTGTTTTTGTTTGACTTATCTATTCCAGATTGTAAAGACACATGGATAGAATTGCATCTTCTTTTTGGCTTTTAATGTAAAAATGTAGGACTTTTTTCTCCTCACAAATAATTCCTTCATGTTATTTAAATAATGTCTACCCTAGGATGTACTGTTTCTAGTGTTGTTGCCTAATATTTTTCATCATAGTTTATGGCATTCTGTCTTTCATATCCAAGTGTCATTGTTACTGAATGTATTAAACAGAGAAGCATCACCCACAGGCTGATACACTCATGAAATGTACTGTAGCAGGTTTTGTTTTTCTTCATGAAGTATATGCACATATACTGATGCAACAAAGAAATGGAGGGAATGTAGAAATCTTTCTGCACCATTACTGTCAGATCACGAACAACCGCTGTCTTGTGGGGTGATAATTTGTCCTGTGCTTTAAAAGGATGCCTGTCTTGCAAGTTATGTAATTTGCTGTTGGTTGGCAAACTCTTGCATTCATAACCTTGCATTGTAAGTGATAAAAAGAGATTGAAAATGCCTCTGTTAGTTTGGTTGGTGGAAAATTGGAGGAAGTTTTGTATAGACATTTGGTTAGGCTATATGCCTCACTTGTTTTTTATGAGCAGAGAGTTAGACATTATTATTTTAAAGCCCTGATAAATTACATACTTATTTAACTTGCCATTTTAAAATCTTTGACAGGTAGGATACTATTAAAGGATGAGGCTGATTAGTCAAAACATCTATTTTGTTTCTGCTTTTTCTGTTCTGGGGTTGGGAAAATAGCCATTTTCCTGTCTGCCACTGTCATTGGAAATTAATTTTAATTCTTGTGCTGGTCACTGAGGTTACTTTAAAATATGTCACATTCCTTGCTTTCCATGTGTTACTGAGTTATGCTCTTCATTACAAGGGTTGATTACCCAATTACTACATTTAAGCCTTTGACCTAAGAGGCAAGTAAATAAAATACGGTTAAACCAAAATCAAATGCTGCTTGCTACTGAGTTGGGTCTCATCAAGCTTTTAAACAGGTCTCTTCTTCTAGTCTGGAAGATGGGTCATCCTCATTTTCATCCATGATTTCAAATTATGTGTAGGAGGATTCCACAACTTGTGATACTCTGAGAATGCAGATAAAAATTAGTTGCTAGGAAACTATGGAGGACCTATACTGTACTGTATTTCCAGAATGCTTTGTAGTTAGCATCAGTTATTTCATTAAATTTTCTAATCCTGTTCTTTATGTAAACACCCACATTTTTTCCTATAATCAAAGTGTTTGTTACACACTTTTGTATACTAGAAGGCAGATTCTCTAACACACAAAAAAATCCACCAAATATTTCAGATCATGTTGTATTTTGAAGGTTAGTATTTATTCTCATTATAAAATTTACTAGACATCCTTAATTAAGATATGGCAGATCATGCTTTCCCACAAAAGAGAAATTCTGAGATCCAATGAGCTGCACATTTATGTAGAAACATAATAACATTTTTCAAATTGAATCTTATCAGGAAGAGCCTTAAAGCATGTGGTGTTTTGCAGCTGTCTGGATGTGGTTGCACATCTACAGGTTAAAGATGTATCAGTACTGTGGATTTCAGTCCGGGAATGATGCACCTGTGAGTGAAATAGTGATGCAACAGCTGAGAACAGTGTTGGTGTAGAGCTTCTGCTAAAAATTATAGCACGCTTTTGACTAAAGGGAATCATAATATCTGAGAGAAAATCATAGAGACAGAAAACTTTTTCAGGGTGGAACAATTCACTAATGTCCACAGACTGCTGAAAAGGCAGAATGTTAATATACTCATTTGTGGTTTCTGTGGAGCTTGATGTGATTTTTAGAACAGCATGGAAACATCATATGACAGTGCGAGGGGATTACCTCATGACTGTTCCTTAAAGCATGGCAAGAAGCACTCTGCTACCCACCTATCTATAAATAACTAAATGTCATCAACCCAGACATAAAATTGCATTTTATGAATTAGTCTTAGGAACATGTAACATAGGCAATTAGATTACATACAGTCCTACAACAGTCCTAGTAAAGAGAATGAAATTACTTAGGAACTTGCTGTCTGGGCTGCTTTCACATGAATTGTTTCTCTTGCATACACTGAGGAACTCAAGAGTACCCATAAATACAATATACAAATGACTTGAATTCAGCTTGGGCAATACAAATTTGCCTATGGGTAGGTATATCTCTAGAGTGTTTACCTTTGTATGAAGAGATTTTTGGATTGTAGACCTTCAGACTTCTTTGCAGCTAAAGTAGCTAGAAAGGCTAGAGAATATCTTAAAATCTAAGCCATTCTATGATTCTATCAAAGCTGCTTATAATACTAGTGGAATTTTCAAGGAAGTACAAATGTAAAGGACTCTGATAACTTTTTGTAGTAATGTGAGTTCTTCACATTACTTGCCATTGGCAACCAGTAAGGAAAACACCAGTACAAGATTTGGCCTTCAAGCTAGGATTTTTTGAAAGAAAGCCCTAGCTGCAATCTTCATGGCTGTGTGTCTTTAGGCAGATTACTTTCATTAGCTGGCAGCTCCTGGTTTTTTGGTGGTTGTTTGTTTTTTGTTTGTTTGTTTGTTTGTTTTTCCCCAAAGGAAGAAGTTACAGAAAAACTTGGTAAGAATCTTACTGATTTCATCTTGTTTCCCCACTATGATTCTGTGATAAACAACCATTTCATTGAGCATTGAAATTGGTGCAATTGCCATCAATGTTTTGCAAGGGTGGAGAGGAAGATGCTATCTGGTTGAGAAGGATTGCAAGGTTTGGGACCAGGAGAAAAAGAGAAGACAAGCAACCTGCAGTCATAAACTACTTTTTAGTACTTTCCTGTTGGATATAGAGAAACATAAATAAATCCTTAAGTGCTTTCTGAAGGGAAAGAAAAATACCCTGAATTTCTTTCATCAGTCCTTCATGCTGAAGACCTCAAGTAGAGTGATATTTCAGGACAGAGCTGCAATAGGAAAGCTTAACACTGGCATACTTGAAGTTTCAAATTGCTTTCATTAAATTTAGTCTCTTTACTCTTGTGAAATACATACCAAGAAAAGGATCTGGTAAAAAAAGATTATACAATGCACAATACAGCAGTGCTACATATAACTGTGTAGTGTTTATGGCTGCCAATCAGTCTGAAAAGGTTGTAATAGTAAAAGTACTTAGGATCCTAGGATAATACAAGTGGAAAGACATCTCAGGAGGTGGACCAGTCAAACCTTCTGCTCAAAGCAGAACCAGTCAAACCTGCTCAAAGTAGAACTCTTGAAAGGTTTCTTTTTGTTAAAGACAGAAGCTATATTTGTCAATGGGGGCATATTCTCAGTTGGTTTGTTATGCACCTTTAAAATAAGTAATACTTAAAAAATCAGACCAGAAATTGTAGGCAGGGAGAATCAGATCCACTATCTGTAAGGCAATTTAGAGACAAAGATGACAGCCCAGTCATTATTTTAACAACTGTTCCTACCAAGAATCTTGTAGAATTAATATCACAGTGTCTAGTAGATTTGAAAAGAATACCATGCAAAGATCTAGTCACAAGAGATGCTAAGCATTGCCTGTTTTCAGGCCAGCAAGTAGAAGCAGAGGCTCAGTATCTCACAGGAAGCACCTGAACACCAGTAAAGCATTGGACTCTGACAAGGGAACTGAGTGATGTGAAGGATGCTAGTGTGGGATGATTTGATCGGCACCATGTGGAGCAAAACTTGAAGAGGAGGCAGCCCTATGTGTTTTAGAATGTGAGAATCCCAGCCTTCTTTCTCTATGCTTGGCTAAGAAGCCCAGTTAATTACTGAGAACAAAAGTAAACCAACAGATTTCGGGTAGTACCCATCATGGGTTGGTTATATAACAACACTTTCAGCTCAGTATAAACAGTGACGGTGAGTAGCAAGATGAGTCATTGCAGAGATTTGTCATGGATGTCACAAGCCCAAGGACAGGTTAGCTGCTGCAGCAGGTGTTATACTGAAAGATTTTTGAGGATTATAGAAAGCCATCACAGAGTCTACAAATTGAAATGATGCAGGAGAATGTCAGGGTACTAAAGGAAGCATGCTGTTTCATTAGATAAAGAAATGAGATAAAGTTGCCACCATTTTGAACAACAATGAACTGGGACTGTACTCCATAATTAACATAAAACTATGCCCGATGAACATCAATCCTATTAATGAGACTACATGTCCCTAAACAGTGTTCAGAGCTGTGTTAAAGTCAGCCAGGTACAATGAAGTTCTAAGTGTGTACCGATAATTTAAGAGAAGAATCTAAAATAGTATCTGATGTCATTGTGGAGATAAAAATATTTTATCTGGGGTAAAACTGTAGCTGGCTACTCATGCTTTTAGTGAAGAACAGTATTCTTTGTTCTGATGACTCCATGGAGTCAAGAACTTTAATCACACTGTGAAGGAGGCATGGAGTCTGTGGTACTGCTGTCACGTCCTCACAGCATCATGCAGTAGGAATGAGGACTGATTCAAACAATCGCAGTTGAGACACCATTGCAATAAAACTTTGATGTGAACTAACAGAACTGTTAGGAGAGATGATGTAACTTTTTAAATTTTTTTGAACTTTAAAGATGGATTTAAAAGGTATAAATGAAAATAAATGTAAGAAGTACGAGGATATGTACAATTAACACTACAGACCAAACAGTATTGCACTGAACATTAGCCAAACCTACTTTGGGGTAACAAGTTCAATTTTAGAAATGGGCTTTTGTTTTAAATGAGATGCTCTTGATGTTGAAAAATACTATACAAAAAGGCAGCCTTACAAAACATTGGACAAATCATATGTGGGTGGGATTTAAGCAGTCCATTTGTTGTATCCTTCTCACATGCTATGAAAAACTGAATCCTGAAATACCTTGTGTAATGACTCATATGATATTAAGATGTGTCAGTGTTCATAAACAATGCTGTTCATCTTCTATGTGTATGTGCATGTGTAAGAGGTGTAGGTGGAAGCTGAAGTTCTAGTTGTGATGACTCAGCCTTTATTCACTGTTTCTCTTATTTCTGGTTTATGAAGAAATTCTGTTCTTTCCTGTGCACTTAGATTGGTGGAGTTCCAGGGATCAGTGAGGAATGTACTACGTTTGCTTCCTGGAACAATCTGGAGAATTTTATGTCTCAGATATTTGACTGTTGAAAATGCAACCTCCTGTCACAGGCAGTAATCTATTTTTTTTTCTCTCTCTCATTTCTTCGCTCTCTTTCTTGGTAATATACTCAAGGTAATGCGGAGGTTTTGCCTTCCCTCTTTGTCAAATTTTACCTGCTATTATTAAAGTGTTTTTGTAGGTAAAGCTTATTGAGAAAGAGAGGTCTTCAATGAATTTTATATTCTCTAAATATTCTAATTTTTTTACATTGCCAGACTATTTGATAAGCCAGTAGCCAATTGGGATACAATGCAGAATGTTTATGCAAAAATTATAGGGAAAAGGACAAACAGTTTTGACAGTGATGTTGGTCTTCATTGGTAAATAGATGAAATAGTCTATTCAATTTTCCAGCATGTTTTTTTCTCATTAAGATTTGTATCTTTATAAATTTTAGGTTCTGTAATTTGTATAATCCATTGGTTGATAAAAATCTCGAGTACAGTACAAATAAGGTAGCTTGTAATAGGACTAAGTTCTGACTGAGAGTTGCCACTGCAATTTTTGATTAGTGACTTGCAAGCCACATACACTAAGGGTAGCCAGCAGATGGAGGGCTGTGCTAGCTGCTTAAAATTGTACTTCTCTGGATATCCATGGCAGACAGTCTGACAGCTGTGGCAGTTTTGATGCTTCATATTTCTTACAAAGTAAGAACCTATGTTTTAAAGGATGGGGGGATGTTATAATTATTTGAACTGTCTTTTCTTCACAATGATGTATAACTCCATCAGCATCTTTTAAACCTTTGTGGATGGTGGTGGCACATAGAAACCAGGTGATCATTGCAAAACCAGGACATATACACACACATGCCTTCTTATGTACCTATGTAAATATATATATATATATATGTGTGTGTGTGTGTGTGTGTGTGTGTGTGTGTATGTGTGGGAGCCAGGGCAGGTTGACTGCATTTCTTTGTAATGGGAGAACTCAAAAGCCCATGATGGAAATGCTTCAATGTGTTCTGCCATGGTATGTGGGCTTTTCTGTTTCCTTTTTGTGATAAATAGGGACCAGTGTAATTTGCCACACAAAATGAGTTTTCCCTACAGAGTGTGTCAGCATACAGAGTGGTAACAGAGCTAAGCCTACCTCACATCACTTGAAAGGAGCAGGCCTATTTCTGCTCTCCCTGTCTATAAATCTGTAAATGCTGGCACTCTACTTCTGTTATTGTCACAATGCTGTCTAAGATCTGCCACCTCCACCCAGGAATCAGTAAGGAGCGATAAACTAGCAGAAAAATAGCTTGCTAAAATAATTGTGTAGGTTTCTACTAATTTAGTTCCCTCAAAATGTTAATATGAGATTATACAACTGTCAGAGAGGCAGGCATTTGTGATCTGGTTAAGGAAACAGCAGGAACTCCTGTTTTAGTGTTCCGCATGCATAAAAGGTGCCATCAGTATAACTCAGAGTTAATGAATGGTTTATGAGATTGCAGGACCAATGTAAGTACATAAACATACACCAGTATTTGCAGTTCTCACATAATGAAGGGTAACTGTTGACTGCAGACATTGTTTGTTGTTCTTGTCTTCTTGAGATCATTACACCTGATCAAATGGACATAATACTTGTTGATATGAATCCCTTCTTTGAAAGCAGGCTCAACCTGCATATTCCTTGAATAGCTAAAGCAATTTATGGAAACTGTGGCAACCTAAGCAATAACAATAAGAGAGAGGAAAGAGGCAGCTGTGCCAAGTGTTGTTGGTTATGTGAATTGGCCAAGCCTGCCATTTTTTTCCACCAATTTCCACGTTGTTCTGACCCCTTGTACTTCAGGGAATGGAGGTAGAAGCAACTGAGGCAAACTGTGTGATTTCCCCCCACCTCCCACCATGTCTTCTTCTTGTCTCCTCTACAATGGGTCTACTGGACCATCTTCCTCTGTTTCTTTTTAGCTGGTCAGCCAACCCAGCATGACTTTTCCCTGGCTGTCTACCATCTGCCTCTTTAGACTCTATTCTCCTTTTGTTCCTCTTGAAAAGCTCAGTCCTGTGAGACACTGAGATTCTGCAGTGAAATGCTAAACATGCACATTTGCTACTGATGTTTAGGACAAGTGTTTGCTCAGAATCTGTTAAGAGTTAGCATCCAGAGACAAGGTATCATGACTAGTAAAAAGGACACACCGGCAATGGCAGCTCAGTTAGAGCCATGTTTTTCAATGATGTCCTAATGAATATTTATCATTATTTGTGAGACCCTATTTTCAGCAGTTGTGTATTATAGTAACAGCTGACAAAATGTTCATTTTGTTTTGTAATGAAATTGTCTCTGTTTTAGCTGTTTATTATGATGGGGATGTCACTCCCATACCATTGTGTCTGCCATTATAACACAGCTGGATTATTGGCAGGCTAGCAAGTTTAAAGGCATATCTAATTAGTTTGTTTCTTGTCCAGATGAGGGTCTCTGAGTGGAAATGTTAACTCTTTGCACTATACATTTGTCTTGTAGTGGAGGTGAAGAAAGTCCAGTCAGATCTGACAGGATTTTTTTCAGTATGAGATGTCTTCCAAAACTTTTCAGCTTTTACTTTTTGCTAAAATAAAACTTCTTCAGCAAAAAGCAATGCAAATGAGTGCTACTGATAATGCAACAATTGAATTAGACTTTTGTCAACTTCAAATCAGTTGGAATAGATTGCAATGTAAGAATGGCAGTAAAGAATGCTTGTTAGGTACGTGCCACAAGGCAGCTGTGAATGCTATTTGAAGGATGTAAGTAGTATTTTATTTTGAACAATGACCATGTCCTTGGCTCATATGTCAGATTTTGTATGCACCTTTCTTGTATCCTAGCTACAGTGGAGTGATCAATGCAGAGATCTCTGTGTAGGAGAGGATTAGCTCTCATTCTATACATACGTGGTTCAAAGTTCTCAGCTGCCTTGTGATCTTCTACCTTTAGCCTTAGCCACTCTATTAATTCAGTGAATTGATAGTGCCTAGAAGATGTTCCCTAGTTTTCTACTTGTTAAAAAATATTAAACTTAATTTTACTACTGGCATTTTAAAGTAACTGTTTTCTTTAAATCATATCAGACTTAAAAAAAATAAAGATTAAACTTGTTTTGGGTAAATCTCTCTTACATCAAACTAGTTGTCCACAGAGAGTGTTCATTAGTCATAGATAGTGTATTTTAAAGCTATACCTGCTTTGAGCAAATACACTGCATTGACTTTGCCACATTTTTATATCTGGCATCACAGTATCAAGGTATGTCTTTAAAATTTGCATAACAGCTTGAGGATTTCTAACAGACAAACCAGGACCTGACTTCTCTACTAAACAGTTGGACAATAGGATATTGGCCAATTTCTGCACTCATTTTTTGGGGGTGGGGGGGAAAAGAACCCCAACATTTTAAATTTAATTATGTATTTTCTCCTGCAGTTATTGCTTCTTTTGGTATGAATGTAAGAAAAGGCTTTATCAAAAAGTAAAATCTGGAATAATATTGTTTGCCTTATTCCTCAGAGTAACACTTGGGAATGGCAAATGTTTTGTTTTGTGGTACCATAATTTTTTAAAAAGGAGCACAGCTCATCATTTTTGGTGCCAGCCCGAAGTTCTGTTGGTGCATAAGTTTGAATGGGCAGCAATAGTTTGGTACAAATGCTTGAAGAGTTTATCAGTTTTCCTTTAGAAGCTATAATGGCTCTTCTGGTAAAGACAGAAGCAGGACCTTCTTGTGGAGAGGCTCCTGGAATTCAGGATTGTTTTGAACTATTGGTCTGGCAGAAATGTAGAATATCTGTGGCCCTCTCACTGCTGTTGAAACTCAGAGCCAGAGAACTTGTAAACAGCTGGGCTTTGGCTCCGAATAAAGAACCTGGAGAAGAACCTGAGTTTGTGCTAGGTCCCGTTTGTTGTTCATAAAATCCAAGGATTTAGCAGGGAGAAAAGTGTCTCTTGTTTGTTCTGTTATAACATGACCATTAAGTTCCCATGCTTGTTACTGCAGTGCGTCTTGCACTACATCTGGTTTCTTCTTACATCCTCAATTTAGAAACAGAAATTCAGCTGTTACCATAATGAGAGCACTGTGCTGGCATTTTAATTTTTAAAAAGCACATTCTAGAATACTTAAGATAATGCAGGAACATTCTCTGAGAATGATTGTTCATGTTCCTGTAAGAGTATGTAGAAAGTGTTAACAATGTAACACAGCACACAAGAACAGATGTCCCATGGCAAAGTTTAAATAAAATTGGAAGAAATTAATACCCAGTTTGCTAATGCACAGCAATGGAAACTTTGTTCTACATATGGGGGCTCAAGCCTGGACATCTACATCCCCTCCCCTTCATTATTGAACAAAGAGGGAAATAGGAACACTATAAAAATAGAAACTGATTAAAAAAGCTCAATCGATGTGTTCATTTTTATCCTGTAGCAGAGTTTCTTTGCTGATCTATTTTCTTTGCATAATAGCCAATGAATTGAGCTCACCTTTAATCTCTGAAGCACAACTCTTAATTGCGTCAATGCAATATATAAAGGCATGCAACATAATTCCAGTTTTGGGAACATTGTTAATCTTTCCATGAGCCATTATGTCATTAAATTTTTATATCTCTGCAATTGTTTGAACTCAACAAAACTTGAAAAATTTGGAAGTTTACATAAATTATTTCAGGTTTGGCCTGTACCGTTTCAAGTAGAGAGGAGGGGAAAATCACAGTTAGGTTAAAAAATGTCCGCTTTATCCAGTACCTGAAAAATTGTGAGTAGTTTTACACAATGTAGCTTTGTAAATTTGCAGGGTTTGGCCTTCCTCATAGTTCAGAAATAAATTTATACACATAGGTAGCATCCAAAACTCCCTTACTTGATATTGAGATCTCAAGTCAGCAATATCACACCACTGCCTGAGGCAATACCATGCAAGGCCCTTTTTTTGGTGTGTGTAGATCTTAGCTACCTTGATGGTGGTTGGTTGTTTTTTTTTCCCACACTGTGTGTTATTCTGAAGAGACAATGAGCCAATAGCCACTCACAAGTGAGGACTGTCTTTGAAATGCAGAAAAACTCTTACACAAGTGTTTTTCTTTCATGTGAAAGAACCAAATATATACTGTTAAATTATTTCCAACTGAGCAATTGTTTCACTGCCTAGTAAGGACTGACAGTTGAACTATTATTTTTGGCTTCATTATCAAAGTGTTGATTATCAGTCTTTTTTTAGAGCTTGCAGAGTCAAGGAAGTGTGATTAATGTTGCTTATCTGAATAATCTTATTTACCTATATCTGTCCAGGATATCAGAATTTTACAGCTTGATCCATGGTTTGTGGATTGTCTAACCATATTGTTAGTCTGAAAAGATAGCATTTCTACTATGTTCAGTAGGTGAGAAATGCTGGGGTGAGTGTATTGTGATGATCAACCAGAAAAGAAATATAATAGACTATTCAATGCAATTCTAAAGATCTTATTTTATTTTTTAATTGATTTTAGAAAGATTTTTTTTTTCTTTTAACAAGATTTATTGGAGTATTAACTTTGTCTCTCAAAAATTACATTTCCTTCTGAGTGCCAAGCATTAGCTATTGTTCTTTCTCATCCAGGAAATAATAGATCAATTTAATCATTCATTTTCATCCTATGCCTCTGCTCCTCCCTTTCTAATAAAACTTAATTATCAAAAGATGCAATATTCCTTTTATAGTAGTTGCATTAATTAGACCTTCTCCTGGATATAATAATTCTGAGCACTCAATGCTATTGGTTTGGTAATTCATTGCATTCAAATACAAAGAAGTTTCAAATTTTAGCACTTTTTAACATCTACCTGAAAACAAACAAACAAACCAACCCCCCAAAACTAACCCAAAAACTCTTAGAAAGTTTGATATGGCAAGTTTTTTGGTTATCTGCTCTTAATTTTTTTAGAATTTTCCATTCATGTGTCTGGTTGTGAGAAATGAATTAAAGTCAAAGTGTTGGGGAAGCAGCATTGAATAGGGCTGGGGAAAGGATAGACTCAGGCTACCTAAAAGATAGGTGTTTTAGCAGGGACGTCTCTGTCTATGTCCATATGATTCACACACTGAGCCTTTGGGGAAGAGTGATACATTTTGACTATCAGGAGATACCTGAGAAGTGATTCATTGTGGATCTAAGAAATGGCTTGTTTCCCTCCCAGTTCAGAACCATGGACAAAGCATGTTCATACCTGCCTGCCAAATTTAGACAATGATGTAAAGAATAGACAGTTAAGTTGAAAGGTTTTCAACATTAAACACATTTCATACAGCTAAGAATAGGATTTAAATGTGAATATGTATTAGTCATGGACCTAGACAAGGAAAATCCTCGTCTTTTTGCTTCCAGAAGAATTGACACTGAAATACTAGTCTGCTCAGTGTATTGTATGCAAAAGTAATTTGCACTAAATACAGCTGTAATATTTTACCATTTATGGAGTATTAGAAATGCAGCAGGCAAATAGGTATATATTGATCCACTGTCTAAGCATTAAGCATCAAATGGCTTAAAGCATAATACAATTGTCAGCTTCTGCTGAAGCATTATGGAGTAGTATATATATGGAGTACTGGCTTGTACATCAATGACATTTTTAAGGAAGAGTAAAAACCTAGATTTTAATTTTTTGTGTATGTGTTTGTTTATTTAAATGCTCATGGCAACCTTACTTATTTCAGTATTCAGTATTCAGTATTCAGTATCACTAAGGTTGGAAGAGACCTCAAAGATCAATGCTAGATATGAAGTAAAATATCCCAAATTTGAAAGCTAATGAGGAATAAAAGATACTAACAATTGTGGCTAAATATTGTTATTAAAGATAGTTTTGAGTCTTGCATGAGTAAATAATGCCTCCTTTGGTTCAGGTACAGTTATAGTTACAGTTTCTCCAATATCTTGTTTCAAAGGCTTAAAACTGGAGAATTGGAGTAAATATGCTGAGAGTTGCATTCAGCATCAATTTTACATATGAAAATAGGAAAAAGGCACTTTGTTGCTGAGAAGGAGAGGTCTGTAGAAACATACACTTCTCCAATATAATTTATATTGGGAGAAAATATTGCTGCAGAATTAAGAACATAAGGCTTTCCTCTTGGAAAAGAGTAAACATATAATATCCATAATAAAGGTACTGCCAAAACCCCTTTTGGTTAAGATATGAGCAGGATAAAGTCTGGTTAGGCTTTTGTATGGCTTTTTTACTTAGCTTTAGAAAATAATTACAGCCAGGATATCTTTGATAATCTGGTTTGGTGCCTGGTTTTAGCCAAAAATTTTATTGCATCTCTAAGAATACTTTTTGAGACCTTGTGTTTGTTTCTGCACACCCCCATCCCAACCCCCACCAGTGTTTTTGTGCAACATGGAGTGGGAAAGTTTTGATTTCCAAAAAGTATTTTTTGTTGTGTGTATCCTGACACAGCATTCAGTGAATGGGATGGGATTTTGGTAGTGACTGTAACAGGCAAATAAAAAGCATACAATCTTTTATATACATACACTTACTTAATAGAATAACCACTCCACAATCAGTCCTTTGATATTCTTTAATAATAAGCTAACAGTAGAGTTTTCATGGACAGCTCTGTTGCTTATCAGCTGTGTAACTTGTACACAAGCATTAGTCTACACAAAAATAATTATTTTTATGAGTCATTGTTCCATGCACAAAGATATTATGCCCACTTGGCAAAAGACATTGCTATTAATAATGATAGCTGCTCTGAAAAATAATTTACATCAGTTCGCAATGAATGTTTTGTTCTTGTTTGTCTTTAAAAGGTATTTCAGTCTAAAAAGATATTGCGGAGCTGAGGGTTTAAAACAGATCTGGCAGAGCTTGCTCCTTAATTAATTTTAAAAAGTCTCAATACAATTTCTTTTGTACAGTTAATTTTGAATGCACAGTTGGCCCAACATTACAGTCTACATTTATTTTCTGGTATTTTAACTAGTGAAGGATTGTTAGACTGAAGGATGTTTGGGAAGTGTGTTGTCTAGGCATGATTCTTGATGGCTAATTCCATCCATGTGGTGCTCTCTCACCTTCTAGAAGCTAACAGGTGGGTTCTATTGTCCTTACAGTTTCTTCTCAATATAAGTAATTCATTTTGCTCAAGAAGTTCAGATGTTTAGGTCTAGCTATCCCATTTCAATCTTTGCTGCTGCTTGGGGTTTACCAAGTCAGTTTCAGTTTCTGGTACATAGAAGGCTGAAGGAAGACACAAAAGTTCTGTTTGGTGAAAAAATAGGACTGGGAAAGTCCGATTGGTTTCTTGAACTTTCTCTTGTTTAATGAACTGTGAGCAACAAAGCTGGATTTATGTAGGAAGCTTCCATCACATGTCCATTACACGTGTTCCAATGCCTAATAAATTAAGAGTGGGGTTGGATTTGTTTGGGTTTTGTTGTTTGGGTTTTTTTTTGTGTGCAGCATTTCTCCCTTTTATCTTGCTGCATATTTAAAAAAAATGTGTAGGAATATTTAAAATTTTTTCTTTCCTTCATCTTTAAATTTTTAGTGCAAAAATGTGGGGAGAGCGAAAAGAAAAAGAATGCACAACTGTATAATCCTTATTTCTGGAATAAATAGGATTAACAATGTACATGCCATTCTTTGATTTCTACTCTATGTGTGCAGTACATAAAATGATACATGTTGCCCAATTTCAATGTCATGCTAGGTTGCATGCAAAAGATATGATCCATCAAATTTCTTTTAATAACATAGCAGAATCATTATTAGTAGGGGAAAGCGACTGTTTCTCTTCATTAAACTTCTGAGTGCTTATGTTAAAGTAATCAGGAAACCATATGTTTTATACTCTTGAGTAACAAAAGCATACCCATTTCTGCATTTCTTTTTGTAACACCAAATCTCAAAATTATACTGCAGGTTTAGAACTTATCTGTGGTCATACAATGATTTCAGAAATGGCTGTTAAGAGGTGTTAATTGAATTCTTAGCTTTTCTAGATAGCATATCTTAAATTTTAAATAGAGATTAATATAGATGTCTGGCTACTATGGAAACCTGTGAGAATGTGCCACTGAACGTTAACCAGAAGTTAAATTCCTGAGAGTTCAAGAGGTTTAAATACTCTTTTGTTTGTTTATTTGTTTCATCCACTGGAAATGGATCTGAAGCCAGTATCAGCCACGAGTGCCTTTTTCTCAAAGGAAGTTCAGAATCTGAATGCATTTTACATGCTAATTTTAAATCAACTATCAACCAAAATTAAATAAAATTAACTAGGCTTAAATAGAAAGGCTTGGAGTTCATTGGATTTTATTTCTTCTCTCAGCAGGCCATTTAAATGTAATTCAGTAGGGTTGGGAGGAAGCTTGGTATACTATAATGAATTAAATTGTAAGTGGATTTCATTCGTAAGGGCAACAAAACACCTCTTAAAATCTTCAATATATATTTATTTCTTATCACATGTCCTTCCTAATGAATTCTGTGGAGTTTTTTTCCATTTGCAGTGCATTAAATGATCGAGTGTTTGGGAATGTTTACTGGTGCATCAGCAACTGCCTGATTTTAGGAATTATCTGCTGCTGATTCAAAAGGATAAGGAATAAGCTCCAGCACTAGGGCTTGTTTTGCTTGTGCTGTAGTAGTATTAGTCCATCCCTTGGCTGCATTTTGGAGAGCTTCAACTAGCTCTCTCCAGGGCAGATGCATACTGTTACAGAATCCAAGTATTGTTTTCTCCATTATACCAACAGACATCTTTCTCACGATCTCTTATTTATCTCCAAGCATACAAGAAAACCATATCTATAAAAAGCATACTGCTTTGGAAGGCTCTAATACATCACTTATGTTATTTCAGGTATTCATAAGTGGAAAAGAGAGATCAAGGACTAAATACTGTGTAGTGTGTGGCCTAAGCCTCTGCTCTGGAAGGTTTCTCCCTTGAAAACTGAATATATAATGACATGAAAGGATTCAGAATGCTACATCAAAATACTTTATTAGTGTAATGAAATAGCACAATGAAGCTACAAATAGTAAGTAGTTATAAAAGAGTAAAAAATGTGTTGCTGTAGAATGATCACTGCAAAAGGAAAGAAAAAACAAAAATGCTTGGATTTAGTGCAAAAAACCTCAGATTGTGGCACAAAGTACAGCCTTAATATTTCAGAAATACTATGAAGTAATAATGGCAATGCTTTGGAGGTGAAGCAAATCATAAAAATATCTCCTATGACAGGCTGAAAGATGGCTGTTACTCTAGGATTTTTGTTGTACATAAGTACTGCTCTTTATTACTAATCAATTAGAAGAAAATGATATCTTCACTATTAATTTTAAAATATACTTAGAATTAATTTGTCCTTGTTGTCAGGAGTAATCATAACACTTAAACTTCTAAATCCCACTGACTTTACACACCATGTCATTAGACTCTGCTCAGAATACTGAAATGAACCCCTGTGAACCACATGCTGTGAGTTCTAAAAAATCATGGTGAATAAATGTCACAATTTATTTTTCAACTTTTCAAACTGTGGACTAATGTATAAATAGTCATTGGACTTGCAGAGGCTCCACTGCAGTAATATTCATTAAAGGTTTTTAACTCTGGTCCAAGTTCGGTCTGCAGTATTTTGTTTGAAAGCCTATGGTGTCACAGAAACACCATGCTAATTAATCACCCTCTTCAGAAGCCAAATTCTGCAGCAGTGTTTTGGACTCATTTAATCTCCTATTGCTCTTCATGGTGCCTCTACATTCTCTTCTACAGAGAACTCCTTGAATCATTGGAGAAGAATTGGAATTTAATTGTTTAATTAAAAAAAAAATTGAAGACAGAGTCACGTTAGCAGACTTCAAACAGAAAATTAATCACGTGGTTTGAAATTTAAGTAGGGTGAATATCGCACTTTAAGCTGCTCACAAACTGATGACCTGTAGCTTGAGAACTTTAAAGAGCATGACAAATACGAGCTTTCAATAGTTTATATAGAGATTGGAGACCATTCCTGCGCATCGATACTGCATACAGTATCATCACTCTCTTGCAAAAAATGTGGTGGGTTGTGGGTTGGTATATTTATTACTATTTTTTAAAGAAATATTTTATTTACAATGACCCAGACTTGGATTCTGTTGTTAGTGGTAGCAGCTTGCCCTTGGCCTTCTTAAACTCAAGGTCTTCCACAGGGTGTTTGAGGATAAGCATGGTTTCCAAACAGCACAGAAAGTGCCAGGAAAGAATACTCACTAGGGAGTATACTCTTTGTGTGTCTGCATAAACTTCTTCTTTGTAATACAGTTCCCATTGTACTTTTCAGAAATGACTGATGATAAATGACTCAAATTTAAAAGAATTGCAACAAGCTTTTGTTTATCTGGGTGACATTTTCCTGTTATGGCAAAGAACTCTAGTGCATAGCTGGAACTGAAAATTGGGAATTGTCGTTCTTTGATATGATTTGAAGGAGCTGTTAAAAAACAATCAACTGAAAAAACCCAGAGATTCTTGCAGTTGTTATTTTAAGCAGGGTACTTGCTAGCAATGAAGGAAAACACACAGTATAGAGTCAATAATTTACTGGTAACCTAGGTAACAACAATAAGCAAGCAATAATAAACCACAGCTGGTACTTTTTAGCAAGCAGTATCTGTTGCTCTTGAAGTGTTCTTGCATCTTGATTATCTGTGGAGTCCTAAGATTGATGGCTGTTCTTCCCTAGGTTGACTGTAACAAAACAGTAGTGTCCCAAGTTCTGACAAGATGTTATTCCTGATGGTGGTGTCATCTTCTTCACCTGTAGATTCTCTGAAGATCTGTGTACACATTTGAATTAACAGTTTGCTTACTTTAGTCTGAAACTTTCTGCTATCTTTGAGTTTTACTATATGTTCTAACCAAAATATTATCATTTGTTATATATTTCCTGCACTACTAACTTTGGGTTAAATTGCTAGATAATGTCATTGATACAGTGTCACTGTATACATAATCTTATTTATTCACACTATACGTGCATCCTCATAGATGCAGACTCTAGCCATATATCCTGGCATCTAAGCAAAGACAATTTAACTAGTTTATAATCTCAGTGTCTTGAGGTTTTGATGAAAGATTGTTGTCTGAGTGGAGAGGCCCTCAGTTAATTAGTTCCGGAGTTACACAGTAAATTGTTTTTCACTGTAACCTGGGTTACCCTGGCATGGGTTTAGCAAGCTCTGTTTTGAAGACTTAATTGACACTCATAACATGTTTTGAGATCCTTAGGTGAAGTAATATAATGCATTTATAGCATTTCTACAGTAAGAATTTATAAATTTTGCATTATTCTTCACGTAAGGAGGAAGACAAGACCAATTAATGTAGTTCCATTTGTATTTATACATCTGAGATGGTGAAATTTCATTTGAAAACATTTAACTTCACATCAAACAGAAAAATATCCATTTGCAGCTTCTTTAGTATTCAGTCAGTAGTTGGATCTAATCCTTTACCAAAATTTAATTATGTGCTTTCTAAAATGAAAGTAAGCAGCAATTTTCTTAATGCTGTTAGCGTTATACTTAATACTATAATAATACTGATTTATACTCTTCTCATGTCTTTTTTGAACTATTGTTTAACACTGAAAAATCTTCTAACATTTGGTGGAATTAAATACTGACTATAAATACAAATATGCATAGACTGGATCTTGGGAAGAAGTTCTACAGTACAAGAGTCGTGACATAAGATAAGTTGCGCGGGGAAGTTGTGGCTGCCCCTGCCTTGGGGTGTTCAAGGCCAGGTTGGATGAGGCCTTGAGCAGCCAAATCTAGTCGAGAGGCATCCCTGCCCATGGTGGGAATGTTGCAGTAGATGATCTCTATGGTCCCATCCCACCTAAGCCATGCTAGGATTGTACAATTCTGATATATGTGTTGGAAGATGCCATTTCTGAGTGTATCTATATTACTCTATAATTACTTGCTAAAGGTCTTTCCGTGGCTGCTAAATGGAGACGTAAATTCAGATCCATCTATTTTTTTTTTAATACCTTCAAGGATGTTGTCCCTACCACCTCCCTGGACAACCTATTGTAATGCCTGATAACCCTTTCAGTAACAATTTTTTTTCTAATATCCAATCTAAACCTCTCCTAGTGCAAATTTCAGGCCATTTCCTCTCATTCTATAACTTGATACTAGGGAGAAGAGACTGAGCCCCACCTCATTATAACCTCCTTTCAGGTGGTTGCAGAGAGCAATGAGATGTCCTCTCAGCCTTCTCTTCTCCAGACTAAACAACCCCAGTTCCCTCAGCCACTCCTTGTAAGACTTGTTCTCCATGCTCTTCACCAGCTTCATTGCCCCTCTCTAGACACTCTCCAGCCCCTCTATATCTACTTTTTAATGAGGAGCCAAAACTAAACACAACACTCAGGGTGTAGCCTCACCAGAGCTGAGTACAGGGACACAATCACTGCCCTAGTCCTGCTGGCCACAATATTCCTGATACAAGCCAGGATGCTCTTGGCCTTCTTGGCCACCTGAGCACACTGCTGGCTTATGTTCAGCCAGATGTCAACCAGCACCTAAAAGACTTTTTTCCTCTGTACGGCTTCCCAGCCACTTTTACCCAAGCCTGTAGCATTGATTGGGGTTGTTGAGACACAAATGCAGCATCCAGCACTTGGCCTGTTGAATCTCATGCAACTGGCCTTAGCCCATCGATACAGCTTGTCCATCATCTCAGAGCAGACAGTTTAATGGAGTTGTGCACATTGTGCCAAATTGCCAGATGTATCTTTTTTTTTTTTTTTTCTCCTGAGTTGACTGGTTCTTGATTATAACCAGCAATTATTGAAAGAATAAAGAGTTATTATGAAGGCCTGCTCAATTCATGGACTGGTAAGTTTATAACTTCTGCAGAATTGTGGTGAGGCTTCATGAAGTATTGGGACCTGCATTACTCACTGAAGGATCAATACACAAAAGTCATCTCTCCTTGAAAGACAGATTAGAGATTCCTGTTCTACTGTGAACTATGGAAGACTGCCATAGAGGCACTAAATGAAATTAACCAAGCTATAGGGTAAAATACCATAAAAGTAAAAAGAAAATGAGTTAGTACCAATGCATCACATTAAGTTGAACTGAACTATACTTAAATACCAGCAGAGACATGCAATTTCTCAGAAAACATTTTGAAACTTACTAGACAGGGTTCTCTCAATATTGATGCCAAATGATGAATACAGATCCCACTGCAGTGGAAGTAAATGGTGATATTTGAAAATCATATTCTAATGCCTGTACTAACTGGAAAGATGCCAATAAATTCTGCCCATGCTATTGGTGGTTAGTTTTCTTTCCACCTCTTCAATGACTCCGGAATGACTCCACCTCTTTCCAAAACAGTGTTTAATAACTAAGACCACAGGAGTCTATTGACTTTTGTGTATCAACAGGCACTTTGATAATACATAAGCTGTTCCTGATGCATGAATAAATTTTCTCTGTGTGCCACCTGCTGGACCTTGCTCAGAGTGCAGTGTTAACTCAGTTTTTTCCAGTATGTATGTACCAAATTAAAGTTATCAACTCCTGAAGCGAAAATAGGAACAGTGTAACACCATATGCCTTTATGAAAGCAGTATTTTTGGACTGTAGTTTACAATATATAACTCTAAAAAGGATAAATGCTTTTAAATGTGTTTGTGCATTTGAATGGAATTGTTGTTACAGTAGTGTAGATCTGTGGAATGGAGTGCTTGTCTATATTGTAAAATTGAAGGTCTGTGTTTCTAAACGTCGGACTTAAAGCAGTATGCAGACCCATCATTTTTATAAATAGGTATCAAAAGCTGAAGACCTACAATAACAGTTTGCCATTTACTATCTTTCAGTTTTCTGTCACTTAGTCAAGAATTATGACCCTGAATGCTTTTGTGTGAAAGTGAAATATATGTTATGCTTTCAACTACACAGTTTACTTCTTTACTTTGTTTCATTTTTTATTGTTTTAGATTATTTTTTCACAGATAGCTGAGCCCTTTGATTGTACCATCAAGCTGATCTTTTTGTTACATCCACAAATCCCTATTATCTTAAGAATCACCCTAAACTACCTCTTCTCACTTTTAAAAAAACCCTCAATAGAGTGCATGCCTAGGCAAGCAGTCTTGCATGAAATAATCTATTTCCACTTTCTTACTGTTATTAAAAACATCTTTGCGACACTCTATCCTCTGAAATTTGTGGGAAGTTCAAGTTTGAATATCCCAGATTTCATCCTTGTATCTAATACTTTAATAATCAGTTCAATGCTCATACACTTAAGTACTTTTTTGTGATCCTTTGATTGGGAAACATGATTTAAAACTACACTTTTGTGCATACAACTTTTATTGAATGATTATTTTATTTTCAATGACATCTACATTTATGTGCTATGAGCAGCCCATAATCACAGCAATGTATAAAATACAGCCTTCGAGTCTGGTCTGTTGAAATATTAAACATTAATGGAATAGTCACTTGATGATGGTAGACTTGATGTGGTTTTAAATGTCACTTAAATTTTTACAGTACCTAGTAATAAAAGATGATTTAAAATCAGAGCTCTGTTTTGTACAATGGCATATAAACATTGAAAACATGTAAACTGTTTATGTCCACATGGCAAGCTTTGAAACACTGCTTCACCAACTGCAGTTCTCAGATAAGTAAGTATATGGGGGGGGGGGGGAGGGAGGGAGATGGATCTTATCATGCAAATCATGCAAATAGACCATTGCATAACAGCCATAACAAAGAATGGGGCTCAGGTTAGCCTACAGCTCAGTTTTATTAACAGGTCTTTAGTCCAAATGTGGATAAAACTAAGTACTGTAGAAATTTGAGGACCAGAAATACTGTGGAAAGCTTATCAGAAAGCATATATGTAAAATACAATGGGAAATTACTCTGCAGGCTTTCTTACAACAGGTAAAAACTGAAACTGCTTTATTTTGTCCATAGAATAATTATGGTAATCATGGTTCTGAAATTCCAGCCTACAAATTCAGCAATATGTATTACATTAAAGAAGTCAGAGCAGCATGCATTTTCCATGTATCTACACGATTTCATAAAGTTATTTCAAAATTTGAATGGCAAAAGTAATAATTTGAACCTTCTGAAAAATTTTACTCTGGGAGAGACTTAGAATTATGAGATGAAAAATCAGGGAGTAAATTATCACTATGAAAATAGTGTGTGAAATAAGTGAACAGGAGACTGTGTATAATATACTACTTTATTCTCCCCCAGAAAAGAGCCTACAGTGGATTTCTTTTTAAAGTTTTCATACAGATGAGAAATGTGTGTCCATTGAAGTACCTTTTTTGGTGCTTTACAATACAGAATGAGCAAGAATGGGATTTACTCAGGGGGTGTTTTGAAATTATTTTTGTCTGTGGTTCTTTTAACATTTTTTTTCCCCTTTCCCCAACTGTTCTAACCATTTCCTAGTTTAAAGACTAGAGAGAATGTAGAAATGGACTTTACATTAGATATTCCACTCCATATCACTATGCCACTTCATGACTTGAAGCAGAAGTCCTAGAATTATTGAGTCATTTAATTCAGAAAAGACCTTTAGGATCACCGAATCTAACCACTGAATACTCCGTCTATACATCTTAAACGCCCAATTTTGTCTGTATTTACAGGCAAAAATTACCTAGCTACAACAAATGATTCTGCTTTCAACCTTGATTATTATTTGTGTGTGTGCATGTTTGTTTTGACGTTGTTGGTTGGTTTTTCTTATTTGTTTTAAATTACTCTAGATATAGATCTTCTTCCCCTCGACCTGCACCTGAGAGCAGTGTCTGAGGAAACAGATTAATTCATTAGTTAGATTTTCTAAGTAAGAACTTAAACAAATTTTCATTTTTTCCTTTTTATAGTTGAAGTGACCTGGAAGAAAAGGTTAATATAAAGTCTATTGTACACTGGTTGGTTGGCTTTGTCAAGGCACTTTATCCAGAAAACCCTTTTCTTTGTGTTACATGCTATGAAAACTCAGACTTACTGAAAATGGAAAATCTCTGTCGAGGAATGTTGCCATTAAGGCAGGAGGGGGTTTTTTGCTTGTTTGTTTTTCCTGAGCAAATGAACAACTCATCATGCTAGTAGAGATATTAATGAATGCCAAGATTCTACAGATTTAAAGATAGGTGTGCTTTCAACAAGAAATGGGTAGTTCTGTAGCTTTCCTATTAAGGACTGTGTAAAAAAACTAAGCCTAACTAAGCCTAATTACAAGTAAAATCTAGGTATGCAGAAACCCTAAAAAATGTTTTCTAGAAATATACTTTTTATTTGAGAACTTTTCTCCTTTGCCACTACAAAACTCTGAGCATTTACCCAATGAAATTTGCATCTTGCTGGAGTAGGTGAATGAAGCTAATACTACCTTTAAAGAAAAACCCAACCAAAGCAAGCTACCTGTCAAGCCAGTAATACACATCTTATGCTACCAAGTCTCTCTACATCAGTAGGCATGGAGCAAGATGCTTGAAAGGAGGATGCAGCCTCGTCCTCTTTCAGGAGAAGCAGTGAAAACCATGTGAACAATTAGGGAGAAACTTTCTCCCCTTCTGTGGTGTAGAAACATGGGCAACAATGCAAAATCTTACTCTCTAAATTAGAATTGAATAATTGAAAACAGACTGAAACAGGATTGGTGCTGGAGAGAATTTGAATTTTACCAAAGTGAGATGAATTGGAAAATTTCTACAGTTAACCAGACAGGTGGAGTTGAGTGTTGCCCTCACAACATGTGTAATACTAGCATATTAGGTAATGTTTTGTATTTATTACCTTATTCACAGACGGTCTTCACTAAGATGTTTACAGGTCCTTTGTACAATACTCTGTAGCAAGAAGCTGTCACATTACCTAGTGCTGTGAAAACTACTGCCATCAGTAAAATCTGACACTGTCAGTCTTTGGTATCTGTTTGTAAAATGACAGCAAACCACAGTGAAGAAAAATGTTTGAATGACTTGTGCAAACCTATATATGTGCTATACATTTTAAATTGTTTCATAGTCTTAAAATCAACTTTAGTAATATTTATTCAGATGTTTGCAAAATAACAGATAATTAGAGATCTTGCAGTAGTTAAATACTGCTAGGTCCAACTTTGGGAAGGTGGCAGGAAAAGGGACACATGTAGTTCTGGAATTAAACACACCTCAGGCATATTCTTTTTTTTTTTGACTCCCAAACTGCTGAACTTACATTGTTTGAAAAACAAAGCATAACTTTGTCTGCACTTGATGCTAGGAATTCTGCATATAGTGTGGTATCACCTAGCAACAGGACTATTTTGTAATTTTAGTCTTTATTACATTGAAGTTGTGTTCAAGAGATGGTTTGGCTGTGCAGGCAGAACAAGTTGTCATCTGAAGCAGTAGTCATTTAGGGCAAAAAGTATTGTACTCTGTATCTTTACCTAGGAATGATGGATTTTTCTTAGGGGTTGTTGCTGAGAAAACTCTCTAACTTTAATGCTGATGCACTCCCCCTTCCTTGGGGAGGTGGTGGAGTCAACATTGGAGGTGTTCAGGAGGAGACTTGATAGGGTACTTGGTTGCATGGTTTAGTTGATTTGGTGGGTTGGATGATAGGTTGGATGCGATGATCTTGGAGGTCTCTTCCAACCTGGTTTAGTCTATGCTGATCCCTTTTAGTTACCCTGAATGCTGTTTGGGTGTTTTCTAGGTGTGAAAACCATCTCCAGCAGAGGCTGTCTTTCTACTGGGTGCATGGATAAGTCATTATTTTTCTGGATGTTGTTAAGGCCTCTTCCTTTCATTGTCTGCACTCTGCACCGTCTCAGAAGAGTCACCAGAATTGCTTTCATCATTACCATGGCAATAAACTTTCCTACACAGCCCCGAGGGCCAAATCCAAATGGTTGGAAATAGCGTGAGGGAACCTGCACAGAATAACACAAGGAATAAACTTTAAGACAGTTTTTTCTTTGTAAAAATAAATAAAATTATGATGGAAATTACTAGTAAATATATTCTGGAAAAAAATGTATAAAGAATCTCTTAGGAGCACTTACTTGCCTTTACAGTGAACAGTCCTCCCACCTGAGTCAGGCTGAAATACAAACACCTACAGAAGGATTGCCATTTTAAATGCTAAGATAGCAGGGAATGTTGTTAAGCAGTTGAAGCCCATCTATTTCAGTCTCTTCATTCTTTGAACTACAGAATTTTTACCACAAGCTGTGAAATGGAGTGAAACTTTTGCTCTTCGATATGCATTAATATCATTAAAAACATTTTCAGAAGATGTCCATTACAAGGCTTATAAAAGTCTAAGATACAAGCTGATGCTTTGTCTACTATTGCCATTAAGAAGCTAGTGTCCCTGAGAATTAATTTGGCACAAAATGCAATGCTGAAAATTTTGTAATTGACAACACATAAAATGATTGTCTCCTCTCCCCTCAACTAAAATATGGAATGCAGGATTACCAGTACTGTTGAAGAACGCACAGCCAGTTTCTGCTACTTTTATTGACACTGAATAGATCAGGTATCCCAAATAGCCCGAACAGAATGAACAGTACTGCTAATGAGGTACAAAGGTACATGTTATGAGTAAGAAAAAACAAGTTGGGATATAAAGAAATTATTTTTCTTCATCTGTGTAGCATCCTTCTAAAAGTAAGAAGATACTAGCTGTGTCTGACTTCCTATTTAACCAAAGAATAGAGGAGAAAAGTTTGCTTTATTAAATTATGTAGAAAGTGTCCCTTTTCCAAAATTTTCACACTGAAAAGAATGGTTTCTGTTTAGTATTATTTTTTAAAAGAAACTGAGCTGTGCTTTTTGAAAAGTGGTAGGTAAATTCAACATAGCTCAAAGGCAACTGCTCAGCCTGGGAAAATGGAAAAAAATAATGGTGTGGGATGCTATTCACTTGGGGAACTGTGTGAAAATTGTGCCTGCTAGAATGTGTGCCAAACAGAATGCATCAAGTCAGACAGAAAATATGTGGTTAAATCTTTAGCCAAGGGGAAATATTTTTAGTAGCAAAGTGTATTTATAAGCAAGAATATAGTTTTGATAGAAATACTTAGAGTGAAAAAAATGGATGGCAAAATGAAAACTATTCACAGTGAATAGTTATTGCAATAAGCTTAATCACATATTCTTTTCTTGAATTTTCCACAAACTTTATTCTTGATCTGCTTTTAATACTGCATGCAGTTTGCTGTGGATAATCAAATAGTAGTTTCAAAATGGTAACCAATTTGTGTATGGCATGCACAGTACTCCTAGATTTTTGATAGTAAAAACATAAAAGTTAGAGGCATGTTTCTGGCTTGAACATTCCTATCTTTTGTTTCTTTATTTTCTTAATTATTTCTTCAGGTGTTTTTACTAGGAAGTCCATTTTTGGTCATCTGTTTCTTTGAAATTACTGTCCATGGACACTTATGTATGCAAATGCTAACATTATGCAAGAAAAATAAATGGCGAGGTAATACAATTATTTCCTAGGCAAAATGAGAACTAAGACAGCTGTAGAAAACATTAACACTTTATTGTAATCCCCATTCAACCTTAATATTTGACAAGCTACTAGAAAATGTATGAGAAGCCTGCATATCAGGAAAATGTGTGTGCCTGTGACAATAAGGCATTCTGCAGTTGAGATTCTCTACATAGAACTAAGTTGATTATGCACTCCAGCTCAGCTAGTTATTCCAGAGATCTTTCTAGTTCCCTCACAGGAGTGCTAACCAAAGCTTAGTATTTCATATTTTGTGCTCTCTGTCACATGGGTAGCGGTATCTTCTGCTTCCATCTGCACTGCTTAACAGGCAAAAAACAAGAGTCAAGTGTGCCATGGAATCAGTCTATTTCCTTTCAGTACAGTTTTAGCTCTCTAGATGATTATTGCTGAAAAAAAATACAGCTTTGCAAAACAAGTTGCTTAATTAAAAGAGCAGAGGTCTAAATGAAAGTAAACAATCTGAAGGATGATTTATGATAGTAGGGCATTACAAGTAGGAAAAGAAGTTCACCTATTGTTTTTGATGCAGGACTCAATAATGTAGTTTAAAGAAAACTCTAATTCTTTTCTCAAGTAGAATATAAGTTCATTTGGAATGCTGTGCTGAACTGGGACTGAAATACTTCACAGCTGCAGTACTGAGTTGGTTAACATTTTGGATTTCTATTTAGTCTATATATTTTATAGTTTAAAAAAATCCTAAATAAAAATAAACATAAAAGAATAAAATGAGTGCTAGAATCTCAGTCTCTCAAGAGTTACTATGCTGCTTCACCTTGTCAGAGAATCCTCACATGGCCTCAGCTCTGTGTTGGACTGTTTGCTTGACTCTAGCTTCCTAAAGACTCTTTATTTTATCCGATATCAGGCTATATAATGGGAATGATGTGTGTATCTACCAACTTTAATCATACATTTTTAGTCAAATTAAGATGTCTGGGAAAACTTTGGTTTTGATATCATAGTAATTTTTTAATTAAAAGACACTTTGATAGGATATCTGTCCGTTTTTAATAACAGTAATAAGCAAGTTGTATAGCTAACTAAGGACTTAGACAAAGGGCAAACGGTCTTATGGTCACAAAGTCTTACAATCAAAGAAAGTGGAAAAGACCATGTCAGTAAATAATAATTTCCTGTGAGAAATAAGACAGAAAACTTACATTTTTCTCAAAATTTTCAAGAGAAAACTCGTTTGGCTTTGGGAAGAATTCCAACTTATGCATACGTCCAATATTGAGAATTATGTTTGTCCCTTTTTTCACAGGATAGCCATCAATCACATCATCTTGGAGAGCTTTTCTCATAATCAAGTCCACAACTGGCTGGTATCTCATGCTTTCATAAATAAAATTCTCCACAATTTTTAAGTTTGGCATGTCATCACTCTGTATCTCTCTGTCACCTTACAGAATAAAACAGACGGTGAGGAAGTTGATTATGATTTTAGTAAATTCATTGTACAAATACCAAAACATTTAGGGAAGATTTTCAGTTGCTGAAATGGTAGAAGGGATCTAACAACTTCTGAGGAGTTTTATGTAGCTTTACATATTTGTGAAATCTGGTATATTGTGCATTAGCATAAACCCTAATTCATTAACTTATGATCTTTACTTCTTAGTATGTTATCATAGACTCATATAATCAATAAGGTTGGAAAAGACCTCAGAGATCATCAAGTCCAACCTATCACCCAACACCTCATGACTAATTATACCATGTCTTCAAGTGCCACATCCAATCCTTTTCTGAACACCTCCAGGGATGGTGACTCCACCACCTCCAGTACATTCTGGAGGCAGCACATTCCAATGGCAAATAATTCTTTCTGTGAAGAACTTTCTCCTCGCCTTGAGCCTAAACCTCCCCTGGCACAGCTTGAGACTGTGTTCTCTTGTTCTGGTGCTGGTTGCCTGGGAGAAGAGACCAACCCCCAGCTGTCTACAACCTCTTTTCAGGCAGTTGTAGAGAGCAATAAGGTCTCCCCTGATCCTCCTCTTCTCCAGGCTATGAATCTTCTCCAGGTTATGAGTCTTTGTTCTGTTTTTAAGTCAGTGACAAAATTCTGAAAGTCTTTTGCTGACTTTTGTGGGACTGGGGGCAACAAGACACAATAGAAATTTTCTGAGAACTGACAGCAGATGAAAACTGGGAATAGTCTGCAGATGGAAGATAACTGTCTAGGGACCTGAAATTTTGACCATGTGATTCAGTTTGGCTGGATGTACAACTAGGTCTTGATGTGGAATGACTATTTCAGTTGCTATGAATAACTTCCAGCTTGATTCCATCTGCAGCATTTTCAGTGGCACAATGTATTGCTAGTGGGAGCCTTACTTTAACTTTGAAGCCACAAGCAGTTCAATACAGGCTGACCACTGCAGTGGTAGGTTTTCAAGGTGAAAAGAGCTTTGCTACCTCAGGTGGTCATTTGCTTAAGGAAAAGGCAATAATATTCTACTTGCTTAGAAATCAAGGTTATCAAAAGAAGTATGGAAGATGAATACTTGAGTACTTGACTCCCATGAGCACAATAAAACAAGGTTTATTAAAATACCTTAGGAAAAAAGAGTAAAATACTTTGTTGCATGCTTTCCAGCATTTAAATGACTAGACGTAGATCTAAAATAAGAGTTGTTGAAATGAGTTTCTATATTATTTCAGTTTCTGGCTTGCAATGAACTCTAGAGAAGTAGAGAATACAAATTTGGAATATCCTGATTGTGTTTTAAATACTTAGCAATTAGCACATGAAAGAGAACCAGTTTGGTATAAAAAACAAGTGACAGCAGAATGTAATTTAAATTTTTGCTAATCTTTCTATTCTGCAGTTGTAATGAAACTTAGACAAGCCCTATACATGCACACAGAAATGTTGGTGTTCAAAAATATTTGAAATGGGTGTCCCTTTTTGCTATTTCAAGGAGAATGGACAATTATTTCAGTGTGACTTAGGAGGTGTTTTGCACTGCTGTTGCTGGGGGGTGAGCACATTCTTTCTAATAGATGGTCAGTCCTCATGAATGCTATTTGAATTTATTATACAGAATTGCTCCTTTTCTTTCATTTGATCTTGAACAACATCTTTTACATATAATGCTAGTTCATGTTCTATAGCAAATGCTTCTGTTAGAAGAAAATACTTAGAGTTTTCAGCCTTTGAATAATCAAAATCACTGATCACTGCTGAAGCAAATTTACATTCCCACATTAATGACTTTACAGCTTCTGCTTACCCATAACAGTTTCAATTTCTCTCATCATCTCCTCTTCCACTGTGGGGTGCTCTGCAATCAACATTAGCATGAAGAAGAGAGTCACAGACAGAGTATCAGGAGCAGCAATCATCATTTCCAGCACACACTGGTTCACATTCTCAGCAGTCAGATCCCCTCTGTTCTGAAAAAAAATTTAAATTTTGGCGAAAATGTTGATTGCTGCCTTCTGATGTCAACAAAGGTCCTGTAGCAGTAGACAGGGAAAGACCTAGAATATCTGCTTTAAATAGAAGCAAAAATCTTCACAGTCTCTGTACCTCATAGGTGAAATATAATTTACTTTTTTATCTTTCAGAGAAAACCAGAAAACTCATGTTTTGATGGGTGTGTATTATATTACAGAGAAGCAAGAGTTTGTTCTTAGCTCAGATTCTTACTGATTTATTGTCTTTCCTCACAGAGTTTGTGAGCTGTCAGTGACTTATAAAAGATAAGATTTACATAGCATTTGAATCCCTTGCAAACAAAAGGCAATGCATCAAGAGAAAATACAGGGATTAGGGGAAGACTAGAGGACATTCAGGAATAGATGCAAGACAGATGTTGTTTAAGCCATGAAAAATGCCAAACAAGCACCTGTTTCCAAAAATACAACTTTTCAATACATGAATGGGGACTTCAAAAAAACCCAACTCATTTGTATCCCTTTACAATGACATTCAGGTAGACACATAAAATTTAAGTTGCAAATGCTGTGTTCTTAGTGATCTTAGTGACAGGAGAATGTAAAAAACCAATCAAAACAACACCAAAGTTAGTTGCATTTCAAGTACATTGCCAATACCTGGGCAAAAATTAACTGGGATGCAAAATCCATATGTTCATCCAACTTTTCAACAGTGGAAAGCTTTTGTCGTTTCTGCTCTATTAAGATCTCCATTGCTCCTTTCAAATCCTTGCTGAAAACAGATTAAGTCCAACATAGTAAATATCTTCAGATCAAGATATGATCAGAAACACAGAGATTGTGGGAAAACAAATAAATAAATAAAGCGGCAGAAATTAAGTATTCCTAAGAGTGGTTATAGAGTTCTGTATGGTAGTATCAAGGGAAGGCATATTTTCTTATTATTCAATAATTACTTGTTGATTTGGAATGAAATCTTATTCTCTTCCTACAAGATAGACTGAAAAGGATGAAAATACACCTCTAAACCCTATTAATGAGTGAAGCTTTATAAGATTTACTAAGACTTCCAAAGAATTTATTCCTTTCTACTTTATATTGTATTTTATCAGTGAATAGAATATACATAGAGAACACAAGGGATCATTGTTAGAAAAATGTAGACAAATGTTAAAAATGTGTACAATTGTCAACAAAGTGTTGATCTAATTCTCCCATATTTAAATAGTAATAACATTCAAATAGTAATAACTGTCAACAGTTTGGATTTCAGTGGTGGAAAAAGGCAAGGTCTAACAGTTTAAAATCTAATTTGGGATTTTCAATTAGCTACATATTTGAAGGCAATTGTTTTTAAAAGTACCTTGAAAAGCATTCGATTGAAATCCTCAGACTTACCATTGTTATTTGTTATTGTTGGGATAGAAAATTTTACTAGGTTTGTAGTGAAATTTGAAGTAGTAAATGCATGTAAAATTTCAAACCTGATTCTCATAATTTATAACATCTTCCATATATTAAAAATAGCATATGGCCCTTTTTTACAGCTTTACTAGAAGAGTATCAGAAGACTTCATATCCTGTGGTGATTCTTTGCATTGCTTTAAGTCCATTGTAATCAGATTGCTTTTGCAACATCAATATTTGCCTGCAGGGGCTTTCTAGTAAAAACCACAGAGGGCCATTATTAGAATTACAGGATAAAGCACTCATCAGTGCTGTAATAAAAGTAGCAAGCAAATGTTAGAGAAGATAGGTCTTGTTTCCAGTTCATAAAGGTCCTCACTTACCTTATTTGAATCTCCATCTTTCCTTTAAAACCTTTCTAATAGAGCACTATCAAAACCATTTAGTACATATGAAATATAAATAGTACTTTCTCTTGCTAGATAAAATTCCAATAAAATAATTGAACAAACTGATACCCAATTCTTTTTATAGCCAGGCTTTTTTTTGGCAGAAGATAGCAAATGAGATCATAAAAATAGAAGATCATAAAAATAGAAGAGGCATTTTGTATTCATGCAGAGGAAGATGGCAAAATGATTTATTCCTTATTTAGGAAGAAAACCCTTGAAATGGATTGTTATGTTGAGCACCAAATTTTAACTAAAAATGAGTTGTTGACTCAAAAATGCACATTGAGAAACAAAATCCAGGATTATGCTCAGGGATTAGCTTTTCTAGGACAATGCTGTGACTGGAGATGGGCCTACTGCTTGGCTGTCCTCAACTAGATAGCAAATACAACTTCACACCAAATCACTTTTCCTTGTCTGTTTGAACTGCACCAGGGATTTAAATTTTGTTTCACATCTGAGCTGTCATTAACTAATATTTGGTGAGTAAACTAGGACTGAATAGGCAAGGGGCTTAAATTGTTTCCTGAGTCATTTGTAGCATCAGTGGCACATCTTGTATTGTTGATGTCTCCATTCTGCAGATGCATGGCTGCAGCCAGCCAGTTTTGCAAGTTTCATGATTTATTTTCTAAGTGGCAAATAAACCAGCAAGGAATATCTCCTTTGTAAAAGAAAGAACCTTATGCAAATGATTTGTAAAACTGCTGATACTTACGCTGCTTCTTCATATTTCTTGCACAGCCAAGAAATCTTAAAAAAGATGTCAGGTTTTAGTAAAAGTGCTTGCCAAGCATCAAAGTAGTTTTGAATCTTAAGTACAATGGCATGTTCTGAAATAAAGGTTAACAAAAAACCAGTATAAAATATAAATCTCAATAGTCAAATAACACAAATGCTTCAGAAAAAAAAAATAGGGCTCTGTTTTCTACTCTAAGTTCACAGGAATTTGATAAACAGTTTAAATAGTGGTAGATAGCATTCGGACACCCTTGTAGCACACTATAGAAAAGCTATTAAAAATATTAAAACCCCCTCTTGATAGCTAGCTAAAAGGAGGTAGTGGTGAGTCAACCACAGCTAATAGTCTCCCACAGGAGAGTAGAAGCAGAACTCTTGCATCATATAAAAATGGGATATTTTAGACATCATGATAATGTTTGTATCATAAGGGGTTTGAGGGTGAAGAAATAGCAGAGGACATAGTATCAGGTTAACTTTCAAGGCAATGATTTACTTTGGTGGAAAGACTTCAGATTGTTACATGCATGTAGTACTGAAATGGTACCACTCAGTGCATAAAAAAGCTTTAAATGGTAATATCTATGAAGGTGTGACAAGCTAATCTATATTTTTGGTCATAGAAAATTATTTTATAACTAAAATTAGTCATATATCATTTACTTATAAGACATAAGAGTTTGTTCTTGCTTTGTTGTCTGAAACAAAACTGCTGACTGATGTCAATGAGTTTTCCTTGGACATGTGCTTTAGATCCATTGTAAGATGTGAAAATAAACCTGGTAGTACCATCCAAAGGGATCCCAAGAAAAAGTTTGTTAGATGTGTCAAGCATGATCCGTCTCATAAGATTCAACACGTTGATGTTTCCTACTTCAGTGGTTACTTCATGTAGTTTGTCCAGGTGATCAATTGTTGATTCAACACAAATTGCTATCATACGCACAAGACCAGGACCAGACAGAGCTGAAATATATGTGCAAGATGATCAAAAGACTGATTAACTTTCATATCTTAATTATATATAAATAAATAAAATAAGACTTATCAGTTGGTGATAATGATGTCAAATAGCATATCATGCAGGAAAAGGGTGAAAGAACATGTGCAATAGAATAATTCTGTGGGACACAGAGAGAGAACTGATTTCTATAATCTCATCATGAAAAAGACAACATTTCAGAAAAGATAGACTGTGTGCTGTAGTGATATGGTGTATTGATGCACACTGATTTACCTTTGGTGAAAAAGGGTCGAATTTCTTTCCAGTGTGCTGGGTTGTTATTAAATATGATCCCATTTTCATACATGCCAATGCACTGTAATCCAAGTTTGCTCCCAAATCGAGAAACATAATGCCAGTGTTTCATTACATGGAACACACCTGATGGTCTGGGAAAGAAAGAAGGGGAGAAAAAAGCCCAACACAAAAATACAATTTCCTGGATTGTATACAGAATTTTTATTCTGACACTCTGAAGGGCTGACTTGAATTCTTAATTTAGCAAGATGTACAATGCTTGAAATTAAATGTTGTTTCTTTTACATAATTAAAAGCCTTCATGACAGATGCCTTCAGAATGTATACTAGAGCAATAATCTCTCAGATTTTACATTAGTTTTCAGCTAAAATTCAAAGGCTTACCAAAAGATTTGAGTCTGAATAGTGTGTATCCATGGGAACATGTAGATATAGAAGATTTACCCAGGCAATGACCAATGTCAGATATTTCAGATGAGGTATAAAATATTTGACAGCTGAAAGCTTCATTACGATATATATTAAATTACAGCTACACTTTTGGAGCCATTTAGTCATTCCCAGACACATGCAGAGAATGCAAATATATATGTATCATTTAAATATACATCATCAAAATATGATGATATGTATAGGATAAATATTACTAACCAGACTTATTAAGGAGATCCCTTGGCAAGGTTTATTAATACATGCAGGCAAACAGGTAGTGACCAGCTTTGTTGCTTTAAGATATCATTTCCTTTAGAGGGAGACAGTATTTTAGAAATTTTGAGATGATGAAGACCTTATTAAATGAAGTTCATCAAAAAGAAAGAAAATCCAAACAGAGATTGAAATGAAACAATATGCTACTTTCTCTACCACGTAGCATACTCTGTGGAGCACATCCCAGGCTTCTTGTGTGGTTTTAGTTTATTTTTTCAGTCAGATAATGGAAATGGGACTTTTGCTATTGACTTTAGCAGTATTGGTGTTCCACCAGTTTTACATGTCCAGAAATAAAGTTAACAGTGAGATGCCTTATAGTACAAATAGACAGATGTAGCTTGGTGTAAAAAAAATGAGGAGAGCATCTGAAGGTCCAACCTTCCAAGGAACTCAGCATATTTTCTTTCCTACACTTCCTCACATCTGCTTTGTTTTCTAATTCCCTTAAAGGTTTTTTTGCACTTCAAGGAACATCACCTGTCATTTTATGAACACAAAAAGATGGTATTAAATTATGGCAGCTGTCCTCAGGAA
This sequence comes from Melanerpes formicivorus, assembly GCF_026170545.1. Classification (NCBI taxonomy): domain Eukaryota; kingdom Metazoa; phylum Chordata; class Aves; order Piciformes; family Picidae; genus Melanerpes; species Melanerpes formicivorus. Next base: position 14,098,236 of record NW_027142362.1, on the reverse strand, counting down.
TGGAAAGGTGCAGGAGTCTGATTTTACTGCCTTCCACTACACACATCTAGGCAAAGGACATCATAATGTTTCAAGGAAGGATTTTGACATGACCTTGCATAAGCAGATTTTCCTTATGAAACTGTTCAATAAAATCTTTCGAATGATGACATCTATTGTAACCAAGACTGCAGGTGCTTCTCTCTGTGTATTAGCATCTCAGTATGATTACATGTGATGGCAAAAATTTGAATGACATTGGTGGAAATTATATACTTTTACAAAACTCATGTTATGTTTAATTTTGCAGGGAATTTATGATCCACTAAAAGAGTTATGTTGTTACTATTTTTTAGAAAAAGTTAAACACTAGTTATCTGTGTACAGTCAATGCTTTTAAGAAAAATGAGTCTGAAGCAAAATTATGTATTTGAGTGTAAAGTCTGGTGCAGTTTTTGGCATTATCAGCAAACCTGATGTATTTCTGATGTATTTAGTAGTAGAGAAAGCGGAAGAGAGCAGTAAGAGTGCATAGCATCTTGCATTATCAAAACATTATGGTGCATTAGTTGATACATGCAACATCTGTGTAGGATAGGAATGCAGATTTCCTGTCAGGGTTACCTCTTCTTACAGAGGCAAAGCCACAGAGATGAAGCTGACTTGCTTTAACAAGCTGCTTGCACAGCAATTCCCTTATCAGTCCTTTATACTATGTTGTCTTTCAAAAACTTCTATGTGATGAAAGCTAAGAAGCTAAGAGGGATTGACTGATATTGATATTGCTGATTAAAAGATTGTGATCCTTTATCAATTACACATGATAAACATTTTACTACTTTTTTTTTTTTTTTTCTTTTTGGCATAACTCATAAGTACCCAGAAGGTCCAATGTAAGAAGCAACCAACCATCCACTAGAGCAAATAAAATGATAGACTGGTTTAGCATTGTTTAATACTGTGTGTAATCAATACCTATGAGTAATCCCATTAACTGGAGTGGAATTGCTCATCAGCTGGACATGCATTTGCTTAATTAACTTGTTAAATTGAAGCCATAATCTTCAAGCAACTGAAGAAGAAACTTTAGAATACAGGAAACTAAAATTAGGCTTAATGCTGCATTGCAGTCAGCCTAGCTTCCTGTGCCTGTATTAAATGGGGTAGTAAAAGAGCACACTTTTTTTAGGATCGAGCCCCAGTTCTTAGTCTTCCTTTCCATGAAGAAAATGGGAGAATTCATGGACTTCTACAGCAGAGTCTTTAAAGAAACAAAAGATTAGGAAAAGATCTTTGATCAGTAGGAAGTAAGAAGTTTATATTAGGATAATTGCTGAAAAAAATAACTTCAATTCTGCTTTAGGAAAAAAAAAAAGTAGTAAAGAGGTTGTCAAGATATGAAAAAACTCTTTATACTGTTAAGGGTAGAAAATAAGGATTTACTTGCTAATTATAAATGTTTCTTCGCCGCTGATCCAAACTCTCACAAATTCTCCATATGTCTTATTGTAGTAGTTGCAGGCATTACCTACTCCCATCCAGAGAAATCTCCCATGTGAAATGAGGGGACCAATGCCCATGCAGTATCCTGGCCCTAAGAAGTAGGGTAAGAGAAGTTCAGTCTCAGCAGTGCTCACTGACAAGTATATACCTCTGAGCATTACATTTTGAAAGGAATTTTTTAGCATGACTGTCAAGGTCTGCATTGGACAATTCACATACACAATCCTGGTCTGAAGTTCTCTCTGAGAAAACTTGCATCCATGTTGTTGAAGCCTCTCGTACTACTTATGGAAGCCTATAGTCCTTAAAATCTATACGCAACTAATGACAATCATTACTTTTTTATACAACTTCAAATTGCCTTGCTTACACTTAAGGGACAATAGCTAGATCTTAGAAAGCAGAAATTATCTAGAAAAAAAATGCACATGGTGTATTCAGTTTTGATTGTCACAGATCCTGAAAGAGATTCTATGCTGAAGTGTCAGACTAACACCTATAACAGTCAATATACTTTTCATGTAATTAATTACATTTCTTTTAAAGTCATTAATACTACAGTGAAAAAACAAATATTTGAAGGGAAACAGTACTTAACTGCTGTGGACTTAGGAAAACATGCTTAAGCAGGAGCTGAGAATGGATTACTAAGCGTTTTGTCAACACAGTTCTAAACTAAAGCTTTCCACTGTAACCCAGCACCTAATTTCCCTAAAAAGGAGATGGAGAGAGCAGGAGAGAATTTGCCTTAATTACTTTTAAAAGGAAGCTTCCTTCTTGAGGAAAAGCTAGATTTGCCCCATTTGTCTGTAAAACACAAATCTAATTCCATAAACCAAAACAAATTAAGTACTTACAAAACTTTAGCATGTTGTTCAAAAATGTGAAAGTTGCTCATATCTGCACTGTTTACTAAGAGGAATTGCAAGACCCCAGACTTAAATACCTTAAATAAACTTAAAGCATATTAATTTAGTTCAATCTTCCTGTTGATCCAATCAAGTATTCAAATAGAAAGCATAACCCTCTGTGAATACTTCCCCTGTTCTCTAACTTCTGGTGAGTTTAGCATATTGAAGGATGTTTGGCAAGGATATTTTCTCACAATTTCATTCAGGTGCCACAGGTTTAGGATTATTCCTGTCAAACACCTTTATCTAATGAAAGACAGGCTGAATCAGCAATGCTTAGCATAAGCCTTCAAACCATTACAGAAGGGGCTGTCTGAAAGGGAAACAATTTAATCTTTTGTTCTGGAGGGTCTCCAGTGGCAAGCATGGAGGAAAAAAAAATCTGCTAAAAAAGCTGTATAATTTAAATTGATTCTTAGTAAATTTTGTTGGCATATAATCATTATTCAATATTACTTTCTCACTTAAATTTGAGAAACAAACAAACCAACCAAACCAAAAACATCAACTCTTACCAGCTTTTAGGTATATCATAACTAAAGTTAATTTACCTGGTATTGATGAAGTTTCTTCATGATTCCATAGCAGAAACAGAAAACACATGAGTATGACAACAGGAACTGTGGCCACTGGCATCGCATTTGGTACTAGGCTGGTGATGTTGTAGTGCATTGGGTTCAGATTTTCCAGTACCATCTTTTCCAAGAGATTCTGGTTTGCTTTAGAGAAAGAGGAAAGAGGCAGAGATTTTCAAAGCTCAGAGGTATGTTCAGCTTTAGTTGGTACTTCTCAACCCTTTAGTAGATCTTGTAAATGAGCAAATTAAGTCTTGCGGTATCTTTATTTTATAATGAGAGTGGCCACCTGGACAAGCTGCATCACAAGTCAAAACAGACATACAGCAGACACTCTTTGCTTGGAAATAACAAAGTTTTTCTGACCTTGATGTTATAGCATAGTTTTGGATACTTTGGCTCTTATCTCTGATATTGACTTGGCTGGCCAATACTGAGGTTTACTCCTTGCAAATTTCTAACCAAAACACATGAAATTAAACTTTCAGCACAGGTGGAACCATTGAATGAGTTTACTTGCAAGCTTTTATCACTGTTACTTAGCATTTTTCCTTCCTGTATGCCTGTAGTGCCAGAGTCCTTGCATTCTTAGAATAACTATACTAAATTTTTATGATGCAGACAGTGCACCCCAGGTTCTTGTTTGAGATAGTTGAGTGTAATGTAGTATTGTGGTTCTTCTGCTAAATACTTTGAAAAGTACGGTGCATGCCATAACAAGGGGGGTCATGGATAGTCTAGTACCATATTTTTTCCCCCTAGGCTGTAACCATCAATTGCCATAAGAAAAAAAAACAAGCAAAAGGACAAGGCAGGGAGTAGAAGTATTCCTTCAAAGGTGTTCTCCATGCTTTTGACTTAAATCATAAATTAGGAGAGGTGATTGTACCTGAGAAGGAAAGTGTTGTTCAGCTAATGAGAACTGGCATAAAACCAAGAAAATATTGTTTACATCTGCACAGTAATTTATTAATCATTAATTATTATTACCTTCTTAATTCTGCTCTGACAACAATTAAGAATAGATTTGTTTTGTTTCTTCACTTCAAAATGTAAGGCTATATTTACTTGATAGAATGTTTTTGGGGTTTTTTTGCTGTTTACCTTCAGCAAGTGCTTTATGGTTTATCTTTGTGGTTTTGGTCTCACAAGCTTAATTTTTAGTAACTGTCAGTGCTGTAATTATATTAAACTAAGACAAGAATGTGATAGATACTTTCTAGACAGTCAGACGATTGATATTTATGGTCAAAGTGAAAAAATATGTGAGTACAGGCAGAAGCCTTAGAAAAGGGAGCAAGTAGTGGCTCAAATCCTTGCAGGTGCAGGCAGTGCTCCAGTATTTTGTATGAAGGCTGTGCAATGCTTCTGGTTCTGCTGTGATACAGTATGGCCATAGCACAACATGCATGCTATTGCAATACTAGCAGCACCCCTCTTGTGAGAATGTCTGTGTGCATATCACATCTTGTACACATTCAACTATTGTACTATTGTCTTCCATGTTGTGAAAAAAGTTTTTGTACTCACAAGCATTTTTATCATGTAATATTATTTGTTTCACTAAGGTACTGTTGCATGCTAATGATGTTTGTTCAGCATAAGTGAAAACGCTAGCTTATATTTTCCTTAAGTACTATTCATTACCACAAAAGTGTGCTTGCATGTAAATACTTTCATTTGTTTCAGTCCCTTTCCCTACATGATCTCACAGCACTTTGGAGGAATTAACTATATTTAGGGCATAGTTTCACTTTTTTGCTGCTTTCTCTCTGGATCTGGATGAACTTCTTTGTACTCCATTGCCACAGATTAGCTGTGATGTTCATTGTTTTTGTGTTTTTTTTCCATCTCCAAGACATGCTGGTAGTTTCTCTGCCTCATATTCCCTATGAAGAGAAGTATATAGGTGGTTATGTATTTGGGTGGTGTAAAGTAAACACACCTATATGTACAAATGTGAGTCTATGATCATTAGCAGGGCTCAGCTTACAGATACAGAGTCCAAGGCGCACAGTGCATTGTGCACTTCCCAAGCATGAGTCTCCTCCTTTTTATTTCTCTAAAACTTGATCCTGAGTTTTGATCTTGCTCAGTACTCAGTTATTCACAGCTAAAGCTCATCTTTGTTTTGACTGAGAAATGGAGGAAGCTTTCTATCCTTTTGAACTAAAGAAGTTGCAATAGATTGATTTTTTAGGTTATAGATTACCCCTACTTCATAATTTGATAGTTTTCAAGTAAAAGAATAAAATCTTTCTTTATTGCTGTGACATGATATCCAATGCATAAGTGTGTGCATGCCCTCATGTAGATAAAAGGTGATAAAGACACTGTATCGAATTAGAATTCTTTTATACTATTGAGCTGATCTGAAGCAGTCATATTCTTAGTCAAAGTGGCTCCTCAAGCTCTTCAAACAAATAATTGACATTTCTTGTACTGAGAAGTTCTTTGCCTCATTTCAATGAGTATGATGAAAAGAGACTTTCAGGGCTTGCATTTCTAATGCCTTTTTTTTTTTTTTTTAATTGCAAAAGCCAACTGGACCATTAAGAGTTCACCCTAAAAATTATTTCAACTGAACTGCTCACCCTGCTTCTACCTCTTGTATTTTAAAAGAGTTGTTCATGAGGTAAATAATTTCTAATGAGAACATAGCCAAGTAAATTTTGATAAGTAGTGCCTGAATAGACTGAATAAGTTAAGAGGAAAAAAGGCAGTGTCCATTGTGCATGAAAGAAGTTTTCACTGTTCCTGCTCATTTTGTCTTGAAGTCGTCTGTAGATAATTTTCCTTTCCTTACAGCTGGTTGAGGTATGAGTGTGATCAGAAGAATTTGTTCTCATTGTTACTTACATGGCAGAAGGGAGACAGGGGAAAAAAAAAAAAAAAGCTTTTTAAAATCAAATAGTGAGAGGAAGGAGACATAATAATGAAGTGTTTTTGTGAGAAAATAGATGGATGTGCACAGGCTGCCTGACCTGACAGTAAATGTGGATCATAACAGCTAGAAGACCATCTGCCAGTAGAGGGCCCTTTAGGTTTAGTGATCTTTTAAGTCTTGAGTATGAAGTACTGAAAAATATTCAAGATTCTGTTAAATACTTTGTTGGATAAGGTGAATAATAGCAGAGTCCACAGCAAGGAAAAAAGTCCATATATCAAAAGGACAACTATGCTCACCTCTTTAATTGCAGTTAAAGCTTTGTACTTGATGACTGTCAGGAAAAGCACAAATTATGTATCATATTATTGAATTTGAGCTAAAAATTTCTGATCATTTGAAGAGGAACTCATAAAACTGGCTGAAAAATCCTTGAGAACCATTCCTGAGTTATGGAATTCTTTGCTTTGTAGTGGCTCATCTGTCAGGAGTGGGTAGGGGGTGGTGGTGGTGAATCTGCTACTTAGGTCTCTAAAAATTAGTGACCAATATTAGCAGCATCTCAAGCAACTGACTTAAGCCTAACTAACCACTTTAGAAAAGTAAAACTTTAGTTAGACTTATTTCACACAAAAATAAATCTATTGGCTTCTATAAACCCAGCAAGACTTTCTTTTTCCAGATTAAAAAAATTAGCCTTTCTCTCTAGAAGCTGATACTACATATTGTCTCTTTTCACTCAATTAAGAGTGATGATTTCATGCAGACTGTAAAGGTTCAGTCTTCTACATGTATGTAGAAGGCTAATGCCTAGCTAAGTAAGTAGTTGTTTTCTTGTGTTCTCTGAATGCTGCTTGAATGTGCAGTATGCTGGGAGGACTATCATATGGTGTCTGCACAGGTATTTTAGTGTATTTAGAGTATGTTCTCATAGTAAACCTTATCCCCATTCCTATGCTTCAGTACATACCACAGAGCAATCTCATAGTATGCAAGCTGGGGTCTTTTTAGATGAAAATAAATCAGACTATATACTCTGAACCTGTGTCTTATGCATACCATCTTTTAATAGGGATTCCAATGACAAAAATAGTTCAGATCTATATTGAAGTGAACTCCCATGAAATGTGTGCAGTATAGGGAGTGGATCATCACCAACTGTTTTGTATTACAGATCTGCTCCCATTGCAGTACAATGTTTAGTGATGTTGGTGTAGCCTTTAATGATCTTTAATGTCAAAGAACTGATGTTGCTGACACATAACCAAGTATTGATTAAAATATTAAATTATTGCTGAAATGGCTAAATGAGCTTTTTATGTTGCTATTGATATTAGGGCTTAGTGAGCTTTCAAAATAAAGTATTTATACCATACTCTCAGGTTGGTTTGGATGTTGTGTAGCCAGTGAAAGTTCTGATATTTTGAAAATCCTGATTCAGATGTATCCATCTAGAGACTGCTAGTTATTTTACACATCTTAATTAATCTTCAGAAAAGGAATATTCACAGTCTGAAAAATCACTTTCTGCTAGAGTGTTAAGCCTTTAAAATAACCAGCCAGCCATAAAATTATGATTGCCCATATTGAACAACTGATGATCTGCTCTGTGTAACTAAAACACTGGTAGTTGTCTCTCCCCTTTCTGGCTAGTGTCTATACTATTTTCTTGTAGTTATTTATACAGCATGAATGTGTGAGACAGGGTACACTATGTGCTTCCCAAATGACTGTACAAAAAAGGGTTTCTGCTTTTTGAACAATGTGTAATTATATGGTGATTTTTCTTTCAGAAGAATGATGTGAAATTAGAATTTGGACTATATCCTCTTCTGAGGTTTTGATTGCAGTGTCATACATGGCTTGGAAAAAATAACTTGCTGGGTTTAGTACCTTTCACAAAATTGGAGATGACAGAAACACTGAACAAGTTTGGACTGTAAAGTAGTGGAGCCTCTATCTATACACCCTTTTTTTTCCCTTAGTATTTTTGGTGTAATATACACATATTTAAAGGTTGAATAGCACTGTCAAAGGATGGTGCAATATACACAGATTTAAAGATTGAATGAGCACTGTCAAAGGATGTTCTTCAAGAACATTGGACCATTTAGAAACCAAACTTTGTAGAATAATTACAAAATATATAACATGTTATTGTTATTTTAATACCAAGAATTTGGTTTAAGACTGCTAAAAATAAATCTCTATTTCAATAGTGACACCATATAATTTACACAAAGTTTATTACAGTAACTCAGATCAAAGCAGCTCCAGAAGGCATACTTTTTACTCAAAACTAAAATAAACATTTCTGCAATGTCCTATTTGCACTATTTGAAGAAAAATACTAGAATATGAATTTAAAAATTACCTGTGTCCTCTTGATACTTCTTGATTTTAATCGGTGGAGAGTGCTACCTTTGTTACTGATGTGCTCCTTTTAAAGATCCGAACAGGTTTTCTGGTGATCATCTCTCTCTCTCTGTGGCATCTTTTATGCAGGTGCTTCTTGTTGCTAAGAGATCAGTTGCTTGGAGATGGAAGTTTAGGGTTTTTTTTTTGTAATGGATCAGAGGCCATTGCTATTGAAAAGAAAATTTTGTAATTTTACCTCTGCAGCTCAATGTACTTGCTGCAGAATAGCCAGCAATAGAGATATGCATGCCTAATGCTGGTTAGAAGAGTAGCTGAAAATCAAACAGAAAAGTAAACAAAGTTTACAATTACATTTGGCTCTGAACATTAAGAAAAGTGGTTTGTTATTTAACTGGAGGTGCAATTAGCAGCAACTATATTATTTCCCTGGCATATCAAAATGTATTTTTAATTTCCAACAGAAGAGAAGGCCCAAAGTTTTATTCTAACATTGGGATGCACAAAGTTGTCAATAACCCTTTCCAAAATACAGTCCCACACAGATGGTCAAATATGTAGATATATTTTTATGTACTGTTTCCTTTATATTCCCAGTTGGTTTGATAGTTCTTCAGAATTACTGTGTAAACTAAAGGCCAGTTTCTCTGCTTTGTGATGATTCTTTCTTTCTTTTTCTTTCTTTCCTTCTTTCTTTCTTTCTTTCCTTCTTTCTTTCTTTCTTTTTTCTTTCTTTCTTTCTTTTCTTTCTTTCTTTCTTTCTTTCTTTCTTTCTTTCTTTCTTTCTTTCTTTCTTTCTTTCTTTCTTTCTTTCTTTTCTTTCTTTCTTTCTTTCTTTCTTTCTTTCTTTCTTTCTTTCTTTCTTTCTTTCTTTCTTTCTTTCTTTCTTTCTTTCTTTCTTTCTTTCTTTCTTTCTTTCTTTCTTTCTTTCTTTCTTTCTTTCTTTCTTTCTTTCTTTCTTTCTTTCTTTCTTTCTTTCTTTCTTTCTTTCTTTCTTTCTTTCTTTCTTTCTTTCTTTCTTTCTTTCTTTCTTTCTTTCTTTCCTTTCTTTCTTTCTTCCTCCCTTCCTCCCTTCCTCCCTTCCTCCCTTCCTCCCTTCCTCCCTTCCTCCCTTCCTCCCTTCCTCCCTTCCTCCCTTCCTCCCTTCCTCCCTTCCTTTCCCCTCTTTTTGCAGTCTTCGGCAATTTGAACAAACTTAACTTACAAAAATACAAGCATTTCAAGGAACTGCATTAATCAATTACAGGGAACACTAAAACGATGACCAACCATCTACAGGAAAAGGTGATGATGTTATTAAAAGATGAGACTAACGCAGATGTATGAATAAGGTACTTGTATCTGTTACTTACTGTTTTGACACACCAAATGAAGGCTGAATTTTCTCAGTTTCTGCTATGGGAAGTCCTTAGCTGACTCAGCTACCTCCTCTTTAAATTTACCCCATGAGTCCAAACAGACTATTTTGTGAAATAGGTCAAAATCACTTCTTTTTGGTTTAATGTTCTCAAGTTTAGAAAATCCAGTCTCTGAAGTCTGTTTTCAGTAAGGCCATGTGATACCCTTTGGCAGCAAGACACTATGCATCCTTTCTTTCACTGTCAAGCCACAAGTGTAAAAGATTCTCGTAAAATGTTTTTGTTCTTCTTTTTCTGAATTCACTCAAGGCTTTAGCATCAGTATTTAAAATTAATAAATAAAACAAATTAGAGCATTTTTAATAAGAAAACTCATCTAATGGGTCTTATTTCTAAAGGACTATGATCTCACTTGGACCAACAGTAACTTACAATAGTTCTAGTGATAGAATATTTTTACTTCAGGGAAGGGTGGAAGAGACCTAGAATTGTATTGAATGTGAAATTTCTTTTGAGAAGGCTTTCTTTAAGTAAATAAATAATGCAGACAGTTTTGGGTGAATAAGGAGTTGATTCACGTGGAAATGCTTCCGGCATTACTACAACTTCCTTGAAGATACAGAGCTTACACAACCAGAAGCTAACGTAATTTCAGTCTGAGAACTGAGCTCTTGTTCTTTTTCCATGTGCACACACTCTTTCATATCTATTTATTATGCAGAGACTTGTTTACAGCACAAGCAGAAATGGGCAGAACTTCAGTGAACAATTCTGTTATGTCCTGTATTTAGAGCTGGTCAGATTGATAACCAGCATAGTATCAGATGTTCTGACCGTGTTAAAATGACTTTATTTCAACAAGAGGTAATAGCTGGTTTTAATTTGTAAGCCTATCTAAAAAAGGAGAGAAGTTGCACAATTGGTTTTATTTTGACAATCCAGCTGTGTGTTTTTATTGCTTGTAGACTAGGGATATTTATATTCTGTAGGAGCTAGATATTGTGGCTGGTTTTAGTCTATTTCATGATATATTTCTTATAGATTGTTAAGGTGGACAAACTAATATGAATAATCAGTACTTAAGCAGAGGGATAGTTGTTTCATGGATACCACAATGAGAAAGCTTTGTGTAACAGTAAAAGAAAGTTATCATGAAAAGTTTCCAGCTATTTGCCATGATTTGAAACTAGTTTACTGCATTTAGTATTGGCTTGTTTTCAGCAGCTGCTAGTTTTCTTACTGTGCTTTTCTTCAAATGCCCCCCATATTTTTACCAAAAGTCAAACTCTGTATTTGTTACCACTGCAAGCACATCACTGCTTTTGTGTTCTGTCTATCATATAAAGGGCAGTTATAATACTCAAAGAAATTGTAATTCAAGGGCAAGAAGCCAGTTGAATTGACCATGAAGAAGTCATAAAAATGGGTTAAATAATACAAAAATGCTTGTTTATAGTCAAACTAGGTTTTGTCAAGTCTGACTTCTGTGGGATGTATCTTTTAATCAAACATTATTACCACGTGCCAGAGAAAATACATTGAAATTGTTTCATGCCAAAGAATTCCCGGAACTTTGTATAATGCAACCAGAATGATTGGACTTGTTGTTCACTACAAAGATCTATGGTTGAATACTACAAATTCTTTAGAGCCTGAGTAGGCATTCACTGAATGAACAAAGTTCTTTTTTATACCATTAAAATAAGGCAGGTTTGTTTTTCCTAAATAATTTGCAATAGACTTTTGAGGAAAAAGGATGCAGAATGCTCTTCCCAGAGCCTTCTCATCTCCAGTGTTAACTGTTACTTGACAATTGTCTACCTCAAGTGCTACTGCATAAGCTGAGTACTATTATGGACTCTACATTGGAGTATTTTGACTAGATTTTGATACCTATGTAGCAGCCCTTCTATGAGGGGACTAATGATGGCATTCATTGATAAGTCATTTAGAAGTACTTGGAAAGAAAAACTGGCCGTTCTGTTGGTTGTACTGTTGTAGGTGGCAACTTTCAGGCCTCCAAACCCAAAAACCTTTCTGAAGCTACTGTATGATGATAAGGAGGTGGCAGGCTGTTTCTCCAGTATTGGATCAGGGCAAGATGCTAGTCCATATAACAATTCTGACCTGTGAAGACTCTATTGCTACACTGCTATACACTATCGTGCTAATGGATTCTTTCATGTGATGAATGAGGAGATAATTTCAATATTTCTTCTAACTTTGAAAAGTTTGACTTACTATAAAGCTTGACTTTTAGTAGTAATTTTTATATTTCCCTGTGCTTATGACAGTTAACAGCAAAACAGGTTTTTTTCCCCTAGCATTAAATATATGTTGTAGTTTAGAAAAGGCCAAAAAAAAATGGAAAGCTTTTGAAGATAAATGGTATGGTAGGAAAGAGGGAAGTGATGGATAATGGAGGACTATGTATTTGTATAGAGATACACTACTTTGGAGCCTGTCTGCCAGTTTTAAAGCAATTTTCTTCAGCATGTATACAAAACATGGGGGGGGGGTGGGGTAAAAAGGGGTTAAAAGGAGGTATTCCATTTGAAATAGGCATTAGAGAGCTCTTGTTGCACTGTTCTTGCCTACTAAGATGATTTAAACTTTGTAATAAAAGGAAACCACATTTTCCTGATGACTGCCCCCCAAATAAGTTTTCTGATTCAATCTACACCAGGCTGGTAAAACAACATCAAAAAACTATTAATGAAGGTAAAAATGGATATTTTTCTCCTGTTAACCTATCTGTCTGAGTTCAGATCTTCAGACTATGGTAAACTACAATTCTTAATTCAAGAAGTACTACTTATTTTGAAGATGGGGACAGTGTGTTCTTGTCACAGGCAGAGGCAGCTGAAATGAAGTATTAGAGGCGCAGGTCATGGGTGTGCTATCTAAAACTAACTCTTTATGAAGTATCTAAGCATCCACAGTTTCAGGTTGTTAGCTCTTCAAGTTGTTTATGTTTTTTGGTTGGTTGGTTGGTTTTGTTGGGTTTTTTGTAGTTGTTGTTGCTGCTGCTGTTGTTGCTTTTTTTCCCCTGAATTGATATTGCAGCTTGAGAAAAAGGAAGAGGTATGTGGAGACTTCCTTGTCCTTGATATGCAGGAACTAGTGAGGACTATGTTGGATTTTCCCTTTGTCCATAGATATAAGACTAATTTGAGAGTAGCTTTTTGGGGTGTGGGTGAAGGTGCTCTGTGAAACAGTCTGTTCCCTTGTCATGAAAAAACTATGGGCTCTTCAGTGTAGTTCATCTTATTTTTTTTTCAGAGCAAGCCCTTCTGCCACAGTTGAGTGACTTCCTCTGCCTCTGCAAGCCCTGCACTGCATTCTCTTATGTGATGACTGCAATGAAAGCAATAAGTAACATGCACTTGAATGTGCATTCACAGGGGCAGTGTTAATTGAACTTTTCTATTGACCTTTTAAACCACTTTCTCCATTTTTCTGTTTTAATTGAAGTCATATGCATGCTGTACAAATATTTCTTATCATGATTTACAATGGGATGCTTTCTGCCAGAAGTTCAAATCAAAAGTATGTCTCTTTTGCTAAAAGAAAAGTATAGCCAAACCTCTAGTGCATATAATCCCAAGCAGTCACAACAGTCATGAGTGCTTACAGACCAGACCATTTTCAGTGCTGAAGGTGCTGCAGGCATTTCCTCAGTAGAATTAAAATACTCAGTATTTCAGTAGAATGATCAGATTTAGCTTGGAAAGAAGGTACACAATGATCAAATGAAAATGCTTCTAACCACTTCTAGTTGTTCTGAATCCTCTAAACTGCTTCTTTAAGTGCTCTGGTTATTTTGCTAATGGTATTGATTTCTCTGTCAAGACAGCCTTGACTGCACAAGCTCTGAAATGGACAGGGTTCACAGAGTATTCCCTCTATATCTGCTTTATAACTGTTGTACTGCTTGAAGGAATAGCAGGTTTGCAAAAGCATTTCCTGTGCTCAGGACTTAAGCGTTGGTGTTTTTTTGGTTTTCTTTCTCTATTATATAAATTTCCCTATACAACAGTCCAAGTTATGAAATATTTTGTGACTGACCAGCTTCTCATAAAATGATGGTTTTTTTTCCTATTTGTGCTGGCTTTGCAAATAAAAGAAGCAAAATACTTTGAAGTGGTGTATGGATAAAAAAAAATCATTAAAGTTAATGAAAAGTTGCTGTGTCAGTTGTTTTCATCCAGTAATTAAAGCCTTAGTTTATAATTTTTTGTTCAACTTTAAATACATCCATTTTACATCTTGGTTGTGGAGATGCTGAATTAAGACTAACTGCTATACTTATCTCTCTCCTTCCTCTTTTATAGAGACACTGAATAGCACAGTATAGGTCACATAGCAGAATATCATAGTATCATAGTATCAGTCAGGGTTGGAAGGGACCACAAGGATCATCTAGTTCCAACCCCCTGCCATGGGCAGGGACACCCCACACTAGATCAGGCTGGCCAGAGACATCCTTTCATGTTCTCCTAAGGCTAAAATCATATAGTAAAAAAGGCTGAGAAGTTTGAGCTCAGCTGCACAAATAATTCTGTTGGTGTTGCCTTTAATATAAAATGTATCTACTGATGCAACCTGTTACTGCTGTCAACAATACTGTTAGATCTGATTTTTTACTCCTGACCTCTTCCCTTATAAGAGGATCTCTGCACCTGTAGAAGGTGTAGATGCTCAGCTGAGACTGCAGTCCTATAGCATTCAGTAATGCACATTCAGAAGTCTGACAAAATTACTCCTTTCTTAAAAGTCTTTCTGAATTGATCCACTTGTTTAAAAAATTCTAAATCTTGAGGCATGATTTGTGTCATTTCTTATCTCTTTGTGGTATCTTCAGGCCTTTTAATGTGGAGACAAGGAACATAAATTCAGACAGTGCAATCTGAGGGGGTTCTTCCCAGACATGGAATGTTCCAAATGGCTTGCTTGTTGACGTGGGCAGTAGCTACAATGCCTGTAAAGGAACTAAGTATTCTGCCAGGGTGCCCCCTCCATCCTGTATTCCCAGAACAATTTGAATGTTGTGTCATAGCCCTGTGCCATTTTGAGATCTGCACAGACTTGCACATTTTCTGCTCTGCAAATTAAGATAATACACAGCTCTGAAACAAGGGTGTTTGGAGGAAGGAGAAGAGATGTGCTCCTTCTTCCCCCTGGAAAAAACTTCAGTGTCTTTCTCCCTTTCATCCTAAATAAAGCAAAGCATTCAAAATACAACTTCGTGTGTATATATTCTACTAGTGAGTTCTGTGCAGCTTTCCTGAAAATTGTGCATCTAAGTAATTTATTTTAAAAAACATATTTAAATTTAAAGTCTAACCCTATAATAACAAAAATCATCATCATCATCATCATCTAGCATATAAGGACTCCATCTATCCCCAGTTTGCATAGTTTCTATGTCTGTTGTATTATGGCTCAACACAGGATTATAAAATCTTTGAAATAATCTCTTAGGAAAGGTATATGAATAAGGTTTATCATAGTACCCTGCTTCCCTGAGGGCCAGTACTGCTATGGGTATGATCAGTTTTCCTTAACTTCAGACATGTATGTCTAAGCCTGTCTTCTGGACTTGCTTTGTTAACAGTAGAGAAAAAGTAGTCCATTCCTAGGATGTGATTCGTCTTGTTCTCAGGTAGAAGTCTGTGTGGCCACTTAGTTTCCATGCTTGTGTGTAAGAGGCACTGAGGTGTCACAGCTAAGTTTCTTTAAGGTTCCTCTTTAGTTAAATCAAATACATGTATTAAGTTTTGGCATTTTACTTTATTGTATTTTTTTTTAAATCCATATTCTTTGTAAATAGGTAGTTGGTAATTATTTGGGAGCTGAAAGAAACTATGACTCTTCTGTCTGAAGATGATCCAATTCCTGATTATTAGTAGACTTTAAAGATGAAAATTGGTTAGTTTAAATTGGTTTAATACAGTTGTTCTTAATGTCATTATAACACATTAATGCTGCTATCTGTAATACAGTCCTCTCTCAGTTATCCCTCTATATCTTTAAATTTCAATGTGTTTCACTATCAGGAACTTAAAGAATATGTTCTGTGGTTTTGACTTGAGTTGCTATATAGCATCTGTAATAATCTGCCTAACATGGCTAGCAATTCTTTTTCTTGTGAGTGTTCTGAGATCACATTGCCATCTTCTCCATTTATAAATGATCCCAGTGCAGCTGGTGAATTTATTTTTGCAGCTGGCTTTGTGGCCATTACTGTGTTCAGTTTTCTGGAAGTTGTAGATACCTGCAGTAAATTAATTTTTCAAAACTTCTCCTGTGTGATTTGTTAATTAGACTATATACTCCTATTTTTTTGTCTTGGCTTTATAAATACTCTAATGATCTGTGTTCCTGGGGTGTGTGTTATATATATATATATATATATATATGAAATAAATACATTAAAAATGCTCAAATAGACAAAAATAGTTTGTTCATTGGAACACTCCTACCACAAAGTGTTTTGTGTGCCATTCTAAATTTAGGTTAGATAATAAATATTCAGTAGTTTTGGATGAGCTTTGGGGTGCTTGAGGAGTGCCCTCCTGTTCCTTTGATTCTTCACTGAACTGTGGGATCCTTTGCAAAGCAAGGACTACTTTTCAAGGGTAGCTATCTGTGGATTTCTCCAGTTCTTTTCATTCTTTTCAGATACCGGTGGTGTTATAAAGATGTGATATATCTTTTGGGCTGCTTATGATTTGTCATGTGTTTTGATCAGTTGCTTTTATTCCCATAGTTTGAATTATGAATGGGTGGTTGTAGCCATGGTGTTTGAATTGTTCTGTTTGACTTTGCTCCTGAAGTCATCTTTCTCTATGACTCAGCTTTGATTTTTATTTTTCTAACACACATGTTGGAGGATTTCTGAGCAGTTTTCTGGGAAAACAGTCTTTAGCTGCCAGTGCCCTAATGATGCATCTCTAAGGCATCTTCCTCCAAGATTACTGAATAGTCATTCAAAGACAATGAAACATTCTACTAATGCCATTGAATAGCACTCTTTGTGCTGCACAACTTGCAGATATTTATGGGATTTATTTTGAGTTTTAAGTATCAGTTTGGCTTATGATTTATCATTAGGGCTGAATATTCCAAACTAACAGGTGGTACATACTTTGACCTGCATTAATTTATTTATTCATGTGGGTATTCCATGAAATCAGAGGTGCTACTTAAGGTATATGTTGATGGTTCATTATGGAGCTGTACATTTTTGTGCCACTGAAACACAATGGAAGCTTAAAGGGGTTGAAGTATAGTTCTTGCTTTTTCAGATAGCAGTTTGTTATGCATTAGTTAGCAATTCTAACCTACCTTATCTAATTGAATATGCATATCACTAATTTCACCTATTCTGGTACTGTTCAATATGCAACTTTTTATATTTTTTTTAAATTTGCTGCTGTTTTGGTAATAAAACACATTTGTTTAGGGTCCATCCATTTGCTGAAACTAATTAATGAATTAGAATAGAATAGAATAGAATAGAATAGAATAGAATAGAATAGAATAGAATAGAATAGAATAGAATAGAATAGAATAGAATAGAATTTAGGAGTAGAGTAGAGTAGAGTAGACTAGACTAGACTAGACTAGACTAGAATAGAATAGAATTAACCAGGTTGGAAGAGACCTTTGAGATCATCAAGTCCAACCCATCATCCAACACCATCTAATCAACTAAACCATGGCACCAAGCACCCCATCAAGTCTCTTCCTAAACACCTCCAGGGATGGTGACTCCACCACCTCCCTGAGCAGCCCATTCCAATGTCCAATTACTCTTTCTATGGAGAACTTCTTCCTAACATCCAGCCTAAACCTCCCCTGGCGCAGCTTAAATATTTCTCTCAAAGTATAGGAATGAAAAAATAATCACTCACACCCTGCTTCCTATTTGTACCTTTCACCCTGGGTTGACACACACAACTAATTGCATTAACCTTTCTGCAGTATTCAAGAATAGCATCCAAGGCTTCTTCCATGAGAATATTTTATATCCTCTGAAATAAAATGATCAGAGTTATACTATTTTCTGTATATTTAATGTTCCTCTAATTCTTAGTTTAAATTTGTTTTATTTCATTGAAAAGCAATCCTGCACATCCAAGATGCTAGAATCTGTGTGGGATGTATGTGCAGAGATGGCGTGGGTTGCACTCTGGTGTCTGTCATTGATATGAGAGTGAAGCAATTCTTTGGGGTGAGGTTAATCACCCCTTATTGTAGTCTGAATCACTGTGAGTCTGCTATTGTGGCTTTGACCTGACGTTATTACAAAGACATTTCAAGCCTACACATTCCATTTTTTCCAAACATGAATAGACAGGACCTAATACCAATTTCAAAACCAAACCTTTCTTTTTGCATGTGGTCAGAAGTATTTTAATATTTTAAAGCTAAGTCTCTGCTATAGAAACAATGTAGATTTCAGTGCCAATATTGAATTCTAACTCTGATTTGGATGGAGGAACTCTGCAGCTGCTTGGCTGCTAGTATATCACATGGTTTCAGCAGAGAAAACAGAGATGAATTCAAAAGGCATTTATAGCTTTTATTGTGGCATGCCTTTCTGAGTAAGCCCACGATGAACATACAGTTGCACAAGGAAAGCACAAGAAACTTACTGAAAAACATTGACTATGAGAGTTCAGTAGTAATTTTTGGAAAGTAAAACATCATTGGGAGCACTAGCTAAGTGTGACACCACCTGAATACATGCTCAACCTCAGAATAATCAAGTGATATCCTTTATTATACACATTGTGGAATCTGGATACAAAAGCACCTCTTGTTGTAAAGCTATGTTTTATCTCCTGAGTTTATTTCAACTGTATGACTAAGCCACAATTGTGAAAAGTCTGCATGTGATGTTGTATCTGCAGTTCACTTTTTTATATTGACAGGTCCTTTCTAGTTCCCATATAACATGGGCAAATTTATGTCATTGTATGTCATATCTCACTGGATGCCAGTTGTGATACCCATTTGTGTCAGAACATGCTTTAGAGAAATTCATAGATGTCAGGAAATTATTCAAGCTTCTTGTTAGTGTTCTGTCTACCTGAAAAAAAAGACTGATGGGTATACGGGATAACAGTTTCCTCACATAAGTTTAGATTGGTATTGAGCGTATTTTTTCTGTCCTTTTGGTAAGGAAACAGGAATAAGTTTCCTAGAACTTATCAGCTGTATTCACAAGCCTCCATTCTGCTTTGCTGATGACCAGTGTTTGATCATAAGGAAGGAACAGAGCCATCAAGCATAAAGCTGCATTGCAGTTGATAACAAGTGCTCTATGGGTGGACCAAAATGTCATATATGTTATAAAGGGACAAGAGATCTAGAAGGAGATGTAGGATTATAGGGCAGTAGCAGAAGATAAGAGGATACGGAGACATTTGGATGAAGTGCTGGTTATATGGTATGGGGAGAGACTAAGCTAAATCTGGGAAAGGCATGTGCATAACTCAGTAAGACATCTGCTTCTGGCACTGAAGTAGCTAATAGGGCAGTCTGAATTTGGGTACCTCTTTGCCACAAAACTGCATTTTGAACTGATTCCTGACTTTCAAAAATAAGGCAGTTTCTTGACAGAGGTGAAACTCTATGTCCAACCAAACCAAACACAGTACTGCAGAGCCTGCCACATAATATGTGGTATAGGTAGCATCTTTGGAGCAATTAACAACCTAACAAAGAATCCTGCAACTCTGACAGCTAAGTGGGTTCTATACCACAGCCCTGGATTAGATATTCACAGTGATCCAATGCCCCCTCCCTTCCCCCCTTTTATTTGTCATGAACAATGTTCAATTTCTTTTTGATTGTAATGCAAAGAAAGTCCTGCAAGATTAGACAGATGGGGAAATGAGTGCTGTATTGCTTCTGTTATTCTCCAAATGATAGCTCATGATTATTACACTCTTTTTACTCCCTCATTATGTTCTGAATCGGACACTAAAAATGAAGAATTGCTGTTTGTTATGTTCTGTGGTCTCAGGAGTGCACTTCTGTTTATGTTCTCAGAAAGAAAGCTTTAGTTTGCTGTTATGATAGACACTAGTTTTATTATACCTATGAAATGACGAACTAAGCTTGCTTAAGATGTACTGCCTTCTGGAAATTTCTATGCAAGGTCATATTTCTTTTTTCATTTTTTTCCTTCACAAGATTAATCCTGCAAGCAAAACTCAGATATGCACTGCTATGATGAGCTAGGATAATCATGACAGAGTAAACAATTATTCTTGTAATCTTCACTGGCATCAGAAAGACTATTTACATATAAGTAGAACTTGGGTGATAGCTTTAGAATCATCTGCCAAGGCCTCAGAAGTGATTTTTTAGAAGGTTTTTAACATATTAGGTTTGGCTATTATTCCTTAATGCCAATATTTTACTGATGGAACACATTCTAAGACTGTTCATCCTGCTAAAAGCTATGCAAATTTGTGTGGTGTTAGTGCTCTTACATAACATATCTGCAACAATATAGTAAAGAGCTCACTCTGTAATTTAAACTCCAGTGAGATTCTACGTGTATGTGAACATTTCATTGGAGGCTAGTAGGAATACAAACAGAATCAGATAATGAAGATGCTGTTCTGTCAATGGGGTTTGATTTTTTTTGTTGTTTGGGTTTGTTTGTTGTTTTGGTTCTGGGGTTTTGTTTGTTTGTTTTTATTAGCCAAATTAAGTTTTAAATAGTGTACTGGTTTTCAAAAGTACCCACCTGACACATTAGATTCCAGGTTTTGTTCTGTAAAATACAGAAAGCTAAAAACTTACTGTGACATGGCAGAAGCTGGCCAAACAGAAGAGATCTGAGATAGTATAACTGGTTCCTAGACCATAAGGGAGAAGTATTTGCATAACAGAGTGATTTTTTCCCCACATTTGCCTGCTGTACAGGGTGATAAAAGCCATGTTTGTGTATATCTGCAGTATGTGTGAGCTACCAGAGAGATCCCCATGATCCTGTATTACAGCACACAAGAGAAGACAGTACAGTGATGATATAGGACACCTGTTCAGAATCTTAAGAAATTGATTAGCATTCTTGGAGCAGACACAGAGGAGATCACAAAAAATGATTTGAGGGCTGGAACACCTCTGCTGTGAGGACAGGCTGAGAGAGTTGGGGTTGTTCAGCCAGAAGAAGAGAATGCTCCAGGGAGATCTTATTAAGGCCTTTCAATAATTAAAGGGGACCTTATGAGAAAGATGAGGACAGTCTTTTTAGCAGGGCCTGGTGTGACAGGACAAGAGGTGATAGATTTAGACTAAAAGCAGGGAGATTCAGACTAGATGTAAAGAACAAATTTTATACACTGAGAGTCATGAAGTACTTGCAGAGGTTCAGTGAAGTGCCAGATGCCCCATCCCTGGAAACACTCAAGGTCAGGTTGGACAGGGCTCTGAGCAACATGCTCTAGTTGAAGATGTCCCTGCTTACTGCAGCATGGGTTGGACTAGATGGCCTTTAAGGTCCCTTCCAACCCAAACAACTTGATGATTCTGTGCCAGTGAGCCTTTGGATGTATGATAATTCTCCCTTGTTTCTCATTATGGAATGAGATGGAATGACATTTATCCCCTCTACTTTAATCTTGCTCTATCTAAACCCCTCCATAAAAGTTTCAGAAGGAAAGAGTCTCCAATGTCATGCCTGAGGACAGTAATCAGTGCTTTTTGTAGTAATGTTTTATTTCAGAGATGAGAACTTTAATATGATGGGGCTGATTTTCTGTCATGGCTTCTCTGCTGGGTTTAACCAACTACAGCAGAACTGCATGTATTAAACTCAAATTTGATTATTCACCCCCCAAGTGCACTGTAGGGTTAGTGGGAGTTACAGGTTGATGGCATAGTTAAAACAGAGACAAAATGTTGTACCTGAGCAGTTGCAGTGATCTGCAGAGAACTGACACTGACAAAGTTAGGATAAAGAACACTTTCTTGTAGAACACTTGGCATTCAAAAGCTGTGAATTCCTTGAGACTGATTTGATGTAGGAACAATGTAGGAAAGCACAACTGCTTTGTCTTTGAAATGAAAATGTCAGCTTTAAAAAGAACATTTCTAAACAATATTCTGAGTTTAGTAACTTTCATAATCTTTAAATATTAAAGTCTTCGTATTTGGTCAAATTTTTCTGTTCTTCACAACAGTGAAATCCCAGAATATTAATTTCATTTACTATGAATTAATTTGGAACAACATTTGTTACATTAAAGACACTGTCACAGAAGGGTTGGTAGGAATAACTTGGGAGAAGTCTGTGCTTCAACACCTAAAGCAACAGGTGAAGCACATTAGTGAATGACAGAGGCTGTTCTTGAGATAGCAAAGTGCTTCTGTGGACTGCAAAATAACAGCTGTATGTAAATGGTGGATTTTTATTGTGCAGTATCCTTTGCTGCTGGCAGCACAGCTTTGGGGAATAAAGTACCTGGAAAAAGTCACACGCAATTTGAGTCGTCTGAAAGTACGTCATGGCTACGGGCAGAGGCAGCTTAAGGGCTGCCCCAGGCATTTCCCTCTGGAAATTACACGGCAGCGTCCCGTCCCCGTCCTGCCCGGCCTTGCTGGGAGCGGGCGACGCTCCCCCGAGGTGACAGGCACGGCTGCTGGGCTGCCCGCTCCGCGCCCCGTCCCCACGCTCCGGAGGCTGCCGGCCCGTCGCCGCCACTCCCCTCCGCCCAGACGGCGTCCCACGGCACGGAGAGGGGCGCATATATCCCTGCCCTCCGGGTCGCATATATCCCTGCCCTCCGGGTCGCCGGTCCGCAGGGAGCTGCGGCGATGGAGGCGGCGGGCGGACGGGTGCTGCCGTGTCTACTGGCCGCCGTGGGGCTGCTCTCGGCACTCAGCGCCGCCGGGACGCTCTTCTTGCTGGCGCAGTGGCGGGAGCTGGGTGCGGCGCTGCGGGAGCTGGAGGCGACGCGGCCAGCCGCGGCCAACGGCTCTGTGCGGGGTCTGCCGGGTGCCGCTGGTCCCGGCCAGCCGCCCCCCGCCGCCCGCAGCAAACGGAGCCGCCGCGGGGAGCGCGCCCGCGGGCACATTCGCGCCGAGAACGAAGACCTGCTGATGCTGATGACCTACTCCATGGTGCCGGTAGGGCGGATGCGCCCCGCCCGGCGGGGCTAGGGGCGGGCACCCGCCTGCGGCTGCCTTCTGCGGGGCTTTGCCCACGGAAGGCTCCCGCCGCGGCTCTCCCGGTGGCCTTCGTAGAGCCGGGGTCCAGGCGGGAGGGTGGGGACCCGGCGACGACAGTGATGGCCTTCGGTGCCAGGCTCGGTAGTCTTTGCGACTGTCAAGCCGAGAGTTATCCCAGCTTCGGCCTGTTGAGTCCGTTAGACCTGCGCCCCCTACATTTACTTTGGCACTGCCGGGGCTGACCCAGGGTCTGTGTGGTGTGAAAATACCTACTTGATGTTTTGGGATCAAAGCATCTAAGGAACAGCAGTTGCCTGCTGTGATAGCTGTCATCTGTAAATGCTGAGCCATACAGCTGACAGGTTATGATTAAACTTTTAAAATGATGTTGCACAGACAAATGAAGTTGTTTGTTAGTAGCATGGATTTAATGAAACTTCAAAAAATGTAGTTGTGAAATGTCAACCCTCCAGTTTTTAAATCTCTGCACCACTATCACGATCCTTCCATGTCCTCTCCATATCCTCTTTGTCTACTGCTCAGCATCTCAAGGTGAGGTATTGAACTTGAGTTGACCACCACGTTTCTTTGAAATTGATCATGCCCTTTCAGTGCTAAGAGAGGATTTGATGGATGTGAAGAGAGCTGTATGTCCTTTCTCTGACAAAATTGCATCATTTTTCCACTTCAATGAAAGATTATTGATGCTTGGTAGGAGGTAGATTGTGTCGCTGAAAGATTTTGAAGTTCAGAGTCAGAAGAAAGGAAAGGCTAACCTCAAGTTCTTACTGATGTAACTAGCATTACTGGTTTTAAAAGTCACAGAAAACACCATTTCAGTAATGTTCCACTGGCATTTTTGTTAGTAAACCATTGCAATGATAACGTACCCATCAATATTAAGCTAGTGAGGTTGTTAAGCATAGTTGGTAGCATAGACTTTTGATAATGCAGTTGTTCGAAGGTTTAGAATATATATATATAAATGTATTTATTTTAGCTAAGCCATTTAAGTCCTTGTGCTTTGTACCTGTCATTTGCAGTACAAGGCTTCTGCAATTCAAAGAATGTCTTTTTAATGAGAGGCAAACCCAAAAGATCTTGGGTGTTCAGCTCTAGTTTCTGATTCCATTTACCAAAGCAGCAACATTTTTCACTGGACCCTGTGCGTCTTACCAGTGCATTTAATTTTTAGTGCATTTTTAATCACATGTTAAAATCACATGTATTTTTACTCAAAATGCTCCTAAAAATAACATGGCTAATACACATTTATGATTTTGGCAATTCAGAAAAAAAAAACAAACAACTTTTTTTTGGGGGTAAAAGTAGGCTGTAAACCATTAATTTTTAAATATAATTCTCAAGGTACTGTTACTGAGCAAAGTTATTTCAAATCTGGAACTGTAAATTACTTTCTAAAAACACATACTGCCCAAAACTGGGGGAAAAAAACCCCTAAGTTGCTGCCCCAGTGAAATTTTTTTGGTGTTGTATCCAAGCTCCTCATCAAAGCATTTAGTCAGAATTCTTTTCCTGTTTCTTTTAAGAAATAATCTTTGTGTTACAAAGCAGTTACAGCTCATTGTGTTCCACTGAATATGAATCACTTCGCTGAGTCTGAGGGATATACAAATAAAATTGTTGGAGAATAGACTCAGATCCTGGTGGGGATAGCACACAATGCCATTTGCTGTTATGGGCTCAGACTTAAAAACTCAGTGGCAGTTGGCTATCTAGATAATATTGGCAGTGTCATATTATCCACTGCTACCGTTATTATTATGTTACTCTCCTATCCTTAGGTACAATTAAATTAACGTTGTTGCCCTCTCCAAATAGCACCAGGTGTCATGGTGTGTGTTTTAACAGTCTATAACAAGGTCATTCACTTGTGCAGCTCCTCCATTTAAGTCACTGCTGTGACTATTGTTGTGTGTGATGTGCTTCATCTAAGTGTAAGTATCCTGCAGAGAGTATCTTGTGGCTTTTTGTTTTTGCAAAATTTCAATCAAATATTTCTCATTCTGGCTGTTGCTCAGAAGAGTGTGTAACTGTGTGCAGATCCACTTGCTCAAGGGGAACAAAGTTCCTTAAAAAAAATTTCAAGCACACCTCCTTCACACTCGGCATTTTTGTATTTTGTATCCAGCTCCCACTAATGTAGTATGAAGACTTGAGTGCTTTTGTAGTGGGACACTAAGTTCGTGCCAGTTGGTAAAATGATCCCTACTGGATTGTGGGCCTCAGAATAATGTTTCAGTTTCTTTGCGTGGGGGCCCTGAATGGAGGTTTTGCTGGAGCAGGATCTCTTGGAGGCACAGATTTCTGCAGATTGATACTGCAGGTATCAACAACCTACTGCTCCACTCAACTGCTGCTCAGGGGAGATCAGCTCTGTCCACTGTTCCATAACCTTTGAAATAACTTTAGGCATCAAAAAGAATATTTTTGCTTTAATAACATGAGTACATTTTTGGTTCTGGGCCTTTATTTACATATTTATAAAGATATTTATTTTGTAAGAGAAATTGGCAAGTCTGCAGCTTTAGAAGGGCTGCTGAGAGGGTAACAGTTCAAGTTTGTGAGTGGTAGGTTTAAAAGTAAGATTTAAGACAGTGTAAGAGGCTTATGAATATCTAATAATCTGAGTAGTTGCTTCATAGTTTTGGTTTTATTTGTTTGTTTTCCACTTTAATCAGGAGAAAACTAAGCTTTTAGCATTGAAATAAGATACTTTTATCTGTAGCTTTTCTTCATGGCAAAGGTGGTGCTGGCTCATTGGGTGAGTGGTGCACTCATCCATAGTTTCACTGGATATTTTTTTGTAGTCTATTAGCTATAGCACACTCACTTCTCAAGTGCCATATTTTTTTGTATGTCACCTGAATTGCATTGATTGGTAAAAATAATGCTGCTGAGATAATTGAAGGGCCCCTAAGCAAGCTGTAATCACTGAACAAAACCACTTAGATTAAAATGCAGTTTGAATTAGGGCACACATGGCCAACGTGTATTTTACAAATTACAGGGTAGAAGCAAAGTGGTTTTGAAGGTTGTGAGGGGAAAGAGAACAAGATAATTCTGATCATCAAAACCAGTTAGCTCTTCTTAGCTGATTTAAATTGAGTCTAAAACCTATAATTAAAAGACCTGCTCCAGTAGAGTCTGGGATCCAGTAAATTCTCAGTATGTATCTTACAGAATTGAAATCCACAGTCAAATATAGTTTGTTTTTTGCAGCTGAAAGAATGCTTGTCATTTATTTAAGTCTGTTAGATTTGACACTTGATGGTAATGATGCATTATTTTTTTTAAATTATAATTGTCAGTGGCAGGTAACTGTACTGGGATGCAACAACAGTCTGCTATTGAGATAGACTTACTCTTGTTCTGTCTTTTGGGATGAGTGCATCCCATTATTTGTAAATAGAATCATAGAATCAATAAGGTTGGAAAAGACCTCAAAGATCACAAAGTCCAACCTGTCACCCAAGACCTCATGACTACTAGACCATGGCACCAAGTGCCATGTCCAATCCCCTCTTGAACACAGACGGTGACTCTGCCACCTCCCTGGGCAGCCCATTCCAATGCCTAACAACTCTCTCTCTGAAGAACTTTCTCCTCACCTCGAGTCTAAACTTCCCTAAACTTATATAAAGATGAATATATTTGTAACTGAGTAAATAGCTCAAAGTGTCATTTGTTGTGTACAGGGAGATATTAGGTTATGGCTGGACTCAATGATCTTTTCCAGCCAGGTAATTATATGAAGGTTATTGAACAGCCCTGAAATAATACATATTTTTTCTAACTGTAAGCATTAGACTCTCCAATGAAGAGCTGAGGCACTTCCAATGCTCACGTTCCTCATATTCTCATGTCTGCTAGATGCTATGTTGAACTGCAAAACATTTTAGAGTGTTGTCTCGGCATGAAGGACATGCAGTGTGTTTGCTCAGCTAAAACCTATGCATTTTGTAATTGATCATGTTTAGTCTATGAAAGCATCTAGATGAATCTAGCTTTTAGCTTGGTTTTTATAAAGACTGTCATTGATGGGATGAAGTATTTTGAATCATGAATGTCCAGTCCAAATATGCAGATCTTGGTTACTCCCAAGATATGAAATTGCTTACTGGAACAGAGGCTACTGAATAAGTTATGTCAGAAAAATATCCATCATTTGATATGAATATAAAATAAAATTGAATATAGTTTTTGTTGGCTGATGTTGATTTTTAGTTCTGTCCACTGGTAGTCCATGCACAGACAACCCCACATGTTTTACAGTACATGGACTTCAGTACACAAAAGATGTGTGGAGTTGTCTGCCCTATATTCAGTATTTTCAGTAAGATTGACAATGAGGTATAGATTCCTGTAAGAATGCTGAAGAGATAAGTGGTATCATGATGTTAAAGTAGTTCTAAATAGTTTATTCTTGTAAGTACAGAAAGAACAGTTGTATCTTTGTTTTTGGAACTATAGCTGTATCAAAGCAAACTTGTATGGCATGCAGCTTTCAGCTTTACTTTTTTGTGATAATAGGTCCGAGTGATGGTGGATTTATGTAACAGCACAAAAGGGATATGCCTAACAGGTATGTTTATTGCCTTAAGCATTACATCTATGTTACCTGCAGGAATACAGGATTGCAATGTTTTCAAAGAATTTGAGGTCAATGATTATGCCAAAGAACAATTCTGTCAGAATTGACATGCCAATCTGAGTTATTTATTTTAAAAAATAATATGTGCTACTTTGGGACTTAATCTATTTCTACTCACCATAAGTACTTGAATTTAAGGAGCTCGGTTGATGTTACTTGGATCTACTTCTTTCCCATGTAGTTTTCATAAGCAAATCTTACAGGCTTGGCTTTCAAACACTAATTGAGATTTAGTCTTGATATCATGGGCTGAACGTACAAGGCTTAGAACCTTCACAGTGTCACAGTATATTAGTGGTTGGAAGGGACCTCAAGAGATCATTGGGTCCAACCCCCCTGCCAAAGGAGGATCACTTAGGGTAGTCCACGCAGGAATGCATTTAGGTGGGTTTTGAAAGTCTCCAGAGATGTGGACTCCACAACCTCCCTGGGCAGCCTGTGCCAGTGTTCCACCACCCTCACTGTAAAGAAGTTGAGGTGAAATCTTCTATGTTCAAGTTTGAATCCATTGTTCCTTATTACTGTGCACCAAAAAGAGCTTGGCCCCATCCACATGACACCCACCCCTCAGATATTTATACACATTGATGAGACCCCATCTCAGTCTTCTCTTCAAGAGTAAATAGCCCCAGGAATCTCAGTCTCTCTGCACAGGGGAGATGCTCAAGTCCCCTAATCATCCTTGTGGCTCTCCGTTGGGTTTTCTCCAGCAGTTCTGTATCTTTCTTGAACTGGGGATCCCAAAACTGAATGCAGTATTCCAGGTGTG
Organism: Melanerpes formicivorus; assembly: GCF_026170545.1. Taxonomy (NCBI): domain Eukaryota; kingdom Metazoa; phylum Chordata; class Aves; order Piciformes; family Picidae; genus Melanerpes; species Melanerpes formicivorus. The sequence continues at coordinate 14,070,006 of NW_027142362.1, read as the reverse complement.
GTCTCACCAGGGCAGAGTAGAGAGGTAGAAGAACTTCCCTAGACCTGCTGGACACACGCTTCTTGATGCACCCCAGGATACCATTGGCTCTTTTGGCCACAAGAGCACATTGTTGTTCCATGGAGAACTTGCTGTCCACCAGCACTCCAAGGTCGTTCCCTGTGGAGCTGCTTTCCAGCAGGGCACACCCTAGCCTGTACTGGTGCATGTTGTTATTCCTCTCCAGATGCAGGACCCTGTACTTGTCCTTGTTAAACTTCATGAGGTTTGCCTGCACACAGCTCTCCAGCCTGTCCAGGTCATGGTGGATGGCTGGACAGCCCAACAGGGTGTCAGCCACTCCCCCCAGTTTTGTGTCATCAGTGAACTTGCTGAGGGTACTCTCAATCCCCTCATCCAGGTAGTTGATAAAGATATTGAACAAAACTGGACCCAGTACTGATCTCTGGGGAACTCCACTGGCCACAGGCCTCCAAGCTGACTCTGTCCCCCTGATGACAACCCTCTGAACTCTGTTGTCGAGCCAGTATTCAATCCACCTCACGGACCAGCCATCTATGCCACATTTCCTGAGCTTTTCTATGAGGATGTTGTGGGAGACAGTATCAAAAGCTTTACTGAAGTCAATATATGACATCCACTGCTATTCCTTCATCTACCCATTTGGTCATAATTTCATAGAAGAACCTTTCTTCCATTGTTGTAACTGCTGTGTACCAATGGGACTTAGATAAGCAATGTGTTTGCCTTGGACGATGGTATAACAGGACAATGGAATTCATGTATGCTGGTGAGAAGTTGGAATAACTAATGGCTGGGACAAGAGATGAAGTTTCCATATGATCTAGTGAAGAGAATGCAGGGTAGCAGCCAATTTAAGGGCTAGGGTCCAGCTTTGAAATCTCTAAAAGGCTGAGTTATGTGTTATTTTTGGAAATTAGAAGATTAGAAATAAACCACTTTTTATGACTTTAAGAAAATGCTTTTCTTGTTGTCTGTAATTGAGTCCATTTGGCTCAACTGATTTCAACATAAATGAGAATTACCATAATATGCACAGATGTTAAGTACAGCTACTGACATTGTAGATCAGTTCTGATTACAACTGAGACTGAACCACAGACAGCTGAAAAGTTTGTGCTTTTGGGCTCCAGACTTTTGAATTCATGCCTTCTGTGCCTTTTTCTTTCTTGTCTCTGTTACTGGTTTTCTCTGCTTTAGGCTTCTGTGACATTTACTACTTTTCAAGTACCTTTCATATTTATCTTATGCTTATACAAGGATTATCAGGATCCTCAGTTTCTGTGGTAAGGAAGTAATTGAATGCACTAATTGATGTAACATTGTAATGTGGGAAAAATGGTCATTTACTGGAAAATTGGCAGAAAGATGTTAACTGATGTTACTGCCTGTACTGATTAAAAGGGATAATTGCTGTAATGATATTATGAAATGGTTTTTGCTTTACTCATAATGCTTTCTAATTAACGCTGAAAATTGTCATCTTTAGGGGAATCTAGCAATTACTGTTACTTTCTCTTGTGGAGGGTTGCTGAAACAATACAGTATTTTGTGGATGGATAAAAGTGTTCATAGGACTGATTTGGTTCTTTAATTACAACCGCCACCTTCCTTTGTGTTCTAAGCTGCTTTTCCGGTTTGGGTTTTTTGTTTAGTTAAATGGGGATCACGCAAGATAAATCTTCTTACGGAAACATCTTCTGGTTTAATCTTGCTTTACTCATGTGTGGTCTGTTTTCTTCTTGTTAAGGCCCTGTACTTTAACTATGTCAGAGAGAGTGAGGTAGATTTTATTGTCTTACATATTCCTGAATAGCTGGAACAAGTCCAATTTGTGATATACCAGCCAGGTTCTGTTGGGAGCTTGGTCCAGCCTGGAGAACAGTCACCTGTGAAAAGCCTGGTTATGATTTAGGTGTAGTTAATAAGAATTACAAGATTATTTTCCTTTCTATTGAAATAGTTTAAATTCTGAACTGCAATGAAATATCATAAACATGGAGTATAGCATGTATTTTTAATATGTATATTCAGGAGTATTTTTGACTGTGACATTCTTCAGTGTTGTAAAGCTGTTCTACTATGATGGGATTTTGGAGAACTCTTATATAAAGGGAATGCAATGACTGCTTGATGCCTTCCATCCTTCACGTTACAAAAGCACCTAAGCCTCTGACAGTGAGATTACACTGCAGAGGTGTTTGTTTATCAAACCATTATCAATTGACAAAATGTATTGGTAGAGGTAATTGCTTTTAAGTGTACTCTGTAAGTCTAGATTTCTGATAGTGTTTAAATTGTTATTTAATACACAGCAGTTAAATTCGTAGAGGTTAATTTTGAAATTTAAGGGTTTTCCTCCCCTTTTAATGTTCTGATCTAGCTCTAAATAGATTTGGAATAGCCTTTTTTGTCTTTTTCTTTTTTTTCTCTCTTGCTAGGTTAAACTCACCATTTCTTCTTTCTTGTCTTCCTTTGCTTGTTCTTGTTGTAGGCCCTCCTGGTCCCCCAGGTAAGATACTTGGACAAATGCAGTAACATTTTGGGTAACTGAAACAAGCGCTAGTACAAAATGTTGAAGAAATGTATGTTTTAGAGAAATCTTCCTTTGCTAATTAGAATGAGGGAGGGTTGAATGCCTGCTTTATAACTTTTGCATTTAGGTCAATTTGTGCCCATTCTTAGAAGGGGGAGATTTTAGTCGTTATACTCTTCTAGCAGAGGGAATAGAATAGTTACATATTTGATCAACACCAAATGGAATTAAGAGTGCTTAAGTGGCATTTAGCTGAAGAGATGAGTGTGTGTGTGTGTGTGTGTGTGTGTGTGTGTGTGTATAACCAACCCAAGTAAACTGATACTACAATTTAACACTAAAAGCATCTCTTCAAAAAGTGTTGGTTACTGATTCCACCTTCCCTCCTTCTCTACAGCTTTCCTCCTTTCTTATTTAATTCTTTTGTTCTATTTTCATTCATGTGGTTGCTAGGTTATATGAATAGTTATTTGCTTTCTTTCTGTGCTGCTTTAGCTGTGGATCTGCTTAGTATAATTCTCTGTATCAGAAAAGTGTCAGGTACTTTTACTATGTGAGGGTTCAAATACCAATGAAGAGGGAGTGATGTCTTCTCTATCAATCAGTCATGGTTTGGCACTACAGTATTCTGGGCAAGTAGGTAAATGCTTTCCTTGTGTTAGATTAATCTGGCCAGTATTATAAGTAACATTAAGGCTTGTGTGGCATGTGGAAGATGTTACAGCTGCTGCCAAATTCATAATTAGGTTGGGTTCCACTGTGTGTGTGTCCTTGACGTGGAATCCAAAAAGCTGATCTGTGAAAGCCTTAATGCAAAATGTGTGCAATATTCTGTCCAGTCATTTTTCTCATGCTAAAGCAAACAAGCACCCTACCTTTAGGTTTATTTCTTAGTTTTTTGTTGTGGGTGGATGTGGGTAGATTTCTTGGCTAGGAGTGAGGGTTTTGGTGGCATGCATTTGTTTGGGCTTTTTTTTTTTTCTTTTTGAGGCTACTCTATTGGCATGGAGAGAACTTAACAACTGGTTAGGGGTTTTGATATGTCTAAGGAATATAGGCATATAATCACATTCTATGTAAATACAGTAGATTTAAGGATAAACTGCATTTAACTGAAGAAATTCAGTTGCACTGTTTGGTTTGTTCAGGGCCTCCTGGACTTGATGGAATACCTGGCTACAATGGATCAGATGGAGCTCCAGGTACACCGGGACAAAAGGGAGAACCAGGAATAAACGGAAAAAGAGGAAAAACAGGTATTTTGTTTTGTGTGGGGTCTTTTGTTCGTGTTTTCTTGGTTTTATGGTTGTCTAAAAATTATATGCTTTCTTACTTTTATATTCAAATGTGCTTAGGTTTAGACCTTTGTACAAGGATAAGGGTTTCAATGTTTGGAAAGAAGTTACATGACAGAATTCTGTAGTGTTCGTTGTCTTGCACTAATCTTCGGTAGATTACTTCAGACTTAACTCCAGTGAGGAAGATGTATAGTGTATACATTTGCTATAGAATATTACAAATAAAAGCTATTGAATGCACTTGACTGAATCTCAGTATTCTGTACTTGCTAGTAATTACTGTAATTGTGAATGTTTCCATTCCCTCAGCCTGCCAACATAATGGCCCTTTGACTCGGATGTCTTAAAAAAAGCAAGCCAGAGTTAAGAGGCTGAAGCTGTTGTATGTTACCACAGTTTTGGTCCTAGGTTCCTAATGACTATGGTAGGAGCAGCATATTGCCATATTTTTCTTCTTTTCTGTATTGTCCATTTAGGCAGGAAATTTGGAGCAGGTTGTGGGTGGTCCCCCCCACTTCAAGCTCAGATAAGCTTTGTAATGCAGTTGGGTCTCTAGGTACAGTTTTAATGTGGCTGACACAGGGTAGCTCTGCTAATAAATAGCCCATAGGCTATGTGTAGCCCACAGGCACTTTTCCATGTTGGTTGAGGAAACTATTTGTCCTAACTTAGTGATTTCACTGTGGCATGTTTCTACTAAAAAGACTAAGAAGAGAGAACCAGCAGCAGGTAAAGAACGTACTACATTGCACCAAACCTTCATATTAGGTTGTTGTTTTGAAGTGTGAACAAATTGCAGTTAGCAGTTAAATGCAGGTAGAAAAAAACCAGGTGGAGTGAAAATGGTTTCTAGTAAAACCAGTGTTGATTGATGCTTAATACTGGAACAGCATTGTTGGTACTGAAATGCTTTTTATTTCCAGGTGTGCCAGGTCCAAAAGGTGATCAGGGACAGAAAGGAGAACCTGGAGAAATGGGCTTACCTGGCAAGGATGGTATGCCAGGAGGAAAAGGTGCAAGAGGAGCAAAGGGTGAAAAGGGGGATGCAAACAATGATGTTGTATTGGAAGGTAGGTAGAAGAGCGTTCTTGCAAAAGTGTACTTGGCAAAACAATATACTCTGCTTCTGAAGCATGAATGTGATCTGCAAGAGTAGCACCAACCAGTATAACCACATTATCCACAGTGAAGGTTTAAAGTATTTCTGTCTCCAGGATATGATGTTCTCTTTTTAATACAAGTCTTCACAACAATTTTTCTGCTTGGGCTTTGAGTTGAGGTGCACATGAATTCCCTCCTTTCTAGCATACTTCCAGACAGTTGACCCCCAGCACTTCCTGCAGGTTAGTTTTATTTTTCTATTAGAAAGTGTGAGGCTCCATGTATTTTGCACAGGAATACATGAAGCAGCCAGAAATATAACCTGTGTAAAATTGTAGCATCTGAAGTTGAGCTCTTAGAATACAGTAAGTAAAAAACAATAGTGCTTCAGAACTCTATAATGTGCCTGTTATCCAGAAAGAAAAATTGTACCTGATGTCCTACACCTTGTGAAGTTCTGTATGGTTCACCTTCCAACAAACAGCATCCCAGTTTATTGCAGTGTACTTCTGTATGCAGAAATGACTTAAGAAGAGAGAAACTATTTTGAGGAGATCTCAAAGTCCATCATAAGGTCACATACAGTTCTCTGCAGGTTGCATGTTGCCTACAGGGCCTGTGACATTGTGCTGTGTTTTGTCTGTAGGTGCTAAAGGTGAACCTGGACTGCCAGGGCCCCCTGGACCACCTGGACCCCCAGGGCCTCCGGGAAAACGTAAAGGCAAAGGTAAAGTGCAGCTTCAGGAGAACATATACAGCAGCAAATGCACAGGTTAGTTCATTCCAGTGTTCTTTTTAGTACTGTAAACAGATTTGAGATTAAACCATTTGCTCCAAGTCTCACAAAACATTAGCTACATGTTTAATCTGCTGGTATGAGTAAAACTGCACAAACTTAAAGCTGAGCATGTGCTTAGGTGTTTTGCTGAAATGTGATTTGGATAAGGCAGTGAGGTATCTCCAGTATTTTAGTATTTAAGTTGTGCTAGGCTAACGCTCAAGCAAATTGTTTATGCCTGGTGGTTTTCATTAGATATGGCATAGTTGGAACGTAAGAGAAATGCTGTTGAAATTTTTAGCTTTTAAATGCTGAAGTTTAATTTCACATGTAAATGTAGCCTGGTTAACAGGTATTATATTTCACTGTATTCTACATAAAATTGCCTGGTCATTGGCAGCCCTGAGGCAAACGTGAACTAGCTAAAACTTTGAAAGGTTGGAGGAATACAAAAGGGTTCTCTGAGATTTGGTGTTCATTTGAAGGTGTAAGCTTTGGAGCAGGGTGCTTTTGAGTTCAGTTGCTGTTTATTGTTACTGATTCCTGACTGCCAGGTGGGTCACGAGTCCCTTTTATTTCCTTTACTGTAGTTGTGTTGGTGACATATATGACTGATTCTAATATTCAGAAAGGAAGAATTAAAGACAGAGCAGATGCCCTTCAAATTGTGACTGCAGATTGCACAGCAGATACCATTAGAACCTAAATAAGAGTTTCCGGGCTGCTGGGTCTGGACTGTGTGCTGAAGTGTAGCACCTGTGGCACCTTTTTCTTTTTTAAGTCACCAGTTTCCCTTGGTTCACTCTAGTGGAGTGAATGCCTGACTGGCATTTCTTCTCCATTATGTGCCCAGTATATGTGTTAGTGCTTTATTACTGTCTTGGACATTTAGAACAGGAGGAAAACGTCCAGTGTTGCCTATGGGACATACCCCCTCTGCTTGTCAAGAAGCTTTTGATGTTAGCCATCACTATTTCTCAAAAGCTGAGTAAGGTTATTTAAGGAAAGAGACAACTCTATCTTACTAAGCAGCTACTCAGAAATTGAATAGCTGCTTATTAAACCTGTCGAACAAACTAAGTTACTCCTGGAATTTTGTCAGCCTGACAGCTTTAAGAAAACAAACCACCCTGAGCATTTCATTTCCTTGGCAGTCTTTTTTTATCTATTTTTTTTTTTTAATCCAGACCAGTCTAATCTCTGTCTCCCCCCCCCATTAAACCAAATCGCTGTTGCCATTCCTTTATTTTAGTGGAGTCGCTGATGTGCACATTTGTCATATCAAATACAGAAAAATGACACGTGTTACCTTTTTTCTCTCAACTCTAGGTGAGACATGTGCCGTACCAAATGATGATACTCTGGCTGGGAAAGCTGAAGACAGAACTCCTGGTCCTTCAAAAAAAGCTGGTAACCTGTTACAAACCATGACTGACTAACTGCTACTTAGTGTTGTAATGTTACAGATAATGGACTTACACTTTCTCTCTACTAGCATGTGTCATAACATCTGTAGGAAGTCCTGTTCACTTTGTCAGTGTACAGCAGACGTTTGGAACTTGGATGAGGGAGCCTGCAAATATAAGTGATGAGAGGATTTGGCTTACCATGCACTTCTCAGGTACAGTAGTAGCTGTCACCGATCAAAAATCAGCAATTATAGTAACACTGCTTTCTTAATTCCTTCAATGTAAACTCCTATTTCTAATCATGTAAGGTGGTTTATTTTCTATATTGATTGTGTAGTACTTGACTGTATGTGTGGTTATAGACATTTGTAGTACCTTTAGACATTTTCAGAGTCAACATCAGATTTTGAAAATAGTTTGAGGGTTTCAGAGCTTAAAAAATCCAAGTTTAAATGCCTGTTGTTAGCACCTGTTTGGTGGTTTTGGTTGGGTCTCTTTCTTTCTCTCTCTCTTCCTCTCTTTCTCTCTCTCTTCCTCCCTTTCTCTCTCTCTTCCTCTCTTTCTCCCTCTCTTCCTCTCTTTCTCCCTCTCTTCCTCTCTTTCTCCCTCTCTTCCTCTCTTTCTCTCTCTCTTCCTCTCTTTCTCTCTCTCTTCCTCTCTTTCTCTCTCTCTTCCTCTCTTTCTCTTCCTCTCTTCCTCTCTCTCTTCCTCTCTTTCTCTCTCTCTCTTCCTCTCTTTCTCTCTCTCTCTTCCTCTCTTTCTCTCTCTCTCTTCCTCTCTTTCTCTCTCTCTCTTCCTCTCTTTCCTTTAAGAGTTCCCTATGGCTTTCCATCCATAAATTGTAGCTAGGAGTTTGGTCTTCTCATTTAGTGAGTCGTGAAAAGGAATTAGATGCTACATAAGCTACATTTAACGCAGGAAAAATTCCAGGATATAAGTGGAAAGAGAATATATTTTTTCCCATATGTTTATCAGCTGTGTTCACAATTAGGCCCCATTAGGTCTGTGGGAAGCAGGCCCTTGAACATCACCTCCACAGACTGTTATTTTTGTGTGTGTGTTTGGATTATTTTATCATGTTCCAGCAAGTGGAATCACCACTGAAAACACAAAATTGTTGTCTGCCAGGTATTTGATTGCAATTGACATTCAATAGGGACTTGATTTTATGGGAGATGAACCATTTTTTGTGTGTTTCCCCCTTCATATAGGAAACTCTATAAAGGAATATGAGAATTCCAATGCCTTGCTGAATGACAGCTACAGGATCATTAACATCACAGGATTCTTTTACGGATGTGGTCATGCAGTACAAAACAATCACCTCTACTACCAAAAAGGAGGAACCAATGTCATTCTGAAGTAAGTCATCAGAACAAGAATTGGTCCGTCTACAGTTTGGGGGATGCAGATCTGTGGTTACATGATTGTAGCCATCTTGACTTTCCAGGGCTGCTGGCTGGGTTGATGCACATGCTTTGCTCTCAGACAACACTGTTAGCTGGTGGAGGTGGAGATACTGCTGCTAGTGGAGAGAAATACACAGAGGCACCAGCTGAGGACATGGCAACCTGGTGAAATCGCACATTCTGTTGTGGAGGAGTGGCTCCACTGTTTGATGTCCTCATAATAAGTTCCTACAACTCTCCTGATGTATCTCCCTCAGACATTACTCTTTCCTCATTTTCTACTGAGGAGAGAGACAGACAATAGAAATCAAACCCAAAATCTCATCTTGTGGGAAGAGCCAAAGACAGACAGTCCAAGGGCAAGGGCAAGATTGCATCTGCTTTCAAGTTGTCTTACATGATTTTGATATTTGAGCCAAGAACATTACTACACTTTGATGTCTATTCCCAAGCAGGTGTGAGTACTGCCTTCCTAAATTCATTTGGATGCCAAGGAATGTGAGCAAGCTGCTTGGATTCTATAACATTTTTTTCTGCCAAAGACAAGCCCACTTTTTGGCAACCTCCTTTAAACATCTTTGGGACTTTTTGTTTCTACATCTGTGAAAGACCATCTCTGTCTAAGCAATGCAGCAGTGGTCGGTCACTCACCTTGGCTTGGGTACTGTACAGATGAGCAAATACTATTTGTGGAATTTTCAAAACCTAAGAAATTGCTGAGAGATGCCCTGTCTGTTCAGTTACTCATCATCAGCACAGGCAGAATGAGGCACTATGAATTCTGTGACAGCGAAGTTCTTGATTTTGGGCTGCAGAAAAGCTTCTGGGAGTTCATGTATTATTTAATGTTAAGAACAAAAGAGGACCTGCTTGGTTCACATTTGAAAAAAATACTTCAAAGGCATTTACAACTCTTAAAAGTAGGCTTGCTTGACATTTGGCAAGTTTTCTCATGATGCTCGCATCCCTTACAATTGCTTTAGTCTTGTTTCATAAAACACTTTCCCACCTCTGCTGTTTTATGTTGACTTCATTTATTTTAGTGATTTCAGAAAAGGGTTTTCAGTTGATGAAAATACTACACTAGGTCTTGTCTTTCACACTGAGGTGCCAGAAAATTAAGATACTTCTGGACCATTTGGAGTTCTAGGCTTCTTGACGATCCTTGACTGGGGAAGTGGAAGAGAAATGATGAAATCTTACTTTGCTCCCTTCAGGAATCTCACATAAAAGAGGAAAAGACAGGGTGTTCTGTGTTGCAAATCTTGCACATTTTTAATGACTCTTGTCATGCTTTTTATCTCATTGGCTCTTTACAGGAAAAGGATCCTGAAGAAAATCTGCTTTTCTATGTGACTATTCATGCTCAGGGCTGCCCTTCTATAGCCCTTCCCTTGCATGAGGTTATTTACAAACAGGAAGCAACAAACATGATTGACTGGGCTAACACACTTGTTTCTGAGAGATCTTCTCCAGCCTTGAAAACTTTTTCTGTTTGCACATATGTGCTGCTAGACTGTGGAGTTGCTGCAGACATGAGTTTTACAAAAGCTGAGAATCATACAGGTTCAGTCATTCTAGACTTTCCTCAGGATGATTTTTCCTGTATATGTTACCAATGCCTCTTGCACAGAAAAATTACTCTTGTGGTGGTTTTCCTGCTTTTGTGAGTTCCTGGGTCTGAAATGTTCCTGTCATTAAGCCTGTCTTTTCAGAAAACTTCTGACACCAACCGATCCCTGCACTGAGAAACGTTTTCCCTCTATTTCAGAAATGGAGCCATACAGTTAGCTAGAAGTCAGACAAAGAAATATGTGTGACTACAGAAGGCATTGCTTTAAAGGATAGAGCACACTCTCTGCCTTTACTAAAGTACTGCATCATTCACCGATTAAATGCTTAACTACAAATGTGTCTTAATAGCAGCTGATTACCCTCTTAAACTAACAGGCAATCTCAGTTTAGCCTCTCGGTGCTGCTGTCCTCATATTATCATCCTATTAAGGAATTTCAAGGAATAAAAACAATTTTATACATCAGAGATGAGACATTCAGCTTGTCCTGTTGGAGGCCAGCATGAGGTCGAAATTTTGGCTCTGCAAAAGTAGAATTTTTATTCCTTTGATGTTTGCTTGAGCAAATCACTGCATTATCTGAAATGTTTTCAAAAGAGGAACTTTCAAGACTAGGTGAACCTGCCCAGAATTCAGGCTGGTTTGGTCACTCACACTTCTCCCTTTAGTTCCCACCTAGTAGAAAGCAAACTTCTGTACAGATTTCACAAGTCTGTGCCTTTGCCTGGTATCCAATTCTTTTTCATACCCATTACTTGTATTTGCTTCTTTCATCCTAGTGATAATAAAGCTGATAGACTAAATAAAGTGAAACCTACCCAGGCAAGTTCATGCCCTTGTGCACCTCTTAGATGGGTTATTACTTGGGATTTTTCCACTAGTGTTTTGTAAGATGCTTTGAGTGGAGTGCTCAATTTTAAAAGACATCTGAGTGGTCCTTGAAGTCAAGTATTTTCAATGATACTCTGAACAGATTCAACTAACCAGTGTGTGTAAAAATCAATTTGTAACATGACATACTGAATACTTTCTCTCTTTTCAGACTTGGCCTCGATAAAGTCTCGCTGGGCACACTGGTAATTGAAAATGCCTTGTATCATGGCCGCAACTACCTCTTTTCTAACTCAAAGACCTATTTCAATGTAGCGGTGGATGAGAAGGGTCTTTGGATTATATATGCCTCAAGCACTGATGAAAATATAATAGTAGCACGTATCGATGAAGAAACGTTTTCAGTCATTCGGCATATCAATACTACATATCCCAAGTCCAAGGCCGGTAACGCATTCATAGCCTGTGGCATTATGTATGTAACCGATACTAAGGATATGACAGTAAGTTTTGCTTTTGATTTACTGAAAGAGAAGCAGATTGATGCAAGGTTTGAGTTACGGTCTTCACAATCTGTTCTTGCTATGCTTTCATACAGTCTAAGAGATAAGAATTTGTATACGTGGGAGAACGGGAGCTTAATGATATACCCTGTACATTTTGGCAGATGAATGTATTCTAAAACATCATGTATGGGTGCCATCTTCAACTAAAGAGATTATTTAAAGCTCAATGATATTCATATGGGGGTCTCTCATAATTTTTTGTTCACTGATGGTGGCTTGTGAGTGTGCCTACAAGGAAGATCGGGCACCTTTGTATAAATACATGTCCAATTATCTATGCCATTCTCATCTTAAAAGAGCTGTTCTGTACTGCAGCTGACACACAGCACAGACTTGCTTTTGTTTCCCCCTTGTTAGTCAGATGATAATTATATCTAATGTACACTGATTATTCCATGGTCCTGTGCTCAGCAGAGACTATTTATAACTTTCAGTTGCAATCATCTTATCTACAATCATTTTCTAGTCAGTGACTGTGGTTTAGTATAAATGTCTAAATAATGAACTTCTGTGTACAAATACCTTTGTCACTCACTCAATAATTGCCACTGATTCTCTGTGAACAGTTCAGGGTTTTTTTGACAGACAGCTGTTAAAAATAATGTGGATAGAAAAAGTTACTTAAATAGACAAAAAGCAGAAAACTTTAGATTTGACAAATCTGGACCGTTACATAATCAAAAGCAAAACCCATCCCAAGTACAAGGAAAACAGGAATACTGACATTGATAAATATTGAATGTACATGGAATTTGGCTTAGTAAATGGAGTGTGGGAAGAAAAGTAATGAGGTATAAAATTGAAGATTTAAATTTATAATTCCCTAACTGTTTTGTGTTGCTGCAGACTCTTCCTCGCCTCTCACTGCCATGTAAATTCCACCACTATAACTTCCTTATAGCTAGACTTAATTATAGTAAGGTATGTTTCTAAAAACCTTTTCCCCACATTCATCCATATAAATGTTATTCTAGAGAAATAAAGTATCTGGAGCATGAATGCATGTTTTCATCATAGAGCTTAGTGACTTAATTTGGGTTTAACTCAGAGATTGCCCATCCACATTCAAATTTTTGTGAGCTAGAGGTAAGAAATAAACTTTTTGATGTTCATTTTGTCCTGATATTTCAGATTTCTAAATTTAACACTGAAACACAAATCCCTACCACTGCTTTGTGTGACTGTATTCAAAATCATACTCCCAGAAACCCCTGTCTGACTTTCTAAGCTGCCTGTATGTATTGGTAAAGTTCATGGAGCTCATCCAAATACTTAGAAGCAAAGTATCACTTAAACCCTGAACTGTACTGAGCTGTTTAATACCCATGTGACATCCAGGTACCATCAAAGGGCTTAATGCATCTGGGAACATCAATGTCTGCAGAACCCTGACTAGCAAATGAGATGGAAAACTACCCCTGCCCCAGATGAGTGTGGAATACAGTGATGGCTGGGCCTGGGCTGCAGCCTCTCTTCTCAGTGTACTTGTTGCTTTCACTAAGGCTAGGACTCAGGACTTGCATGATAAGGAGGGAGACACAGAGGGAAAGAAAAAAGTATAATGGATACTTTGAACTGGTGTATACATCATATCTTGTTTATCAAGAATTCAATCTATATCTACAAAGAGTACAGAATTTAACACTCCAGGGCTATGGTTTTGTCTGTGTGGGCTTCTTTTGTCTTTGGTGGTCTGTGGGCTTTTTGGTTGGTTGTTCTGGATTTTATTTGGGTTGGTCAGTTTTGTGTGTGTGTGGTTCATGTGGATTTTTTTTGCTGTTGTGTTGTGTTTTTTGAAGTTGAATTATAGCACTACTAAAGTAGACCTTTTTGGCTAAATAAAAAAGCTCAGCAATATACTTGGGCAAATACAGTTCAAGCCAGACATGTCAGTTTCTAGATAATGTGACAATCTTAAATCCCATTACTTGTCTGAATGGCTCTGTAGAACCACTTGGATTAACACCGTGGAAAAGAAGGGCCAGCCTCTTCACAGAGACAGGGCCAGGCTGTGTTTCTTGCAACTGCCTTTGTTGGAGATGAAGAACTAAATTCTATTAACCTTATGTTTTTCAAGGACAGCTGAAAATAAAATGCAAAGAGCTAACCCTTTTTATCTTAGTGCAGTCTGAGGTCAGGTTAAAGCTAGCTCAGGTGCTATCCAGTCATGCTACTGGAGGTTCAGTTAAATCTATTTAAATATAAGGAAGCATTCTAGACTGGACTGTTCCATGAAATAAAAGTAATTTATTTAACTTACAAAGGGAAAACTAAACAGTGACATTTATGCTTCTTTCTTCTCACACTTCACAGCCTGAAATTTAAAATCACCTTTGCAGAAAGGTGCTTTTTTATTCTAGTATATTTTACAGTACAGCACAGACATCAAAGTTTTAATTAGAGGAGTAAGACAGTTTGATAACATTTAAATATGCAGACATCCGTTCCAGTCTCTTGAGAACAAGTTTTTTGTTTACAACAGAAAAATACATCTGACCACAGTGGCTAGTTATATTACAAGCAAACAATATTGAACTCTGCATAGTTTATACAATATACTGTGGTAATAATTCAATTACCAGTTTTATCCACTATTTACTATCTGGCCACATAAAGCCTGACATTCATCTTAAATGTGGCATTGGTATTCTCTTAACAGCTTCATTTAATGAAGTCTTTTCTGGGCAAATGAATTGCAAAACTGAAAGCTGACTAGAATCATGGATGTCTTCACTACAAACATTTAGTGCTTACGATACATTCCTAAAGTAAAGGCAGGTGTCCAATAGAAAACATAGCTCTCAGAATGAAAACAGTGTGCAAATTAAAACCCATTGCATTTAAAAATGTGTTGATGTGCAAGTTACAGTATCAACTGTGCATTAATACTAAAAGGGAAAAAATAAATCTCAGCACAAAAGTCTCACAGTACGTCCTTGATTGCACATGTTCCACGGCGTTTGCATCCATTACACATTCTTGCAAAAATCATATACACAGAGTACCCTTAATTAAACTAAACTATTTTACAATGAATTGTACACATGCTTCAATTAGTGGGAAAACCAGGAATAAAAATAATCAGAATCACATCAGAAATGCTTACTGACCTGTAGAGCCACAGTGCTTGTTAAATGACTGATTTAGTAAACTGGGTTACTGAGCAATAACCCCACCTAGGACTGACTGCACTGGGTTTAATCCTTTGTCACAAAACAGTACATGCATTTCCACCCCAGTGATCCCTATGGGCATACTTGATACATACCTGTGGTAGAAGCCTTTTTAAAAATCCTTTTTTCCCCATAATACTTAATGCTGCAGTGACTGCTTTGAAAGGAAATGGAATGTTTCCTTTCCACAGTGTGTATCACTGGGGTTTTAGCTACCTAAAGGGACATTATATAAAACCAGAATTAGCTCACATAATGTTACAGAATGTCAAAAATGCCTGAAGGTACATTAAAAGCATTGGGAAGAACCCTCATTTTCAGTGTGCCATCTGCTCCACAGGAGAAGATACGATTGCCTTGCACAGTTTCAATCTGGGTGACACCAGCACCAATATTTCTGAAAATGGACTGCTTAGCATGTTCGTTTTTAAATGAGTGGATTAGATTATAGCCGGTCAGTCTCCACACCTGTATCAAAAGAAGGAAAAATGAGAAAAGGAGATTAATATTTGTACTTTTTTCCTAACATTTCAGATTCCTGGCTGTTGAAACCATTCAGCAATGACAAAAGGCAATTTTTGCTGTCTACCAGCAACAATTTAAAGTCCAAGAGTTTTGAGAGGCTGCTGCTGAGGCATAAGTCAAGGCAGGGTCAGGCCACCTTAATGTGGACCAGCTGGGTACTCAACAGGGTACAGCTGCCCTGTGTTACCTATCAGTAGTGCCCCTCCCAGCTTTCCCCCATCCAAGCTGCAGAAGTGGAGAGGCTGCATTTTTATCCAAGATGGCTATTGTCAGCTTGCCAGCAGCTGGAGATGCCTTTCTGCTAAGGAGTGCTGTAGAGAGTAAGCTGCATAATTAATAAGCATGCGGAATGGTAGCACAGCTGTCTGAGCTGTTGTGTCCCAAGTTGCAGGAGCCTTCAACAGGACTAAGGTACAAAGTGTGTGGAGACAAATGAAGTGCCTATGAAACAGTATGCAGTCCAGCTAGAGGGAAAGCAAGGGGGGACTGTAATTCTGGTTCGTTTGTTGTTTTATTTCTTACTACTATGACATCTCAGTGGCTCTCTGGGAACAACATCAAGAGAAAAAGCAGAACTTGGGTGTTACAAAAACTTCACACAATGTTGGAGTTACTGAGTATCCCCTGTATAATGAAAATACCCAACAGAGAAAAATAAAGCTTTCAGAATGGTGCACTTGGCATTATTCACTTAAAATTCAGTTGCACAACTTTAAAAAGGCTGATTAATTTTCTCTAGTGGAGAAGAAAGCCTACTTGCTTTAGAAGTATATAGTATATTTAAGTTTACATTATAAATGTAAGGCAAGCATCATGTTTATCCAATATATCCTGTATTACCTCATTCATTTGTGTGTTCTGATCAACCAATGTCAATATACCACTTCAAATAAATTCTTTTCCTATACAATTCAGTTCCTCTGATACCTTACCTTCATGTTACCTTCTGCTGAGCCTGTAACAAAATAGTCCTCAGAAGGATCCAGTGCAAGGGCCTTAACAGCTGATTCATGTGCTTGGAAGGTGTAAAGGATTTGCCTCTGTCTGATGTCAAAGATGCAGATATATCCCTTCCTACCTCCAGAAATTAGCAGTTGATGTTTAGGTGCATACTGAAGTACTGTGGCACCGTGATCATGACAAGTGAAGGCTGAAGAAGAAGGATATAGAATGTAATAGATTTGAAACTGTAAGTAGCTTTTAATCTTAAAATGTATCTCTTTGATAAATTGTTATCTGAATATTTTCTAACATGATGGACCCATTTCTTCATATGGGTGAGGTCATATCAGCTGACAAGCTTTTGCCGTCATAAGAGCTATATAGATCTAGCACACAAGAAAGCATGATATGTAGTCTGGTTTATATTAGCTTATAGGCACATACCTGGATTTAAGAAAATGAGAAGATATGAAATACACCATATTAACGGCAAGTAAATTCCTCAGTTAAAAAAACAGTATAGATGAACAAAAATTTAAAGTCCATTTTAACCACCCTACAGATAGTATATTCTACTTTCCTGACCTATGTTTCATAGGAGCCCTGACTGAATTACTGCAGCTGCTTGCAGATACTTATGATGGCTGAATTCGCTATTTCAAAAGCCCAGGATATTATATTTGAGTTTGTGTGTATTTTCCTTTCACTGTGCGACATGACAGAATTTTGCTTTGGTTCTTTACATAAAGATAAAATGACTGAACTTGCTCAAACAGACACAACTATCTTAAGAATCCAGTCTAAGTTCTGAAGGACAAGGACAGTAGACAGGAGTAACTTCTACTGTTTCCTACAGTTCTTTTTAACTCTGTGCTTCAACACAGATAAATTGTCAGCTTAAGTGAAAACCTGCATATCCATGAAGAGTTCAGTAATCAACTTTAATTAATCAGCTGTCTTTTTTTTTTCCCAGGACTATGTATTCAGATACTTCAGACTTGATTAATACTGTCACAAAACCAGAGCTGGGTATGATCTTTTTTCTTCATGCTTTTCTCTACAGAGCAGACTGACATCATGCCAGAGACTAACAGTGAGTGCTGCTCCTGGTGCACGCTTTAGTGTGTGACGTGTATTTAGACCATCTCCCCAATGCACACTTCCCCACTGCCCCAAATACATACACATGCTGTTATTTCCTTAGTAAGAAGCAGATGTTTAATTTTCACTGCAGTACTTACCATGGATAAGACTGTTAGCAGATGAAACCAAAGTGTCCCAGAGGCACACATTTCTGAGGGGGAAAAAAACCCCTGTCATTATAGCCTGTTGCTAAGTGATTCATGGGGTGTCATGACTCTAAGCATTCACATTTTATGTCAAAGCCTGGAAGGCAAAGCTGAACAAGGAGCCCTTGACTCTCTGCAGTGATTGGAGAACATATGCAGAGAGTAAAGAGCTTTAATTTTTTATGTGCTTTTTTATGCTTCTTAGTGGAACTAAGCCTAGGTTGTACTAAGAAATTGTAGAGGTTGTTCTTTTCAGGGGAAATTACTATCTTGCCTTTGCTGAATACATTTCTCTCCTCAGCAAGAGCATCACATCAAACTAGTTGCATTTGAAATGCATCCTGAAAAACTGGCTAACTGTTGACCATTTCTCACAAAAACTACATTTGGGAAACAAGCAACTGAAGGAATGATGTTCAAAGAAATCATCTAGCAAGTTCAAGCTGTAACAAAGCTTAGAACACTGAGCCTTAAAACGTCAGCCACACATAAATGCACAAACCCCAGCAAGTTAATGGAGATGAAGAGGCAGCTTTGGTGAAACTCCTTATTGTTTCTTTAAACACACCTGTTATCGTTGGACTGTCCTGATGTAGCAACTAGACTTGAAGAGGTTATAAATGCAAAGTCACTTGTGGTTTTACTGTGGCACTGCCAATTCTATTAAAAACAAAACCAAAAAACATGACATCTTAGCAGCTGTAGTGTGCAAAGTTACTATGCAGTCTGATGTTACTTATAGCATAACACAGGAGGTCTTTTAAACAAGCTTTAAAAACTGATGGGCACAATGCAGTTTAACATTTCAGAGAACGGAACAATGGATTAAAAATCCAGTATAAAATATAACAAATCCACAATATAGTGTATCACAGTAGCTTGAATTTCAAATCAAGCACAGCCCTCAAGTACTGTTAAGCAGTGAAGAATGTATTTTTACTAAGTCTTGGGGTTGTCAAGTTATTGCTGCCAGCTCTGATTTTTAATGTAATCAAGGGTAATGCTGAAGTAGTATTTGTAATTACAATGCAGCTTATGGTTACTGCACAAACAGTTTTCCAAAGATGTATCATTGAATCTCTGTAGCTGTTTTGTTAAAGTATGCTAAGTAAAAGCAGCACTGAGACTCTTGCCCTTTTGGCCTGGCTGCAGTCCCAAAGACTTAACTTTACTCTATAAAAACAAAATAATAAAAAGAATTCAGTCTACTTACCAGATAGGGCTTAGGATTTGAGGTGGTTTGATTTACTTGCCAAATACTTAGAAATCCTTCACCGTCAGCAACACCACACTGCAAGGAATGAACTGCATTGATTAGCATAAAGCACTGGCCACGGAACGTTTACTTTGTAGCAGTCAACAGCTGCTTTGAGGAAAAAACCCACGTCAAACACCAAACCATTGCTCGCATGTTAAAATATCAACAGCAATGACTGTCAGGTACAAACCCATAATCTAGAAGCCAGTGAGTTCACTGCTGATTGTTTAACAATTATTTAATGATTGATGCACTCTTACATACCGAAACATTTTTTAGCAATGGAGGCTTTTGAATTGTGGAAGCTTATCTTTCAAATCCTAATGTTAAATGCTATAGCTTAGAGGCATCATTATTACTGCATGACTCTATCTGAAAATGCTTAGTAAAGTAAGATGTATGATAGCATGCCAGAAAGGCACGGCAGGAATGATTATGGAAGAACTGTACTATATAATGAATGGTAAAATCACTAAATTGTGATTGTTAATCAAAATGCGTAACAATTAATAGGTAATTAACATCATCCATACAGAATATTCTGTAAGTAATTTACAAAATGCTTTTAGAAATATTTAGAATTATTTGTTACATTTCCTCCCTTTAGTCACATTTATGAAACCTGACCTCCTGGGAAGCAGTGGGGACAGCCAGTACATCTTACTTTAAACTGATTCCCATGTGATGTTAAGATTGCAGTATCTCAAAACATAATCAAACCACTCATTTTTGAAAAAGCTTAAATAATCTTTTATGCTGGGAGATACCTCCAGCTGTTTCTAAATGTTGACCTGTGCTGTTCTATAGGTTCCTGAAGTAATATCCAGATTCCTGTAATTCACTTTTTATGAGTTTTAACTGCAATGGAATTCGACACTTTTGTCAGTAAGGTACAAACCAGACTTACTAAAATAACAGAGCAGTAATGCGAAAAACTGAAGGACTGGATAATTCTCCCAATTTCTCTCTTCATCCACTCTGTTTTCTGCATTTTTCATACCTCACAGAGTCATTTCTGGCCAAAGTGTATGGATCTTCTGCACTCTCTGCTCTCCATGTACTGGGATGTACTTGCAGTCTTCAACTAATAGGTTGTATTTTTTATATTTTTGTATGTATCTTCTAGATAATGCATTGCATCAAAACTTTATCTTGGCCAGCATGCAAAGCATGAAACACTTCTTGAAGACTGCTGCCTTGACTGATACAAGTTTGCTTCTACAAAACAAGTAAGTGCTCTTCCCCCTGCCCCTCCCCATACGTTTAATTTAAAAAGGTCATCACATGGGCACACAGATTTCAGAACAGGGAGAACAAAAAGTCTGAAAATGCAGCAAATGGAATGTGGAACAGCAGTGCAAAGCTGACAGAAGAGGTAGGAGAGTATGGGTCAGCATTTTATTGCAAAGCTTCTATATGCAGACAACCATTCTATGAATCTACGAATCTATGAACCAGTCTAAGACTTCCTAATAGTTTTGTGTGTGACCAGTTAAAACTGTTTTAGAGGCCACAGCACAACCAAATGTTTCCTTATAAATAAAAAGGGGAAAATCCTAAATATTCTACTAACCTTATTGCCCTGGGAATTGAAATACATTCTTGTAACCCTGGCATTCCCAGCCTGCTGGAAGCATACCACTTGCTGTGGCCTTGTCCACTCAAACATTCGAACGCTACCATCTTGTGCACCTGTCAGATCTAAAAGACAGATGTTCATTAACACTACAGAGTTTCACAGAAAATCAGCTACTCTGTACTAGTAAGTGGGATTCACTTACAATACTGATGGACTGGATGTGAAGCCATTCTCTTGACGTTGTTCAGGTTTCTTTTAATAAGCTTCATATAAAACAAATAAAAATTAGGATGAATTAGTTTTGTAAAATGACACCCACCCGCCCACCCTTGAATTTTGTTTGTACTGCTATGTGGTAAGTGTCCCCCAGTTAAAAAAAGCCTATTAAGCTAACATTATTTGCATCTAATTACCTTTAAAGCCTGTTTATAACAGCTTTTTTAGACATGACATTTCAAAGAGTATTATCTCTATTATACAAAGAACTTATGTACACGCTGATGTATATGCTTTTGTCTCGGTACAAGAATTTAATGCTTGGGATTGTTCTGGTTTTGGTTGTCTTTTTTTTTGTTTGTTTTGTCCCCAGAAACTCCAGGTCCTACCTCAAAGTTCCCTTAGGAAAAACCTGATTATCCTGTTATTTTTCTATGTCACATTAGCTCTATGCCACAATATACAAAAAAACATTTCATCTGGCCTTCTTTTTGGGCAGGTCTTGGTTATTGTAGGCCTTTTTCATCAGCACTATATTGAAAGTATGATGACTAATGCACACTGTCTCTACTAAAAAATGCACTGAAAAAAGAGTAATCCTAGCTGCTCTCAACAAAAGTACTTACCACACCAGCTCCAGTGCTAGTTTGACCACTGCCTAACCATGGCATGGATGAAGATGGTTGTATCTGATGCACTCCAAAAGATGGTGCAGTTGACTGAGTCAGTGTTGTGGTAGAACCACGAAAATCATCATCAGAACTGTAAGAGAACAGCATTGTTCTACTTTAAAAACAAACATTTTTTTGACACTGATGTTATTTGCTTATCTCATTGTCAAAAGCCCAAGAGTAATGGGTAGAGACAGTGATTATACTGAGATTTATAAACTGTTAATCCCTGCCCTTGCATTGTACATCATTCTCCACATGCTTCAAAGCCATTGATGTTTAACCCTAACAGATGATATAACTGTGGTAGGCTGATGTTAAGAATGTAAGTGTCTGTTTATATCTGCTCTGCACAAGGGAGCATGGTACAGATGAGTGCTTGCTGCAGCTGATAATAATTCAAGCCATTGCATTATAGAACCAGCATCAGCTGCCTAACTAGCCTCAACACTGTCATGATGCAACTGTGGTTTCTAAAGTAGCACTTCCTTTAGTAGCCTATGCACCATGGCACTTTGCTTCATTATGCAGTGCAGACATGCCCCAAACACTAAACCCCCTCAAAACCTTATTTTTTCCATATGTAAAAACAAAGGCAGTAATTATTCTTTTGCATTCTTTCACTCCTTTGTAAAGCAATATGAAACCTCCTGAAGATTAATTAACCCTTTTTATACATTCCACTTGCACTTACACAGCTATTATATATGCAGCCTTACAATAAACCAATACTCTTAATATAATCACAAAGAAACAGTCCTACCTTTTAGACTCTCTGTCATATTCCTCCCCAATCCATATAAATGACTGAGCAGCCAGGAGAGCTGAAATATCAAGTTCTTGAACATCATGTGTAGATGCCAAGACGATTTCATTGCTGTTTGCCTGTATGGCACAAATAGACATTTTACACTAACTATAATTCAGATCTTTTTATTACACTTAACTGTAATATTTGAGGCTTACCTTATTAACTGCAAATGCCATTATCATATCTGATTCTTTGTGAATGATTTTTGCTTTTCCTCCAGGGTAGCCAAGATCTGCTTCAACCTACAAAACATTTATAAGAAGTTTCAATTAGCATGAAAATCCATTTTGTAGTCGTACATTCAGACTGCAAAAATCTATACAAAATTCATGCAAGAAAAGTTCAGTGGCTTCAGCATTGTTTAGGAAGCTAAACTTTAGACTTCTCATACTCTTTGGTGGTCTAGAAGCCAAAAGTTAGATTTGAGTGCAAGAAACATGAAATTGTGTGTGCAACAGTATTTACAAGGTGTTCAGTCATATCAATCACCAGGATATCCAAAATTAATGCGCTGATTAAAAGCCTGCCACACAGACTACACAGAACATATATTGTCTGTTAGTCACATTAGTGAAAGAAAAGCCAGTTCCACAGAACTTTTAAGAATGTGCTAGAGGTTTGGGAGAAGGGATACTACCTTGTTTTTGTGATCTTCTGCTACGCAGTTTTGTTTGACCTGCTCCACACGATCTTCTACAGACTACATAACATCACACAGTCACAAACACAAAACACATGCACAAACAAATATAAAAAAAGAATGAAACATTCCAAACTAGATTTTAAAGGCTACTCTGTCAGTAAATGATGCCAAATGTATTTTTAACTTTTTATAAAAGCCACAGAAACTAAGACAGGAATCTAAACAAACTCACTTAAAATGTAATGCCTCCTAGATGAACACAAGATGTATGATATAGTAAATAAATGGAGGAGTAATACACACACAAACTCCATACTTACAGGAATTCTTAAAGATATTAAATAGTATACTGATTTTCCATGGCACTTAACGTGTTGGGTTTAAGTTTTCAGTTAGAACTCATTACAGTTGTAACTGATACAATTTGTAAAGTCCCATATTATATATGACTATATAATATTACTTTTATATGTATATATTACTCATGCATATATACATATATGCAAGGCACTAGCTCATTTAAATGTCTTTTTCAATATGACACACAGAAAAATTATATGAATATTCAAATTTACTTACTTATTACCAATATTACAAATGTTCTGTTTCTTTATTAGGATAGTATTCAAACATATAAAGGTAAGGTGAGATAAGTCTTGTCTGAAAATATTTCGTTCAGTTGATACTTTGATAAACAACATGACAGTCATGTTGATTTAACAAAAACTCCAAACTGTTAAATGAAAGAAAGGAAATTAAAATGCCAACAACATCAAGAACAACAAAAAAGGGGAAAAAAAAGAAATACTGAAGAGACTGAGGAACAGTTACAGCTGAGCTTTCCTTAAAAAAGTTGCATCCTTTGTTTACCTCACTTTGCTTTCTTTTCTTAGTGAATATGTATCTTATGAAAGTCTCCTGAAGAAGTTCTTGCTTCACAAGAAAGTGCCAGAGCCTTTTTGCTGGAAGAGCTGAATAATCCTTTGATCTGGATAAAAGAAAAGTGGGGGGAAAGGGAAGAAAGGCTTCCATGTAATTAAAGGTGTCAAAAAATATAATAATCTAAAGACAGATTCTGAATGAGTTCAGTTTGAAAAAACACCCAACAAAACCAACCAAAATGTAAGCACTAATTTGTTCAAGGCAAGTATCAAGATACCCTTTTCTTGCAGTTTAAAAAAACCCAATTCCACAGTTTGTTACTATTTTCCAAGTATTTAAGTTTAATCTGCTGACTTGCATTTATGTCTATATTTACCCTCTACCAAAAGATTGTGATGGCCTTACAGAAGCTCCATACGTATTCTGCTCAGTATTCAAAGGAAGACAACTATTTATAGATGAGCTAAAAAGAATTAATTGTCTCAGATTTGAGGACAATATTTCTAAAAAAACAGTGCATTTGTATAATGATATTTCAATAAAATCTTACAGTTGTATCAACCATGCAAATCCAACACCACATGCACTGAGCAAACCTAAAGTGGTGGTTTGGTATAGTGAGAAAAGCAAGCTATATTTGAGTTGAAAACATAGGTCACTATCTGCATTTCAAGACACTGCAAGCATGACACTGTTCTAAACACAGGAGGGCTGGCTTTACAAAGACCAACCTACAACTTTCTTTCTCTCCTCCTGACATCTGCATGTATTATGGTACTCTTTTGTTTGTTCAAGTAGGGTGGCAGTCAGCTGCTAGTGGGGGAACAGTGAAAGGAGTTGAATAGGGTCTTCCCATCAGCAGCCACTGCCCTTGATTTGCAGTCCCGCAAGCTTACCTCTTTCCTTATTTTCCTTTCTTGTGAAAATAAGGAAATAATCTTTAGTATTTCTATGATCAAAGGCTGTGGTTTTGCTAGGGAAATAAAGCTTACTTGAATGGTGTGTTTTCAGGTTCAATCATTGCTTTATTGCGGAGAAGAGCTGGTCCTGCCCCTACACCAAGGTCACTAGGATAAGTATTGATGTAGTTTGGTGGTGGGCCTTCAAATTGGTCCATTCTGTCTTGAAGAATCTGTTCCCAGTGTTCCAAATTTTTTATTACAGCAATGCCCAATGGTGATGTTACAGGCAGATCTAAACAGAAGTATTAATAAAGCAAGGCTTAGAGCAGAAAAAAATAAAATCATTTAAGTTTGTATAAAAGCCCAGGATAATATAAACATTAAAAAAAAAAAAGTCTTGAAAGGAAATTACTTGTTTGCAATTGTAAAAAATAATGTATTCAACTGCTGTAATTGAAATATGAACATTAAAAAGCAAAGTCTGTCAAAAAGCCACTTAAAAAGAAAACTGTAACATGAAGAAGAATTTAACATACCAGTGAATTCCAGACCAGCAATGGGAAAGAAGTTTTTAACATTGTGCAGAACCAATTTTACCATCGTCAGATGCAGAAGAGCCCAGCTGTATAAAAATAATGGATTTAGTTGTGTTAAAACAACACTAACACAGTCTTCCGCAGAATATTTTTTCCTTCTACCAAATACACAGATTAGAAAATCAGTGTAGATGGTTCAGTGAATGTTACTGGACACACAGAGAAAACTACTTATTCATCAGCTGTGCAACATAAGGGTACCTCTGAGGTACACCCTTCTCTCTTTTACAAACCTTGGATTATTGTACTCTTTCCCTAGATAACGATGTGCATGTGTGAGCCTCTGCAAGACTCAGAACAAAGCTCCTGAAACCCCTTCTGAAATTCTCCAAAAAATCATGATGAATAGAGACAAGACATTACCTGAGTTTGGCATTCATGGCAAAAGCTTTTACACTGGAAGAGCCTCACAGATATTAAAGATGCAAGTCTCCAAGTCCTATAAGGACTAATGAATGACTTGTAGAACACATAAAAGAGCCATAATTGTTCTCCATTAGTATCATGCTGACATCACCTTCTTTACTTATTTTTATCTTGCAACATTTTATCTTATCTTTTAAGTGTTCTATTTAATCTGCTGCTCATTCAAAAACTAATCAGAGATCTAAACCATCATTCTAGTGCTGGAATTGTGGTACCTCATGTTCTTGTGTCTTACAAATGAAGATAAGGGGATGTTATTTATTTCTCTCCTCCCCCAAAACAAAGCCCACACAGGTTTGAGTTCCTAAACCTTTTTTTTGGCAAGTAAGAATAGAATTTGTCACTTCTATAATCCCAGTGCCACAGATAAATCTATCCACAGTACTAAAATTGTTTGACTGAAACAGGACAGTCCAGAGGTCCTGCCTTTTCTTTCATTTGGAAGAAAAGCACATAGCATAATTATTCTAAAATACTGGCAGTTTCTGCCAACCTGTAAGAATTGGCATCTTTGTGTTCCTGGATCTGTACGTCAGAAAGGAACGCGTCATCCTCTTCCTCATCACTGTGAGCGCTTTCATCGGAATCGTATATAACACCGCTGTCTGATAAAGGAAGAAATGGCTGCAACAAAAACCAAAAGTCTGCTATAACAGCAATTTTCTGATCTCTTAAGATTCAACTCTTACCCTAGTTATCCCTGTCATAGAGTTTAAATGACAATTTAAGTTTCCCTGAAACAAAGAAGTAGCAAGGGGATAAATGTTAACCTATTACTGGCAAGAGATAAGTTTTGGAAGTTAAGTTAAGACTTGTAGGCTGTTCATCTTTTACTGTGAGGATAATATTCTGCAGCTTACTATGAAGAGTACTCTGTATTTTTACATTATTCTTGTCCCTTACAATTTTCTTACATTTTCTATTTTAAATTACCTTTGCCATGAAATAGTCCCACATGCTAAGCTCTGGAGGGATAAACTTCTCCTTGTAAGAGGGTCTTTCTGCAGGTACAGGTGGTGGTACAGTGCTGTCTTTTACGGGTCTTCCTGGCACTAGCATTCTCATGTTAAAACGACGGCGATGTTTATCCATTTCTTCTGACGGAAGAGGTGGAGCTAAGTTAAGGTAATTTGAAAAGTTGATATTAGTATTCTGTTTTTAGAAATGGCTGTATTTTATAATTGAAGCAACTAACCCCATTGTTATTGGTACTATTTTCTACTGATATAAATCAAAGCCAGCCTAAATAAGGTAAGTGTAATCATACAAAGGTTCACTTGCATAAATTCAGTAACTGTGGTAATTTATATATTATATGTAACATGGTAAATAGATTTATTATATGACTCAGGAGATGCAGCTTTTAAGTAAAAACAATTTTAGATAAAAAGTTTCTCATGAAAAAGGTTAAGAAATTTGGTTGAGAAATAAAATGTAAACTGTACAAATAGCAGTAGAAATTCTAAATACAAGCCAAAGAACTCTTAAGATAGCACAGAAAAATTGAATGGAGAGGCTTTTTTACAACGAAAGTCTGTTTTAAAGTGTTATGATTTAAAATGTCTTAATAGTTCTCCAAATATTAATGTGGAATTTGTTTTTCAAAGTGTTAGTGGCCTGGCAATATTGAAGATCACACTTACTTTATTACAGAGGAGACAGTTAAAAACTCTTTTTCTAGAAAAGCCACTACTAACATTCATCTACACTGCAAGATTTTACAAACCTTCATTACCATCCTCTGAAACATCAGAAGCTGTAGCAGCTTGTAGATTAAAGGAAAACAGAACACATCTCAAATGAAGATCTGACTTTTATATAAGATACTCATATTAATGTCTTGTGAAACTGCCCTCTGAGTTTGAGTTATTCCATGAATAACACATCTGTTGTGCTTATCATGGTGCACTGAGTTTCAAGACTACTGTTGTTTTAAAAGTGTGAGACATGATTTTTCAGGAGTGGTGCAGTGTGAAGTCTATGACAGATGGTTGTATTTGCCTTTGTTTCCAGAGCCTGAATTCCATGTTCACTTCTGTTCTTCCTCATGTAGTACATTAAGACATACTCATCTGTCTTTGCAGAATTCCTAGTTTTTGCTGGAGCTTACATATACATGCAATATTTTTTGACAGATGAAGCTGCTATTTCTTCTCTATGGTCTTGTACAAGATGAAATAGAATAGAATAGAATAATATAGAATTAACCAGGCTGGAAGAGACCTTTGAAATCATCGAGTCCAACCTATCATCCCACACTATCTAATCAACTAAACCATGGCACCAAGTGCCTCATCCAGTCTCTTCCTAAACACCTCTGGTGATGGTGACTTCACCACATTCCAATGGCCAATCACTCTTTCTATGAAGAGCTTCTTCCTAACATCCAACCTAAACCTCCCCTGGCACAGCTTGAGACTGTATCCTCTTGTTCTGGTGCTGGCTGCCTGGGAGAAGAGACCACCCCACCTGGCTACAACCTCTCTTCAGGTAGTTGTAGAGAGCAATAAGGTCTCCTCTGAGCCTCCTCTAGGCTAAGCAACCCCAGCTCCCTCAGCCTCTCCTCCTAGGGCTTGTGCTCCAAACCCCTCACCAGCTTTGCTGCCCTTCTCTAGACTCGTTCCAGCAAGTCAATATTTTTCCTAAACTGAGGGCCCCAGAACTGGACACAGTACTCAAAGCATGGCCTAACCAGTGCTGAGTACAGGGGCAATCATATCTTGCAAAAGAAATCAGTTTCAGAAATACTATTTCCAAGTTACTGCAGTTGTTAAACAATATGACTCATCTTTCACAGATAATCACAGCTATTAACACTGACTTATACCATATGTTTTTTCACTAAATAATAATGACTGGAAGTCCTGAAAAGAGCTAAAAGTAACAATAGAAATATAATAACTGTACAATTTTTATGGGAAATTCAGAATGTGCTGGGTGTCATGTAAAAGGACAACTGCAAGGCTAATATTCTTTCTGCTTTTTAATGTAACAATTTTCATGCCAGTAGATACTTAAATTCTGCTTTCTTGGGTTTTGTCTTCAAAAGGAAGGAAATCTACTAGGTTACTAACAGGTATAAAATACAAATCATTAGTATGACTTTCAGACAATAAAATACCTGGAATATTTTCTGACTGCCTTCGAGGCTTTACAAGAAGTTTCACTCCTCCTCCAAACACAGCAGCCCACATTCGAGTGTTCAAAGGATGGGCTGCTAGTCTAAATAATTCGTTACATGAATTGGTTGCAAGGGCATGTATAAGGAGACTCAGGTAGACAGCTATAACAGCCTCACAAAGTAGGATGTTTAACTTTGGTTGATCTTCATCCTGAGCTGAACTTAAGAGATTTATAAGTGAACTCACACCTGCAAAGAGAAGAGAAAGACTTCTACATTAAATGATTCAGAGCACAAATGGAAAGAAGGAAATGATCCACCTCTACATTGTATGTTAAACATATACTAATAGCCACATACTTGTATTCAGATGAAACATAGAAACATAGCAGTAGTATTTGTCTTAATCATAAACATCAATATTAAAACCTTCTTGAGATGGGACATCTGCGTTGTACCTCTCTGCAAAACCTATGGGCAATTCATATTGCCTTTGAAATTCCTGCACTGTTTTCACAGTTGACCTCAAAATCCTGAATTCATGCTCACAGACCTGGGTGCAGCTGTTCAGATGGCTATACCAACTAAAGCATTAAGCCTAAGGCAGTACTGTAGAAACATCTTACAGGAATAGCTTTGCTAGGGCGTGAGACAGACAGGAGTAAAAGATTTTAGGATGACAAAGGTTCAGCTTACAGAGTTTATCCTAAAGATCATGGTCTTCAGCCCAAACGTTTGCCATATAAAAAGTTTATTTTTACTTGTTTTGTTACGTGAAAATCTAAAAGGCTATTACTAATCTGTGAACTAAATCAGAAACACTTATGCATCGTTGACCACCTATGACTTCATCCATCATATATTACAGGACAGTG
This sequence comes from Melanerpes formicivorus, assembly GCF_026170545.1. Taxonomy (NCBI): domain Eukaryota; kingdom Metazoa; phylum Chordata; class Aves; order Piciformes; family Picidae; genus Melanerpes; species Melanerpes formicivorus. Next base: position 14,040,574 of record NW_027142362.1, on the reverse strand, counting down.
AAACTACTTTAAAGTGTGGAGGTGGTACAGTGCTGCTAAAAGTAACCATGTATTTGTCTCACCAGGCCACTGAGCAGGAGGTGAGTTTGGAGTCGCGTGCTCTTCGATACTTTCAGTCCTCAGTCTACGTCGATCACTCAAAAGCAGTCCTTGATAAACCATTCCTGTAAACTGATTTGCTTCTGTTTGACTGCTAAACACAAATTAATTTTTTTCTGATGAGAAAGGATTTTAGAATGTTTTTGTCAAAAAGTACAGGATGTATACATGCTTCCCATTTTAATCAGAAAATATGTAAAATTCTATATGACTAGGTCAAGAATTTTATCATTTCATGGACACAAAATCATTTTTCAATTAAAATTTGAAACGTTTCCATCTCACACTAACAATCTTACTATGACATGCATAGACAGGAAAAGGCTTTTCCACAAATTTTAATATTTGTTCTGAAGATAATTTAAAAAATGCTTTTAAAGCATTATCTCCCAGTTCAAGTTTGCAATATAAACAGCCTGAAACCAGACTTCACTTCGACTCAAATACTTCCCCTGTACCCTACTCATCAATGAATGCACAGAAATACAGCATTCAAATATTTTTCAGAAGCATCCCATGGGAGAATGATGCCAGATTTTTCTATTTATTGGATACATGTTACTTTAGCTGGGTGAAACTTCTCTGGTGTATCAAAACTAGCAGTGCATACAGCGTATAAGTATCCATACCCAGATATCTAATCTCCTCTTTAGACACATGCATGAAGAAAAAGTTGAACTTCTGGATACACAAAGTATTCTCCAAATGTAGGACTGTAAGAAAACTTTTGGTTTTTACCTGTAGCTGTGGCTGTCACATAGTGCTTGATAGATGGATGCAGAAAGTGAAGCTGCTAAAGAATGAAGTGTGTACACCTAAAATTAAAAGAGCTAATAAGCTATACATAACTTTTATATATAAAAGATGAGTGAACTATTTTTTCTGAACAACACTGCAAATATGTTATGCAAGAGCATCCCAATTTAAACCAAGTGCAGGAAACAGTAACCATGTTGCTTTATGTTTACAAGGGCAGAACTTTGCAAGTTACAATTGCTTATTCAAGATCATTTGATAGCAGTTTAAAGCTTCCAATATTGTGTTAATTAAATTTATTCTAATATAGAACCACTGCAATGAATGAGTATACTGAAGAAGTGATTACATATGTCCTGTTATATGATGATAATGAATTTGACAGAATGGTTCCTGGAAGCCCTATTATGTTACATCACAGTTTGATACAGTAGTAGTTGCTCAATATGGACATGGAATAGGAAGCTCTGTATAATCATTGTATGACTGTTTTATCTATGACCTCTTTTTTACCTCAGTTATGTCTTTATAATTTTTCAGAAGGTCTCTAGGAGTAACAAGAATAATATTCTGTTATTGTCTCACAGTGCAACGGAAACACTCCAGTTCTTACACAGCAGAAATGCAAGGATTTCTTGGAAGTGTGATGAAATCCAGTATGAAGAAAATGGTACTGTCAAACTGTTAACAATGTAGATTTTTATACCCCACCCAATGTTGACTTCCATCTTTTCCTGCCATCTTTCCACTTAATCAAATACTAGACATTGGAGTAAAGCTATGAATTAGATAGTTGTTCTGCAGTTAAGACTCATCAGCTTTTCTTTCTGAATACTCTTTCAAAAGAAAATACATGTGGAGTAGGACTTTTTAAAGTAAGAAAAATGCTTGCTGGAGTGTAAAGCAGGATGGAAAATTGATAGAAGAGAAAAAGAATTGCAAAGGAGCTTGGGTTACAGTTTTAGAAACTTAACTGCCTTTCAGTGGGACAACTCATTAATTTCCTAATTTTTTGCTACTTTCCTTTAGTCAGTATACATTCAAATTAATTTAATGAATACTAAAATAAATGTACAGAATAACGATTAGCTTCTTAATAATTAACTGTGTCATAGTTTCAGGCTCTTTGGTGTTTTTTCCCCCCTCTGTTTACTGAAACTGAACAGAATTTACTCACCCCTAAGTATGGGGTCAGATAATTTAATTCACCACAGGTCCTTAGAAGCCAGTACACTTGAGGAAATTCATGTTCCAGTAAGGTTTATAATATCAATATTAATAGGAGGTTACAATATAACTTAGTGTCTCCTATCTCTACTTTCATCACTTTCCCTACAGAATTTGACAGGGCTCTGGGCAACCTGTTCTACTTGAGGATGTTCCTGATTACTGCAGAGAGATCTGGACTAGATGACCCTTGGAGGTCCTTCCAACCCAGACCATTCTATGATGATAATTTTAAGAGCCAAGAATCCAGTGTTTTAGTGGACATTCACAACACCTGGAACAGGGAACTAGCTGGATTAAAAAATATGTTAGAAAGCAAGTGGTTAACTAGCATTTTCAATTTGCCAGACTTGAAGAAGGTCAGTATCCTGAAGGGGTAAATGCTGAAAAATTAACTCAAAACACCACATTGTATTTTCTGCATTCTCATAACCCCATTGTATAAAAAAATTCATTTAGCGTTTCCTGAAAGCTTTTCATTACCTTGACATCTTCAACATTAGGATGTGGTGGTGACTTCATCTGCACAATAGTGTAAAGAATATCATGGATATGGTTGTTTAAATACAGCACAGGATTTGCTATCACAGTTTTTGTGGATGCTATGCTTGCAGAAAGCAACGGTAGTGTTGTGGGTAATGGTAGTGGAGACTGAAGTTGTTTTACAGTAGTTTCCTGTTTAAAAGAAAACATAGTATTGAAAATTATTGCTTTGAAAAAATAAGGTAAAAAAAAGAAAAGAAAGATAACTTTGTATCATAAGTATTTTTATAGAGTTAGGGATCTTCCTTCACTACTGTCTACTCAGACAAGACTTTACTGTGACTGATACCAAAAGTCAGTTCACGTGTACTGTAATAACATGGACCAGACCTGAGAGCCAGGGCTGTTGGAATACTTTTTGCTTGAATGTAGGAAGAGTCTTTTTACATAGTTCATTAGGAAGTCTTGGGATTGTCAATTAAGAAAAACTATAAATGCACTTGCAGTGGCATAAGTTGACATAATACTCACTAGTCTGAGTTTAATAACAAAAGTCAAATCTGCACTACTCTTGAGTTTCTCAAGGGAAAACAAATCTATATTTTTTATTCTTAAAACTGTGTGCTAAGCCTAGTACCACTAAAATGGTCGTCTGCTACTCCTATTTGAAATGTGAGAAGTCTAGAGCTACAGCAAGTTAAACAATTTGCCAAGTATCAGAGCATCTGCTGCACGTCAGGTTAGTCATTTGCATTTGCTGGAAAACACCTCTTTTTGTATGAAATAAGTGCCATAATATAGCAAAAGAGTTATCTGTCTGACTGGATATTATTTGTTGAGCCTTGGAGCTACGATCCCATTCATTGTAGCTCCTTTGCATGATTTGCAGAGGTGTAAGGAATGACATTTTGTCACATTTTAGCAGTTGCAAGTTTAATTTATTTTACAGATACCCCTAATAACTATGATCAAAATTATACTTTCACTGGAACACACATATACTGCTGAGGCTATAATATAAACAGCACCATTTATATTCCATAATTACAGGTAGCCTATTCTTCAGTGTCTTAACAGATTAAGAATCAAATAATCAGGATGTGGAAAAGCAGCACAGTTAAGTACCAAGTACATTAAATTATCTTGGCCATTAAACTTGCAGAGCATAAGAAGCATCTATTTAGGCACAAACATAAGCATTCAACAAAATTCACAGTTCAGAACTGTTCATACTTCTCAATAGAAATAATTTGAATTTGTTTTACCTGCTGGGACTCTTGCAACAAGAACTTCAGTTCCATTCTTACAGATGCTAAGCCACCACCTTGTGCCCCATGAAGACTACAGTAACTTAGAAAAACTCTTAGGAGAGCTTGGTTCTTCTGCAGCCACCACTTCCGCCTTTCAGCATGTTCTCGTTTTGCTTGCAGCCTGCGTCGTTCTATCTGGTGCCGTTCATAAGAGCCAATGTCTGGCTTATCCATAATATCATCATGCTCCAGGAGATCCCCATTTACTTTGGTATATGTTTTACAGTAGTCTTTACCCCCTGCATCATGGTTGCATATTTCATGCATAGCAGCTATCTCTTTTTCCAGCCAGTTGTACAGCTGAAATCGGAGCTTTCCACCATCTACTTCATAACCTGTAGCCAAAGTCCTCAGTTCAGTCATAAGGATCTTCAAACAGGCTCTGAACTTGAGTTGTTCAGCAATAACATCAACCTCAGTATCTCCTGCATCAGGAGTCTCCCCATGTGCTGTTTGTTGGATATTGGTTTCTGAGGTTCTCTCATCATCATCTTCCTTCTTAGAATCTGATTTTGAGTTTTTCATCATTATACCAACATCCTGGTCCTCTTCGTCTGACCCATCTTTGTCATCACCCCAGTCAAGAGTAAGGGGCTCATCATCAAATTTCACTGCTGGTTGACTCCAATCAAATTGTGATGACGACTCAACAGTATTCTCCAAAGCAGAGGAAGTTGAGATTGGCTTTGACCAGTCTATATCAGCACTTCCAGCACCATCCCTTAGGGCTTTGGAATCTGAAACAGCCGCCTGTATAGGCGGACTAGATGAATCTTTCTCTGTGCCTCCAGTAGACTTTTTTCGTACTTTTGGAATTTTGGAAAGGACTTCAAGAGCGAGGACAGGGCAGCCCACTTTAAAATGAGCATTTGCAGTAGTGAAGAACAACTTTCTTTCTATAAGATTAATTTTATCAACAAAGCTTTTCTCAGTTTTCAGACCTAAGGTGGCCAAAGTTCCTTCTGGTGAGCTGAAGTATCTTCGAATGAGCAAAGGGTGGGTCCGAAGGTAATTGTAAAAACTGAATACCACTGGATTGCACGACTTGACAATAACTAAGGAATTAAACAGGACATCTGTTGAAAATGGCTTTAAAATGGTATTACTGTTTTGAAGTACTTCCTGCATTACAGAGATTCATCAAAACACAAAACTGAAGACAGTTTTGGGTTTAGTTGCAAAAAAACCCAAAAGAAATAATTACTTATTCCCCACAGAAAAATTAATGGTATAAGCTGGATGAGTAGGAATATACAAATTCTCTCATTTGCCTTATTCTTATATTCCACTCATCTAAGCCTAAATAAAGCTGAGAGGATCAGCCAGGTAGAGATTTCTGCAAGGAAGGGAATACACCACAGAAACCTATGGCAGCCATCTGCCAGTTAACACTAATTTCATGAAGAGGCAGGACAGGCAAAATCCTGCCAGAACACTGCTAATTGCTAGAAGCTTGAATGAGAGTTTAGTAAAGACCAAAGACATCATTCATTAGTAGTGGGGTATTGTAGGGAAGTACCAAACAAAGGCAGCCCTCCTAACCTTATGTGGCAGCAAAACTAAGTTTGGTATTCTCGGACTGGAAACAAATTCTAGGAAGAAATATTTTTTTTTGTTTAAGTAGAGATTGAGTGGGCCAGTACATAAGCCAGTGAATGATTCCACATAATGGCATTCCAGGAGAAGGGACTATGTATATGCAGAAAGTATTTCTGCTTCTCTACTTTGTAAGTGGGTCCCATCTGAGCAATGTTTTTCGCTTACCTGGGTTTTCATCATCTTCTTTAGGTGTTTGTTCCAATAATGTGTCCAGTGCTCTAGTGTAATCTTTCATTATCCAGTATGCAATGCTTCTCAGAAATGGATCAGAATGCAATTTAGTACAGCTGAATCCACTTCCATCCTTATGGCAACCCAAAATCTTTTCATAAAGAATGGAGGTGTATGTGACAGAGGTTTCAAACTCTGATTCATATAAGCGAGCAATAACCATAGCCAACTGGATGTCTTCCATTTTCTCAAGACACACCTACAATAAGAAGTGGAGAGAAGGTTGCTTTATAAAGAGCAGGTAGTTCTTTAACAATGACATGAGTATGTTTGCAGGACAGACCAATTTTTCTCATCATATCTGTTCCTTAAAGTGCACAATAATTTTCAGATCAAAAATGTGGTACATGATACATATCTAAGTAACATATTTTCTTCCATGTTTGGAAATAGGAATATGTCAGCATGTCAATTTAATATGGCAGAAATAAAGATCTTTATTCTTATTCTACCTAGGAGAATAAATGTTAACTTCTAACTTCAATGTTAATACATGTTCTTAACACTGCAGAATTACATTGCTGAAGAATAATCTTCACGTTCGCAGCTACAGACAAACAAACTGCATAAACAGGCAGGGTAACTAAAGGGTAACTAACTATTCCCATTCGCCTGAGAGGTTATCAACCTTCTTACAGTTTTCACCTCCCTTGTGGCAAGGAGGATCACAGCTCCAATAAAAAGGCATTCTAGAGGCTGCTTCAAAAGAGAACTCGGATTTTTTAGTTAAAGTTGTTAACAATAGGTCATACAGAACAGCTGGAGGCTGAACAGAGTGCTATGACTTAGCTACACTGATCAAACGATGAAGTTTCTCTAGAAGGGTCATGACTTCTATTCCCAAGACTGCTTCCACTGAGGACTGGTACATCTGAACAATTATTCTGTCTTTCAGATCAGCTTCCAAGCTGCTTTTCCCAGTAGCGTGGAGGTAAATGGTATGTCTGCAGGGCACAAGAGGGTCATGTATGGACATTCCATACCCTTTGTCAAAACCTCAAGTAGAGAACAGCTCGTAGGAATGCAGTTATACAGAGTAATTTAGAAACTGAAAATTTCTCAAAAGTGGATACCTCTATAGCATCTTTCAGTGAACCTGCCAGCAAGAAAAATGCAGCTGATTGTTCAAAGCGTTGTTTTCCCAACAAAGCAAAAGCATTTTTTAGAGCAGCTTTGCGCCATCTATCTTCACTGAAGTTATGGCTGAAAAAAGCAGTCATCTTTTCGTCATGCTGAGACCTGCATAAAGAAATACAACATAAACAACTACTTATTATACAGCATTAGCATACAATCACTGGAACAACATCACTTTAAATTAAACAGTAATCTTGAATGAGTTCTGCTTTTCATTCCTGGTTCAATTAAGATTTCATCAAACTTCTAGTTACTAGAACTCACCTAAACAGACCCCACACCACTGCCTTTTTCTTCATAGCAAGGTAAAAAAGTGCAGCATCTAAGGCGTCATTGTTCCTCTGGAATGAAGCTTTTGCAACCTGCAGTAAACAAAACCTCCTATTATTACGGAAAATACAGAGCTAAATTATTACTGAAAATATAGATTGCATTCTTTTCCAAGGAGAGTAGTCTAGGTGACTGTATTATGTCTACAAAGCAACAGTGATTTTTGTCAGAATGTTTTAGTCTTATGTGGCAGCTCTCACTACACTGTAAATATTTTTAAGAGTCAGTCAACAAGCACTAACCACTCCCAACCACAGTGGGACATTACAAATGTGCAAATAAAAACATTTTAAGGCAAAGTGTTGCAGTATTTCATACTGTTAGTTGAAGTTCTTCTTGCAAGCTATTATTTATAAATACTGAGGCTAATACAAGTACTTCTTTAGTGAACAGTTTTTTGTACAGGACTCCAAGACATAATTGCATCTCATTTGGAGTGTTAGGATAATTAAGCTTATTTCTGTTCCACAGACATCTCAGAGATTGCAAGCTACAAGAAAGTTGAAAGTTATTAAAGTAAGGATTTATATCTCATTACTAGCTATGGGAAATACTTTTGGATACAGCCTCAAAAATAATATTGCATTTTATCCACTATTTAGACCTCCCATAAGAAAACTCTGCATGCAAATTAGATTCAGTGTTACTTTAGTTTTACATAATGTAGGATCAGATTTCTACAAAACAGCAGTTTGGGAACTCTTCAAAAGAGTAGAACTGCATTTATTTGCAGTTCAGATCACTTACATTCTGTAGTATTCCATTAAAAAAAATTACAAAAAGGCCTTTAGTTTTTATTCATAGTTTTAGATATATTTATTTCTTAAATAAAACCTACCACTGAAAGTCAAAGCATAATTTCCTGTAAAAGATGTAAGAGACAGTATATATCTGAAATCAAGTTTCTTCTTAAAAGAAAATATTTATTATTAACATACTGTTAAATATGGGGGGGTAGGGAGACAAGGGGAGGAAGGGGGAGAAATCAGGTGCTTCAAGAATAGTTTTTCTCTAGATAGTTGTATTATATCTTACTATTGAATACTGAAATTTGTAAGTCAGGACTGCAACATCAGTTGGCACAGAAAAAAACCAACTAGCTATGCAGTCTCCTAGCTGGGATGGAGTACAAAGGAAGCTGCTGTATCCAAGTCCCTGAGCACAGCTGTTAAGGCATACTTAAGAGATGCAACGAGAATTTGTAAGCAATATAAAGTACCTTCTCCATGCACCTTCGGAGTGTGTTGATATTCCTGACCCACCAACCAATACCCATGGCTCTTAATTCAGACCACTGGGGGTCTCCCTTCTGGATAGCAGGAATCATGTTGATCAGCTCCTCCTCAGCCTCAGAATGAAAAGCCCATGCAAAATGGCAAGTAGATACACCTGAACAATAATGTAAGATAATAAAATTCACAAGATTAAGACCTGTTAATAAGTAAGACATGCAAAGTCTGATCTCCAACCCAAGAGTTAGGGAGATGTGAGAGAGACTGTTTCCTTAAACAGGAAGTAGAGCTGCTAAAAGAATTGCTGAAATATCTTTTTGCTCACTAGGGATGTTCTCCCCTCAGTGGTCCTTTCATTATTTTCAAGTACCTCACTCATATGTTCTAGAGTTGTATGGTGAAAAATTGAAGGAACAATATTCTGCTAATTGCAGAGGCAGACATATTCTGGGACAGAAACCTTTCTGTTTGCTGCTTATGTGGAAACTGCTTTTCTTTCCCCTTTTTCACAACAGCATTTACTCAGACTGAGCAAGATGGAAAAAACCTGTTGTGATGAAAATAAAAGATAATCTTTAAGGTAAGTTAAAACCATGCTCATGTAAAGCAGTATCTTCATTCCTCCAGCAGAAACAATACGATACATACACAATCTGTATGTCACCTGGTTAGGGAACTTATTAATGCCTCAAACTGAATGAGGCAGAATCTTTTTTCTGCTGTAGAGCTATGCTTTTTTTTGCCATTCACAGTGCATATATGGAAGCTAAAGAAAGCCTCTGCAAGGCCTTAATGGAATAGAAAAAAAATCTAAAATGTGTATGCAGATAATATAAATATAGTATTATAAATCAAACATAACCAGATTCTGTCAGCTCGAGTAGGTCAAACTAAACCAATACCTTGGTGAAGCAGCTGAACTCGATACAGAGGTGGGAGTGATGTCAGAAGGCAAGTGTGCAAGCGCATAGCCAACAAATACCGTAAGCCACATTCATCTAAGGTATCTCTTCCTGTAAAACATCAAATACTTTTGAACATGCAGTTGACTACAAAAAGCATATGTACAACTTTACCATATGCAATGTGTGAGGAATGTATGTTTCTAAAGTTGCTGGGAGCTTGAACTACAAGTTACTTATTATGTATGAAACATAGATATATATGTAAATGCTTTTATTTTTTACTGTATCCAGTCTCAATAACTGATGTTAGCTTTCAGCCCTGTTATTCAAAAACACTTGAGTTTATGTCTGCTGAAAAGAGTAAGAATGTTAAAACAGTATGTCAGTTACTAACCTGAGTAATTCTTATCTCTGTTCTCATCTAGTTCAGTGCTTGTCATGGCCACTGTGTCTGCCAAAGCTACAAGGAACATCTGCTCCAGCCGAGTGAGGCCTGGTAGACTTGAGTGCATCAGGTGGCTTGAAAGGACACTAGCGTGTTCTCGGCCAAAGTAAGTTGGACCATATTGTGACAGATTAATAACTTTGGATTTACTCTCCCTCTTTTCAGGCTCAAAATCAATAAAGTCTTCAGTTGTAACAGGCTGAATCTGGAATAGATCTGAGTACTGATCCTCTGTTTTTCTCTTAGCATGATCTTCAGAGCCTTGAGGTATTTTTGAAGTTTCTTCAGAAACATAAGTGGCATCTTGATCTGCAGCAAGCAGCGCGTACAGTGGCAGAGGGGGAATTGAGTCTATCTCTGTATAATCACGAGTACCGTCTTTTCCAGCGGTGATGGTATCCTTTGCAGTACTACCACTTACACTAATGGTGCGAGAAAGATGGCGTTTAGGACCAGTTCCTTCTCCAGCTTCTATGTCTTTAACTATTGCAACTTCTCCTGCAATACATTTAACTAAATGTGATAGAATGGCTTTGGCTCGTCGTACTTTACCCAGATCCATAAGTTCTAATAACTGGGTTGGATGATATTGGGGTAGAGTAGGTGAAAGCACATGAGCAGCTTCAAAAAGACCACCATCCTGAATTACAGTTGGCATGCCAAAAACATCATCCACAATACCTGCCCCATCAATTACACTTGTCTTCTTAGCTATCAAGCTTGTTTTGAGTGGATCTTGTGTTGTAGAGTCTTCAGAAGTAAAAACATCACTTTCTCCATCACCAAACTTGACAGCATGTTTCCACTGGGCATAAACATGCATTTCACAGTCCATTCCCACTACCAGTATACCATCTCTCACCCAGGACAGAGAAACAGGCAGTGAAGGAGTGCCATCTACAGATGATACCAAATCAATTGATCTAAGCAACACCCACTTTGACTTTATACCTTGTTTTATGCTACCACCTAGTGGTAAAGTAATGACAGCTACTCCCTCTTTGATGCTCGTTTGATCTGTTACAATTCCTGAAAGTCTTCCATACATGAAGATGTTGGCACCAACTCCAACTGTCAATATATGTGAACCATCTTCTTTTGACACCCAGTCCAAATGCACCAGATGCTTGATGCTGGGCACTGAATATTTATCTTTATTCAAAAAAGTATCTGATGTACTGTAAACAAATAGATTACTATCTACACTGACCCTTGAATCAAGTACACTTCCAACCTTAACTAAATCATCCAGATGAATTGTCTGTTCCAAAACCCATTCTGATCCTCCTGTAGACTCACATTCAAGTATACAAACATGCATGGAAAATTCTTTGGAAACAAAACCATTATGCTGTATGGGTTGCTTATATGCTACTGCAAGACGTCCTGTATAAGAACAGCTAACAGCAACTGGCCTTCCTACTATGCTCACTGTACTGCTGTTGTCTTCTCCTTCGTCATTCATTAAAGGCCATTTTCTCCAATGATATGTTTCTCTTTCTTCATTTTTGCTGTTTAGGTCTGTCTCTACAGTACATCTCCAGAACCGCACTCTGTTGTCTGAACATGATGTTACTATCAAGTAAGGCGCAAGGCAGACTGGGTATATCGATGAAGAACTCAGGTGACCTGAAGTGAGATCAAACATACTTACTTTCAGAAATATAAAGTAGAATGCCTACATGAATTAAGTCAGATGTAACAATTTCTTTAATACTGGCAGAGAGCTTTACAACCTGGTATTATTTTTCTGATGTAGAGTTGATTAAGGACAAACATATTATGACTGATAACAGTCTTGCAGCTTCAACATTTCTAATAATCTGCATTTCAGTTCACTCTTCAATGCAGATAAGATGAAACTGAGCTAATTAAGACAAGAGTTGTTAAAAGAATGGGAGGACTACAAAGCCTTAATCAGATGAGTTTAAGGAAGTTAAGCTTAGGTTCATAGAACCTGCCAAAATAAAACCCAAGAAGGGGGAAAAAAAAAGAAAAAGATAACAACACAGAAAGAGAGAAGGAGGTGTAAGTGCACTGGGTGAAAAAAAGCACTGTGTACAAAACATGTTAATGCTGGCAGATGAACAAATGGGCACAAAACTTTTATTAATGAACTAGGAGTAAAAACTAAGTTTCCAACTATTACAGCAGGAAGTTTCAGGAACACCTTTCCTGTGGGGACTTGATAGATGTATGAAAGGGTAATGTGACATGGAGACAATGATTTGAGAGAGCCTTTTCAGTCCTGTGTTCCCTGTATCAAATGTGACAGGCTGAGGGGATGTGGTATGATAAACTAGGAGTTAAATTAGCAGACCAGCTGGATAGAACAAGATGTTAAATTTACCTGCTGAAGGAGTTGCTCTTACTACCTCTACACCAACAGGAAGATCCAGAGGTTGGCTATACACAAGTCTGGAGCTCAGAATGAGTTTACTTGCAGTCTGAAGATTAGCAATTGATGAAGATCGTGGAATGGGACTTGTGCCAGGTGATACATCTGGAGAAGAATCCACGGTCTTTTGCTCAGGTACACTAAGCTTATTCTCTGATGAAGTAGCTTCAGTTGGTTTTGCTATATATAAACAAATTTCCAGTCTTAAAAAAATTGCTTATAAGTAAAGACAAGACATGAATGGCCTATAAACAGATTGTGCTTAAGCTGAACAGAGCATTATATGATGCATGCAGGTTTTTTCCTTTTTTTTTATTGCATGCTCTAGCTATTCATTTTAAGGTTCCCAGAACATTCTGAAATCCTGATGGTTTAAAATAAAGAATCTAGTACTTAAGTACATTATTTACCCTATCAACATGTTTTTTATTGCCATCAGTATAGAATGCAACCAATGTAAGTAATCTTACTGCTTCTATTGCAGTATTGACTCTGAGGTTTCTGCTTGACAAAGGTGACACAATGTGTTATAAAAGCTTTATTTTAAATAATAGGAAAGAAGTATCTGTCTCTAAGAAAATTACAGTCACTCACCTAGACAGGCTTGCACAGATTTGAGATGAAGGTGCCACATCTGAAGAATGGAGCAGCCATTGGTATCTTTTTCAATTACTACTAGGTAGAACTTTTCTGAGAAAGGTGGTGGACGATACCCTGTAATGTAATCATAAAACATTTTCAATAGCAGAAGACTGTCTAAAAATTGATACTGAAACCCCCATTTTCCTCTTTGAAATGGTTGTACTATAAAACAAAATATTCAAACTGTATCAACATTTTTTTGTGCTCATAGCTACAGAAGAATTAGAGACTAACTTACAGACAACCTGAATATTAGTGGTATATCTAATTCATTAGGTATCTATGCTTTCTCAATCAGTTTTAACTACTGCTCAATTGTAAAGGTTCTTTCCCATCTACCTTTCTTCCTCCTGAAGTTTTAAGCTTACTACTGAATTCCCCAGTTACTTGCTACTCCACTAACTTGTAAGTCAGCTATATTCACCTTATCACCTGGAAGGAACCAAGTGTTGATGCAGAAAATACACTTCTGTTCTATTCTGTATACACTTTGTGTGTAACATATGACAGTCAATTTTTCAAAATTACATATAAGTTAAATTGTTTCACTCATAGAATCATAGAATCAGCCAGGTTGGAAAAGACCCCAGAGATCATTGAAGTCCAACCTATTACCTAATACCTAGTATCTCATGACTAACTAAACCATGGCTTCAAGTGCGATGTCTAATCCTTTTTGAACACCTGCAGGGACGGTGACTCCACCACCTCCCTGGGCAGCACATTCCAATGGCCAATAACTCTTTCTGTGAAGAACTTTCTCCTCCAAGGGAAGCAGAACAGCCATTACCATGTAAACACAAATTCATACCAGCAACGTGAAACAGCTGTTTTACTGACTTTTGCATTCCCATTACAAAGGGAACTAGCATATGCCAGCTAGATTTCAGTGTTCTTTAAGAACATTTTGGTAGCTACTTAATTATGTTCTACCTTAGAATAGAATAGAATAAACCAGGTTGGAAGAGACCTTTGAGATCATCAGGTCCAACCTATCATCCAACACTATCTAATCAACTAAACCATGGTACCAAGCACCCCATCAAGTCTCTTCCTAAACACCTCCAGCAATGGTGACTCCACCACCTCCCTGGGCAGCCTATTCCAATGGCAAAAAACTCTTTCTATGAAGAACTTCTTCCTAACATCCAGCCTAAACCTCCCCTGGTGCAGCTTGAGACTGTGTCCTCTTGTTCTGCTGCTGGTTGCCTGGGAGAAGAGACCAACCCCCACCTGGCTACAACCTTCCTTCAAGAAGTTGCAGACAGCAATAAGGCCTCCCCTGAGCCTCCTCTTCTCCAGGCTAAGCAACCCCAGGTCCCTCAGCCTCTCCTCATAGGGCTTGTGCTCCAAAACCCTCACCAGCTTTGTTGCCCTTCTCTGGACATGTTTCAGCATGTCAACATTTCCTAAACTTAGGGCCCCAGAACTGGACACAGTACATCACCTTGTGATGGCTGGAAAAATATCTCAGTTTCCTTCCCTTCCACATCTTCCTTGTGTGGTTTGTATCCCAAAATGAAGTCTTCTTGAAAGACATGAAGCAATTGTGTGTTTGAGCCACACTGAAACATTAAGCAATAGTCATGCTTTCAAAAGAATACAGCAACCTTTTGCACTACTGAAATTCTTTTATAATGTTGAAAATTTTAGCCTGTCAGAAAAACTAACCATTTTGCTCTTATAGTAAGATAACAGGATATTCTAGAACCTATTGTTTGTATAGTCAAATAATTTCACTGACATCTACAATTTTAAACAAATTCTGTATTTTTGCCAGTTACTGACAAGTGATTTCATATCTGACTGGTTTATACTTCCTTAAGTGTTGAATACATAAGAGTGGCAAAAACTCTTAGGCTTTTAGCTCTTTTCAAGTGGGAAAGCAGGTCTGTGGTGAATTGCTTGGGATCTAAAAACCAGATTTACAGATTTTCCTTCTCTCAGGTATATCAACAACTATCCTTCCTGAAAGCAACAGACCTGTCTGCAGTACCTCTACCTCTCTACAAAGGAGGTTGACGGCAGTAAAATTCTTTCCTGCAAGACAGGGAAAATATGCCCCCCCAAGACAGTGTTGCCAAAGATTTTGTGTTGCAAGACATCATCATTTTCCAGAGAAACACTGAGAGAATTCCCTGTAAAAAAAAATACTTAAAAGGTATGTAAACGTATTGACAAAAAGAGAAAGACTTCTTTATGTGTGTCTAAAACAGCCAGATGTGTAATTACAAAATGGTAAAATAGAGTTTTTACAGGCTTACTAACAGAAAACAGCAGTGAAACACATAGGGTCAAATAACTATGAGTATGAACAAGGTGTAGTAATACTGCCTCCTCCTTCTTTGAAATTTCTAGCTGTATTAGTTAACAGATAAAATATTATCTTTGGCTATGATTCCTACATTTTGAAAGAGTCAGGATGAGTTTTTAGGATTGGGTTTTTTTTTTAATGTTGTTCATCTTTTAGTTTTCTTTGGAGAGATTGTTATGTTTTTCCCCTTTTAATTACGTTGGCTTGTAAATCGGGCTTTAGTTAAGTTTTTATCAAGATTCATGCTTAGAAAATACCATTACACTCTAACAATGGGCTTTCAGCTCTTTGCAGCTAAAAGCAAGTCTGACTAAAATGTTCAAGATATCTCAATGTTCACTAAAACTCAAGATTATGATCATAAAGAAATGTAATCTCTTTTACCTCTTTTCAACAGTTTAGGTAAATTAATAGACTAAGCTATTAAACACCTTTACAAGAGACTCTTAAATAATTTATTTACTTTGTTAGTTATTGCATCAAGTTCAATAATGCATCCTGGTCGAGCAGTAGACTGTTGGCTCACAATGTTAAACACCTCCCCAATAAGTTTCTGAAACAGAGGAAAATGAGAAGAGTTAATATACTTTTGTTGCCTAAACCTTCCTCATCAGCATAAAAGGTTTCATGTTGTCATTTTGGCACTCATGAATAACGCATTTACCAAAACATTTGCACAAGTGTGAGGCTGTAGCCGTTCACGAGGATAGCACATCCGTTTCTTAAAGAAATTAAATGTTTCTTTAAAGATTTATCCATTCACAACATAACTAATATCTGTGCCATGACAAACATATATATGCTGCTTAACTTTTGTTTAAAGTGAAGTACAGCTTATATATAAACTAAAGGCTATTTATTGGTTCTTGGTAGAACATTCACAGTCATTGCTCCTAGAACTGATTCATCAGACCAACCGAAATATTGACAAGCTCTGTCTTGCAAAATAGCTTCTAAAATAACAGAAGGGAAAAAACCAGTTGTGCTTCTTTATACTGTAACAGTGCAACAGACTTTACTTAATTAAATGAATTGTAAAAAGCATGAAAAAATTTATTACAGAAAAAATAAGATCTAATATTACCCTTAGCAATAACCTGCTGATTCCCTCCTATCCCAATACCTCTGCCCTTCCTCATATATATATGCAACTTAGATGGACACACCTAAGCCTTGATCTTCTATTTTCACCTTCCCCCTAGCTATTCTCTCTTTTGAGAAGACAAAGAAGGAATCCTGTTTTACCTTTTCTCACCTGCTACAGGTTGGGGAAACTTGTCAGGGAAACTGTTTCAGTCCAGCAGCTCTCAGTAGCAATAGCTGCATTTCTGTCTGCTAATGTTTACAGACAACTACAAAGTTGCCTTGATTAGTTTTGTTTTAATACTTTCACACCATTTCTACATAAAACTTACAGATGATTCAGGGTCAGATAATTCATCTAGAAGTTTTCGTGCATCTACAACGGCTTGATAGAGTCTCAGGTTTGTGCCATCAGATGCAACAAAGCAAGCACTAGCAGAGTTGCAGTATGTACCTAAGAGAAAGCACAGAAATCTCACAGCTAAAGGAAAAATGGCAGTCAAATAGCATCAGGTACTTTATTAAAATCCACTTCACAGCATTTGAATGTTTCTAACAATTTTTATAAAGTACTGTAGCAAAAAAGCCTAAGCAAATGTATACATTACAACAGTGTTACTGAACTCTGAAATAACTCCCTTTCTGCTCATTCTTGTAGCTGAAACTCTTCATAGAGGTTGAACAATCTAAGCAAAATTCCTGTATGTTCACATTGTTCACACATACAAATACCAGTGTGTAGTACACTTAAGGGAATGCTGCCATTCCTTAGAGTAGTTATGTTCTCTTCACAGTTCTCCTTCACTAAGAAGGTGCTCAGAAGGGCTAATTCTAGTTCCTCTAGGTTGTCAGAGATGATTCAGAGTAGGAGTCCAGGTTAAATGTTCAGCTATATTTGCTGTAGCTTTTTTTCCTTGTTTACTGTCTCTAAGCTTTTCAGATAAAATTAACCTCTAGGATTATTTCCTTCTATCCTCCAGTCAAAGGGCAAATATAAAGGTGGAAGGAGAAATATTTCTGCAGTAGTAATACATGAAAAACTGTAATGGAGTGGATTTTTTGCTTCTTTGCAGACCAGATTAAATGTTTTGAGGTAGTTTAGCTTCAAATGAAGTAAAAATGCTTACTTTGCATAATATGAGGAAAATGCAGAAAATTTAATATAAATGCACTTTAATTTAATATAAATGAAATAATTTATGTTAATAAAGTAATTCTATGAGTCACAGTGTTAACTATCTATGGAAACATGCCAAGTATACTCACCAAGGCAATAGCTGGGGATAAGTGTTGGAAGCCAGGCTACATTAGAGAAAGCGGAGGTGTGCAGAGAGTTAATTCGAGCCAATTCGGATACTCCTCCAGTGTATGATAAAGGTCCTATAGGGTCTACACGCCACAGAATCAGCTCACTATAGATTGCATTTGGGTCATGGAATGTACGGGTTGCTGCGTTTTTAAGCTGCTGCCTAGGAGAACCTTTCATATGTTTAAGAGGATCCATTATTCTGTTTATCCTGTCAGAGTCCCAGGAACTGTCAGGCTCAGGAGTTAACAGAGCATTATGATGAGAAGATGTTAGCAGTAATGGTAAAACAGAATGGCAAGCTAGATCATTGAGATGAAAACGGTGACCACAGTACCTGAATTTATGTGATACAGTCAGCACAGTAGTGAAAGCTGATTTATCAGCAAAAGTAACTGCCCACTGATTTAGAGAGCCATCTATATGTTTGGAAATCATCATTACTACGGGAGAAATTATTGCACTGTCCTGGGCAAGGCTTGGTCCTTTATTTGCTAGAGTGTTATCTGGGAAGTCCGTTGTCTTCTGATATGTTGCATCACTGTTATCTTTTATAAAGACAGGGCAAGCATACATCATAATATTTTTGCTAAGGGAGCTAGCATCTCCTGATGGAAATGCAACAGGAATCCTAGAAGAAAATGAAACCTAAAAAAAGAAAAAAAAATTAAATTAGAATATGACAACCCAGCTTAAGTCTGAATAAACATTAGCTGTTTCACAAAAAGTCCTTCAAATGATATTCATACTGAAGTTCAGATATAAAAGAAAGGGCACAATGACTGCTGATTAAGATCATAAATAATAGAACAATTTGAAACATACAAATACCTGAACTTGTCGAAAGATGCCTGGAGTGTGTTCATCTAAATATTTCACATGCCACACCAAAAAGGTACCATCAACAGGATGAATAGTAAAAAGCATATCTGGATTTCTGTTCCATTCAGTAAGGAGCAACTCAATTTTCCGATCTAACAAAACTGTTGGAAGAGGCATACGCGGGCCTGCTAGTAGAGATGTTTTGGGGCTTCCCTCTCTTTCACCATCTTCATGTTCTGAAGAGCCTGTACCAGTGCCTGTCTCTGATTCTCTATCTATAGACAAGTCTGCAACAGAAAAGAAACATGACACTTTACCCAATGCAAATATTTCCCTATCAGTTTCTAGTAAAAAACCACAGTATTGTTTTAATCTGCTAATAGTACTATCTGGTAAGAACATTCCTGCACACTGAGGGTAGAAATGTCTTCCTTTGGTCTGTCTTTTAAAATATGAGGATCTGGCCATTTGCTGCTGCTTCTGACTATGCAATAGAAGTAATAATAAATATGACAGTAAAAATTCAGACCTTAGAAGTGATGCTCTGTCTAAGATTATTCTGGTCAACTATATAAAACCACACTTTTTATATCATTCTGGTTCCAAATTAATGTGGAAGCTTTTTGTATTTAGAAAACAACCATGAAATAGATGGTATGTGATAACTGATGAAGTAATACATATTGCATGTTGAGTAAGAATTATCACACACTTAACCACAGCATTGATAGTCTAGATTTTAAGAACCTTATTGGCTTCATCAGCAATATAATGCATTTCTGGATGGATATGCTTTCCATCATTAATCTCCAAACATGTCTCCATTCCTTTGTTAACAGCTGCAATTGGGTTCATCAAGTGATCTAAGGTTTCACACATGTAAATCTTACCAGTACTGGAAACAGTGCAGTTACATTAAAATGGAGTTAGGTCCAACCCTTCTTGAAGCTTCCCATTAATTAGTATGTCATTACTGACAATCAGATGGTAAGGTAAATCGAGAGCAGATCCTAGCTCTAGTTTCATAGCTCACAAAAGCTACCTCTCTTTTCATGATGTATATTGCTATTGTCTTACAACAGAAAAGTACATAATTGAACGTCATGCTTAAAGCATCCAAAATTTCATCTGAAAATGAAATTAGATCAGTGATAAAATGTTAGCACTTACAATTCTTGTGCTAAATAATTGTATTAATTATTGCATTAATATAGTTCAAAATAATTAATGTGCTACTTATCTATCACAATATTACTAACCGTGATCTAATTTCATATGTAAGCCTCTCTCTTTTTCTTCCATTTCTTCCTCCTCTTCAACTTCAACATCAAAATCTTGTTCTGTTTGTTGCTCAGAAAGTTTTCTTAGATGCTGCATAAATACTTCAATAGAGGATGTAAAATTAAATTCTTTATTATTCAACCAGTGAACAACGAAGCCTCCATTTCCTTCATCTATATTAAAAGCTGTTCCAGCCATGACCGACGGAATATCTGTGGAGAATTGTAAACAAATAAACAAGCTATTTATGAGACTATTCTTTGCACATATATATACAAATGCACATACACACAGATTTCTTAATTAAGACATTTAACTTATTTAAAGTAGAACATAATTTGTGCCTGTAAAAATGACACAATTGCATCTGTAGGATACAAATCGAGTTTCTATATGCAATTTTAATTAAAAACACAATTATAGTGTGGAGTTCTAATTGCTTAGTTTCACATGTTGCAGTGTTGTCATTTCATGTACATGTTTTAGGTAAGGCACATGACTGCTCTTTTCCTTGTTTAAAATATTCTATATTATTCTATAAAATGCAGATAGTTCCCTGCCAAGGAAAAAAATAAATCCATCTGCTACAGGTTTTTTTTACTTCATTATATATTGTAGGATGCTCTCTATTCATCATATTCCACTGACTCCCCAAACCCAACAATCAAACACCAAGCAGACTTGAAATTTAGGTTTCTTTTGCTTTCTGACATGCACAGATGAATTTGATTGCCTTTCCAAAGTGCTGAAGGTATTCAGAATAAATTAAGCCTTGTTTATCTTACAAAGCTCTATGCCAAGCAACAGGCTTCTGAAGCAAGTCTTTCTATATGCCTGTATTCAATTATTATTTCCTTAGTACAAATATATTGTTACAACTTAATAAGTGGTTGTACTTCACCTGTGTTAGGGTTGATGCTTGCTGCTATATGGAAGTGCCCAAGGGCATTTGCATGATGTGAAATGTGACGCTGAACTTCATGAGTACCCTGCTGATCCGGCAACACATCCGTGTGGGTAACAAGAACTGAAGATCTCCTTTGTCCTTTTCTCATGTTTTTCAAATGGTGAATTGTCTGGTAGAGTTACAAAAAATAAATAAATCCTAAAAAACTGCAAGGCAAAAATTCATACTTATATAAAGCCTACAGCTTTTTAACATCCTTCTACATAGAGAAGTGAAGACTAATTTCAACAGCATTTTTTTTTAATTAGAGATTAGTAATGTTTATGCACATGAGCTTTGCCTTTGGCCAGAACTGTTCTAACAGTCTTCTGAAAGTTCCTTTGATATCTACTCGCGCAAGACAAAAATACACACTATTTTGTGTAACATTCATAAACAAGATTACAACAATCTAAAAGCAGTAACCTTTGCAATGTAATTTTATGATTAATTATTTTTGTGTTAACTGAAAACTGATGAGACCACATGGAGAGCACAAGCATAGCTGGTTCCACTCTCCCTGTCTGGTGACGGTCCTGATATGTGAGAAATAATAACTTGGTCTGATTTTAACAGTTTAGAGCCCAGTAATACCTCTGTTTGGAAATGCAATTATCAAGTCTAATAAATAAAAACTAAGAGTATATTTACTGCTCCCACTGTTACAACTACAGACATTCAGACCAAATCAGAAAGACACCATCACGTACTATTCCATATTGAGCATTGTGTCTTCCCATCACTATTAGTTAGATATAGAAAAAGTACACTGAGTTTTACAAACATGGAGCTGCGCCAGAGAGCAGCAAAGTCTCTGACTTCTTCAGTATTTAGTTAATGAATTCAAAAACTGACAAGAAATAATTCATTCTGTTTTGTTGTGCTTCTAAGGGCTAGATATTACACATCATTAGAGTTCTACATCCTTCAAATATTTAAGTTCTAAGGATCTTGAAAGAAAAAAAAATCGACAAACCAAGTATTTACTCATACCTCTAGTGCATGCTGTATTTTGTCCTTTTGCTTTCCAGACTGAGAGGTGGTGCTAATGCTGGAAGTGCTAGTTTCACAGATTTGCTCACCAAGAAGAGTATCTTCTGGTAACAACGTCTCTGCCCACAGCCGACAGATGCCATCAAGACACGATGTAAGTAATACATTACAGACTAAGCCCCTAATGGTAGACATAGCAAGGTTACTACCCAATGTAGCTACATTAGGATTATACAAATATTCAGTAACTGTTGTTTCATTCACATTTCTGCCACTCCCCTAAAGGTTTTATATATCAGTAGCACAAAAACTGTAATTATGAAACTGCCTCAATTCTCTGACTTGCTGAACTACTTGAAGAATGCACATATTTTATTAAACAATGAGAAGTGAAACTGAACAAAGAATTAAATGCCAGTATATACAACAAGGTGCAGAAAACAGCTACCTAAATGCTGATTATTGAAACAATATTTTATTTCCAATGTTATAGCATCATTTGGTTAAGACAGTGCCTTACAGTCATGCTTCCTTGCATAACTTGAGATGGCACTGAAGTTTATACCATATGTTCGAATAAATCTCATCTCTGATGTGGGGTGTTTTTTTTAATTCTTGAAAATACAATCAGAGAAATCTAAACATGTTCTTAATGGCTTAAACAGAGCATTAAAAAATTACTTGGCCAAAGGCTTGTTTAGTTTTTGTTTGAAAAAGAAACCTTTCGAACCTGGGCATGTACTTGCTAATGTTACGCCATGAAAATCCTGTCACTGCTCGAGGGTGTGCCAAATAAACAAATGAGAAGTTGACAGGCTCTGAGCACTTCTTCTTTTCTTCATTCTCTTGGGGCAGAAGAGACGACTTCCAACCAGTCATAGGATACCAAACTTTTAAAAGGCAGTCATCCTAGGTAAAGCAATTAAACAAATAAAATCACAGGGTTAACTGGCTGTAATTTTAAAAGTCACAAAACAGAAAATCCCAAATAAGCAGGAAATTGCTGTTCTGGTATCTTTAATGAAAATTTAATCTGTGGCCCATAACTATTTGCAGTTTTTCAGACAACCCATTTCTGAGATCACTTATTTCATTGATGGTCATTCTGGAAATGAGTTACAGGACTGAAGAAATACTCTACTGGCCAACACTCCACTCTGATAAGGAATTGTTCCAGTTCAGTTGCCCCCTCCCCTTCTCTTGGTTCACTATGCATTTTCTGCATAGCACGTATGTATGCTTAAATCTCATGTCCAATTCCCTGCAACAATAGAAGCCTGAAATAGGCTCCTCACACTACACTATTAAGATCATTAACAGTCAGTTTCCCCACTGAGACAATTCATGCTAAGTCCCTGTGTAATGCTGTAATGTAACATCTCATATGTAATGGCACAGTATTGCATATGAGATGATAGTTACACCTAGCTCAGACTACAATAGAATGTATGGTCCAAGACTATTCTATATTACTTTTGTCAAACAAATGCAAATCACTTCTATAATTATTCTTTTTTTGTCCTTACCTTCCCAGCTGTTGCAAAGTATTCACCATCAGGTGACCATGCCATCAAATGTACCGATACTGCAGTCCTAAAGAACATGAGAGTGAAGTTTTAAATTGTAAGTATAGTCTATAGTCTACTCTGCTGTATTATTCCATGTGTATTCTATAGCATTATTCCACCTGCATTCATTTAAGTACTACTGTTCATTATTTAAATGAAATATATTAGTATTTTATAGCTGTTGCTTTAAGCATACTTCAGAAACAGCAAAATCATCAAAAGTATACACTACAATGAAACAAAATATTTGGTATTTCCACACTTTCCCATGTAGTCACAGAAGTGAAGTTTCTCGCACCTGCTCCTCTACTCCCAGTGAAGACAAATAGTAGGAAGAAACAAGTGAAGATCTTTTAGCTAATTTGTGATACCATTTGTCTTTGACTACCGTTTATGGGACAGCTGTCTGAAAGAGGAAAGCAGCCTACACAATGCTTTGTGGGCACAAAATCTGTAACTGCTTCCAAAAAGTCAGAAGAAAACAGGTTCACAGAATCATAGAATGCTAGGGGTTGGAAGAGACCTCCAGAGATCATCAAATCCAATCCCCTGCAAAGAAGGACCACTTAGAGCAGGTAACACAGGAACAAGTCCAGGCAGGTTCATAAGACAGCTGCTTCCCAAGTCTGCATATATATATACACACAAATGGCTGATCATGAAGCACTTCTGTGACACAGACCTCAAATAAAGGATAGAAAGACTTTCAGGACCCTCCTCCTAAGATTCAGGAAGCAGCCCTCATATTTATCAGTGTAGCATATCTGCCTGCTACTGCTCCTCTGTTCAGTCTCATCCAATATCTCAACACTACTTTCAAGATGAGAAAACAGGGAAAATTTAGACATACTGTAGTGCAGCACAGTTTGAGCAAGCCCTTGATTAGGTTATCTGGTGATAGGTCACTTCTGGATTAACTTACATGATCTTCTTTTATTGTATTTTAAGCTGATGTAAATGCACATTTTCAAGTATGGTTTTGGAGAGAAGACAGACTTGATATATGAGGCGGCATTGCCATTTGTCTGCAGATAAAAACCATCTCACTCACTTGCACTGCCAGACACATTTCCAGTCATTTAGAACTGGGAGAACTTTATCATCTTTGATCTGACTGACAGAATCATCATCTTCATCTTCTTCTAGAATGTCACTAGATGGAGGGGCCCACAATTGCAAGAAGTCAGTTGCTGTCAGCAGCCTGTTACCTGGAAGAGAGCAATATCAAAGCTGTGAAACCAAGATGATGTGTGTTTATTGAAAGATTAAACCTGTTGTCATTTTGATAATTATTCAGCACAGGTTGAAAACTCAATGTTAAAAAGTCTATTTTAAATACAACAGAGTATTCAATCTGTGGTGGGTTGAAATTCCACCCCCAACATTAAAACTACCACACAATCATGTATTCACAGAATGGTTTAGGTTGGAAGCGACTGTAAAGATCATCTAGTTCCAACCCCCCTGCTATGGGACACCTACTACACCAGGTTGCTCAAGGCCTCATCCAACTTGGTCCTGAACACCTTCAGGGAGGGGGCATCCACAACCTCCCTGAGCAACCTGTTCCAGTGTCTCACCACCCTCACTGTAAAGAACTTCCTACTAATATCCAGTTTCAATCCACCCTCCTCAAGCTTAAAGTCGTTCCTTCATCACTGCAAGCCTGTCTAAGTCATCCCTTCCTGGCTTTCTTGTAGGCCCCCTTCAGGTACTGGAAGGCTGCTCTAAGGTCTCCCTGGAGCCTTCTCTTCTCCAGTCTGAACAGCCCCAACTCTCACAGCCTGTTAGGATTGGTGCTCCAGCCATCTGATCATCTCCGTGGCCTGCTTCTTGACCTGCTCCAGCAGTTCCATGCCTCTCTTATGCTGGGGGCACCATAACTGGATGTAGTACTCCAGGTGGGGTCTCATGAGAGCAGAGTACAGGGGGAGAATCACCTCTCTTGTTCTGCTGGTCATACTTCTTGTGATGCAGCCCAGGACATAGTTGGCTTTCTGGGCTGCAAGCACACATTGCCAGCTCATGTTCAATTTTTCATCAACTGACATCCTCAAGTCCTTCTCCTCAAGACCACTCTCAAGCCACTCCTCACCTAGCCTGTATTTGTGCTTGGGATTGCCCTGAACCAGGCATAGGACCTTGCACTTGGCCTTGATGAACTTCATGATATGCAGCTCTTCTTATTGAAATACTTTTATAACATTTTTAAAGAAAAACCAAAGTTTTTCTGGTGCTTTCAAACAACCAATCATACTTAGCAATTAATGTTGCAGATGCTAAATAGCCATTCACATCTCAAAGAAATACACATTGTTAGACATCTTATGAATATCTGTCTGGGCATATTGCTGACTTTAATAGTGATAAAATTATATTTATATGCTTATTAGTTGTAATTTAAGTCAGCAACCTAACACTGGGATTCCCAAACTAAGACCTTGTATAAAAGACTCAAATGCTTGGCAAATGCTAACCATAGCTCCAGGTTTTACATGACAATGCCCAGGAACAAATCATCTAAACTATCCATACTTATGCTTTCACTTTATTACAAGAAAAATAATTTGTGTTCAAATTCTCCTGACTACAAATGTTGAACAAATACTTCAACCTTCACATTACCTTGAGGATCCCAAGCAAGGTTGTAAGACATAGAACTGAGGAAGAATTGCCCAGTTTTAAGCCACTGACACTTTAGTTGCTGTAATTTAAGAACAGTAAAGGATTAATTCTCACTTCAACAACAAAATATAAATACGCCACTATTTATTTCTTTCTGTATGAAACTGTTATTAAACCTCCTGCAAAAACACTCAGGACCATTCAGGGATGGCAGCATGGATGCAACAAAGACTGTGAAACTTGCTTGAGAACATATTCAATGCTTGAGTGCTCATCCATGGCTGTGCTATTTAAACAATCCTGGCTCCATGTATACCAGTCTAGGTTGTATTTCTCTATCACAGATCTGACAATCTCTTCAAGCTTCAAAAACAATACTGACTTGTCACCATGTCATTCCAGTATGAGATTCAAGAACAGATGTTGTTATGAACCTATCAGGAGTGCAGTCTCCAGTTTGATTCATGCAGTGGAAGATTCTATCCATCCAAACTTATGACAGTAGATGGTGGAAAATTTCTATCCATTAGTCTTTTGCGTGCCAATGTAATAACTGGCTGACAGACTTTTGCCTCATCTATCATAAGTATCATAGTATCAGTCAGGGCTGGAAGGGACCACAAGGATCATCTAGTTCCAAACCCCCTGCCATGGGCAGGGACACCCCACATTAGATCAGGCTGGCCAGAGCCTCGTCCAGCCTGGTCTTAAACACCTCCAGGGATAGGGCCTCAACCACCTCCCTGGACAACCCATTCCAGGGCTTCACCACTCTCATGGTGAAGAACTTCCTCCTCACATCCAGCCTGAATCTCCCCACCTCCAGCTTCATTCCATTCCCCCTAGTCCTATCACTACCTGATATCCTGAGAAGTCTAAGAACCTAGACAGAATTACAGTAATAAAATACATACTTACACAATTTCTTTTGTGAGAATTTATACCAAGTGGTTCAAAAATACAAACAGCATTTCCATATGACGCTGCAATCTGGAAAAAAAAATTGAAGACTCAAAATGTAAGGTGATGAGATAACTGTAACCGTTCTTTACTACACCAAAACAGCCACAGAATTTCTAGTGCCTCTTCTGTGTGACATCATTGAAGAAAAGTGAAAGAATGCAACTGCCACTAGTTGTGTTCTAGGTATACTTTCTCAAAGGAGTTGAGAAATACATACTTCTGAACAAGCTTTAAAATTTTAACTACAAAGAGGGAAGATGCCTTGTTTAGCGAGATAAACACTGTCAATCAGATGTACTATATTCTTCTAGGGTGACTACTGTTAGTGCACACCTGAAACGTGATGCCTCTACTACTTCTGCTCCTCTTCCAATTCACAGCTAATAAATTAATTATTAGTGTGTGAGGGTCTGTGTGTTCCCAGATTCCATTTTGTACCACTAAATAATAATTACAAGAAACAGGAGGGAAAGTAATTCTATTCTGAACCATTAAATACATTGAGGGGAAATAAGTCATAAACAGAAAAACTTAAATACTAATACCACTCAACCCCTCATTTTCTTTCACCCACCTATTTCACAGAAACCTCCATACACAAAGTGGTCTCCATTAGCAATTTATCTGGTCATGTTCCTAATCCTCATATGCTTATGAGTGCTTTTGGCTATCTCTACAATTCCTTTTACTTCCTTAAAATATTTTTAAAAGAAAACCTGCGTAATTTCTTCCCAGTCAGGGTCCGGTTTCCTGAGTACAGAAATGTAAAAGTTTCACACTTGTTACAAAACCTTCTTTCCTCTTTCAGAGGAGCTGAGTTGGGGGGAAGGTTTCAACAACACTTCCAAAGAAAAGAATAGACTGAGTTCAGAGTCCTCACTGCAGAACCACTCAGGAGTTCATGGTGAGCTTGCAGGGGCCACTGGTGCAGCTACAATCTCTCTGTGACTGCACTGCTCCAGTGCAGGGGCCTTGCCAGCTAAACCTGCCTGAATCTTGACTGGGGCTTTCTCAATACTACTACCAGTTTTCAGCTGGCTAGTACTGGTAGGCAGTGATAACTGACAAACAGAATTTGCTCAGTGAGCTACCACAATTCAAAATATCTTTTTTTCTCAGCAATCTGAACTGTCTCTTTAGCATTGTTTATTGAGCAAAAATCAAACCACACAGCCAGTGAAAGGGCCATGCAATTATGATGGCTCACTCTGTAGCACTTCTAAACAAATGCCTAAGATTTTCTGAAGAAAAAATACAGTATTTCTAATTCATTGATTTGCAGGACACACAAACACACACATGCATGTATGTATATGTATACATGAATAGTTTATCCATGTCTTCTTCTTTAGTTAGGTGAAAGTATACAATAATGAAGACAATAATTTTAGTACCATTCTATTTCTGATACTGTACTGTAACTGTAACTAATACTTATTTCCACGTTTTGTAAGACCTGTTATTGCAGGTCCCTGAAAGGAATAAAAAACATTGTTACCAGATGCCTCCTGCTTCCCCTGCCCACACCCACCTTGCCACAAAGAAATAAATAAACAAACGAACTAGTAAACAATTCTCTGAGTAACTCAAGAGATGTTACTCAGTTACAGATCAGTAAACGCAGATCTTTTTCATGCAATTAACTCATTGATACTATTAACCTGTTATGCTGTTGTTTAACTATTTTGTTTATTCATCTTAAGAAAAATAAACCTATTAGAATGTATAAAATCCTTACCCTGCCTTGTTGTTGGGAGCACTCCACACAACTGACCTGGATGTTTCCATGTTTAGCACCAGGAATAATTTGCACACATTCAAAGTCATTTGCCAGAATAACAATGTCACAACCAGAGCCATATGCCTGAAACATTTTTTTGAAGAAATACAATTACAAATTGATTTGATAAACGAATTGAACACATATTAGATGACTTACATTTCTGAGAGAGCTGTGAAAATCTCCTTTGAAACAAGATGTTAGCATATAGTGGGTTTATTCCTCACCCATTCAGTAGCACCAGTAGAATAAGCAACAAGTGAAAACAATGTAGCAAATCAGACTGTACATCTTCCCAGGGTTTAAATCACAGCATGTGGGAACAGTAAAAAAACACAAAACCAGACCACAACAACCAAACAACACCTAAACTTCTTCCAGAATTTCAGCTCTGTTGACTTGCACTTTTGTTTTGTGAAGCTTGTGTAGATTTTACTTGGGTTTTTTCTGTTTGTTTGTTTTGTTTTCTCCCCTGCAGCTCTTGTTGCCTTTTACAGCAAGGCAGCCTATAGTTCACCATTCAGGTGCACTTAGTGAATTTGCACAAATATATGTGCTGTGCACCTCTGATTTTTATTTTTTTAAAGAAAAAAGAAAATATTAAGTGACTTCCACAGGAATCCAATTTCTGGACTTTTCTAAGCTTTAAGAAGTGCACATTACTGTAAGGTCGTGCAACAGCAAAGATTTTTCTTGGATATATTGTATCTTGTGCAATACACACAACAGTAAATAACTTATGAACAAATTATAGAACAATGATAGCTTGCAGCACTTTTTATTGGCACAACAAACACACGTTTGCCAACCTTTCACGCACCTGCTCTAGTGTGACAGGATATTCTGAAAAACGTAATCACTCCAGATGATCTGTTCCACTGAACTCCTACATTAAGGCATTCAGGCACCAATTTACCAATTAGTCTTTTAAAAGTAAACAGCGACAGCTAGAAATCTCTTTCCTGAAAATAAGTTCCCCACTGATTCCAGGGCAGTGGGCAGACATTTTACAAGAGCTGAATTAAGCAGAGTGCAAGTACTCCACAGTCAATTTCAGATGATACAAAATTACTTTGGCATTTATCCCCTGCTTCTTTCGCAATAATTTCCAAAGTACTGTGTACTAGCCCTCTCCTTTAAACTCAATCAGTTTAAAGGCTGTCCATATTATATTTGAGATGTGTATGAGAAGTTGTGAGGTTTCTATAGATGTAGAGGATCAAGGCCCACTGATAGGCACACTAAGACAATGGTGCAAGACAAGCACGGGAAATAGATGAGACAATTTAGGTCTCATGACCTATGTCTACTTTCTGTCATCCTGGGAAGGAGTAACACGTGAGAAAGTCTGAAGAAAAAGGCTTAATTTAGTGCTAAAACCAAGAATAAAATAGAAATGCAAACATCAAAGCAGAATTCAGGCCTCAGAAATTAACACACAATACAACTGCATACACAAAAATGAAAACAGCATACAAGACACAGATTGTGTAAGGTCATCTCAAAAATAAAATGAAGTGGTTTTGTCTGAGTCCTCAAGCCCACAACCATTGTTCTGCAAAACTCTGAGGAACTGATACTGGTTATTAACAATGTAAGCAAGGGAAAACTCCCAACTGCTAAATGGTTGTTAGAGGAAGATTATCTAAGTAACAGAACATCCTAGCTCCTTAATGACTATGCTATGCAATTATTAGACCCATTCTGGAATGCAGTAGGTTATTAAAATGGAATAGAATTATTTGCAGGAAGTAAGAAAAAGACAAGATGCTGAGATAAGTTCTGCCATTGAACAGAAAGTCCTTTTCTTTTGTTGTTTTCCATCTTTTTATAACAGAATGTGGCAAAACAAACTCCACCAGTAGTGTGGAATGTTGGTCAGGACAGCAACTGTTCACAAGTAGGAAGAAAGATGATGGAGACCAGGATATGGATGCCCATATGTGGGTAGAAAAATAAAAGTAAGTTTGTGTTTAAGTAATTTGTTCATAATTCTAATATTCACAAGCAATTGTTATTCACTTCAAAGGGTAAGCAAAGAACTGAAAGGTACCTTTTCAACAGTCAGCCTCACAACTACTAATGCAAGCCTACTAAAAGACGTGACTTATACTTGAGTATGTCTATTGACACTGTAAGGCAAAGTAAGGTATTATCTTCCTTTTAAAATGTTTTATTTTCTTTTATCTCTTGTCCCCTATCCACATCTCTTATTATAGCAGTAAAGCAGTATTTTTCTGGCTAATTACACTATTTAGCATATTTTTACAGTTAAGTGAAAACATGGCCATGAATGAAAAGGGTGCTTTAGAATAAAAAATAAAATGGCTTTCTTGAAGAGTCATCAAAATATAGAGATCCCTTTTCTAAGTGAAACCTTATTACTGTCACTCTCATCCCTCCTACCCTTTGCCTGTATTTTCACTGCACTAACAAGTGACTCAGCATACCTAAGAGTCTTACACCAACAGAGGATCTAGCCCATTAAAGACCTCAGTTGGAAGAGGTTGCCAGCCTTCAGCTCTAGGTTCTATAAGCAAGTGCTGTCTCAGTTCTTTGGTCATTTTCTGTGTAGATATTTATTCTGAGAGTATCTCTCATTTCTTGAAAGTAAATTACAGTATATTTACCTTAAATCTCATATTTAAGGATATTTATTATAATTCCACCTTTAAGAAAAGGTGTCCCCTCATTTTCAAACAAGTGTTCACTTTTTCACATTTATAGTTTCCAAATTTCTCTGAACAGAAAAGGTCAGTGTCCTTCTCTGTACTCAAAGACATTGGCACATTATATGCCTAAATACAAAATTTCCATTTGATTACTTTTATGAGGCTTTTATAATATACTCAACATATTAACATGTTGATACTTGAACAGAACACATTTCTATTAAATTCTCTTTTCATTTTGTCCTTTCACTCCTTAAGCTGCTAACACAGTAAAAGCACCCTATGTCAGCAAAGAACAGGGAAGTGTCATAATATTTAATATCAGTAGCTCCTTCTTAAGGATTCAGCTGGCATCATCTTCAGGAAGATCATTCATGCTACCACCACAGGTTTCAATAATAATGCCAGAATAACAGTGGCCACAGAGTAACAATCACTGTATTTCTCTATGCAGCTCTGCTTAATCTAGTGGCTGAACTGAAGAGAGAAATTGCTAGACTTAGGACTGTAAGGGAATGTGAAAGGGAGTTGGATTTGAGGAACCAAGCTCTGCAGACTTCCCTAGCAGAGGGAGGTCACCCAAGAAGCAGCAGGAAATGGATTCAGGTCCCTGTTAGGAGAGGCAAGAGAAAACCCCCCACAGCTCCCCTCACCTTCCCAGCTGCCCTTGCAAACCATGTATGGGGCACTGGAAGTTGAGGGTGGGGTGACTGAGAGGGAAACAGCCCTTAAAAACAAAGGGATCCAGGAGGGCTGGACCTACTTCAAGAAAGAAATCTTTACTGATGATCTAGATGAGGGCATTGAGTCCATCATCAGAAAGTTTGCAGATGACACCAAGCTGGGAGCAGGTGTTGATCTGTTAGAGGGTAGGAGGGCTCTGCAGAGGGACCTTGACAGGCTGGACAGATGGGCAGAGTCCAAAGGCATGAGATATAACACATCTATGTGCTGGGTTCCACACACTGGCCACAACAACCCCATGCAGAGCTATAGGCTGGGGTCAGGGTGGCTGGAGTGCAGCCAGGCAGAAAAGAACCTGGGGGTATTGGTTGACAGCAGGCTGAACATGAGCCAGCCGTGTGCCCAGGTGGCCAAGTAGGCCAATGGCATCCTGGCCTGTATCAGGAATAGTGCGGCCAGCAGGAGCAGGGAAATCATTCTGCCCCTGTACTTGGCACTGGTTAGGTCACACCTTGAGTACTGTGTCCAGTTCTGGGCCCTTCAGTTTAGGAAAGATGTTGACTTGCTGGAAGGTGTCCAGAGAAGGGCAACAAAGCTGATGAGGGGTTTGGAGCACAAGTCCTGTGAGGAGGCTGAGGGAGTTGGGGTTGCTTAGCCTGGAGAGGAGGAGGCTCAAGGGAGACCTTATTAACATCTACAACTACCTGAAGGGTGGTTGTAGACAGGCAGAGGTTGGTCTCTCCCAGGCAACCTGTGTTAGAACGAGAGGACACAGTCTCAAGCTGTGTCAAGGGAGGCTTAGGGTGGATGTTAGGAAGAAATTCTTCACAGAAAGTGATTGGCCATCGGAATGGGCTGCCAAGGGAGGTGTTGGAGTCACCATCACTAGAAGTGTTTAAAAAGAGACTGGATAAGGCACTTAGTGCCATGGTTTAGTTGATTAGATGGTGTTGGGTGATAGGTTGGACTCAATGATCTCGAAGGTCTTTTCCAACCTGGTTAATTCTGTATTCTCTATTCTACTCTGATAAAAAGAATGGAAACCTGGTAAACCATGCAAAAAGGAAAGACAGAAAATAAGATTCCGAAATACTGTAATGGATGAGAGCAACACAGAGGTCTTAGATCAACAATTATGAGTAGTCACTGAATGAAACAAATGCAGTAAAACCACCCACATGGAATATTTGCCAACCTCCATTTCTAATGTCACTGATAACTCCAAAGAGAAAATTAAATGGAGTTGCAGCACTGCCAGAACACAAGGATGACTTGCAGGATCCATAAGCAACTAATAGGCTGTAGTTCGCCAGTGTCTGTTCTGTCAAGATCTGGGACCACTGAAATGAACAATGACAAAGCTCTAATTGAATGCAGGAGCACCAGACGTAAGTAGGACATTGTGTCCTATGGTCCGTTTTCAGATAACGGGGAAGCAACACGTGCATCTACCTTTTTCAGCTGCCCATGTGTTTTGGTTTGGTTCTCAAATGTTGAACACTGAAACTAAGAGAAAGGTAAAAATGTAGTCCTTCACACTCTCATCTTGCTTTTTCTTTATATTTTTCTCTGTATAAGGAATGACTCTTCTCTTTCTATAACCTGCAACTCTACAAATTCAGTGTAAGCAA
Organism: Melanerpes formicivorus; assembly: GCF_026170545.1. Taxonomy (NCBI): domain Eukaryota; kingdom Metazoa; phylum Chordata; class Aves; order Piciformes; family Picidae; genus Melanerpes; species Melanerpes formicivorus. The sequence goes on along the minus strand of NW_027142362.1, from coordinate 14,007,112 downwards.
AACAGACGCAAAGCGCTCAAGCTCCAGTGTGGACTGCTGAGGCATTCATTGCAAGGCAGTAAATAATGTGGAAGAAACAGAATCAGCCCATAGTGATACTACTTTTTTTAAAAAAAACCAGTTCATAAATATCCAAAATTACAAAATTTAATTAAAATATGCATTAAAATCTCAGTCAAAGCCTGTCTTTGCCATATATATATAGTGTAACATTTATCCCTAAGTTTCTGACTAGGGATAGTAAACACACAAGGTGCAGAAATTCCTCTACCTTCCTAGCAGCATTTAAGACACCTGAACTCTGAAAGGTTTCCCAAGTCTCCTCAATGGGCACAACATTTACACTTCTCCTCTACCTCTTCTCCTCTTCTAGTAGAATTACACACACTGAATGCAAAATAAGGTGTTGGGTGACAGCTTGGACTTGATGATCTCTGAGGTCTTTTTCAACCTTATTGATTCTATAACCAATAATAATCTACCTAACCCACTGCTGGCCTGTAGAACAGGCTCTCCTAAACTGGCATTTGAGAAAAGTTCATGATTAAATACTTTACAATATGCTTACACACACCCCTTCAGAAGCATCTGCAAATCAGTTCACAGTAGAGAACATGTAGATATATGTATGTAAATAAGTAATAATAAATCACTGAGAGTAATTAGCAGATAAGGGGCTTAATATGTAATTTTTCAAGAGGGATTAAGCAGAGGAGAATCCTACACAGCAGAGAAAACCTATTCTCAGTTGCTGTGCCTTCTGAATACAATGCTGTAGATGAAGATTTTGCTGGTCTTACTGAAGTAAAAATGTTTACATGGATGTGGGAGACTTTCATCTGCAACAGCTTCTGAAATTCATTGCCCACAGTTCCAGGCCAAGTGTCAGTACTGGCTTGGAAGACATCAAGAAGCTTGTCCTTTTCAAAAACTACTTTTTCCCCACCCCTATCAGAAGAGTTCTTGTGCACATATATCCCTAAAATCTGGTATTCTGATTTTTTCAATAATAATGTTTAGAGTTCCATATTTCATGCATTGTGTGCTGCTTCTATTGTGGTTTAACCCCAGCCAGTAACTAAGCATCACACAGCCCCAGTGGGATGGGAAGCAGAGTCAGATTGGAAAAAATAAAACTCTTGTGTTAATGTAAGAGTAGCTGAACTAAAATTACATACATTAATTATACTAATGAAAAGGATTGTAACAAAAAGATAAATAAATCTCAAGAAAAGACAAGTGATACACAGTGCAATTGCTCACCACCCACTGACTTGATGCCTGAGCTGCAGCTGGCCCCTCCCAGCCAACTCCCATCAGTTCATATACTGGGCATGATGTCCTGCAGTAGGGAATATCCCTTTGGATAGTTCAGGTCAGCTGTCCTGGTCCTGCTCCTTCCCAGCTTCTTATGCACCCACTCACTGGCAGAGCCATGGGAAATTGAAAAATCCTTGACTTAGGATAAGTACTACTTAGCCACAACTAAAATATTATTCTCACACTAAATCCAAAACGCAGCACTGCACCAGCTATCCAAGCTTAACCAGGACAATCTTTTACAAGATGTAAATATTCATTACCTTTTGTTTGTGGGACATTAGCCAGTGATTAGAATTTTAGTCTAGTCTTTAAGTAGTTGACAAAACTATGGAGATTTTTTTTTTAAGCCTAGGCTGACCTTAGATACAGCTACATTCTGTTCAGTTTCAGGGGGAAAAAATCCCCAACCCTGAGACTGGACAAAGGGCAGAGGTCATGTGAACAGAATCTGAACAGCTTATCTTCTTTATTTAAAACCACCTTACTCCATAGAAAGGTTGGTAAGATACATCCCATTCAAAGTTAGGGTCAGTGGCTCAAATTGGCTCAGGGTAAACAGGTTGCTTAACAAAAGCTAAGTGAAATCAACAGTGGTTTGAAAAATGCAGTTTACTACCTTTAAAAACTCCTTAGCTGCCATTAAGACTATAATGCTCAAATAACAACTCTTCTGTCTAGGCAGGGTGTGTGCTGTATCACTCTTCTGCATAAGGCTCAACTGTGGCCTTCTGTAAGCTCATGTGTGAAACGTGGTTAACAGTATTTGCTGAAATGCAACAGGAAGCAACAACAAGTTGAACAGTGCGTATAATTATTACTAGAAATTACTAATCCCAGATTTGTGTCATTTAGTACTTAAACCATTTGCTTATGCAGTGTCCTTTTTGGACCTCAATAAAAGGGAGGCTGAAGGCTGCATTATGAAGCCATTTTGTTTCATATCACCCTTCAAACAGAATTTTCCTGTTTATCACCACTCTAGGAGACTGGGCATGATACAGCTACAACATACACAGACCAGTCTGTTAACAAAGCATCTCTGTGCTTCACCCCTGATTTCAGAAATGCCAGACATATGTCAAGACTGCTGCAGGCAGATGTGGGAGCACAGGGAGGAAAGAACACTATGTGCACTTCAGATAATGGACTGACAAAAACTTTGTAGCCAACCTGCAGCACTGGCCTATTATTTGCATTTGTTTTGCTTTATGGAGTCACTGATACTTGGTTTTTTAGCAGGAAAATAAAGCATTATTGGCAAAATTATTTCCCTTTCTTATTCTCAGGGTAACTCAACGAGTTTCACCATACCTTTGAAAAAGTGGAGACAGAATACGTTATCATCTTAGCTTTAGCTACACTGACTTGGAAATTCAAAGTTTACCTTTGTCCCCAGCAAGGAGTCATGTAAACAAACCAAGAGCAAACCACAGAGGAAAGAATGGATGAAGAAGAACCTCCGAATTGCAGTGTCCCTAATCAGGAATGTGTTCCTTCTCTTAGAATACTAAGATTGCTGGAGTTAGACCTCTAAAGCAAGTTCATCTTAAGAGGACATTTCTCCTCAGAAGAAAAAAAGGAAATAGCTCCAAAATTATTAACTAGTAAATACATACACATTATTCCACTACTAAGTAAAGTAACTTAAACATTAGTGATTCATTTCTGCACACAAAAATGCTGTATTTTCAAGTCCCTGTGATGAATCAGTTGTAGCACTTTTGAACCCGTTCTCACACATTTTAAATGAATGCCCCAACATTAACCAAAATATAAACAAACACAATATGCACACAAACAATAGCTCCTCTGCCACAGCCCAACTTCATACGGATTCATTTAGTACATAAAGCATATACTGTGCAGAAAGACCTCCACTAACCTCTTGCCTTCTACTGCCCTGCTTCTGTGGTGTTCTAGAGGCTGACAAGGCTTAAGAGCGTATCTACAGAGCCAGGCTCTGTCACCAACACAGGTGATCTCTTGCTTGAACTGCAAATCCTGCTTCAGGATCTCGGTAATCATTTGGGGGTGGGGGGGGTGTCAATACAGTGTTATTGATGCTGACCAACAATTTAAGGTCAGGCACTAAGTGGCACCCACAGTGGATGGTAGATTATGATGCTACTGAGAGTACACAGGTAACTAATTTTGCAAGAATCTGGATATAAAACCCTGAACCTGCAAGCAGATGTTTTTAACTGCACAGTTTACTGTAGGACCAAGGCCTAGACCAGCAGAACATAATATAACAAATACAGAGAAAGGAGAAAAAGGGAAGAGGAAACTTGTACCTGTGGAAGACCAGAAGATACATTTATTGAAATGTAATTATCCCCTTAGTTCCCTCTGGACTGTATGATAAAAAATTTGATGCAGTAGCCAGAGAGGAGAGTGAGGTCTGTTACCTGCAGGTTCATCATTCATGTGCTACCAAAATGATTCTGTATGTTTTTGTAAAACATTACATCTGTTCTTGGAAAATTATTGTGTAAACCATAATACAGTACTCATTTTTTACGCTATCAAAACTATTACGAGAATGAACATAAAGTTATCTTTCGTAATACCAGCTGATTGACTTGTTAAATTGTCACACTACAAAGAAACACATTACCATATGAATATGAGTGAGTTCTTATATAAATATCAAAAGTAACAGAGATCCCTTTAATAGCAGTATGGCTGCATAGCAGCAGAACACAGAAAATGAAGACACACATGGTACCTTTTCTTTCTTAAGACTTTCAAGCATTCCTCACTGAAATCAGACATCTGTGACAATCTACAGAAAGCTTTAGATTACTTTAAATTTAGTTTGGTAAGTCTGTTGACAGTTACCTTGGGCTCAAAATTATGCTTTGTGTCATTTAGCTTGGAATTAGTTTGTGCCTATGATATAATCTTGTAAATATTAATACAAAAAATCTAATGAAACAATTTATTCCCAAATAGTAACATACTGATTAGCTGGTAGTATGTAAAACACCGCAGAAGGTGATCATTCAAAATCAGAGAAGCATTTTCATAAGCTAAAAAAGTGGGAATTGACATTAAGCAAAAATAGCCTATGGATGATAAACAGATTTTATTGTATAAATTACTAACTCCTGAAATTTACTTAGTGTGTCACTTTCTTTTCTCTTTCAGTTTAAGATGTGCATGTAACTAATTTGTGTAATACTAATCACAGCAACTGATGCCAAACGTTCATCAAAAGTGCAACAGACTATCTTCTCTTTGCAGAAAGACCATGAACCCCCCCTCCCCCCGACAAAAAAAACAAACAAAAAACAGCCAGCAAAATCTGGGGATGCACAGCGGGGTCGTCCCTGGCTGCCGGCTGGAATTTAGAGGATCCAGGGAGCACTCGCCAGAAGAAACGGGTACAGACACGGAGACCAGCCTCCATCTGCAGCTGTATCCCGGGAAAAGCGAGGAGCCAGAGTCCTTCTGGAGGGCGTCTCAGACGGCGACACTCCGCGGCGGGTCACGCGGGTCTTCCCACGACCCCTGCCGCCCGGGAGCAGTCCGGTGCCGCGGAGGAGCGCTCCCACCATACCCCACCCATAAACATGCCGGCTCTCAACCGCCCGCCTTCTCCACGCCACCCCGAGGCCCTCGCAACCCCGGCCTCGACCACCCCGATATATCAGCCCACAAACCACCCTATTCGTACCCCCTCCTCTCCCCGTCCCGACAGGTTAATCTCCTCCAGCCCCTCCCACCGCTCTCTTCGGGCCTACAAAATGCCTTCCCCTTCCCCCCCCTCCCGGCCGTGTCTCCTCTCGCACCGCCAGTATTACCGTAAAGGGGATGTCCTCAACGCTGCCCACCGAATAACAATTGTCCCCGGGGTTAACGGCGCCGGTGAGCACTTGGTGGAGATGCATCGCGTCTCTTTCCCCCGCCCCCGCCGCGCCGCTCTCCTAGGGACGGCAGCGCCGCTGCCGCCGGCGACGAGCGCTCGGAAACCCGGATGCCGCCGCGCTCCCGTACGCCTCGCGGGGCCGAGGCTCTGCTCGCTGCCGCGAGCGAGCGCGAGCGCGCGCGCGCCAGGGCTGGCAGGAGGGAGAGGTGGCGGGCGCGCGCCCGCCGCGCAGCGCCTGAGTCAGTTGGGGAGGGCCGTTGAGCGCGTGCGTGTGAGGCTGTTAAAGGTCGCGCGGGGAGGGCGGGGGGCGCTAGCCGCCGGCTCCCTGGGACGGGCGAAGAGCGAGAGGGCTGGAAAAGCGCTGGGTGTAACTAAGGGGAGGGAGGTGCGGCTGAGGTGCGCGACGCGGTGCGCTTGGCTGGCGCCTCGAGGTGAGACGCTGGCATGGCGCCTCACAGGGGCGGGAGGGAGGAGAGAGAGCATCTGGGAGGGCTTTATCCACCGCCGCAGCGTTCCAACGGGGAGGCGGGTTGGGGAGGTGTCTTCCCCGAATCGTGCGCTGTAAGTGTGCCGAGAGGGAAGTGTCTCCTGGCAGAGCAGAGAAGAGGCTGGGCTGGCAGTCCGCAACTGCACAGCGCGTCGTCAGGGGGTGTGCTGCCAGTCTCGCACTTCGGCGTTTTATTAGTTGCATACAGTGCTTCGGATTATTTTCATCCTCACGTTTGGTCATATCTTGAAGAGCTTATGAAGCTCTTGGGAATCAGCGAGAACCGCCCCTGCTGCCTGCAGCAGCAGCCTCCCAGCAGCTGCTGAGCGGTGCGCTGGCTGGGCAGCGCGTCGTTGAGCCTTTACCCCCCTTCAGAGTTTAGCTTTCCTGCCATAAGATTCAGCCTTCATCACACTTCTGAGACAGAAAATGACAGGTATATTTAAAGGCTTTTGTTTTCAGCAGCGTTTGGCAGTTACTGCAAAAAAAGCAGCAAACGCTATATCAATTTTGTGAGGTCACATAATGTGCACAAAATGCACCCAAGCATCTTAAAGAAGGCAGTACCCCACCTCCTCCTGTTGCTCTTCAAGTAGTGTCAATTTCTTACCAGTCTCTCCTACGCGGGTATTTACAAGGACCCTAAAACAGTCTCTTTCTCACACACTCAGAGCACGGACTCTACTGACTTGAAACCTCAGCTAAGATGGGAGATTTAAAGGAAAGCTTTTTCTTTTTAGGCGTAGTAAAGCTTGTGATGGCAAAAAATCAGAGTACCTGCAGTATCAGTTCAGTCTTTTGGAGTAGTATGTGATAAGGGAGAACTTTGGGGTTTCAACTCAGTCTTCTATTACCTAATCAGACTAAGTATGATGCCTGGTAACTCTTGGGCATGCCAACTAGAGAAAGACTTTCATCTTATTGCTTGAGTTGGTGAGAAGCTTCTCACAGTGTTTGGCTTGTGTTGCACTCTTAATTCCACTGAAACCTTGCTGTGGGTCAGAGAATGTATGCTATTCTGAAGCTGGTAAAGTTCCTCTTTAAAGTCAAAATAATGCAACATTTATCAGTTGAATAATGAAATACTCTTATTTGTGGCTAGTTCAGGTGTACAGCTGTGGGCAAGAATCATTCTTATTCTGCATAGAAGGCCTTCACATTCTTCCTGCAAACATGTATTTTCACCTGAGTTTTGCTGACATCTTATTTACGTTCATCGATTCTTCCTTATTAGTGACTTCAATGTCTCAAATTTCAGTAGTTTTCAGTGCATTTGAACATGATTTCTATCTATGATTGCTATGCTCAAGAACATGAATCAATCTCTCATATATATAAATTTAAATACAATGTAAGAGACATCCATGCTCTTCTTTCTTTTCCCTTTCAATCCTCTACTTTCTTGTTGCTTTGGTAAATTACTTCTATTTTGATGCTGAGAAGTATCTGCAGTTCCTCTGCTGGAGTCTGTTCGCCCAGGAATTCCCTGCTATGTCTTGAAGCTAATTGGAATTGTGGGAGGAATAATTCTATTACCTAAGGAAAGTGGCTGCTGTATGGAGCCAAAAGTCTATTTAATGTATGCTAATAAGCTGCAGTTGGAGCTACCTAAGGTGGAGGTTTTGAAATGTGTTAGGGAAATTGATGATACTTTGCTTTTGGCTCATTTAGCAGCATGGATTATGTGACCTCTCAAGACCTTGGCTGCATCTTGAATAAAGATGACTGCTGGTTATCCTTTTGCTTCTCCAACTACAGGAAAAGTAGAAAAAAAACAACAAACAAAGAAAACAACAACAAAAAAAAATCTATCAGTATTCAAAGGCTGAGATGCCTTTTTTCTGCTAGTTTCAAAAACAGAGGGAGGCAAAGACATCCAAATTTAGAAAACAGACACTGAACTACACAGATCCTATGGAGAAATAACTTGGTTCTATTTGCTGTAGGAAGAAGTATTTTCACTTGGCATAAGAAGGTGGTATATAAAATAATTAGGAGGAAAGCCAATGGTTTGATATAGAAACCATGATTAATATTAACCCTCCCAGCTTTGCTTAGGGGTAAAAGAGGATAATTTTGTGCTTTTGGCAAAAGCTGGATGGGTTTTTTTTTTTGGAAAGGGAGAAATCCTAAAGCTTGTGCAAAAGAAATATGCTGTACACAGTCTTGGGAAAGAAAGCAAAACTCATATGAGTCATCAGGCAAGATAAATGCCTTTGCTGGGCTGCTTTTTATTTCAAAGGTGAAATGCTGCACTCCAGCCATGGAGTTTGAAGCCTGAAGAACATACCCTGTTTTAACCACTCTGAGTTTTATCTGATTCTGAAGGCTTTTACCTTTCTGTACGAAATGGAGAGCTTCTCCATTCCATGAAAGCACACTGCTTTTAGGACTTTATGAATATTTTCCTCATGATCCATGATGATTGTCTCAGATCTTCACTGGGTTCTTGCATACATTGTATTCATCCCTGAAGAAAAGCATTCAGCCGTGAAGGATGACTGCTTCGGTACTCCTGAAAAGACCTTGCTGCAGTACAATTTTTGTGAAATCATTTTTAAAATCATATTCATGGCTGTCTTGCTTCCTGGGAAGTATCTAACTGCTGGGTAGTGCATAGATGCCTAACCATTTTCCCTTACTGGATCACAGAATTGCAGAATGATGGGAGTTGTAAGAGATTCAAACTAGTCCAAATCATCTGCAGGGTCACCTAGAGCAGGTTGCACAGGAATGCATCCAAGGTGGGTTTTGAAAGTTTGCATAGAAGGAAACTCCACAGTCTCTCTGGGCAGCCTGCTCCAGTTCTCCAGCACCCTCAAATTGAAGATACATACTCAGTTATATGCTGTAGCAAAGGTTTTAACTCTGCATTTCTTGAAGGCAGATATTTCTCTCCTTAAGAAGGTAATGAGAGGTGTTGCATGGTGTTAACTGTAGAACAGACTCATATCCAGGAGCTGAAGGATACCAGAAGATGATTCCTTTTATGACCTTCTGATGACTGTTTTCAGGCACAGACCAGATACTCAACACCAACCATTTTATAAGCACCCCAGAAACAATTTTGCAGTGAAAGCTGATGTACTTTAATTAAAAGCCCTTCTGGGGAGCTTAAGCCAAAATATTTTTGGCTGACATTTGAAAAGCTTGTCATTGGTTTAGGTTTGTGTTGCTTTCTTGCTAGCTCTTGTACTGTGTATTTCTTCAGCTTCAAGGTGCCTTGTCACAAATGAATCCTAACTTTGTAAGAGAGCTCTTATTTTTCTAATAAGAAAAAAGAATCTCTAAGGGAATCATCTTTCTCATGTGTTATTTTAATTTTGCTTTGCATGTGGTACCCTTCTTGGATTTTATTGGTATTTATGTAGACTGCTTTGAAAATAATATTACATGCTATCTCATTTTGCCTAATTTACTTTCTCCAGGTAACTGAATGCATCTGAACCCAATGTACTCCTAAGACTCATTGGATTTTGGTAAGACCTTAACTACCTTAAGCCTATTACAATAGTGTCTGTCCTTCAGAAGACTTGTAGTGTGGGTTCACAAGTTATAAGCAAAACCAGCCAAGCTTGTAACATTATAGCTGTCACTTTTGTTTCCTTTTAACTGCAGGTGGAAATGAAGTATGTGCTCATTTTTGGATGTAGCTGTTGAAAGGCGCTATGAGCCTCTTAATTTCTTGTGTTTGCAGTTTTAAAAAACAATAAACACTGGCTTTCAATTTAAAGGTGTATTTCCATTGGGTGAGGGAGAAGAGTGGAAACAGTATCCACACGTGAATTCGTATTGTGTATATCCTTAGCACAGTTTCTGAAGAACACGAGTAGTGTATTGTGTAGAGCACTGAACTTGGTCGTTCAGGCTGCTCTCTGGAACATCTTGCTACTTCCTTGACTATACAGTGAATGTGTTGTGAAAAGATGTGTAAAATAAGACTGAATTTGTGCCTTGTGAACCATGTTGTCACAGTTCAGTGAAATTAATGTGTTGTGTGCCAACTGCTGGGGCTTAATTTGGTTTGTTAACTTTTTGAGGATCTAATCATTAACTTCTAAATACTCATGTCTGTAGCATAAACTTCATGACCTTGTTGACCCTTGAGCTGAACCATTTCTAATTACCCAATGGAATTTTCTTGTGTTGAGAATAACAGTGCAAGGTATCTGTTTGGGCTGTGGCTTAGGCAGTACAAGCCTGTTTCTTATGGGTAGTTTTGGGACTGCAAGTATTCGACTTGCTTTATGCATTTCTAGTGAACTTGTCAGAACAGATATAAACAATTTGAGTAAAATAGCTATCAATATTCCTTCTTACTAATAGAACTCTGAGACATCTCTCACCAGTTCTCATCTCTCTGAGTGATGAAATTTGGTTTTAAAATTTGAGTGAAGTTCTCAAGTCTAATTGACTTGAAAAAGCTGGGGAGGTAGAACAGAGCACATAGTACTAACTGAAGCTCTATAGGAGTCTTAGTCTTCTGTCTGTATCACTCAGGGTTAAAAGCTGAATATCTAAAATATCCTGTGAACTAGAAAATAGATTTATAAAAACTATTTTAACTTCCCCCCCCAAATACCTCCACTTTGGCTGCCTTGCAGTCCTAGGACACAAAGAGCTAATATCATCCTCCATTTGAAAACTAAATTAATTGGAATTAGTTCTACTGAATATTATTCAGCTATTTTTCAGCCATTCTTAAACAGTCTTAGTGAAATGAACTCTAGGAGGTTGTGTGAGCATTAACACCTATGAGCAGTCTTTCAGCAAGAGTTTTGAGTTACTGGCAATTTTTTAATGAAAGAAGTATGAAATTGTAATTTGTAGTGTGTATGTCTCTGAAATTTTCTTTCTCTAAAGAGTCCTTAGGTTCAGTGTCAATTGTGAATTGCTTGATTATGAATGGGACTGACACATTTGCTTGATGGTTGATTCAAGGACTTCTGCCTGATGAATAGGACTTGTAGATGCTACTCCTGTGTAAGTTCTAGTTGTTGAAGTGGCAAGTGGGCAGTTCACTCAGATTTAGAGGTTTACTTGCTCTTTTGACAGTGAGCATGTAAGATAGTTAATATATGTTCTGTGGACCTTGTGATCAAAGCTAGCATCTTAATTTATATTGCTTCTGTAGTTTGCTTTTTGCAAAGTACTAAAAAGCCCCACAACTGAAACCTCCAGATATCCTTTCTCTGCAAGCCCATTTAGTCATAGGGTATTTTATCTAGAACTGTTGCTATCCTAATTTCTTTTTCAGGAAGGCTAAAGGTTTACCATCTTTGCTTGGGGATAGTTAGTGAGCCCATAACTGCCGTGGAGTTCAGCAGAATTTTCTTGCTTGAACATCTGTTCATAATTTGTGTCTGTAGAAAAGCCTTTGAAAATTGCTTACAGCAGTACATAGAGCATTATTATTCTAGGTATATGCACTATATATTGGTAAATTACAGTCTAGAATTGTGTCTGAGGAGCATATCTCAAGAGCAAAGTGCTATCTATATACGAAGTTGCTAAAAGAATTCATGCATACTGAGAGGTTTCTCAGAGGTAGTGGTAAATTTAAGGATGATGTGGTGTGCAAAACTCTACAGACTTCATAGTTTCGAACTGGTGACTGATTTAGTGGGGTTTGTATTACTCAATAAAGAATAAAGTCAGTAATTGTAGACAATGAATTGTATTCCTTTGAAGATTTTACAGGCAACAACTTTCATTACACCTTCTTCCCCCCAAATGTGGGATGTCTGTATGGGTTTCTCACCGTGGAGATTCTCAATGCAGAGACAGTTAAGGACTGTTGATTCCTTTGTCAACATGCTGGTAAAGAATGTGTGGATTTTAGTCCTCAAACTGATCTGCAGAATGCTGCAGTGTAAAGTGAAATTTGCTTGACTGTATTATAGCATTGAGCATTTCTCAGATTATTTTGGGATGTGAACTGTGTGTTCTGATCTTGCAGGTAATTCTAAGATTGTAATAAAGATGTGTACTTAGGAAAATATCCTCTGGGTTCCTACAGCTGCAAACAGGATATGAGAATTGAACTGAATGCTAGCCATAATTATGCGGTACCATAAACAGACAGAAAGTGCATTCTGGATAGCCAGCTACATACCTTAAATTGAGTCAAAAGAAAAAACCGAAATTTGCACCTAAATAAGTTAATATTTTTTTGCCATTGACTTGATTGGTTGGAAGGGTATTTCAGCTTTGCTGTAATTTGTGTGTATTTCTTTGTCTTGCTGTGCTTTCTCAGCTGGTGTCCTGCCCCCTGCAGTTCTCTGGTGTTACCTGCCAGATGCACGTGGCAGCTTGTTTCCTTGACCTGTCTCAGCTTCCTTTGAGTTTCTTTTGGCTAAATTAGAACGGGTGAAACGGGGTTATCAGCTTTTGCCTGAAAAAAAACAGATGGAAATGTTATTTGTGTAGTCGTTGAAGGAAAGATGCAAAAACAAGCAGTCATTTGTGTACAATATATGGAAAAGTTAGCATTGAGTGCTCTTTACTATTGAGTTGTTTGTGCTGAATACCTCTGAGAAGTCAGCAGTGCATGCGTGTGTTCTGAGGGTGTGCACAGGAGTAAATGAGTTAAGGGGTGGTGCTATTTGCCAGCAGCGTGATATGGAAATGCTGCCCACTGCATCACACATATCTGTTGCCATCTGTTCACAAAGGTTTGCTGCATCAAAAGGAGCAGAAAATGGTATCACTTTCCATATGTTAAATCTTGTGGAAAAAACTTGCTTTTGTGTTTTCACTGGATGGTTATTTATTCTGAATTCGTATCAAGTCTCTCTATGTTTCGTATCTTGAAATGTCTGTGGATGTTATACACTTAAGTAAAGGAGCCTTGCTTATGTATGTAATATTTTCTTCCATATCTGACCAGCATTGAATTTGTTGTTTTGCTTTGCTATTCCAGCAAATACATAAACCCAGTTATTAAGGTAGCAGGACAAGGAGTCTGTTATGTGGATAGTACTTTTTTTGTGTGTGTCTTAAGGTACCCAAAAGGGATCATTTCACAATGGCTTTGTGGTCAGAATTATCAGAGTCTATATTTTGTGTTTTTTTTTCCCTTAGAGTCAAGCAGATGAGTAGCATAATCCCAATTTCTGCCACATTGGTTGCTGATGGGTGTTTTCCATTATTCTGGCCACATAACTATTTAAAACACTTTTATTTTTTCCTGCTGACTATGCAGCCCAACTAAGACTGTAGGTTGGTCTGTTTGTACAGTCTCAGACTACAAACCTAAATATCAGATACTATATTGTAAAGGTAATCAATACAAGTTTTCATTAATAGGACCAGCTGTGTAATGGCAGCTATGAGTACAACCGTTTGTCATGTTTGACTGTTTTCCCATCTGTAAATAGCTGTTTAGTCACCAGCCCTGTGGTATTACTGAACTGTACTAAAGTATCTGATATGCAGCAGATGGGAACTGTAAGCAATATAGTCTGAATTTCAAATGGCCTCCATTTTTTTTTTCTTTTCTTTCTGTCCCAATATCTCTTTTGTGCCTCAATAACCTGTTCTGGTGTTGTTTGCTTTCCTTTAGCCAAAGAATCTGTCAGTGTGAGAACAGTAGTTGCTACATCTTACAGAATCACAGAGACCTCAAAGATCATCAAGTCCAACCTGTCACCACAGACTTCATGACTAAACCACAGCACCAAGTGTCATGTCCAGTCCCCTCTTGAACACCTCCAGGGATGAGGACTCCACCACCTCCCTGGGCAGCCCATTCCAATGGCGAATAACTCTCTCAGTGAAGAACTTTCTCCTCACCTCAAGCTTAAACTTCCCCTGGCTCAGCTTGAGACTGTGTCCTCTTGTCCTGGTGCTGGTTGCCTGGGAGAAGAGACCAACCCCCTCCTGGCTACAACCACCCTTCAGGTAGTTGTAGACAGCAATGAGGTCTCCCCTGAGCCTCCTCTTCTCCAGGCTAAGCAATCCCAGCTCCCTCAGCCTCTCCTTGTAGGGCTTGTGCTCGAGGCTTCTCCCCTGCCTCATTGCCCTTCTCTGGACATGTTCACATGTCTCAATGTCCTTCTTAAACTGAGGGGCCCAGAACTGGACACAGTACTCAAGGTGTTTACTTATCTTCTACCTCTCCTCTCTGGGGATCCCTGGAGTAGGAGACATCCTGGATGGACTTACATTTTCCAACTACTTTTTAACAGCAGCACCACAGTACACTTGAGGTCTTGCAGTGGGTCAGGTCAACCTTGAATTTGGTCTGCTTTGTACCAAAGAGCCAAAGTAATGTTTGCATTGGGTTCTTGAACTAGGCCCAGTGTCAGCACAAAGACTGATTATTCCCATTATGTCTTGGTCCTAAATAAATAAAGTAAGTATTGAAAAGGAGAGATGCTTTGGAAAGATGGTTCAGCATTGCAAATGACTGGCTTGTTTGGTCCTGTCATGACTAAGAAATACAGTAGATATAAATCAACTACTTTACAATAGAGTTACATAGAAATTTATTATGGTTTATACAGCTTAATTTGATGCTTGAGTGCTTAGACCTCTAGCACCAGTATAAATTCTCCATCTGTTCTGTTGTACTAATGAAGTAAAGAACTCAGATCAATTTATAGAACTAGTCATTGATTGGAATCCCTGGTCTGAAGAAAACTCTGAACCAGTTAATTGAAAACAACAAAACAAAACCAAAAACCAACAACAAAAAACAAACCAGAAGAGCTGTGAAGCAGGAATTAATCATCCCAAAGAAATGTTGAAGTAGTAATTCTTTTAAGTATTTCAAGCATCAGATCATAAGCTGTCTAAACTGTGTTTTCCCCATGGTCATCTAAGGTGGGTGAGTTGGGAAACTTGAGACTAATGCTGCAAAATCACCAGGAGTCCTTTCCAGTTCCAACTGCAGAGACTGAAAGGGTTTCTAATAACGCTATTTTTTAATGGGATAAAAGAGGTGAGAGGTTTTAATTGTTTTGCTATATAGAGCCCAAAGGGCTAGGAGAATTATCCTGTTATCAGCGCTTTCCCCCAGTGATTTTATAGTCATGTTGACCTGTCTGTACAATTTTTACTTTTTTTTGATGGTAAATGACACATGCAATATATAAATTGCCAATACATCTAAAAAAAGCTGTCTACAACATGGGTCTATTTCTAAACTCTGATCTTTTGACTGCTCCAGCTTCCAGGGAACAGAATGGTTGAATGTTGCTGGCTTTTTCTTATTTCCAGATGAGAGAAACTGAACAGATGGGAGTGGGAGAAAAAAAAAAAAATGACAAGCTAGTGCAGACAGTGTGATTAATTTGTTTGGTTTGGTTTTAATTTGGGAGGACAGTGCACTTAGGGCAAAAAAAAAAAAAAAGGCAACAAAACTATACAAGTACGTTTGGAGTGTTTTGTCCATTCCTCAAAAATTTATTCAGTTACTACCTGGATGTAGTGGGAAGGGAAATAATCAGTGCCACTATATTTAGAAAGGGTTGTATCCATAATGTAACACAGCCACCTGCATTTCAGAACTCTGCCAGATGGTGTTAGCTGTGAGAAATTTCTGTGATTCAACTGGCAAAATGTTTGTCATGGCAACCGAGAAGGTTCAGACTCATTGGTTGAGTCAATGGTAGAAACCACCATTGGTCTTACCAGATGTGACAAAGGACATAAAGGAAACTTGGCATGACACTGCTTTTCAGCCTGGTTACTTTACCCAATGATATCCACTTATGAACTGTTTATGCTGGTAGTCCCATCTCAGGGACCTTGAATTTGCTATTTTAAAAACCTGAAATATCTACTGAAAAAATACTAAAAGTCTTCACTAAATTTTCCTCTCCCTTGTGTTTATGGTAGCTGATCAAAAGGGAAACGAGTTTTCACTTTCAAGAAAATCTCTCCCAATTTTGGAACAAGCAGCAGGAAGATTATCTCAGGAATGGGATGTCTAGTAAAAGACCCAAAAAGGAAGGGTGGAGGAAGGCTGGAACAATGTTGGATTCTTTTCTTCAAATGACTCTTGGGGAGAAAATCTGCAAGATGGTATTCTGATGATCTGTGCTAGCAAAAAAACCTCACCTTTGTATACAGCTTTGTTCTCTGTATGAACTTCTCAAACATTGATTACTCAGTTTCCAGGTTAGTATCCCAGAATTCAAATCTGTCCCTCTTTGCTAGTAATTAGTAAGAGTGGTACAGTGAAATAGATCAGAATAATTTCCTGAGGAGTGCTCTGGTAGCTGCCTTGGAAAAATTCCTGTGCATCCTCAGAGGCAAGATCACATCTGTTATTTTCCAGGAAGGGCATATACTGACAGAATGGATGTCTAAAGAGACACAGCAGAAACCTTTCAGACCTTATAAGCTTTTATAAGTTAAAGAAATTATCACTAGGGATGTAGATGCTTGCAAACCATCTCCCAACCATAAAAATGAGTGTTCAAAACTCATGGAATATCCAAGACTCTTGCGGTTTACACAGGGTCACCACTTCAGGAATAGGGATTCCTATGTCAAGAACTCATTATGGAAGAATTCCACCTGCCTCATTCTTGCGAGAGGCAAGATCTTGCACTGTTAGTGCAACTCAGGCTTATAGCTCTGTTTGATTGTGGTTTGGGTTTGGTTTGGGGTTTGTTTGTTTGTTTTAGTTTTATTTTATTTTTTCCAAAAGCCTGCAGGTTTTGTTGTTGTGGCATCTGTCAATGAATTCAGTTATGAATCCGTTTTTCTGATCATGGAATCTTTGTTGGTACTATACTCAAGAAAAGTGTATTTAGAAAGGTCCAAAATACATCTTTGGCACAGGCTCTGTAAATGTGCACCAGCACTGCTTTGCTGTCTTTAATGTATCTGCCTACATCATCTGCTGTGTCAGCCTACATCATCCAAATTATCTATCTATCTATCTATCTATCTACCTACCTATCTATCTATTTTTATGCATACATATGTATCTCTTCTTTTTAATAAAATAAAATACATCTAATTTTCATTATATAGGAAAAAATAAGCAAGACTGAAATTGCAAGATGACTTTACTGGCTTGCTTATGACATTATTTTGATCAGACTGTCAGTTCATGTCGTCATGCCAAGTTTCTTGGAGTGATACTGCCCTGGGTTAACACAGCCTGCTCTCGCAAGCCTGTCTCCCCTCAACACATGTGGAAGGGAAAGTAACACACACATACCTCTGGCTTGAGGTAAAGAGTTTTACTGGAAATGATACAATGCACAATCACCTTAGCCTGTTTCCCGTGAAGCACAGCAAAATGCAGAAGCAGAAGCCAGAGACCTGCCTGCAAAACCTGGCCCACACCACAAGACAGGAAACCCGAAGCAGAACCTGAAAAGGAGGCTTCTCCTGTTATAATCTGAACTTCAAGCCCCATGATACTTTGCTGCAGCCAGCGCTTTAATTTTGAAGCTGGCATGATAGCAGCATGGTATTGAATATCAGCAGCAGATTCACCTCAACCCCTGAGAGATACATGCTGAATGTTGAAGTTGCATAGCACCAGGGAAAGGGAAGCAGTAACATGCTTGTGTTATATACACGTTGATGTTAGACTGCCAAAATGTGACATGAAGAGTGATTTTCTTACTGATATTTTTCATGGTAAATGCTATTGGAAAGAACTCAGTCCTTTGTCTTCTTAGATGCATTATTACAATGAATCCTATGCAGTGTGGGAGTGAAGGAGGAAAGAAGCAGTGGAGTTTTAAAACTGGAAGTATGTACACATACTTGAAACTATGTGGAAGAGTTTGCATAGTTTGCTTTCTCTTAAAAGTTTTGTGTCCTTTTGAATGCTGTTGCTTTCACCAAGCTATGCAATTTCACGTGGGAAAAAACCCAACAGTATTAGGATATCTTAAATTTTTTTCTGAGTAAAGAACTTTATACTGAGGTGTGCTGTTATTAGTGTGATATTTATGTACTCCTTACACACTGTGTGCTTGCAAGATTGCAAAAGAGAAGTGGAAGATTTATTCTTTTTGAATAAGAATTTGTAAGAATCAGTGGAATGAGCAATGCTCTAATTTTTACTGGTTAACATATGAAAATAAAAGTAGTAATTACTAGTGAGAGAAGGAAGTGCTAAACTGCAAGGATAAATTTCATCTTGGTAGGTTTAGATTCAAAGTAATGTGTTCAGAGCTGATTTTTCCAATACAGAGTCAAAAGAACTCTTTAAGTGTTACACTTAGAAAACTGAGTCTTGACCATTGTTCAGTTCTGGCAGATGCTATATCCTATTTTTATTGTTTTAGTTTTTTTAGCAAAAACACTTTTAGAAGGCTGATTTTGCCCTGAATGATTTACTTTTTGTGCATCTTTTGTTCAGTGAGTAGAAGGCTGACAACTTGACACTTGACAAACCCCTCCCCTAAAGTGCATGGAAGAAAGTATTTTTAATCATTTGATTTATTGAAGCTAAAATAGAGCGTTGCCTGTGAAAGTTAATTTAATGGTAGCAGAAAACCAAACAACAACAACAACAAAGCAAACAACCCCCAAAAAAGCAGTTTATAGAATCCCACCTTCAAATGTTACCACATGGACATACAAAGCACACTGAAAAGTTCTTGTCAGTAATGGATTTTAGTATCAGTTGATTGAAAGAAAGATAGCAAAAAATCTGTTTATTTTTATCATGGGGGTACATTGGCTTTTTGTTCTCTTCAGCACTAACTAATTAGGTTGGTATGTTCTCAGAATTACTGCATAGAAACTTGCTTTCATGTATTGTTAGTCTGCGTTGGGGTCTTGCTGCTTGCCAAATGGAAATCTATTCAGTTAGAGTTGATTCTTATTATACTCAGAGTTCCTGAGATTCTGTATGCCTGTTTGTCTGTTTAACTTTCATGCTGGTCCTAACTATGTGAGTATTTTATGAAGGCTTTGAGGCTGCCAAAGCATGTTGAAATACTTCCACCAGAAAATACATTGGAAATACAGTAATGTGTGGCTTTTATTCGTAGAACATTAGTGACATCCAGTGGCTGCATTTGGTTATGCACTAATACACTTTATACATTTTATTTTATGTCTTGTTTTTTTATCATAGAAGCCTAGAACCAATCAGGTTGGAAAAGACCTCAGAGATCATCAAGTTTTTCCTTATGGAAACCAGAACACAGAAAACCCGTGGAAAAACTCTTTCAGGTCCATATACCTTTGTCATACTTCATATCCCAGGGACACAGAGGTGATATGTTCTTGCTAGTACCTTTCTGGGCTTTAGGAAGTTGGAGGAAGAAAGGAAAGGCTGTGTTGAGCGGGAGGGAGGGGAAGGAGGTGATATCTAATGTTCATAGAAACTTTGCTTATCAACCTATCTCTGAACCCATAGGGGATGGTGTAAACTTTAAACTGCACGAGGAAAACGTGGGTTCAGTTCCTTACTTTTATATGTTCTTGGGCAAGTTGTATAGTTCTTCATCTTTAAAATAGCAATGTCAGTGTTTCCTTGGTTTTGAGAAGAAATACACTAAAGCCTAGTGACAGTATTTTTTATGAGAGCCAGGCCAGTGTGCTATGCAGGTGCTTGATTTGGTGCCCCTAAACCATGCTTGCTTTCTATTAATTGAGAAAGTAAAATAAATCTTTCACTGAAAGGTTAAAAAAAGGAAATAAAAAAACTTTGTGGAGGAGATAGTCTGTTGTCACTGATTTTAGTCAGGATAAAATCCCACTACTGTTAGGGGAAAGCTGTAAGACCTCAAGACTTCTGTCAAAGGCAGGTATTGTTTACCAAGCATGGTAAATCCAGCAATTGCTTTTAGCTCTAGTGTCACTATCTTTGTATGAATTTCTTAAAAACTGTTATTATTGAGTCTTGGAATGAGCAGCAAAATGAGCTGACTATAAATCTACATATAATCACTCGGCCCTCAAATTTCTCTCTTGAGCACGCAGTATCTATAGCCCTTACTGTCCGTTGCTGCGTGATTTTGATCAGTTTGGAACAGGTAATATTTCCATTCAGATTGGCTAGTACTCAGCATCATGATTGCAAAGGAGAATCCATGAAATTGAAAGGAGACCAGTGTGAGATTGATTTACTTATATGTGCCTTGCTTTATCAAGACCTGAGCTGAAATATTCAAATATCATGATTTTTTTTTGATTCATGCCTTTAACTGCAGAATATATTTATCATATCTCCCAGAGAAATGAGTAATACCATGAAGAGCTATTTAATCATGAGCATGGTGATTGCTTTGCAGATTGCTGTGCTCTGACAGTGCCAGTCAAGATGGAATAAGAAAATGCTGGAAAACAAGGTGTCTGATCATAGTTACTTACAAAGCAGCAAACATAGCATGTGCTTTCCCAACAGCACAAAGAGATACATGCAGAGAGAGAAGCAACAGCATCTCTTCTTATTAACCAAGCTTATCAATGCAAAATTAAAATTATGACAGTGTTCTTTGTTATCAGTACTGGGAGGCAGCCTTGTGGAGGACACTGGAAATGAGAACATTCTGAAGGAGATAGAGTTATTTAACCCTGTTTTGCTTTTAAAGTATTGAATATTCAGTTAGGCTGTGAAGCTTGCTCGATAGACAGCCACAGTCAGTCAGCTCCAAAGTTCTAAAAACTCATTGTCTTTGGCCTGATCTGTATTTTAGCAGTTCTTCCTGGTGGTGTTGCACAATTTTGTGTTGCTGCCAGATCAAGCCAAGTTAGTACAAGCTGAACTTGTGAAGATACAGCACGTGTATGGTATATGTGTGTTCCAATGTGACAACATTAACATAGTTGAGATGACACCTAATTTTTTCCATATGGACATGGCCTTAGGCTGCTAGCCTTTAGCTTGTAAATGTGAGGACTCCAAAGCACAGCAGGAGTTTTAGTGGAAGACATGGTGCTGTATGGGAGCTTTCTTAAAGACAAGAAATAAATGGATGGAAGAGGATTGAGTGGAAGATCAAGTATAATATGCTTGTTCACTTCAGCAACATGAAATGGTGGTGCTTCACAGTGACAGTTATAGAACTTTTGTTGCTCACTGTGACATTTCTCAGCATTACAAAGATAGTCTGTGTCTGGTTGTCTACAAATCCCATCTGCTTTAGTGACAGGTCTTTCAAAGGAGGACTTTCTAAATTATATATCTGCCTGTTGTTGTTCATTTGACATCCCCAGAAGAGTGTATGGGTGTGTGAAGGTCCAACAGTTTTGTGGTCTTACATGTTTTTGCTTTATCCAGTGGACGAGTACAGGTTTGTACCAAGATAGTACAGATGTAGGTGAAGATTGGACTGAAGCACTGCTAAGTTTAGGTAACATGTATCACCATTAATGAAATGACATGGTTTTCTCTGGCCAACTTGTGGGCATTTTAAGTCAGATTTTAATCTCTTTAAATAAGAGCCTTTTCCTTCTCAAATCATGACTGATAAGAAAAATTTCAATAAACTGACAAGGGAGTTTCTTCTGTTTTTGCACAATAAACCTACAGCTGAGGAGATATATTTAAAACTCTTGGCTTGGTTCAGCTATTTGGAAGAATGAAATGTAGATGAGAGCCTTCAGGAGGCTGAATCTGCACCCACAGATACAGGAACATCAATGTGAAGAGGAACAACTGCTAGGAGGAGTAGGCATCTTCAACAGCACCTTTCTCTTTTAAATAGTGGCATGGTCTGAATAACTCCTATAAAGTAGATTGTGGGTTATTCAAGAATACCAGAACTGAAATCTTAACACTTGGAATATAGACTTAAATTCTTCTGGGGTTTTTTTGGTGCACATGCCAGCCTAAGGTCCCTTCGATAGCTCAGCTGGTAGAGCGGAGGACTGTAGAGGCACCCACGCTGACATCCTTAGGTCGCTGGTTCGATTCCGGCTCGAAGGAGACGCTGAACTTTTGCCAATGGCATCCTGGCCTGCATCAGGAACAGTGTGACCAGCAGGAGCAGGGAGGTGATTCTCCCCTTGTATGCTGCACTGGTTAGGCCACACCTTGAGTACTGTGTCCAGTTCTGGGCCCCTCAGTTTAGGAAGGATGTTGACTTGCTGGAACAAGTCCAGAGAAGGGCAACGAAGTTGGTGAGGGGTTTGGAACACAAGCCCTATGAGGAGAGGCTGAGGGAGCTGGGGTTGCTTAGCCTGGAGAAGAGGAAGCTCAGGGGTGACCTTATTACTCTCTACAACTACCTGAAGGGTGGTTGTAGACAGGCAGAGGTTGGTCTCTTCTCCCAGGCAGCCAGTACCAGAATAAGAGGACACAGTCTCAGGCTGTGCCAGGGGAGGTTTAGGCTGGATGTTAGGATGAAGCTCTATACAGAGAGAGTGATTGCCCTTTGGAATGGGCTGCCCAAGGAGGCATTCAGGAGGAGACTTGATGGGGTGCTTGGTGCCATGGTCTAATTTATTAGGTGGGTTGGATTGGTTGATAGGTTGGACGTGATGATCTTGAAGGTCTCTTCCAATCTGGTCTGGTCTGGTCTGGTCTGGTCTGGTCTGGTCTGGTCTGGTCTATTCTATTCTATTCTATTCTATTCTATTCTATTCTATTCTATTCTATTCTATTCTATTCTATTCTATTCTATTCTATTCTATTCTATTCTATTCTATTCTATTCTATTCTATTCTATTCTATTCTATTCCCACCAGCCAGCAGAGATGATGAAGTTGGTACCAAGAGTCAAATTTCCAAGCAACTGTCTCTTTCTGTTGAGAAGTGTTTACAGTTTCCTGGCACTAGCAGGCAGGTAAGAGAAAAGGCTGAGGCAGTTGAGGCGGTGTGGGTTTTTTGTGTGGTTTTTGTTTTGTTTGTGTTGGTTTTTGGTTTGTTTTCCCCCAAATTGTTCATTTTTTTGGTAGAGAGAATATCTTAAAATTTCAGTCCCAGGGTATATGCTTCAAAAAATGATATGTATGTGGAATGCAGTATTTTAATAGAGGGTGGAGTCATTCTGCTGTACTGGAACCAATAGAACATATCCTTGCAAGTTCACTCAAATTCTAAACAGCTGCTGGGTTTGGTCTCAGATAGGACATTTACATTTTGTTATTCCTACTTTTGGACACAGAAGTTTCCCATCCAAACTTTTTCCTGTAGGAGGAAACATATTTGTGCATGGAATTTGAACCTGTTTTCTTTATTATCCTTCTGAATTCAGAAGACTATATCCATACTATGAAGGAACAAGTTGAGTAACAGTTACACCATTGTGAAAGGGGAAAAATGAGAAGTGCACCATTTTTGATCAATTAGTTCATAGCTGCTCCTATTAATAAAACAGAACATGAACAACTCAGGAAAAAAAGAATGGATTAAATTTATTGAAGTATTGATTTACTAAGGAAAAAAAAAAAAGAAGTAATGGCTCTCATTTCAGATGGATAGAAATTGTTTCCAAACATAGCAGTCACTGCCAGAAGCTGCTGAAGTATTTCTTTACATTTAACACGTATTTCTCCAAGTGAACCAGCACGATAACTTGCAAAATTACAGGTTTATATGTTTTTAAAAAGAAATATTAGCATTTACAAACACAGCAGTAAATTGAAACTAAATATGCTTCTGATAAAAATAAAAAGTAACCTCGGGGTTTAGAGATTAAGTAGGCTTTAGGGAATAAAATGAAAGGCATAAAATTCCAAGACTATTCATGCGCACACAATCTCCTACTGGAGTTTATAATTATGCAATAAGGCCTGCTGCTGGTTCTGAGTTTCTTCTGTGCGTGGTATGAAAAAAGAAAAAAGTAGGAGAATTAGACAGGTGCCTAGTGGGAGATTTATCCGGCATGGGAGGAAGAAAAAGCAAATCGAAAGTAAGGAAGCATTGACTTAATGTTATTTGTCTCTTGTTTCAAATTGCTGTACAACATGGATGGGCTCAGTCATCCTGTGAAGAAAAAGGTTGAGGAAAGTTCCGTGTTCAGTTCTTGCTGAAGTAAGACAGCACAGAAACAAAAAGGATCTTCATGTTCTTTACAATCTCAAGAGAAACTTGAGACGTAGAACAGGACAAGTATGGAAGCTGCTAGGCTGTTACTTCAAATCCAGCAAGATCTGAGTAGTACAGAATCCTAGTCATGCTTGATGCTTGTTTTCCATTCCCCTCCTCACTAATGCTTACACTCTGTCTTGACACGTTGTAGTGATCATTTCCTTGCTAAGGAATGCTTTTCATTTTGCATTTTCCTTGAGGTTTGGTTCAGTGGTTTTGGTGAAAATTGTTGGGTTAGTGTATCTGACAGATGTAGTCAGCATAGTTACTTACTGGGAAATGTAGGCAATGATTAAAGCAGTTGTATTTCCCAGGGACTGTTGTAAGCATCCTTTTTGTTGTTGGGTTTGTGTTTTGGTCAAAGATGTATAGCAGTTTAATGCATACTGCCAAAGCATTTAACATGTTTAATGTGTCTTGATTCCCAGTCTAGTGCTTTAATGAATCTGTGTTGGTTTCATTTGAAAAAGGAGACTGACCTGAAGAGCAGCTGTAGCAACATCTGTGATCGCATTTAAAGCAACAGAAAATGCAGAATTATCTTGTAGTCTTTAAAACTGTAAAATTCCAACCCACAAAGTGCTGTGCAGAAATCAGCCAGCTGAGATTTGCTCAGAAACAGCTCTGCAGAAGTATCCCCTACTCACAGGTTTCTGTTTTGATCATGGATTGTGCAGCTGTGTGTGAAACTTGCAGGGTAATGTTTCTCATTTGTCTCTGTTTTGGTTTCCTTTGAATGTTTCTTTTGATGTTATATCAATTTTCAGATCTTCTGCATGATATTTTTTTTAATCTTCTCCTTCCTATTTCTTCTGAGTTGAATAAGTCTTTGAGTACCTGTTTCCTTTGTTGTTGTTACTTCTTTTCAGTCGCTCATCATGTGTCCAAAGTTCATCACTTTGGAACTCATTCTTAAGAGCCCTTGCCTGGCTTGAGTAAGCTAACGTTCTTGTGAGTTCACAGGGACGTCTTAAGCTATTGCCTACAAATCCTGGGTGCAGCTTTTTTGTTGGATGGCAAACAAGGAAAACTAGACATTCAAACAGGTTTTAAAATGTAATTTTGTAGTGTTCAGTGGTTACTGTGAGGCTATGAGCATTTTCCTTTCGAATCTTCTGGCACAGAGATGAATTATTTTATCTGTTTTCAGTTGAATTGGATTGCTGTGCTAAGTACTAGTTGTCATTCAGCTGAAGGGCCATAGTAATGTTTAATGGAAAACTGTCAATGTGTCAACAAGGGCTGATGCATTGACATGAGTAGTCCATACCACTTAGCTGTTTGCATGCCTGCTGCCACAGTTCATGCCACCAGGCACTCATCTAGTGTTCATGAGGATAGCACAGGAAGGTGCGCTTCCCAGTAGGCAGCACTGGTAAAGCTTGGCGGTATGAATGCAGCTGTACCATGCTGAAGAGTACAGAACCTTCTATACAGAAGAATATTCTACACTGAATAAGGGTTGAGCAACACAAAAAAAATTGGGGTTTCAGGTAAGAGAATCTTGTTGGTATTATAAATGGTTGCATTACAACCCAGATGAAGCCTTATTCTAAATGGACAACTGTGCAAAAACGTTTTGTGTCCCGATTCTGCTAATGGATGAGGTGGTTTTGCTGTCAGCAAACATGGGTAAACTTTGCATCTGATGACAGAAGTGCACTTGATTTGAGTAAGCTTTTCAGGTTTATTGCCAGTCCACAGAGTTGGGATTTTCACAAGAGTTGTGGTGAGATGGGATGCATTAAGAAAAGGTTCTTCTCTGCCTCTGCTCTGCTTGAGTAAGGCCACATTTGGAATGCTGTGCCCAGTTCAAAAGAGACAAGGAGCTACTGCTGACAGTCCATTGGAGGCTACAAAGATGATCAGGGGACTGGAACACCTCTCTTATAGAAAGAGGTGGACATACCTGGTGCTGTTTAGCCTGGAGAAGAGAAGACTGAGAGGGGATCTTCTTAATGCTTATCAATATCTAAATGGCAGGGGTCAAGAAGATGGGACTAGTCTCTTTTCAGTGGTGCCCAGTGATAGGACAAGGGGTGACAGGCACAAACTGGAACCCAGGAAGTTCCTCCTAAACATTTTCTTTCCTTTGAGGGTGATGGAGCACAGGAACAAGCTGCCTAGAGAGGATGTGGAGTTTCCTTCTCTGGAGACTTTCAAAACTCATCTGGATGCATTCCTGTGCAACCTGCTGTAGGTGAACCTGCTTTAGCAGATGGGTTGGACTAGATGATCTCTGGAGCTCCCTTCCAACCCCTACTATTCTGTAATTCTGTGATCCAGCTTGAATTTGTGTCCATCTTTTTTTTGGTGAGAAATAGGCAATATTGGGACTAGATGAAAAAATTTGCATCATCCTTGAAAGCATTTGTCTCTTTAGGCCATAGGAATAAAGTTGTAGCAAGGTCCTTCTGCTGTTTTAATCTTCCAGCAACAAATCTAAGTGTCCTTTACCTCAGCATACCAGCTATATATGGGTGCAAACCAAAAAATTTAAAGTACTCTCTAGAGTTAGAAGGGCAATACATAATTTGTTTCAAAAGAGGAGACAACACAGGAGGCTGTTTGAATCAGACCTTGCTGACTGAAAGCAGTTCTCAGGATTTTGTAGGGTACTGCTTTCTCCATTTAATAAGACTTTCATTTTTTTTGTGTGTCTTGCAAGTAGGCTACTGTTTTGCAAAACTCATTACAGTTTGTTCCTTTTAGAAAATGGGTTCAATCATGATGCAATTTAGATAACTAAGTTGAAGACTGTCATCCTAAAGTGTATAATGTAGCTATTAAACAAAATAAATGCCGCATTTAAGAAATTGCTTTTTGATATGTTGTTCATTCCTTTTCTGATTATTCTTCTGATGACTTGAGTGGAATTTTGGTAATTGGCTCTTGGAAACATTGGAGTAGTTTGAGTCTGAATAGGTATCCAACCCAAATTCATTATTGTCTGTCAGTTGTATTTTGCAGCAGATACTTCCAGCAGCATCGGCGTAACTCAAAACTTTGATGTCTGCATATGTATTTCCTCTTTATAGAGATTTGCTTGCACATGCTTATCCCAGAACTCCATAATGCAATATGTCAGGGAAGTGTCTTTGCAATGTTAAGCAGTGGTGTGAGTTATGCTGGCTGTAAAATATTTCTACAGACCAACTAATTCCAACAATTCTTCATCTTAATGGACGGTTTTCTCCAAATTAGATTGCTTAACTCGCTACACTTTTATTGGTTCCAACCGTCAATTTGCACCTAAGCATTAATTACAGCATCTCTAAAAACTGAAATTAGGATTTTATCCTGTATGTATCTGTGCTTGGAAGTTCTTTAGAAAATAATTGCATACTGGCTCATTTTTTTCAACTTTGAGAAACCACAGACTTCAATAACTTGTTCAAATACAGCATTCCTTGCTTTCCTTCTGAAAAAAAAGTGTCTGGGAGGAGACAGCATGTGCATAATTCATGAAAATCCAAGCATGATCATTTTTAAAGTTGTCGTCAGATAAGTTTAGCTAGTAAATGTTATAATCCCTTGATTTCAGTTTGCAAGTCACTCACAAAAATGAAGCCTGTACCCAAAGTGAAATTCAATAAATTATTGAGGCACTGCAGCATTCATTATAATATTACTGAGCAGTGTTTATGCTAAAGTCGTGACCTCTCCCAGCAGGAGGAATCATAGAAGTATGTTACAATAATCCTTCATCTTTAGGCATTTTGCCTTGTGTAGTAGGACGACTTTTCCAGCAGAGGGAGAAGTATACTGAGTTATGGGGAGCTGAGCTTTAGTTTTGCAACTCCTAGATTAGCAAAGCTATACACAGCGCTGAAAGTGCCTATTACTTTGTGTAGAAGCAATACTTACTTGTTCTGCCTGACGTTTGTCTGAAATGTCAGTATATCTTTCTATTTTTCTTTTTAAATATTATAATTAAATAGCTGTGCCTGTTTTGAGTTTGGGGGTTTTGTTTGTTTTGCTCTGTTTTGTTTTTCTCCAAATCCATGGAGTCTGGTCTAACGAGTTACACTTTGCAGTGATACCTGTTCTTTAATTCTTAATGAAACTGTTAAAATAGGCTATAAGGGACAGATGTCTGACAACATTTTTGTCTAGTCCTTATCAGAGTTAAAAAAAAAGAGAGCGCTCTTTGTTAGATTGGTGTCTTATTTGAAGAGAAATGTGACTGAGGAGTTCAGCATACTCTGGATAAAGAGAAAATTCGTTGATATGCCAAACTTGCTGTATATGTTTTGTCACCGCTGTTCTTCCTTTGCTGGCATCAACTCTGTTCTCTTCCTGGCTCAGTAAAGCACTCTGGTTGTGTGTCTAACGCTGCTGATGGTTAGTGATTTGTTGGCAATGCATGGTTTGAAGTACATGTTTCAGTCTGGAGCTGCTGTACAAAGTGGTTTAAGTGCTATTTTATGGAAAAGAGTAGTGTCATCCCCAAAAGACTTTTAAGTGGTAGAACATTTTGCTGCAGAAATGAGAACTTTTGATCATTGCTGTCTCAGCAGTTTCAGCTTTGTTTTGAGAGACTGTCAGAGAGAAAGAGAGGGTAGTGGAGGTTGTTTAAGATTTGTTGAGACCACTTTCACTCTCTGTAACAAAATTGACCAATATGGAAATAATTATTCTGCAATAACTACATGATCTGTCCTTCTTGTGGAAGTGGCCATGTTCAGCAGCAAAACCAATGGCACTGGGAATATTGCAGGATAACTTGTCCTCGGAGACCAATTCATGTAACACTATCAAATTACACAATGTCAGTGCAAGGTATTGAAGAACACATTACAATGACAAATTAGAAGTGCAAGGTCCTTTGAATAATGTAGTTCCTGTAAAGGTGGAAACTCATTTCAGAGTAGCTCTTGGGACTTCACAGGCTATCTGGGATTTATGAATATGGTAGGTATTTTGCTTTGAGGTCTGGGGGGGAGGATATGACTGTAGCTCTTACAGTGAGGCTCTGGTTTATATGAAATGAACTTGCTTGTTCGTGTGAGATGGCAATATATCCCACTACATCCCTTCTACAGGGAGTTTGCATATAACAATTGTTTAGGAAACTCTTTAAGTCACAGAGCAAGAACTGAAAATCTAATTTATTGCAATAGGGCGTTACTGTAGCTCTGTTAGTAGAATCAGTAATTGTATAGAAAAGGACAGTTATCCTGTGCAGGAATATAGCCTGCTTTAGCTGACACTGATTATAGTATCCCTGAGCAAGTATTGGATAACTGTGAAAGGACACTGAACATTTCATAACCAAATGGTATATGGGACCGAGACTGAGCAAAATAAGATAGGAAGTTGGATACATAAAAGGATTTAGGAGCCTAGTCCAAAACTGCAGTCCTTAAAAGAGCCTCATTTGCTTTCCAAGCTCAGAAAAGCCTGCCAGAAGTCCAGAGGAATTCCATTTTTCTCAGTAATGTTTCTTAGGAGCCCTTGATCATGCTTTTGCTTCAGAGTTCTTGATAAAGAAAAGCAGTCTAGCGCCTAACTTTTGAGCCTGGTGGCATTCCATCGCTTGGACCTTTTGATATCTCAAGATATATCCTCGGAATATACTCAGCACATCATGCTTCTCATGTCTTAGAAATATTTTTGTGGATAACAGTTTACATTGACATTTCCCGTTGACATTTGCTACACGCAAAACAAACTAGGAGGCAACTGTAGTGTGAGATGTCAACAATAGCCCTGATTTTCAGAAGGTGGAATTTTAGGCCTTTATTATCTGCAGTATGGACAGGTCAAAGACTGAGATGCCTATTTATGCTTAGGCAGTTTTTTAGTCTGGGGAAGTGCTCCTTGTCTATCCCTTTTTCAAAGAAGATGCATCATTGAATATTGTGAATTGAAGACTCCATTAGCAAGTTCCATGAGCCTTTCTGAAAGATTTGGGTAGTGCTCATGAAGGCTTTTTACCTTAGTCTTGTGGATTTAGGGACTGCCTTGGATGTTGTCAAGTGATGTACTCGATTTTTAGCCACCAAGTTTTTGTATGGTGGGTTTTTTTGGTAGTTGTTTGGTGGTTTTGTTTGTTTGTGTGCTTCTTTTTTATTTTTTTTTTTTTACTTTCTAAACCTGAATTTTGCAGCAATGAGCAGAGATTTGCTTTTGCAACATTTGGTTTAATTGATTTAACTTGCTCTTCGCTTGCATCTTGCTAAAAATCATGTGAAATGGCCTTTTGCTTGTGGTGATACAACAAAGCTGTAATTCTGCTGTGGTTCACTTCACAACAGAAACATCAGAAAATTTAGTCTATAATGACCCAAGTTCTAAGCTTAGTGGTAAACCAAAACATGGGCTTACTTGCCTGATTTCTTGCTTTATTATGAATATTTCATGATGAGCTGTTTTGGTTCAGTGGGTAGCAAATGGGTTGACAAACAATCTACATTGCTGAGTTCATCACTGTGACATCTGCAGTAGTATTTGGAAAGGTAAGATTATTTGCTGAAAGCTGTCTGAGTTTTTAAGTGCCTGTGTTTTAGCAGTCTAAGGATATTGAGGTACAGTGGTTGTCCACTTTCATTTCTTGGTTTCTCTTATGAGCAAAAATGCAAGAGCATCTACTAGCCAAATGTCTTTGCTGAATTGTGGAGTTCATAGTAATCCTCATTCAGCAGCTGTGAGGTTGTCAGTGTACTCCTTTGGTGAGCAGTCCCCATTGCTGATGAGGCAGCAGCAGGATGCCTTGGCTAAACCACGTATCTCAGAGAGGAGAGCTCTTTGGCCTTCTTTCCACGTGGGAAAAGGCACACTAAAGAACATGACATTGATAAATGCTATTTAGTCAATGGACCAAGTGAAGGATAGAGTATGCCAGAGAAGCTTTAATCATAAGCACATATGCAAAGAGTTAGCTGAGAGCTGCCCTGGTTATCACTCCAGTAAGGAGGTGCCATCAAGTCTGTGGGATTGGACACCTGCTCTGACTTGTCTCAGTGTAAGGTTGTGGATGCCACTAAGATGATACCCTGCAGACATGCACACCTTTGTAATGCCTCTATTATTTATTCCCCATGCTATGTGCATTTGCATAGAGGCATTTGAGTTGGGCCCATGATAAAATTGACTGTAGTGGTTGGAATTCCTTTGTGCTGCTCTTCAGATACTCTCTTACTAATTTGTGATCCTGCTTCAGGCTCTGGATGTTTATTGCTGGCATGCATCAAACTGATAAGAGTGAGATGGATTGAGGCTCCCCTCCTCCATCAACTTTAAAGCTCTTTTTCACCTGCTTAGGAAGCCTATGACTGAAAATGGTCATCCCCTTCTTTGATGGCTGGGCACTATCAGCCCCCAGTAGACTGGGTTTCTCAAAGCAAGTCCCATGGTTTAAGTGGCTTAACCTCTGGCTGTGGCACCAGTCCTGTAGCTATTTGTTGATTCACCAAATTCAACTGGCCCTTTCAAGCCCCTTCCCACTGACCAGGAAGACTGAAGAAAAAAGCTGCCTGTGCTGCAGAATGTCTTAATGTTGCTCCCAGGATACTGTAGGCCTTCTTGATATTCCTCAGACTGGTGGCCATGTGAAACAACAGCAACAGGCCTCACAGTCCCTCAGTGACATCCCTGATATGAGCCCCTGGTAAGCAGCACTGCTCTAGAAAGTTTGTCCAGTCAGTGATGGTGTTCTTTTTACCTCTGGTTAGAGAGCTGCCTACTGCTATCACCTGCTGCCTACTCTTAGTTGTTCTGGTTGTTATATGGGGGGTAAATTGGCATGCCTTACCCAGCTCTAGCGCCTCTCCTGATGTGACAGATATTTCTTCTTCAGTCTGCAGAGTGGTGAAGTGGTTCTGCAAGGGTACCTCAGGCTCTGGGGGAAGTCTCCTCCTCCTGCAGATCCTTCTTGCTGCAAGCTTCTGTTCTTCTCCATTATTGCCATCCCTCCCTTGTGTGTGTGCTATGCTTGGAACCACCTGTCTAACTCCTCATCTTTCCTGATGTTACATAGCCTTCTCACTGCCTTCTGCAGCTCAGCTACCTTCTGCAGGAGGTCCTCCACTTGGACACACCTTTTGCAGGCAGGTCATCTGCCTGTCTCTTTTGCCTACGCCAGAGTTTGTAACGTGACCTACCTCCGCTGAAAAATGTTCCCTGTACAATTATGTATCACAAACCAATTCTGATATAACAACATCTAAATTTCAAGTGCATCTGAAGGGCTAACTATGCTGTTTTAAGGTATTTAAATGATCCTTCATTTATAATTTATGTTTATTACTTTTGTCAGGTATGTATTGATTACCATTGTATTGGATGTCAGTTCACTCTCTCCAGAGATGCATGGAGCAAAGCAGAGAGCTGGTTCTTCCGTTAGAGCTCTCTTAAGCTGTAATGATTTTCAGCCTTGCATACTACAGGGGCTGTGTAAGGTCACTGATCTAGGGACAAGAGCAGGCTGACCTCTGCAGCATGAAGTTTGGCCTCTCTGTGGAAACACTTCACTGTTTCTTTTCACATATCTCAGCCATGCACATCTGTAGGGGAATATTGCTGCAGTAACTCAGTTGTGGTACATACCTGTGTTACTCAATTTTAAATGTGGGCAGCTACTTCTTGGAGTTATCTGAGTGTAGTAAATCCTCATACTTGCCTAGGCAGGTTTATGACCTGGATCAAATCTGTGGCTTTGGGTAGTGGTGTGGGCTTTTTTTCTGAAGAATCATAGCTCACACTCTTTTCCACCCCTCTTCCTTTGTAAGTCACAGAATGCGAGACCAACAGTCTTAGCTTTGGGTTTTTTTCCCTTTTTTTCCCTTTTTTTTCTTTTTTTCTTCAAAGGCAGGAAAGGTTAAACATCCTCGAGACAGCATTTGTTTAAAAACTTCTTTTAAAGCCAATGTGTTATTCCTGGTCCTTATTAGAATATCACTGCAAGGCTTAAATGAATATTGGGGATCCAATGTGCAAAGCTTTGCATAAATACAAAGCAAAACTCATCTGATTAGCTTCAAAGAGTTTGCTTTCTGGATAGAATTACAAGTTGCCATTGTAGATGTGTTTCCCCTAAATTACACAAGCTAGTCTGTTGCAGCTGTGTACAGCTGATGTACCCACAGCTATGGCAGGTGACTGCAGGTACAGTTTTCTCTGTATTTTTCTGAGGATACATCTAAGAATCAGTCTATGCCTTGTGTGGTCAGATGTGCCAAAATTGGAGGGAGGTTGTGATAGAAATCCTGGATGATGCAGTAGTTTACCACATCCCATTATGTCAGGGCACAACAATTTCGGAGTTTTTTTTTCAATGATGTTTAAACTGGTGAGATATCTCTGAACTATGTGAGACACACTTCTTTTCACAGAATGCTAGGGGTTGGAAGGGACCTTGAAAGATCCAGTTGAGTCCAGCCCCTCTGCCAGAGCAGTATCACCAGAGCAGGTCACACAGGAACATGTCCAGGAGGGTTTTGGATGTCTTCAGAGAAGGAGACTCCACAACCTCTCTGGGCAGCCTGTTCCAGTGCTCTGTCACCATCACAGTGAAAAAGTTTTTCCCTGCATTCATGTGGAACTTCCTCTGCTTCAGCTTGCACCCATTTCCCCTTGTCCTATCATTGGACATCACTGAGAAGAGCCTGGCTTCATCCTCCTGGCATACCCCCCTCACATATTTATAAACATTAAATAGCTCACTCCTCAGTCTCCTCTTCTCCAACCTAAAGAGGCCCAGCTCCTTCAGCCTTTCCATGCAAGGGAGATGTTCCACTCCCTCACTCATCTTTATGTCTCTGCACTGAATACATTCAAGCAGTTCCCTGTCCTTCTTGAACTGAGGGATCCAGAACTGGACACGCTACCCTAGATGTGGCCTCACCATGGAAGAGGGAGAGGAGAACCTCTCTTGACTTACTAGGACACCCCTTCTAATACACCCCGGGATACCATTGGCCTTCTTGGCCACAAGGGCACATTTCTGTCTCATGGTCATCCTTCTGTGCACCAGGACTGCTCTTTGACAAGTCAGTCTCCCCAGTCTATACTGGCACATAGGGTTGTTCCTTCCCAGGTGCAAGGCTCTACACTTGCTCTTGTTGCATTCTGCAGTGGGACATTGTGTGGATGATGCAAGGTCAGCAGGAGCTTTTACCTTCACTGGAGTCCTGCACACATGTTGTCTTGCAGGGTGGTACTGTGCTGTGCTATTATCAGCTCAAGCCTGACCACCTATCCCATAGAAACCTTTCCTTAGTTTCCTCTTCCCCACTGCTGCAATTCTTATTAAGAAATTTCTCAGAGACTCAGTTTGGCAAGAAAGAAAGGAGGCCTTTCAGGTATTCATGAGTACTTTGTGCCTTTCTGCAGGTGAAGTGCTGTAGTGCTGAGTCATGCAACTTTGTACCTCCTTACAATCAGCATTAATTTTGTTTTGCTTCCAGTCTTGACTGCTGCCCTGAAAAAGAAAGGCTGGATTAAAAGAACTGTTTGAAACCACACCCAGAGGGAACAAATACCACTGATTAACTTAATAGGTGAATGAGCATTATTGCACTACAGAAATATACCTCTACATTGGATTCTCAGTGCAATAAATCCAGGGGAAGGAGCATGACAATGACAGATATGTATGTGTGGACTTTATTTGTAGACAATGGAGCAGTTGGTTGGGGATTTTGTGGTTGCCTTTTGTTTTTACTGATTTTTACTTTGTTTATTTGGGCTCTGTTTTGTTTGTGTGTTTGTTTTGGGTTGGTTTTTTGGTGTTTTTTTCTTGTGGTGGTTTTGTTTGGTTGGTTTTTATTGGTTGGTTGTTTTTTGTTGTTTTTTCATTTTGCTGTGGTGTGTTTTGTTTTGTTTTGTTTGTTGTTGTAGTTTTAATACCTAAGGAAAACCAGGATATTTTTATTGACTTAAATAGGACAGAATCAGTATAAGGAGCTGAGTGTATGGAGAATGGGGAAAATACCTCTTTTCCTTTGCCATTTTTCATGCTTCTGAGACCCACATAATTCCCTATAGCATGCTGGCTAGGAATAGTTTTGTATTAAAGTTGATGATTCTCTTCTGTCTGTTGGCAAGCAGACAAAGTTCATGATCTGGCTTTCTTGGGTCTATTTCAGTACCACCCAAGAATGCAGCATCTAAGTTGGAAGGTATTAATCTGTGCTACATGTATGGCTAGGTAATGCATACACTCAGGTCATGCCTCTGTCAAAAACTACACTATGAAACCTTCATATCAACAAAGCAATAGCTCTTTTAATTTGCTCATTTAGTGGCTGCCTAAGATGAAGAGATGATTCATCTCTGTGTTTGAATGTGGAAGAATTCCAGGCAGGATGCAAGCCATCTGAATGTTCCACATGTCCTGATATTGGCATAGAAGTCATTAAGTGACAGGAAGGCTGTTACGTTATAGTTATGTACCTAGTTGATATCTGGCTTCTGAGTTTGTCCTTTACTGCATCTAGCCCTCCATCCTCTGTAAACAGTTAAATATATGCACTGGAACATGTTACAATTTCTTAGTTTTCAGTACCTTTTACCTTTAGCTTAGGGAGTATAGAATTGTTTCAAACAAAAGCTTTCTTCATATTTAATATCTACTCCCCCCCCATATGACTGTAAATATCTGTATAAAATGATCAGTGGGGTGGATCTTTTTGCTTCTGGCACACTCTACTGAAGTATCATCGCTTGTTATTGTGATCAGCAAAAACTTAAGTTCATGCCTGAACAATGACTGGGACAACTCACAGGAGAAATGCTAACACAGTTCTTTTTTGTTCCAAGATTTGCCCTTGACTTTTTGTTATACATCTACAGGCAGTTTTCTCTGCTTCAGAGACCTGAAGCAAGTGGCGTGTAGAAATCAAAGTTACATTTTTTCTCCTTCACACTAAGCTTTTGGGATAATATACCTTGCACTTGGGAAGATCCAGTGAAGAATTTCCCTTACTGCTGTGTAAGTTTTATCTGAAGCCTACCTGAGCAAAGATGTATGATGATAATTTCTGGTGTTTCTGCACCAGTAAACACTCCAGTTAATGTTGCAAACAGACTTTCATTACACTCCTCTTTTTCTCCCCACCAACTCCATTTTTGAAAAATTTTGCTGTCTCAAAACTGCTGTCATTAGTCTCAGCTCAAAAGTTTTCAGGAAGATTTCAATTAAATGCAGCCAGCTATTATGCAAGTGGGAGGAGAATACAAAATTTCCATTACTTTTGTTTTGCACATAATAGCTTGAAAATAGTTACACATCTACTTAACCTGCGGTGGCACAAGATTCACACATGCAGAACTGTTCATCCTTTCAAAGCTTAGGGTTGCATTTTCTGTCTTCCTACCATAATAATTAAAAACTAAACTAACCTCAAATTCTATCAGCTTGTTTTCCCCACATTTTAGAAGCTTTGTTATAGAATGGCAAATGCTTGATTATCATAGTACCAGTCAGGGTTGGAAGGGACCACAAGGATCATCTAGTTCCAACCCCTCTGCCTGTCCCTGCAGGGATGCCCCACACTAGATCAGGCTGGCCAGAGCCTCATCTAGCCTGGTCTTAAACACCTCCAGTGACGATTAGATTAGAAAGACATAGAGCTCATGCATCTTTGTGAAGTTACAGAATCTATGTTACCAAGTTTATGTCAGGCTGCAACTTTGGAAATGAATTTTTGTGGCTACAGATGGTTGTTTGGGGTGGGCATCTCAGTTGTGCTTACCTGCAAGCTTCTGATTTCATCTGTGTGATTGGTACTGTTTATTTTTTTCCTCCTGGCTCCCTGTTACTTTTCTGTCTTTCACCTGTGTTTGTCCTCTCTTATGTCCCTAATTTCTTTCAATATTCTTGACATCTACAGCAGGTGTCTTTGGCCCAAATGCTCCTCAACACCTGCTCCCTTCTTCCAGATTTGCATTTGATAAGTATTTCATATTGGGACGGGGAGAGGTAATTGTTTACATATTATGTGAAAGGCTGTTGTGATTATTTATTTATTTTAGACAAGCTAATCTTCTAGTGAAATAGATTAATATTCTTTTCACTGTTGTGCTTTTTTTTTAAACTTTATCCTACTAAATAGGCAATGACCAATGAGAAATGGGATAAGATGTGGAGAAAGACTCTGTCTTTTAAGTTGTGTTGTAGTAGGTGAAGAAACAAAAACCTGAGATGTTAATATTCTTCCATGCTTCACCAAAAAACCCCCATATGATTGTGTAGCTTTGGGAGAGAGATGCCACCCTAAGATTCTGAATATGTAGTTGGCTTTCTGTGAAACCAGAAGATATTAAAGTTATGGGTTTGAAGCATAGTGGTAATGTTGTGTTATTCATGGCCTAGGATTTAGGCAATGCAATGTTCATAGGGTTGGGTAATATTTTCCTTTTGTGTCTGCCTCTCATAACTGATCTAATAAAAGTTAACTTGTTCTTACAAAGCTCATGTTTCTGGACTTAGGCCTTTCCCCAGGTTATTATTTTCTGCCATACTCCTGTATCACCAGATTCAGTATGTGTCATGAACCCTTTCTCTCATAGCAGCATTTTTCAGAGGAAGAGTTAATCATGACTACCATTGATTTTGTTGAAAGCTGTGTATGTCCATCATCTCTGAAAAGCATGTATGTCCCAGTCTGATCACTTGAGAGTCCAGACCTGATTCTCCTCAGTCTGGGAAGACTTATGACATGCCCCTCTATTGGAAAGCATCCATCTTAGAGGACTTCACCACCGCCTTTGGTACTGTCAAGCTAGGAATCTGGATTTCTTAGGGCATTGGGACAGTGAATTTCAATGCAAACTTTATCTAAAATGAATTGTAATGAACATAGAATCATAAGACACTTTGGGTTGGAAGAGACCTTAAAGATCATCTAATTCCAACACCCCTGCTATGGAAAGGGATACCTTCCACAAAACCAGGTTGCTAAAAACCTCATTGAGCCTGGCTTTGAACACTTCCAGGGATTCATAACTCACTCTTTTGTACCTCTCTTTGTGATTTGGAAAGACCACTCTCCTCCCATACCTTGCCCCCCCAAACTTCTGGGGTCCACATGTTGAATCTACCACAGAAGACCCTGCTGGGATGTACACCCACTACTGAAGGACTTGGACTATGCCTGTGAAAATGTCATTGGATCCAAGGAGTGGTGATACCTTTCTCTGACTTTTTAACACACTCTCTCCCTCTCGCGTTTCCCCTCCCCATTTTCTGCAGTTGATTACCAAGATTTTTCACTGGCTTTAATAAACCAAACTCATCAGCTGTTTGGTGTTGATTTAATTTACTCCAGGGGAATTTTTGAGGCTTAGCATGACCTCCCCTGCTGCCCGGGGCTGGCTTGGGATACTTGTAGTCACTTTCTGCTTACTGAAGTCTGAAAGAGTGCTTTGAATAGTTGATATGTAGTCTGCACCAAATCCCTTTTCTATCAAAGTTACAAGACATAAGATATGTTAAGTAGTTTGAACAATCAGTGATGAGAAACTTCAAAGGCCTGTTCCTAAGGGAGTATTTTATGTTGTGCAGACTTTTTTTTAGGGGAAAAAAACATTGAGGTGAGAGAAAAGCAGTAATTCTAGAAAAAGCCAACATCTCCTCACCAAAGTAAAGCACCATTCTCAGCAGGCAAGTTGGAAAGGTTCAGCTGGGCACCTTTTTATTTTCACCTAACTCAGCCATCTCTGTGGCTTGCTACAGCATTCTTTGGAGTCCCTTGTGTTCTCACAGGTGGTATTTTGATTCACAAGAATATGATTTTCATCAGGACTGGTATATGTATCATTATATATGTTCCCTTTTATCTATTAATAAACCAAGTTCCTGTTTACCCTGGGAGAATGTAAGTCTGTCAATTTCACACGTTTGCTGAAAAAGGTCAGTGTAATATTTTAGATAGAGAAGTGCAGGAGTACAGCTGTAGAAAGAAAAGGAACGGGAAACGTATGCAAAATTTAGTGCTGTGGTTTGAGCAACGTGTCTGACTGGTATCCAATTGTTAAATAAACAATTCACCTCTTCAGAGTATTTGCAAAGCAATAACATGGCTGATTGATTTTGCAAAGCCACTTTGGTTGCTCTAACCTGTCATCAGACTCCACATAGACATGCAATGCTAGGTCATGAATGAACAGCATTTCTTGATGGGCCTTGAAGGGAAACAAAACAAACAAAAAACTCAGCAGTGTATGATCTGCACCCCTGGAAGGTCTAAGATCTTTGAGCTGTCATTTTAGAATATTTCCTATGTTGTCTTTTGCTTAGTCTCAATACGTCAGGCTCAGCTAAACGAAGAACTAAATTAAAACTGTCATTTCAGCTCATAAATAACAGATGTCTCACCCATTTAATTATTTATAGTCTTGAATCTTTCAAAAATGAAAATGACTCTACACATTTTTAATGAAGTTCTTGGTAATTTGCTGCATGAATGATAAGTTTCCAGATAATCCCAGCACACAAATATGAAAAATAAAACTTTGACCGGCTCGCTTATCTTCTGCGACTGCCTCTTCCATCCCCTGTGACTTTTTGTTAAATTAAAGTTTAAGTGAAATCTAATCACAACAAAATGATGTTCATACACTTGCATTAATAATTTATCTGCTAGAGATCACAGTGCAGGTAGTATGGACATTAGAGATTCATTTGCTGTCTGAAAATCAATGCTTTCTCTTTTTGGTAAGATTCATCTTTTCATCTGTGCGAACTGTGTTTGGATGGATTGCAAGCCTGAAATATTAATGTTGAGAGAAACTAAGATTGTGACAACATTAAAGCCCCACCCTCTAAGCCACCAAACCCCACTCTACTGTATTCCTGATTTAATGATGAAATTATGTCACTTGGCTTAATGACTTTCTTTTTATGAGCATTGCTAATTTAGTGACAGATGAACTTACTGGGATTAACAAAAATTCACCCGCACAGCACACAAACTCAACATTCAGTGCGTGAGCTGAAAGAGGAAATGCATAGAAAAGCATTTGCAAGGCAGCTATGATTAAAAAAAAAGAGAAAAAGTGGAGTTAGCATCTTGGCAAGTTGCAGACTGCCAAAAGGTTTGGAACAATGACTTAAGAAATTGCATTACTGTTTGGCTCACAGTATGTTCAGGAACACAAAATCTATTTACAGTCTTCTAGTAAACAGGAGCAATATCCAACAGCTGATCATTATAATTCTAGCTGAAGCAATCTCTGAGATGCAAATCTTTCAAGAATGCTTGAAGATCGAGAGGGTTGCATACAAAAAAGCTTTGGTATTTAGAACAAAATGCTTATACAAATAGAAAGAAGGAAACCTGTCTTTACCAAATTTCTTCCAAATATGAATTATTTTGCTACTTCTATATGGGTACAGCAGCATTTAGTGCTTGGCATTTGCAAACAACGGTAAAATCAGCATAGGTCCTTTGATTTAATTGAGTTGCTGTTCATTGTACCTGCTAAAATCTAGTGTTTTCAGTCAGGAACTGCTCCTTTGAAGGGAAGAAGAAACTCTAAACTTAAGATGGAAAAAGACTGTCTTGGTACTTGGCTTTGAACCTACAACATATTAAAGGCAGTCAAAACTACTTGCCAATTGCTGGATTTCTCTAAAGAGTATCAGAAAGTTGCTACCTGCCTTTTTAGTGGTCGTTCAGGCTAAGCACTTTCATATTTGCCAGAAATAATTGTGTGTTTGCAGTTTCTCTTCATGACACATCAAGAGGAGTGTCTTGAGAAGCTCTGCTTCTGAGAGGATGATAGACTGACTGCCTGTGTAGGAAGTGATGGATAAAAAATCCAGGGTGAAGCTGAGTGTATTTAACCACTGATGTTCCTCTTACTAGGGAGATGGATCTGAAAAGAGAAGTAGAGAATGGGAAATATGTGGCTTGAGAGGTAAGAACTGTTTCTACCGTGTTCCGTAAGGACGTGGTACAATAGCCGAACTGTGGCCTACTTGAGCATCAGAAACTGTTAGCTATGTGACAGGGACAAAAAGCAAAAGAAGCAGGCAGATGAACGACTACAAAAAAATACTGCCTGAGTGCTATGAGGAAGGGAGGCTGGCCAAGGACAGGAGAAAGATGTCAAGGAACTGAGGACAGTTTGGGAGCACAATCTGAGCCTGGCTTGTTAATGTAAAAGCCAGGTCATCTTTTGAATACAAGTGATTGGAATACCCACATAAGCTGATTAAGGTTTCCTTGATGCTTAATAAGCTGAACCATTGTTGGTGAATAAATGTATAAAACCACTTTTATACATGCCAGGTGACAGAGCCAGGAAAATCAATCTTTTGGAAACCTGGTTCCCAGCTCAGTGTGTTTAGTAGATATTATGTCAGCATGATCCTGTATAACAAAGGAAAAAGAATTTACTGGCATCCATTTTCTCAGCTACAGGGAAATCTAACTGGTTGCTGCAATTGAAGAGTGACAAATCAGGATTACAAACAGATTTCTGTTCTCAGCTTACACTGTGTGAAGACTGACAAAGCTAAATAAAATAACTATTTTAAAAGTCTGGTTTAAACTGTGGTGGTGTCCCTTTAATGATGTTTTGCACCAGTGCAGAATTATGTGTTGCAGCTTTTTACTGCCCTTTGCAAACTTTCTGGAAAATATTTTCCATCATTTTGACATTTCATTTAAAATGAAATATAGAAGATATTAGAAATTCATGTTCGTGACAGGTATTATTTGTTTGACTTTGAAATATACAGAGAACACACATTAATGCACAGTGACTGAAGTGTTACAGGGGCGTGTGCCTGCATATTCATGGGACGCTTCTTTACTCCACAAGAAAGCGTTGCAGAATCAGGAGTGACCTTTTGTAGTACTAAAAGTCTGTGTGTGCAACAGTGCATAATTTAAAAAGGGACCAGCTGAAATGACCTTCTTCCTAATATGTATATACACATGTGTGAATAACCAAGAAAGAATGTTATTTTTCCTTGTGAAGGTGCACACTTCCACAGGATTTCCCAAGATGCTTCTGTTTATACATTCAGCACAGAAATTCTTATCCAAACTGTCAGATTCATGTAGGTATATTTCAGCTAAAAGCCCAGGGTACATACTTAGGGACTTGTACAAATGTACCTGCTGTGAATACAGTTCCAAACAGGGAGAACCAGTCACTGAAGCTTTGTTACTTCCCAGAAAAGTATGTTGTACCTTCTGTGTTGTTCATAGAAGGAATTCATTCAACCTGGTAACACTTCTCGTTCTTTGATCCTAAAACTTCCATTTAATCATAGTGATTGCCATATTTTTAATGAGGCTCAGGTTTCATTCTAATCTGTGCACCCGTGTTTGCCTGTGCAGTTATTCAAAGTACACATGAGTATCAAAAAACTACCTGTTTCAAGTGAATGATTAACTACTTATGTACAATCACTGAATTTACATGTGCAGTTGTAGAGTTAGGCAACACCCAAGTTTTGGTAGTGCAGAGAATTTTTGGTGATACTCATCACAGCAGAGATACACATCTACTGCAGAATAACTGATTATATCATTACAAGGTTGTAAACCCATTCTGAAACTGGATTAGTGTGTAGGTACCTTTTTAATCGGGATATACTTTTTGAAATGGCTGATGTAGAAGGAACTGTAGTGCTCTGCTTCCCAGTCTGACTTGGACCATCTGGAACTAGTATCTGTCTTTAGCTCTTACACCATATTCATAGGGTCCCCAGTAACTGCAGAATAAAACAAAAAAGAGTCAATAGGAAAGAGACATCCCTGTATTATGTGCATTCAAGATGTTGGTAGGAGTCAGTTGATTAAGTCAATAATTCCTCCCCATTCTGAAACGTATAAAACTTGTGTGACTGTAGTATTTGGTTCAAATAAATTAAAAAATAAAATTCCAACACCTCTTTTTATGTTTTCCATGTAACTTGTTTCCAGTTACAATTGTCACAGACCTTACGCTTTTGAACACCAGTGCTGGATGCTTTTTTCATATGAAGTGGTCTCTGATCAAGAGCAACTGATTATGTACTCTCCCCACATGCATCAGCGTGTTGATTATGAGAAGTCTCATGAAGAATTACAGTCAATGCCAATCACTGTCTAGTTGAAGGTCAAATTTTACATTTCTCTACTGATATCATAATATCCCCCCCCCCCCCACCACTAATCTATAAATCATGTAAGGAATCCTTGGATACATGTTTTAAACAAAATGTATCTATGCTTTCAACTAGTGTTTTAGCGTGCAAAAATAGAGCTCTCTTCTTGTTCACTATGCTATTTCTGTAATGTTTATTGATATTGGAGAATGGAAATGCTAAGAAGAGCCCTGGGACAAGGGCTGTTTAAAGCTGAGTAGTGATGCTTAGCTGTTATGCCTCTTTTGTGCAAGGACTGTGTGAGTATTACAAAGGGGTTTATCTATGCTCAGTACAATTCCCATATTATTTGTCACATTCATCATTGAATCTGCTTCTGCTATTTTAGCATCTCGTTGGTGTCAGCACTGCAGATGATACTTTGGGGGACTAGTACCATGCTTGTGACCCAAAAAGTCCCAGGAGCAGAGCCCACTGGCTCAAAATAGATTGGTTTAACTATGGTTTTTGCCAATGCAAAACTTTTATCAGTTTATAGAGGTTTTTCCTGATGTGATTTATGCTGTTGTGATTCTTAGCATTGAACTGATTTTCTGTGAAGAATCTCTTGTTAATATTTAATGCTGGCATGAAAGTTTGAGGTATCTTTGCTGGTTTGCAGTCTCTGCTCTTGACTTGCT